>NC_088716.1:62810287-64042602 GCF_963576615.1 Watersipora subatra | reverse complement strand
AACCCCAAACCCCAAACCCCAAACCCCAAACCCCAAACCCCAAACCCCAAACCCCAAACCCCAAACCCCAAACCCCAAACCCCAAACCCCAAACCCCAAACCCCAAACCCCAAACCCCAAACCCCAAACCCCAAACCCCAAACCCCAAACCCCAAACCCCAAACCCCAAACCCCAAACCCCAACCCCCAAACCCCAAACCCCAAACCCCAAACCCCAAACCCCAAACCCCAAACCCCAAACCCCAAACCCCAAACCCCAAACCCCAAACCCCAAACCCCAAACCCCAAACCCCAAACCCCAAACCCCAAACCCCAAACCCCAAACCCCAAACCCCCAAACCCCAAACCCCAAACCCCAAACCCCAAACCCCAAACCCCAAACCCCAAACCCCAAACCCCAAACCCCAAACCCCAAACCCCAAACCCCAAACCCCAAACCCCAAACCCCAAACCCCAAACCCCAAACCCCAAACCCCAAACCCCAAACCCCAAACCCCAAACCCCAAACCCCAAACCCCAAACCCCAAACCCCAAACCCCAAACCCCAAACCCCAAACCCCAAACCCCAAACCCCAAACCCCAAACCCCAAACCCCAAACCCCAAACCCCAAACCCCAAACCCCAAACCCCAAACCCCAAACCCCAAACCCCAAACCCCAAACCCCAAACCCCAAACCCCAAACCCCAAACCCCAAACCCCAAACCCCAAACCCCAAACCCCCAAACCCCAAACCCCAAACCCCAAACCCCAAACCCCAAACCCCAAACCCCAAACCCCAAACCCCAAACCCCAAACCCCAAACCCCAAACCCCAAACCCCAAACCCCAAACCCCAAACCCCAAACCCCAAACCCCAAACCCCAAACCCCAAACCCCCAAACCCCAAACCCCAAACCCCAAACCCCCAAACCCCAAACCCCAAACCCCCAAACCCCAAACCCCAAACCCCAAACCCCAAACCCCAAACCCCAAACCCCAAACCCCAAACCCCCAACCCCAAACCCCAAACCCCCAACCCCAAACCCCAAACCCCAAACCCCAAACCCCAAACCCCAAACCCCAAACCCCAAACCCCAAACCCCAAACCCCAAACCCCAAACCCCAAACCCCAAACCCCAAACCCCAAACCCCAAACCCCAAACCCCAAACCCCAAACCCCAAACCCCAAACCCCAAACCCCAAACCCCAAACCCCAAACCCCAAACCCCAAACCCCAAACCCCAAACCCCAAACCCCAAACCCCAAACCCCAAACCCCAAACCCCAAACCCCAAACCCCAAACCCCAAACCCCAAACCCCAAACCCCAAACCCCAAACCCCAAACCCCAAACCCCAAACCCCAAACCCCAAACCCCAAACCCCAAACCCCAAACCCCAAACCCCAAACCCCAAACCCCAAACCCCAAACCCCAAACCCCAAACCCCAAACCCCAAACCCCAAACCCCAAACCCCAAACCCCAAACCCCAAACCCCAAACCCCAAACCCCAAACCCCAAACCCCAAACCCCAAACCCCAAACCCCAAACCCCAAACCCCAAACCCCAAACCCCAAACCCCAAACCCCAAACCCCAACCCCAACCCCAACCCCAACCCCAACCCCAAACCCCAACCCCAACCCCGAACCCCGAACCCCGAACCCCGAACCCCGAACCCCGAACCCCGAACCCCGAACCCCGAACCCCGAACCCCGAACCCCGAACCCCGAACCCCGAACCCCGAACCCCGAACCCCGAACCCCGAACCCCGAACCCCGAACCCCGAACCCCGAACCCCGAACCCCGAACCCCGAACCCCGAACCCCGAACCCCGAACCCCGAACCCCGAACCCCGAACCCCGAACCCCGAACCCCGAACCCCGAACCCCGAACCCCGAACCCCGAACCCCGAACCCCGAACCCCGAACCCCGAACCCCGAACCCCGAACCCCGAACCCCGAACCCGAACCCCGAACCCCGAACCCCGAACCCCGAACCCCGAACCCCGAACCCCGAACCCCGAACCCCGAACCCCGAACCCCGAACCCCGAACCCCGAACCCCGAACCCCGAACCCCGAACCCCGAACCCCGAACCCCGAACCCCGAACCCCGAACCCCGAACCCCGAACCCCGAACCCCGAACCCCGAACCCCGAACCCCGAACCCCGAACCCCGAACCCCGAACCCCGAACCCCGAACCCCGAACCCCGAACCCCGAACCCCGAACCCCGAACCCCGAACCCCGAACCCCGAACCCCGAACCCCGAACCCCGAACCCCGAACCCCGAACCCCGAACCCCGAACCCCGAACCCCGAACCCCGAACCCCGAACCCCGAACCCCGAACCCCGAACCCCGAACCCCGAACCCCGAACCCCGAACCCCGAACCCCGAACCCCGAACCCCGAACCCCGAACCCCGAACCCCGAACCCCGAACCCCGAACCCCGAACCCCGAACCCCGAACCCCGAACCCCGAACCCCGAACCCCGAACCCCGAACCCCGAACCCCGAACCCCAAACCCCAAACCCCAAACCCCAAACCCCAAACCCCAAACCCCAAACCCCAAACCCCAAACCCCAAACCCCAAACCCCAAACCCCAAACCCCAAACCCCAAACCCCAAACCCCAAACCCCAAACCCCAAACCCCAAACCCCAAACCCCAAACCCCAAACCCCAAACCCCAAACCCCAAACCCCAAACCCCAAACCCCAAACCCAACCCCAAACCCAACCCCAAACCCCAAACCCCAAACCCCAAACCCCAAACCCCAACCCCAACCCCAACCCCAACCCCAACCCCCAAACCCCAAACCCCAAACCCCAAACCCCAAACCCCAAACCCCAAACCCCAAACCCCAACCCCAAACCCCAAACCCCAAACCCCAAACCCCAAACCCCAAACCCCAAACCCCAAACCCCAAACCCCAAACCCCAAACCCCAAACCCCAAACCCCAAACCCCAAACCCCAAACCCCAAACCCCAAACCCCAAACCCCAAACCCCAAACCCCAAACCCCAAACCCCAAACCCCAAACCCCAAACCCCAAACCCCAAACCCCAAACCCCAAACCCCAAACCCCAAACCCCAAACCCCAAACCCCAAACCCCAAACCCCAAACCCCAAACCCCAAACCCCAAACCCCAAACCCCAAACCCCAAACCCCAAACCCCAAACCCCAAACCCCAAACCCCAAACCCCAAACCCCAAACCCCAAACCCCAAACCCCAAACCCCAAACCCCAAACCCCAAACCCCAAACCCCAAACCCCAAACCCCAAACCCCAAACCCCAAACCCCAAACCCCAAACCCCAAACCCCAAACCCCAAACCCCAAACCCCAAACCCCAAACCCCAAACCCCAAACCCCAAACCCCAAACCCCAAACCGCAAACCCCAATCCCCAAACCCCAAACCCCAAACCCCAAACCCCAACCCCAAACCCCAAACCCCAAACCTCAAACCCCAAACCCCAAACCCCAAACCCCAAACCCCAAACCCCAAACCCCAAACCCCAAACCCCAAACCGCAAACCCCAATCCCCAAACCCCAAACCCCAAACCCCAAACCCCAAACCCCAAACCCCAAACCCCAAACCCCAAACCCCAAACCCCAAACCCCAAACCCCAAACCCCAAACCCCAAACCCCAAACCCCAAACCCCAAACCCCAAACCCCAAACCCCAAACCCCAAACCCCAAACCCCAAACCCCAAACCCCAAACCCCAAACCCCAAACCCCAAACCCCAAACCCCAAACCCCAAACCCCAAACCCCAAACCCCAAACCCCAAACCCCAAACCCCAAACCCCAAACCCCAAACCCCAAACCCCAAACCCCAAACCCCAAACCCCAACCCCAACCCCAAACCCCAAACCCCAAACCCCAAACCCCAAACCCCAAACCCCAAACCCCAAACCCCAAACCCCAAACCCCAAACCCCAAACCCCAAACCCCAAACCCCAAACCCCAAACCCCAAACCCCAAACCCCAAACCCCAAACCCCAAACCCCAAACCCCAAACCCCAAACCCCAACCCCAAACCCCAAACTCCAAACCCCAAACCCCAAACCCCAAACCCCAAACCCCAAACCCCAAACCCCAAACCCCAAACCCCAAACCCCAAACCCCAAACCCCAAACCCCAAACCCCAAACCCCAAACCTCAAACCCCAAACCCCAAACCCCAAACCCCAAACCCCAAACCCCAAACCCCAAACCCCAAACCGCAAACCCCAATCCCCAAACCCCAAACCCCAAACCCCAAACCCCAACCCCAAACCCCAAACCCCAAACCTCAAACCCCAAACCCCAAACCCCAAACCCCAAACCCCAAACCCCAAACCCCAAACCCCAAACCCCAAACCCCAAACCCCAAACCGCAAACCCCAATCCCCAAACCCCAAACCCCAAACCCCAAACCCCAACCCCAAACCCCGAACCCCAAACCCCGAACCCCGAACCCCAAACCCCAAACTCCAAACTTCAAACTCCAAACTCCAAACCACCTAAACTCCAAACTCCAAACTCCAAACCCCCTAAACTCCAAACCCCCTTAAACCATCCAAACCCTAAACCCCAAACCCCCCGAACCCCCCCAAACCCGAAACCCCAAATTCCCAACTTTAAACTCCAAACTCCAAACTCCAAACCCCCCAAACTCCAAACCCCCTTAAACCCCCCAAACCCCTACACCCCCCAAACCCCCCAAACCCCCCAATCCCCAAACCCCAAACCATAAACCCCAAACCCCCCAAACCCCAAACCCCAAACCCCAAACCCCCCGAACCCCAAACCTTAAACCCCAAACCCCAAACCCAAAACCCCAAATCCCCCGAACCCCAAACCCTAAACCCCCTGAACCCCCCAAACCCCAAACCCCAAACCCCAAACCCCAAACTCCAAAATTCAAACTCCAAACTCCAGATTCCAAACCCCCCAAACTCCAAACCCCCCTAAACCCCCCAAACCCCCCACACCCCCCAAACCCCCCAAAACCCCCTAACCCCAAACCCTTATTCCCAAACCCCAAACCCTGTACCATGTACCGTGTAACCCTGTAACTTGTACCTGTGTGTACATGCTTGTGAAGGTAGGTACGCACATGCACATGTCTGTTCCTGTGAATACATTTAAGTAAGCGTAGGTACATGTTTGTAAATGTATGTAGATGTATGTAAATGAAAGTGAAGCACATGTATTTGCATTAACCTGCATGTCGGTGTATGTACATGTATGTACATGTATCTAAAAGGAGGTAATAAGGATTTATGTGCACATAATTGCATGTATGTATGTTTCTTTGTATATACATGCATGTCCATGTATGTACACGCATGTCCATGCCTTTTCATGTATATACATGCATGTACCTGTTTGTGCATGCTTTTAAAAATATGTTCACGCATTCACATTTATGTATGTGCGAATACATGTATGTACATGTCTGGTAATGTACCTAGATGTATGTAAATTAAAGTGAAACACATGTATTTGCATTAACTTGCATGTACATGTGTGTACATGCTTGTACATGTATGTTAATGAAAGCGAAAAGACTTTATGTGCATGGATGTGTGTTCACATTTATATACATGCATGTACCTGTATGTACTTGTATGTATATGCATATCCATACATGCGCATGTATGTACATACATGTACATATATGTACATGAACATGAATTTATGTACCTGCATTTACAAGCATGTATGTTCAAATACAACCATGTTCAAGTAATTACACATTGGTATTGTCTGAAAATGAATGTAAAACCATGTATGTGCATGAACATGCATGTAATTGTATGCAAATTCATGTACATGTATGTACATACATGCACATGCATTTACATGTATGTACATGTATAAACATGGACATACATGTATTTACATGTACGCAAGTATTTTCATGTGTGTACATGTATTTACATGTATGTACATCTATGTACTTGTATGTACACGTATGTACATGTATGTACATGCGTGTACATGTAAGTATATATATGTGCTTGAACGTAAAAGTATGTATCTACATGGACAAGCATGTGCATGTACGTACCTCTCTTGATTAGCCTGTACATGTGTGTATGTGTACATACATATATGTGAATGATTGAATAAAAACATGTATGTGCATGTACATGTATGTACGTGTATGTGCATCCAAGAACATATATGTACACGTTTGTACATGCATTTACATGTTTTTACCTGTATGTAAATGTACTTTCCTGTATGTAAATGATTGTAAAAGCATGTATGTGCATTTACTCGGATGTACATGTAATTATCTGTATGCACAGGTATTCATATGCATGTAAAAGTATGTTTATGTATGTATATGCATGTACATGCATATGCATGCAACTTACATGCATGTGTATGCATGTACTTTCATTTACATACAGGTACGTACATTTGCATACCTCTACATACATGTAAATACATGTACATTCATGTGAGTGTATGTATATGTCGTACATTCATGTTCATGTATTTAAGTGTTTGTAAACGCATATTCATGCGTATACATGCATGTACCTTTATACAGCTACATGTACATAGTTCATTTGCGCAATGTACTTAGTTCAAATTCTTTTCAAATTCTTTTGAAACAGTTCTGTTTGCAGACGATATCACTTTATTTTTTGGGAGTAACAGTTTAACTAGGGACATGGCTCAAATCAACCTGAACCTAGAGAAGTTTAAATTTTGGTGTTTTGCTAATAAACTGATGTTAAACGTCGATAAAACTTATTATATGATAATTAAAAATCTCCTAAACAGATTTCAATTAAACGAATTGGTTTATTTAAATGACAGACAATCGTGTTACTCAGATCAAATTAATTTTTTTGGAATTATTATTGATAGCTCACTAAGCTCAAAAGACCATATTGACAGCCTCCGTTCAAAACTTTGATAATGCTTGGGTCTGATTTATATAGCATCAGGATTATTACCTAGAAATGTTTTGATTTTGCTTTAAAACAGTCTGATTAACAGTAAAATTATTTATTGTATTGAGGCTTGGGGAAACACACCACGGAGTCACCTAAATAAAATTTTGGTAATTCAAAATCGACTATTGAGAATAATTTTTAATAAACCCCACCCCCTATCATACTTCTGATCTTTACAAAAAAGCAAATATTCTACCTTTTCATGAATTATATCTTTTACGTATTTGCACATTGGCTCATTCTTACTTTAAGAGCTATATTAAATCTAAGCCAGATCCACCTTATGATACCAGAAACTCTCAATTTTCTCTTCCCTTGCCACCTTCGACCTCCGCTGTTAGCCACAGGCATTGTGCTTACCAGCTGGCGGCTGCCTGGAACGGACTGCCGGTCGGATTGAGGCGGATTGAAAATCACACTGTTTTTCAAACTACTCTGAAACAATGGCTCCTTAACTCTCTGACATAGCTTTTTTTTGCAGTAAATGAACTTTTGTTTTTGTTGACTGTCTATCCGGGCTCTGCACCTCAACTAGCTACGCTATTGTGCACGTGGGCCTTCATCATTAATTATAGATTGATTTTTCTATTATGTTTTTTTTTATTTTTCGATGAAAATACAAACAAACAAACATGTATGTACATGCATGTGCAAGTATAACCATGCAGATACATGTATGTACATGTTTGTACATGCATGTACATATATGTATATGTATGCTTATGTATGTGTATGCACATGTATGTAGGCGTACATGCATGTATGTAAATGAGTGTAAAATTATTTACATGCATATACATGCTTGAACATGCCTGAACATGCGTGTACATGCCTGTACGCGCATGTACAAGTTATACAAGCACGAACATGTATAGACATGTATGCACTTGTATGTACATGTATGACATGTAAGAAAATGCGTGTACATGTAAATAATTGAAAGTAAAAACATGTACAGGCATGTAAGGCGTGTACCTGTATGTACATGCATGCACATGTTTGTAGCTAATGCGTGCATTTATAGGAATGTACATGTATAAATTTGTATGTACATGTATGTACAAGCATGTACATCTCTGTACATACATGTAAATGTTTATACATGTTTGTACTTGCATGTACATGTATTGCCACGTATGTACATGTATTTACATGCATATACAAACATATACATTTGTTTACATGCATGTACATGTACATCCATGTATTTAAACATATGTACATGTATTACGTGTATTTTAATGTAGCTCAATGTATGTAAATGAAAGTGAAACACATTTATTTGCATAAACGTGCATGTATGTAAATGTAAATCTAAGTGTATGTATGTACATGCATGTACATGCATGTGCATGTATGTACATGTAGGTTCATGTATTCACACATATGTAATTGTACGTACATGTATGTAGATGAATGTACAAGCATGTATGTGTGCGTACATTCATTTACATGTATGTACATGTATCTACATGTATGTACATGCATATACATGTATGGTCATGCATGCACATATATGTTCAATCATGTAAATGTATGTACATGCATGTACTTGTATGTAGCTGCATGCACATGTATGTACATGTATGTACATGTATGTACATATATGAACAACAATGTAAAAACATGAACACACTTGGACAAACATGTACTTGTATGTACATGTATGTACACGCATGTACCTGCATGTACATGTATGTACATGCATGTACATGTGTTTGTATGTAAATGAAGGTTTGTATGTAAATGAAGGTAAACGCATGTATGTGCATGTACCTGCATGTACATATATTTACCTGCATTGTACATAGATATGTACATGCATGTAAATGTATGTACATGTATGTAAATGTATGTATATGCATGTACATGCCTGTACATCTAGGTACATTTATGTACATGCATGTACATGCATGTGCATTTATGTACATGTATGTTCATGTTTTACCTGTATGTAAATGTACGACGATTTGTGTACCTGAACACGCATGCATGTACATGTATGTACATACATCTACATGTGTGTACACGCGTGTACATGCATGCACATGTATGTACATGCATGTAAATGTTTGTATATGCATATATTTGTATGTACATTCATGTACATGTATGTACATTTATGTAAATGTTTTGTTATTCATTTACATGTATGTACTTGCATGTACATGTACTTTCACGCATGCTCTTGTATGTACACGCATGTACATGTATGTACATGCTTTTTCTTGCATGTACATGCAGCTACATGTATTTAATGAAGGTAACAGCGTGGATGTGCGTTTACATGCATGTACATGTATGTACATGCATGTATGTGTATGTACATGTACGTTCTTGAATGTTCATAAACGTTAAAGTGTGTTTCTACATGGACAAGCTATACATGTATGTAAATGCATGGTCATATCTGGACATGTATATACATGTATGTTCTTGTATGAACATAAAGTGTACATACATGTATGTAAATGAACAAAAAAAACATGTACGCTTTTGGACCAGCATGTTCATGTATGTACACTTCTGTACATGCAAGTAAATGTATGGAAAGGTTTGTACATGTATGTAAACGTAAATACATGTATGTATTTAAATGACGAAACATGTATGTGCATTTGCATGTATGAACATGTATGTACATCTATGTACATATGTGCACATCCTTGTAAATACATGTACATGTATGTACATCTTTGTAAATGTATGTACATGTATGTAAATGATTTTAAAGACAGGTATTTGCATCTACATTCATGTACAAGTGTGTACATGCAGGTACATGTGATTATATGCAAGTACATGTATGCACATGTATGTACATATATGTACATGTATGTAAATGTATGTACATGTACATGTATGTTAATAAACATGAAAAACTATATATATGCTTGTAGTTGCATGTACGTGTATGCACATGTTTGTACAAGTATTTCCATGCATGCACTTTTACCTACAAGCATTCACATGTATGTCTATGTATGTACATGCATGTACATGTATGCACATGTATTTACATGTGTTAGATTGCCATCATAAAGCTTCCCTCAAGCTAACTTTCCGCTATCTGTTCTAATATAGCTAATTATACTAGTACACGTAAGGCTTTTTTTAGCTATTTATTACATAGCCATAGCTCAGGCTTATATAAACAGTGCAATACATACCATGTGAGTGAATAAACCACTTCTTGTGCTATTATTCATACAGGTAACATTTATTACTGTTATACTTCCCTTGTTGTTTCTACATGTCAATGCAATACATACTATGAGAGTGAATAAACCACATCTTCATGTTCATGTATGTACACTTCTGTACATGCAAGTAAATGTATGGAAAGATTTGTACATGTATGTAAACGTGTGCAATTATGTGTTATTATTTATATAGGAACATAACAGAAGTTATTGGTGAAAAGGATGAGATATTCTTGAGCAGTACAACTGAGATTCTTATAAGCATATAATCCAGAAACCTGTACATCATCCTCAGTATATTCAAGTATGTTTTCTTAAGTGGATAAGCTAATTGAAGTAATTACGGCTCAAAACCAAAAGATGGAGGAGCAACTAAAGTCTCATCAGGAACAACAAAAAGCTCATCAAGAACAACCAAAAGCTTATCAAGAGCAACACAAAGCTCTTCAAGGAAAACAACAAGTTTATCTGGAAGAAAATAGGAAACTCCTGGAACTACTGGTGAAAGGTCAAACCGAGACAGCAGCTAAGCTAGCACCATCGGCAGCTTTACCCAAGTTTTCAGAGTATGATCCAGCTACTGAACCATTGACTGATTCCATGAGTCGATATAACACTTTTGTAGCAGCTCACTCTACACCTGCGAAAAAAAAGCTAAAGTGTTCCTAATTAATCAGTCACCTGTGCTCTACAAACAGATCAGCACCATGGCTGGCCAACTGGAGACTCCAAAACTTACAAATGAAGTTATCATGGAGGAAATAGATAATTTCTTAAAAGAACAATATGATCCCACACTATTTTTAGTACGCAAGCGTTATAAATTCTGGAGTACTATGAAAAGGAAACCTAGAGAAACTATTCATGAATTAGTGAATAGAATGACAGGAAGTGACCACATGTAACTTTTCTAACATTAATTATCCATTAGATGATGCTATGAGAACGTGGTTTGTCTGCTCAGTAAATAATGAAGCAGTTCTCAAAGCACTGTACAAAGTAAAAGAACTTGAGCTATCTTTTAAAAGAGCTATTGAAATTGCGACAGAAACGGAGGATGCAGCCAAGATAGCCAAGAAAACCATATATGGAGAGCAACAAAAAGTCAACAAGGTACAACCAGATCATAGAACTAAGACGCCAACAGGAACTTCAAACTACAAAGAAGCAAGACTGACAAATTTCAATTGCTACAGATGCAATAAACTACACATACTGCTAAGGAATGTCCATACAGATATGCTACATGTAACTTTTTGCCAGAAGTTAGGACATCTAGGAGTTGCCTGCCGAAACAGAAAGGCAACTACTAATAAAAGGCCTATAGCTCAGAATTCTACACCAAAACAACAGCTTAAAACTATTTGAAGAATACATATGGAACAACTTCAAAAGAGTATTGAGATAGTAGGACAGATCATACAGATGGAGCTAGATACAGGAGCCTGTGATAACTTCATTACTGAGGAAGTCTGGTGTAAACTTGGAAAAACTGTACTCTCTACAACAACGACAAACTACGAATCTGCTTCAAAACATCTAATTGAAGTAATTGGACAGTGCCAGATGAATACTAAAACCGTAAAGGGAAATCATATTGCTCTGAACTTTGTAGTTAGCCGGGTTCTAAATCTTAACCTGATAGGAAGAGGAGCAATCAAACTATTGGGGATATCAATAGACAATCTGCTCAGCCAACAAACTACTACGACTTGTAAAGTAGTAGACCAGGAAGCAGCTGACAAAAGTCTACAACAATCCTGCGTGCAACTCTGCAATGAATTTCCTGATCTATTTAACATTGATCTAGGCTGTCTAAAAGATTACGAGCTAGAAATAAGATTCAAAGCAGATGCAAAAACAGTGTTTCACAAACCTCGACCTGTTCCATTTGCTATTCAAGATGAATTAAATCTAGTCTACGAAACTGGAACTCAAAGAGGAATTTGGAAACCTGTACAGTTTAATCAATATGGTACGCCTGTAGTTTCGGTCAGGAAAGCGCAACTTTCTAACAGTCATCAAAGATTGATCAGAGTATGTGGAGACTACTCACACACAATTAGAGACTCACCGACAGCCTATACCTCTACCCGAAAATCTGATGAACAAGTTAGAAGGAGGATACGGATATACTAAAATTGATATGGCTGATACATACAACCAAATCCCCCTAGGGCCAAACCGTCAGAAAAAGCTTGCTCTTAGCACTCAAAATGGAGTACTACTACAGATGAGACTTCCATTTGGAATCAGTTCAGCACCTGGATATTTTCAGGAGATGATGGAACAATTGACAGCTTATCTACCAGGGCTAGCTGTATATTTAAATGATATACTGGTTAGTGGTACTGATGCTACAAGTCATTTACAGAATTTGCAACAACTACTCACAAGACTGAATAAGAAAGGCTTACGATGTTGTAAAGGAAAATGCCATTTTGCTCAATCCTCTGTAGAATATCTTGGTCATAACCTTTCAGAAAAAAGAATTTCTAAAAGACTAAAAGCAGATGCTGCTAAACAGATGCCTGCACCTACTAACATAAACAGTTTACGTTTATTCCTTGGATCAATACAGTTCTACAGCAAATTCCTACCTAACCTATCAACGATTACAGAACCATTACATCAGCTAACTAGAAAGAATGTGCAGTGGAAGTGGAGTACAGAACAGGAAACCAGTTTTCTTCAGGTAAAGCAACTGCTGACTGCTGACACAGTTTTTACACATTTCAACTCAAAGCTGCCTATAGGAATAGCCTGTGATGCTTCCGAAAAAGGAATTGGAGCTGTCTTATCTCACAGATATGAAGATAATAGTGAAAGACCTATTGTGCATGCTTCTAAAACATTGACGGTTATCCAAAGAAAATATGGTCAGATTCAAAAAAAGGCACTAGCTATCATATTTGCGTTGAAGAAGTTTTACCAATTTCTCCATGACAGAAAATTCACCATCATCATTGACCATAGAGCATTGACATCAATGTTTGCACCTAACAAAAGAACTCCTGCACTTGCTGCTATTCGATTAGCAAGATGGGCTCTTTTACTCAGTCAATATGAATATGAAATTGAATATTGAAAGACTAACAAACATGGGAATGCAGATGCTCTCAGTCAGCATTTGCAGCATTAAAACTATTAGAGCTCAACTAAATCCTACAGATCCAGGAGTAATAGTCAAGGAATCTTCTAAATACATTGTTATCTCTACAGTCATGAGATATACAACAGAAGGATGGCCACATCGAAAGGAAGCCACTCCAGCTACTTCTGAAAGCAAAGAATTTAAAAAGTTAGAAAACTCTATCTGTGTGTAATGGTTGTCTCCTCTATGGACACAGAGTAGTAATTCCTACCAGCTTACAAAGAGAAGTACTGAAGATATTGCATCTCGTACATTTTGGGATACAAGGGATGAAGCCGCTAGCATGCACAGCAGTATACTGGCCTAAAATGGATGTTGACACTGCGGAGACAAGCAAGTTGTGTACATCGTGTGCTGAAAATCAGAGACTACCTTCAAAGTATCCTGTACATCCGTGGATGCTCCCAGAAAAACCATGGAGTCGTCTACACTTAGATCATGCTATCAACTTTATGGTAAATAACTGTTTAGTTCTCACAGATGCTTACACTAAATATCCCTGCATTCACAGAACCAGTTCTACATCGACAAAATCAACTACTGTTCTTTTAGAACAAAATTTTTCACACATTTTTCACGCTATCCACACACATTAGTTACAGACAATGCTACTACCTTTAAATCAGAAGAGCTTCAACAGTGGTGCAAAAAAAGAGGAATTACACATTTATCAGGAGCGCCTTATCATCCTGCCACAAATGGAGCTGCTGAGAAAATGGTGCAATTGTTTAAACAAGCTTTGAGGAAGTCAACCCTACCACCTAATGCAGCATTGTTAGAATTCCTGATGCATTATAGAAGAACACCTTTAGAGACTGGATATTCACCAAGCCAACTGCTACATAGAAGGCAAATCCGATACAAAATTGACACTATTCCATCACCAGCCCATTCGGCTCAAGGAAACAATCTAGAAATACACAGCTTCTGAATGACACAGTAAACAAGACTCACAGCTATCAAGTTGGAGATCCATGCTATGCGTTATACTGTGGCTCTAGAAGATCTAATAGGCCTCAATGGGTTCCAGCATTAGTGACTAAAGTCTATGGCCAGCGAAGTGTTAATGTTAGAGTATGGCCACGTGGACCTACATAGAGAAAACATGTAGGACAACTACAACCTAGAATTAGCACAGAAGAAGACCTACACCCTAGAGATATATCTCAAACACCATTTAAAAATAGTGACAGGCTACCTATCTCAGTACTTCCCGAAGAACTAGTGCGTCAACAAAAGCAACCAAATTCTAGACATCTTCTACACAGTGATTATGGACCAGATAATCCACGTAGATCATTTAGAAGGAGACAGCAAACACAATTTTATCCGTAACGTTTCGTCTGTTCATATTATCTCCAGACTAGTGAGGAGGTGTTAGATTGCCATCATAAAGCTTAAATCAAGCTAACATAGCGCTATCTATTCTAATATAGCTACATATTCTAATACAAGTAATGCTTTTGTTTAGCTATTTATTACATAGCCATAGCTCAGGCTTATATACACTAGCTCTGGAAGGCAACGGTGCAATACATACTATGAGAGTAAATAAACCACATCTTGTGTTATTATTCATACAGGTAACATTTATTACTGTTATACCTTCTTTGTTGTCTCTAAATGTTAATGCAATACATACATGTGTACTATGAGAGTGAATAAACCACATCTTGTGTTATTATTCATACAGGAACATAACAACATGTATGCACATGTTAGTACATGTATGTACTTCTATGTACACGTATGTAAAAGTATGTACATATATCAAATTGAGCGTAAAAGCAGGTACATGCATGTATATGCGTGTTTATGTCTGTACACGCATGTACATGTCTGTACATGCATGTACAAGTACGTATATGCAGGTACAGACATGTACATGCGTGTACCTGTATGTACACGTATGTAAATGTATGTACACGTATGTGAAGGAATGTAAAATTGGCATGTTTATGCATGTGTGGTGGATGGCGTCCCCTTACATTTAGCCAAGTCGTTGTACAGCCAAGCCGAATCAAGCCACAGCCAAGCCAGAGCTGTACCAACTTGGTACCGAACCAAGTTGGACCGAGCTGAACTGGCTGAGCCGTGCCGGGCTGAGCCGTGCTGGGTCTAACCAAGCAGAACAAGGGCAGAGTTTAGCAGCTACGTATATAAGCACGAACATTTGCAGTAGAGAGCAGAGCTGTTTTGGGCCTGTTCATTGCCTGTTACTTGATTCTTTCTTGTACACCTTGATTAACTAAGCAGAAATATATGTATTGTACTCATGCACGAGTCTTGTACTAGTGGAGGAAAGTGAAGGTCGCACAAAACCTTTACACCGGTGGCAGCAGTGGGATTGGCAACAATCCAAAGAACTCCACCACAGAACTTGGATTGGATCACAGAACTCTGGATAAACTAATGCTGCCTGAAAAATGGCAACACCACTCCTACTGGAAGAACTTCTTATTGGAAGAAACCCAGAGAGAGCTGTGGAAAGCCTTACAGGATTAGTAGATGCACTGCTCGGGGAGCAGAAACCTACTAAAAGGACTTATCTGAGGAGGCAGCAAGCTCCTACTAAAAAAACTTCCTATTGGAAGAAACCCAGGAAGAGCTGCAGAAAGCCTGCCAAACAAATCCAGTAGATGCACTGCTCCAGGAGCAGAAACCTGCTAAGGGATCCGGCGGGACTTGCTTTAAGAAGCAGTGTGCTTCTACTGGAAGAACTTTTTACGGGAAGAAACCCAGAAAGGAGCCAGCAGCCGTGGACACAGTAGAGGCACTGCTCTAGGAGAAAAGCAGAAACCTACTAGGAGCCAGACATGGCTAACAGGAGAGCCAGGAGCGCTGACGCGGGGCCTGACCGACTAGTCGAGGCACTAGAGCGGGTGTTGCTGATGCCGAGAGCACAGGAACCGGCGCCGTGCTTCAGGTCTCTCCAGTGTACTGGGAAAGGAGATGTGGAATACTTTATTGCTCGCTTCACAGAAGTAGCCGACGCCAACCAGTGGATGGAAGGAGCAACTCTATTGCACCTCCAGGAAGCATTGGGCGAACGGGCTGAGGACTGTGGGCGAGCCGAGGACCAGGAGACCATTTTCAATGCCCTCTGGGCAAGATTCGGACTATCTGCTAGGCAGGCGCTGAGCCAACTCAACGCTTTTAGGCAAGAGGAAAGACCGACGCTGCAGGAGCATGCTATGGAGGAGGAGAGGCTGGTGCGCATTGCATACGGGGACCTGCCGAATCGCCACCAAAATAGCATGGCTATGGAGACATTCTGCAGCTCTCTAAGGGACCCTGCTCTGCAGAGACATTAGTTGGTTGTACCTATGCCCATGCTGGTGGATGCTGTACGAGCCGGAAATGACTATCTCCAAATCCAAGGGGCGAGCGTAGACCAACCGAATCTTTGGTGCGAGTCCTGGAAGGAAGAACCTCTGACCAGGGGAACTCGGCTGAGACAGATGTCATAGGACAACTAGCCCAGCTGGTCTAAACTCTCACAAACAAGGTGGAGCAGCTCCAGGAGCAGGTGCACGCCCCAGCTGAGTAAAGGAGCCAGCCAGCTACTCTTTGTTGGGGATGTGGCCAACCGGGGCATGTACAAAAGAACTGCCCTCGCCACACCAGACTGGCTTCGGGAAACGAAGGACGGCCACAGCAGTAGCTCCGACTACTGGCTGTGCCAAGGCCAAGCAAACACAGAAATATACTAAGTTTTTGCGTGACTCGACGATGGCTGGTGGCTGGTCTCAACCAGCAAGGACTAGGTCAAGGAAAATTTGTGTACAAGAAGGACCTGTGGTGACATGGAATTATTACCAGTCTTTAGATGAGATTAATCTGGACAGTCTCCCTGTCTCGGATATTGTCTACACTCCTCCGTGCGAACCGCAGGGACATAACCCGAAGCACCAGAGAGTGACCCCTAAATCCCCTTCACCCCAGACACTGAGAACTATTCCCACTAAATTGGACAGTCGGAAGCCTGCCTTAAAAGTGGCAAGGCCGACCCCTTCTCCGCCTTGAGGGTGGCAATCACGGGAGCAGCAGAATTGTTCCGAGTGTAGTACAGCCTGAGGTACTGACCTCGCTTCACCATGGAAAGCAAACCTTCCAGGCCTCACGGAGAATGTCCTGAAGGACACTACTAGGGCGCAAGCCCTCAGCCGACCGCACTCCACCAGTTATTTCTTCCCAAGAAAAGTGGAGGGGCAGCCCATCCAGTTCCTACTGGACACCGGGTGCACCATCAATCTGATCAATAAACAGGTATTTGATTGATTGCCAGGAACCGTGCGAGACCGACTCAAAGAAAGTGACAGCCACGGACTATTGGCTGACAGAACACGGTTTCTCTCCTACAGAATAATCCGTCTAAATATCCGCTTGAAGGACGTAAAGACGGAGGAGGTTTTCGTATTGAGCCGACTGAGCAAGGATGCAATCCTCGGAATGCCGTTCTTCGTGGCTCATCAATGCGCTCTCGAGTTTGAGCAACCGGTGGTTTGGGTGGATGGCAGACAGCTGGTTTGCACGGACCGTCATGGTCGGTTGCTACAGAGCAAAGTGCAGGTGATAAGGGGGTAGTAGTTCCCGCCCGAACAGAGATGGCGATACACTGTCGCATCACCACACGGAACTATTGCCCCATAGAACTAATCGAGAGATTTCCCGACGGACCTCCCGTGGCCAGTAGCCTGAACCAGCCGGGACCCAAGGGACAAGTCATCACCCACTGCATGAACGCTACAGAGCGGCTGCTGACTTTTTGGTTCGGAACCACTATCAGCCTGTACACGGGAATGGAGGCCCCAGAAGACGAAGAGGACGAACTGATGCCTTACTGTGTGACGCCGGTCCGACTTCAATCAATGGAGTGCCGGCTCACCTTGAGGAATTGTTCCAGTCGGCCCGGCCGAACTGTGAGGACAGTGGACAAACGTCTAGGTTGGCAACTTTGCCAACGGTATGCCACCGTATGCTTCGGTATGCCACCGTATTTAGTATGGGTGATGGCAACGTGGTAAGGACCTCGGAAGTGGAACATTCTATTCCACTTATAAAGGGTACTCAGCCAATTCGACAACCCCCTCACAGATTGGGACCATAGAAGGAGGCAGAGGCCGAGAGGCAGGTCTAGGACCTGCTCAAATGAGGACTCATCGAGCCTGTCAGAAGAGCTTGGAGCTTCCCCGTAGTGCTGGTCTAGAAGAAGGACAAGAAATGGCGCTTCTGTATTGATTACCGGCGTTTCAACGCCGTCATGGAGCAGGATACTTACCCGCTACCCAGGATTGACGACAGCCTAAACGCCCTGTCTGGCAGTCACTATTTTAGCACGCTCGATCTGGTGAGCGGGTACTGGAAGGTGCTCTTGGATGCAGAAGCGCAGGAGAAGTCAGCCTTCTCGACACGGTCCGGGCTGTGGAAGTGGAAGGTGTTATCTTTCGAATTGACGTCTGCCCCGTCACCTTCCAAAGACTCATGGAACACGTCCTACATGGCTCTACTAGAGAACGCTGCTGCTATATCTGGATGATATTATCATCATCGCCCTGGATTTTGATACGCATCTACATCGGCTGGAGGAGGTCTTCTAGAGACTCCACAAGGCTGGACTAAAGCTGAAGCCTTCCAAGTGCGAGCTATTACAACCCCAGGTTCGCTACCTGGGGCACATAGTAAGCTAGAACGGAGTCTCTACAGACCCCGACAAAGTGGAGGCAGTAGCAGAGTGGCCGAATTTGTGCGGAGTAAGGGAACTCCAAGGATTCCTCAAGACGGTCGGTTATTAGCGACAATACATCTCGGAGTTTGCCACTATAGCACACCCCTTGCACCGCCTGACTGCAAAGTGAGAGCCCTAGAGATGGATGGAGGGAGAGCAGGCCGCCTTCGACGCGCTGAAGGAAAGCACCAGCACCGCCCGATCTTGGGCTATCCGGATCCTCGGAGGCAGTACATCCTGGACACAGACACCAGCGGATGTGGAGTGGGGGCTGTGCTGTCCCAAGTGCAAGAGGACTGCGAGAGGGTCATTGCCTATTACAGCAAGACCCTCACTCCCTCGGAACGCAATTACTGCGTCACTCGACAGAAGCTCCTTGCAGTAGTGAAGGTGGTCAAGCATCTCTGGTCATATCTGTATGGGCAAGAGTTCCTCCTGCGGACGGACCACGTGTCACTCCGGTGGCTATGCCGGAAGAGGGAACCCTCAAACCAAGTAGCCCGGTGGCTTGAGATCTTGGTGGAGTTCCGCTACATCCTGAAGCACCGGTCAGAGACTCGCCACGGGAATGCGGATGATTTGAGCAGGCAAACCTGTGAGGACTGCCAGCAATGCGCATTGAACAGAGAGACAGGGAACCCTCACGGAAGAAACTGGCAAAGGAACAAGGGCCATTAGCCGCATGGGTACCAACCAGTTGCCTGAAGGGGACTCCCGCCTTCGATAGGGCGAGATCGACCCTGGGCAACGCCCCATACCCTGGGGCCAACCGGCAACTCGCACGGGACTCCCGCCCCAACAGTGGCGGGATTGAACTTAGTTACGGGGGGTTCCCCCGAGGGCTATCAGCCCTGCCAGGAGTGCCAGGACCAAAGGGTGAACTAGCAAGGACACAGGCTACCAGTCAGAGACTAGTGGTCATCATGTACCGTGCCATCACCACAGAAGAAGAGGTGCCAGCAGAACACCTGGAGGTCGGGAGCAGAGAGCTGGACATCTTGCATCACATGCGGGGCTCTCTGGGCATACAACATGACAACGTGCTGAACGCACGTGTGGCCCCGCAGGGCCGCGCTAGACGGTGCGCCATCTTCCCCCGGCCATGCGAGAAACCACGGTGTGGCAAACGCACGCCCTGGCCCATTCTGGGGTGGGAAAGACGATAGGTCGCCTCTAACTGACGTGGGATTGGTCTAGGCTGACGCCCACATTCAAGCGGCTCATCAAGAGTTGCGAGGTGTGCCAGGCCGCAAAGCATAGAGAGACAAAGGCAACCTGAAGCAAAAGGAGGCTCTACGCAGGATGACCTTGGCAGAAGGTGGCCATGGATCTGGTGGGACCATTTCCTGTCACACCAAGGGGGAACAGGTGGGTGCTGGTTCTACCCGACCACTTCACCTGGTGGCAGGACGCATTGGCACTACCTCATGCCACGGCCCCGATGGTCACTAACGCACTGGATGAGCAGGTTTTCTGCTAACTTGGATTTATCGAGCAGATCCACACTGATCAGGGGGCACAGTTCGAGAGCCAACTGATGGACGAACTGTGCTAATTATGGAACATAGGAAAAACCCACACGACTCTGTATCACCCCTAGGCAAATGGAATTATGGAGCGGAATAACCGTGGATTCAGAGATTCTTTGAGGGCGCTGCTTTTGGCTCAGGGACAGGACGAGTCAGACCTACTGCTTTCCCAGCTAATGAGGGCATACAGAGGCACCTCCACTCCGCGACTGGAGAAACGGCCAACATGCTAATGTTGGGACGGAAGCTGAGGTTGCCAGACCAGCTGGAAAATCATCTCCTACCGACCGAGTTCTTTCCTGCCCACGAGCATGCTCTTAAGGTGCAGCGGAGACTGCAGACAGTGCACGAGGCGCTCAGGTGAAGCCAGATGGAGGTGCGACAAGAAGATAAGGAAGAGCAACCACTGTACACCCCAGGTGACTATGTATGGCTCGTGAACAAACGCCAGAGACGAGGAGAAAATGCTAAGCTACAGGCAAAGTTCATGGGACCATACCAGGTCTTGAAGGCCTGGGGGAACCACACATATCTGGTGGAACGGCAGGGACATTTTTCCATCCAGAGTGAGGGAAGGCTAAAGCCTTATCACGCTTGCCCAGAAAGGTTGGGGCAGGTCTCAGCCACTTTGGAGCCAAGGTGAGGCCCCAACATGAAGGGCGCCTGACCGAGCAGGCCAAAGAGAAGGCAAAAGGAGGGCAGGATAGATCCTGTACCAATAATGCCACCCCCAGCTGGGAAAAGTTGCTAATAGAAGCTGCAAAGAATCGAGGGAGGAAGTAACTTCCGAGGAAAATTTGGCCATACCGGAGAAAGAAGGAAGTCCAGTACGCCCTCCAAGTTCCGAGGAAATCAATCCGGCTGCATGGAATAAAGTTCCGGGAGAACCGGAATCGAACCCGGTAGAAACCGAAGAGACCGCAACACCAGATCCCAACAGTCCCGCAATTCAATCAACTCCGGTCCGGCACAAACCGGGGCCGACCCAAACAATTAGGAGGCCGGAACGATATGGACATGGTGCATGCTACTCTATGGAATTAACGAAAACGGTCCGGATGTCGCGCAGGAAGGAGGCAAAACGGTTCTCACGGATGTAACCAAGGATTTCTTGTTAAAGCACGCATTTTCTTTGGACGACATCAGGGCGCTAGAAAAGATGGAGAGCGAAGGCAACACATCTCTACAGGATCTACTGACTTCGGTCACAATTACTTTGAAAGAAGATGGAGCAGGAATGGGTAGGCCAACGTCGGCAAACATTGGCCGATGGCCAGATTCTGCCATTTTGGAGATTACTGAGAAGGGATCAGAGGCGTTGTTGGATGCCACTCTGACAGAGGACAGCGTAGAGGAGCTACCAAAAGAAGTCATGTCAGAACCAGTAGAAGAAAAGTGCCGGGTGGCTGCTGTATGCACAGAGAGGAGACGGGTCAGTCCCCCTTTACTAGAGCTGTCTTTTTCTCTGCCGGCTGTTGCCGTGAGGGAAAGTACACCCATGAGACAGCCGGAGCTAGAGAAGAGCCACGGAAGAAGACCATCGTAAAGACCATTAAGTACTTGTCTTCCCGGATTGTAACACAAAAAGAAGAGCAGGTGAAAGATGAGAGCTGTCGGATCTGCCAGTTCACAACCAGCATCCAGCGGATCTAATTTCACGTGCTGCTACACTACGCCGTGTTTGTGTGCCCCTGGCAGCACATGTCAAGGGACCAGATGTTGCTAAACCACGCGACTTCACCAGCAAGGAGAAGTGGAGCCGGTGGTATATCTGGTGGATCAGGACTCCTGGTAGCAGTTCTGCTAGGAGAACATGAGGAGCTCCCTGACGATGGCTGCCTGCACACCCATGACCAGAGGAAGGAGACATCGCAGCCCCTGGAGAGGAGCCCAGCGGGCTAGGACACCACTGTGGCCCCCCAGCTCGGGTCTGCTCGGCTTCGACCAGGAGGAGCAGGACGACTGTGGAGCCCGCCGGGTCACGCACTTTGGCTGAAGTAGTAGGACAGACTCCAGCCAGCCAGACCCTCCCACAGACGCAGCGCAGTTGGGCCCGGTTGCTAACACAGGACGCCCAGGAGTGGACGAGGGCTGCCGAGATGATGCAAGCGATCCTATGGCAGAGACACCTAGAGGGCCAGGAACGCCAGCCACTATTGGAAGAAATAGAGCGCCTCCGCTATGGAGCCCGCCAACATAAGGCTATAGTCCAGCTAGTCCTCCCGCTGGATGTGAATTGGAGACCGTAGTTGCCAATGGGGGAGTGTGTGGTGGATTGCGTCCCCTTACATTTAGCCAAGCTGATGTACAGCCAAGCCAAGCCGAGTCAAGCCACAGCTAGGCCAAAGCTGTACCAACTCGGTACCGAACCGAGCTGTACCGAGCCTAGCTGGACCGAACCAAGCCGGCCCGAGCCGTGTCGGGTCAAACCAAGCAGAACAAGGGCGGAGTTTAGCAGCTATATAAGAACGAACATTTGCAGTAGAGAGCAGAGCTGTTTTGGGCCTGTTCATTGCCTGTTACTTGATTCTTTCTTGTACACCTTGATGAACTAAGCAGAAATATATGTATTGTAGTCATGCATGAGTCTTGTACTAGTGGAGGAAAGTGAAGGTCGCACAAAACCTTTACACATGTACAGGCATGTACATGCATGTACATGTTATTGCAAGCATGCTCATGTATGAAATTGTATTCACATGTATGTACAGGAATGCACATGTTTGCAAGTGTATGTAAATGTAGGTACATGTATATGAATGAAGGCAAAAGTATGTACATGTCTGTACATCTATGTACATGCATGCACTTGCATTTACAAGTAATGATATGCATGTTCATGTATGTACATGCATTTACATTCATCTACATGTATGTAAATACATGTATATTTATGTACATGTATACTCATGCATGTACATAAACGTCGAAGTGTGTACCTACATGGACAAGCAGGTACATGTATGTAAATGTATGGACAAATCTTTACATGCATGTACATGTATGGACATGTATGTACAGGTATGTAATTGTACATAAATGTATGTAAATGGGCATGAAAATCATCTATGTGCATGAACATGCATCTATGTGTCTGCACATTCATGTACATGTAGGTAGGATATACACATTTATACATAAATGTACATGTATGTACATTTATGTACATGCATGTAC
This sequence comes from Watersipora subatra, assembly GCF_963576615.1. Taxonomy (NCBI): domain Eukaryota; kingdom Metazoa; phylum Bryozoa; class Gymnolaemata; order Cheilostomatida; family Watersiporidae; genus Watersipora; species Watersipora subatra. Next base: position 64,018,872 of record NC_088716.1, on the reverse strand, counting down.
ATGTATGTACTTGTAGGTACATGTAGGTACACAAACATGAAAGTATGTACCTGCATTGACAAGCATGTACATTTATGCACATGCATGTACGTATATTTACATGTATGTCTGTGCCTGTAAATGTATGTACATGTAAGTACTGTAGTAAAGCTTTTCTTTTGTTTTTTGCTAGTATAGCGACTTTTGGAACTTGCAAGCACTACTTGGTAGGATATATTACAAGTTGGCTGACTTTTCCGACTGTCATTAAATAAATATGGCTGTCTTCGAGTATTATGTACGTTAGTCAGTATTTCTGAAATACCTGTGATTAGTCGAATACCAAATAAACAAATCGGTACACCAACAAAAGACCGTGTGCAGACTAATACAACAAAATATATTATCTAATAAACCATCTTTGGCCTCTGATAAAACATGAACTTACATTGTTGACACACGTACTCAGAAAACTTTACAAACATTATTAGCCAAAAAGATTGAGAACCTTAGCTGTTACAGTTATCCATAAAAGAAATCAACTGAATCACAAGTCGATCCACGTTCAAGCTCTCTCTCTCTCATTTTTAACACCTCGGCTTTTCTAAAGAGAAGAAAGCTTGCCATTTTCTAGTTACCTTAACCTTAGTTCTTTTATAAGCCAGTGTTCATAAAGAAAAATGGTAACTTCATTGCTTATAGTTGAAAAACAATCGCGGAACACAGACTATCATTAACTTTGCAAGATTCCATGATCAACTAACTTTTAAGAAAGACAAACGCCTGCATTCGACAAACAGCGTTATACTAAAGACTTGCTAATATATTGCCGGACACCGTAATTTCACCACAGTACTTGTAAATAAATAGACGTAAAAGTATGTTTGTGCATACACTTGCATTTAAATGTAAGTACAAGTATGTACATGTATGTACATGTATGTCTATGTATGTATATGTGCGCAAATGTATGCACATGAATGAACATGATCGTAAAATTGTCTACGCACATCTAAATGCATGTACATATCTGTACATGCATGTACAAATATGAACATGCAGATACATGTATGCACATGTACGTACATAGAGCCACATGTATGTGTGTATGCACATGTATGTAGATGTAAATACATGTATAAAAATATAGGTACACGTATGTAAATGAATGTTAAAGTATGTACATGCATGTACATGTATGTAAATGTATGTGCATATATATAAATGAACGTGAAAAACATGTGTCTGCATGTACATGCACGTACATGCATCTACGCGTATGTACCCAACTCCAACAAAACCCCCAACCCTAACAAAACCCCAAACACCCCAAACACCCCAAACCCCAAACCCCAAATCTCCAACCCCAAACCCCAAACCCCTGTTGTTCGTTTATGTTTTTTAGCTGAAACATAAATTACTATAGCGAATGTTGAGACAGTATATTTTTCATATCAGTTCAATATGACAGCTATAACCGGAGTGTCTAACCTTTTAATCACACCATAAAAAGTATTATCAACAGCTGGCAAGTCAAGCTAGAAAAGCACAATAAAGCCACATAAACCAGTAAGCTATAATTACATTACACTACAAATAAGCTATGAAAAGTTTGACAAAAAAGACAATAATATTTCAAAACTCCCACTAGGTTACTGGTTTTGTAATATCAAGTAAGTCCCATCAGATTTAGTAATTTTGTGAATCTCTCACGTGGTATTGGTTTAGTTAGGATGTCAGCTACCATACTATCATTAGGGCAATACTCTTAATCTGCTTGTTTACTACAGCTTCTCTCGTGATGTGAAATTTGATGTCTATATGTTTTATGCGGCCATGTCTATTAGAATTTCGTGCGATTTTTATGGCGGTTTGATTGTCAACCAATGTCAGTGATGAGTTTGTCACCGACGAATGTCGGTGATGAGTTTATTCGGCCACATTGCTTCTTTAGTACCATGGAAGAGTGAAATATATTCAGATTCAGCCGTAGACACTGCTACCACGCTTTGCCTTTTGCTTAACCAGTTGATTGGCGCATCATAGAGTAAGAACATGTTTCCAGACGTAGAGTGTCGATCATCCAGATATTCTGCCCAGTTAGCATCAGTGTAGCCCAAACACTTTGTTATTACCAGGTCGTGATATGTGATTCTGATGTCGAGTGATCCCTTGAGGTAGCGTAATATGCGCTTTGCTGCTGTTGGATGAGTTTCTGTTGGGGCCGCACAGTATTTAGAGACTGCTCCCACTGCATGAGAAATGTCTGGACGAGTTGCTATAGTTAAATATAAGAGACTTTCCACCATAGCTTGGTAGCTCTCTGGTTGCACCGGCTTGCTAACACTATCATCTTTTCGAGCTTAACATTCACATTGGCTGATGTTGACACCGGTTTTGCATCTCTCATGCCAAATCGTTTTAGAATCTGTAGAATATAGTGATTTTGGTTTCTAATCTAATCTAAACTTTTCCCACTACACCTGTGAGGGGGTGCTGTCCTCACACTTATGGGTTCGGCGTGAAACAAGACGTTCACTCTAAGCATTAAGCGAGATATTATATTTGAGTCAGATACAGTGTGTACATAGCAATCACTTGTAAATTAACTGCTGATATAAAGCTAAAAACCGTTCTTATATACAAAAACTGTGACAGCATGATTGACATCAAAGTATAAACATTGCCAAACACAACTTGGTATATGTGGCGCACAACATTAGACAAAATATACATTGTATGTTTTAGACACTGATGGCACGACAAAAGTTCACCGCAGAATATATCATTAGGTATGATGAAATGTATCAAGAATAAATCTTGAAGGCAGAGACAAGATGAGATATTTGGCTTTAGACATTGTTCGTAGTAATTAATGTCAGCAATGTCTGTCAATATAAATAAAACCGTAAGCATTGCATAGCTTGCGTAAATGAGTGTTATTCTTGGAATGTTACTGTGATGGTATTATAACGAGATAATAGTTGTCCTATACAGCTGACATATTTAGGTCAACTCCGGCGGTCTTCTTCTTTGAGATATTATGATATCTTACACCTTCCCTCTTTGAAAAGGTTCTTTCATACGTCCCTCAAGAGATGGCTGTGCGGAAGTGGCGCTGTATTGAAGTGGGTTTTGGAAAGGAAGTATTGGAAGCTTTGGTACTGTCTCATATAATGTCCTTCTTGTTTATGTGATATTTTGGTGCCTGAGTGTCTAACGAATTTCACAAAATTTTGGTGCGTCTATATGCCAAGTTGCCGATGACACGTCACTTGTGGTGCTCTTACATGTATATGATGACTTGGAACTCTGGAAAAAGATATCACATAATGCGCAGTAATCTTAGTAAATATATAAATAAACAGACAAATATATAGCTACTAACTAGATGAAACCTTACTCTACTGTTCAGGTTTCCAATTCTTTCTAGCACAATAATAAAAAATGAGAAGTATTTCTGTTTAGATATAACAAACTCCTCTCTCTATAATTTTTGTTTTGTTCAATAAAGCAAAGAAAAATATTATATACAAATAAAAAGTATAAGCTCAAATTACTGTTGTCGAAGTGCCAAAATGAAGTTAGACAATAGTTAGTTTGGCAAGGGGTACAACTATTGTCTGGTTTGTATGTATCCGTGAGTACGTTTGTCAGGGTCAAAGGCAGGTGGAGTTAAGGTATCACCATCATTATGCTCAACTGAGTAGTAAGTCGGTGGTTGAAAGTATTCAGTTAGTAAGGGTTTGCTCTTCATGAGCTGCTGTAAGAGTGTCACAAACAAGTATGTTAGTCGGAACAGGTAGGACTTGTAGGAAGTCGGCTCTTCTCGAGCTTTTGTAGGTGTGTTTGCATTTATTTTTGACAATGGTAATAAATGCAATTTACCAGTTGAGTAGTCTAAGCGAAGCAGCGTGTCTATGTGTCTCAAATAGTCTTTCGCTAGTATCCAAGTGTAATGGCATTTGGTACAAATTAGTAATAGTTCAAAAATTCGAGGCTCAACAGTTTGCTTCTTTTCATGATTTTTGGAATATTTCTCAATCAGCGGTTCAAAGGCAGTTGTGTCACGTAGTACGCATGGCAACAATGAAAGTAACAGAAACCTGGCTATTGTATGACCTGTTTTGCAGATCATTGCTGCTTGTGAGCTGACAAATGCTACGACACACAATGTGCCAATTAAATGAATCAAGGGGAGCTTTCTAATGGGGACTTTTCGATTAGCTTGGTACGCATGAATGAATTCTGATGACTGCTTAATTGGGGGATTCCCTTGCTTAGAGCATAGGGGTTGCTCAGCGCACATTGGCATAGCAGCACACTCTTCTGTTACAATATGCACATGTTTGTCAGCTTTTTCAAAGCATTGAAAAGCATTGAACGCTACTGTCTCCTCAAGCTCTATATTGCTCTCTAGAATTAAAGCTACAGGGAGTGGCTCGGCTGCCTCAAGCGAGTTGCTTATAGGGGCTTCAATAACAGCTCTTGCCGTAATCTCAATTTCAACCTCAACACTAAGCGCTTTGTTATGAGTCATTACAACCGCGGCTGTCTCAACAGTATTATTAGTCTTTTCAATTATGTCACCAAGATTATCAAACTCAGGTAAAAGTTTATCTTCGGCATCCGCAAAACAAGTAATTTCAGATTGAGATTCTATCTCACTCATACTGTCTTCAATTAAAACATTTGCAGAAGATGCAAAGATGGTACAATTATCAATGAGTTCTGCTTTATTTTCAGCAAAAACATTTTGCTCGCTGGCAGCAACGGACGGTATTGGCTGGTTTTGTTGGCTATATGCAGGCATTTGACAGAACCACCATGGCGGTGGCATCCACGGATATCTAGGCATTTGTGGCTGTAGCCTCGGCGGCTCCCATGATTGAGGTGAGTAGCTATTGCATTGGAATGCGCCTGTTTGTGGGTTTCCGCTCTGAAATTTTCTCTCATTTTGAAAGCTCCTACTTGCATTGAAATTCTGTTTTGTAACTAATTCTCGAATAGGGCATTGAAAAGACAAATGGTTTTCGTCTCCACATTCAAAACATTGTCTCTTTGTCTCCCTACGTTTCTCAAAGCGGTTGTTCTGATGAGGGAATCTGTTTGACCTTTTATAGCTATCAGAACTCAAATTGTAGTTGAGAGCAACATCAACATCGTTACTCGTGAGTCCCGTTTCTACACTTGTGGCAGCTTGTAAAAGCTCGGGCAAAGATTTTCCTGCCAAAGCTAACAAACTCTCTCGAATTTTTGGCTTAAGGCCTTTTCTAAAATGAAGCAATATAAATGAACTTTCTTCAGATTCTTCACTCTGGCTCACAATTTTTCTAAATCTTTCGTAATACTGTTTGACAGTTTCGCTCTCACCCTGTTTAATTGCCGAAATTTCCATCGCCACCTGCTCGGCACCTCGGGAAGCGCTTAGCTTGCTTTTCAATAAACGTTTTAAAGTGCCATAACTAACACATTCGCCTTTTTCTTTTACAATCTCCCTGCAGTAAGTTGCGGCCAAATCTTTTAGATAAAATGGCAAAATAACGATGTATTCCGTTTCAGGGACATCATTCAACACACAACATGTTTCAAATTTTTCGATGAACGTCTCAAAATCTTCGTCTATCGACTTGCCTGTAAAAGACAGGCCAAATTTTACCCAGTCTTTTCTGTTACTGGCATGCATAGTATAATGGCTGTACTTACCCCGATTTTCCTTGATCCTACGGAGGGGAGAGCTTGTGCTGGCTGGCTCCCTCCTGTCATCATTATTGTCCCGGAACCTACGGAGAGGAGAGCTTGTTAAGGCTGGCTCTCTCCTGTCCATATTGTCAATTTTTACTGCTAAGGATTCTAGCATATCTTCCAAGCGTCTGGTCCGCTCATCCAACTGGCGTTCTACACGGTCTGTCAGCATTATGTTTGTCTCATCCGCATACAGGCGGGCATCTTCGTGTCTTTCTTCCATCCTCCTCTCTAGTGCCTCGATGGCATCTATCTCTTCATCTTCTACCTCACTCAGCGTGATCATGGTATTTGTGTCATCCTCTCGCCTCTCCTCAGCTCTTTGCTGGTCACGATCCGCCATCTCTTTAATTATGTCTTTCTCGACAACTGGCGCTCTCTCTTCCAATTCTTTCCTCAACTTCTGACACCAGAATGTGAGGGGGTGCTGTCCTCACACTTATGGGTTCGGCGTGAAACAAGACGTTCACTCTAAGCATTAAGCGAGATATTATATTTGAGTCAGATACAGTGTGTACATAGCAATCACTTGTAAATTAACTGCTGATATAAAGCTAAAAACCGTTCTTATATACAAAAACTGTGACAGCATGATTGACATCAAAGTATAAACATTGCCAAACACAACTTGGTATATGTGGCGCACAACATTAGACAAAATATACATTGTATGTTTTAGACACTGATGGCACGACAAAAGTTCACCGCAGAATATATCATTAGGTATGATGAAATGTATCAAGAATAAATCTTGAAGGCAGAGACAGGATGAGATATTTGGCTTTAGACATTGTTCGTAGTAATTAATGTCAGCAATGTCTGTCAATATAAATAAAACCGTAAGCATTGCATAGCTTGCGTAAATGAGTGTTATTCTTGGAATGTTACTGTGATGGTATTATAACGAGATAATAGTTGTCCTATACAGCTGACATATTTAGGTCAACTCCGGCGGTCTTCTTCTTTGAGATATTATGATATCTTACACACCCTTCTAGAAAGAAGGAAAGGTGTGGGAACTCTTTTATTACAAAAATTCTTTACTAGAAACCTCTCAGGTCTCGAGTTGTTCTCAGCCAAAAAGAATTAAAAAACGCATTTGTCCGGATTGTTGGCACAAACAGACCTGCTTTCTGTCGAGTGTTGTGATGCTTGATAGTATTTTTAAAATCAAGGACCGTAAAGTTCCTTTCCACTGCTTTTAAATAAAATGCACACCTAATATCTTTTCGCCGTTTAGCTAAACTCTCGATCCCTGTATTTGCTCTTATTTCTGTAAAACTGACTTGCCACTTTAGTTTAAAAATTAACCTTAAGGCGGTGCTCTGTATTTTCTCAAATCTTTTGATATCTTTTTTTCATAAACGGGTCCCATACCGTGCAACCGTACTCTAAAAGTGGCCTCACCAAAGAAAAATAAGCAATCTGCCGAGTTTTTGTGTCACCATGCTTTAAAACTCTCCTTAGCATATGTAATGTTCTATTAGCTTTGCTTATTATTTTTACATAGTGAATTTCCCATTTCAGGTTATTTTGCAACTCAATGCCAAGATATGGATATGAATCAACATTGTCTAAACATTGGTCACATAAAAAATAACTTGCTTTTGAATTCGACTCTCCAACTGAAAGAACAGCACATTTAGAAACATTAAAAGTCAATTGCCACTACTTTTGGAGTACCCTAAGGTCTTGTTGCAATACCGCTTTGTTGACGCGGGAATTAAATAAAAGAGTATCGTCAGCAAACAGTCGGCATTCTGACACCATAAGGTCTGGCAAGTCATTAACGTACAATAAAAAAAGAAGAGGTCCCATAACTGACCCTTGGGGCACTCCTGAGTTAATTTTTTTATAAGATTTTTCATTTTGAAACGTGTTGCCAAATTTTGTTTGACAAAGCTCATCTCTTGTTCAGTGTCACTCATGATAATGAGATCCCCAACATACACAGCTATAATTGTTTTAACACTATCATTATCTCAAACATAAACACAGGAATCTGCGCCAGATCGTCTGAAGTTGGTTGATTTGAGATATTCATCCAAAACAGTGTTCCAACATCTTGGTGATTGCTTAAGTCCGTACAGTGATTTGTGAAGTTTGCATACTAGGTCGGCCTGTTTTGGTTCAATGAATCCTTCAGGTTGAGTCATATAGATATCCTCTTCCAGTACTCCGTTCAAGAATGCAGTGACAACATCCATTTGATGTATACTCATTTTGCGCTGCAGAGCATAATATGCTGGCATATTATGCCAACAGCGTACGAACAGATGTGTATTTGACAACTGGTGCAAATGTTTCTTCATAATCTGTTCCAGCCTTTTGTGCATATCCTTTGGCGACTAAACGCCCCTTAAACCTGTCTACAGTCCCATCAGCAGTGAGTTTAGCGTTAAACACCCATTTAGATCCTATTAGCGTTTTACCTGGAGGTAATGGTACAGGGTCCCATGTATCGTTTTCTATTAGAGATTAGTATTTAGAATTAGCAGCAGACAGCCACTCCTTAGCCTCAGAACTCCCTCATGCTTGCTTAAATGTTTGTGGTTCAATAATTTGACAAGCTTGATATGGGGTATGAAAAATCTGATAATGTTTGATCCGCATATTCATCTATGCCGTAACGTACAGGGGCTTTTCATACATGATTAGATCGCCTCGCCTTTTCAACGATTTTATGTATAGTGCCCTTGTTAGCTTCTTGGGGTTCAGGCACAACAGCGTCTACAGTGGCTACTGGTACACTACTTGATGATATCTTTATCTGACTCCCGAAGTCTGACTCATTAAATACAACATCACGTCTAACGATAACCTTTCTAGTTTGCTCGTTGAACAATTTATAAGCTTTCGATGTGGTACTGTATCCAGTAAAGCGTAATTTCCCCGCTTTGATATCTAACTTTTGCCTTTTCTGATCTGGGATATGGGCATAGGCTACGCATCCAAACACTCGGTATGGATGGAAACCAGATGTTAGGCCTTTACATTTTTCGTAAGGTGTCATTGTATGATCCAGTGGGAAGACAACTCCTAAAATATACCGCTGTGGCAACTTCTTCAGCCCAGTATCCTTTTAAAAGTTTTGCGTGAGACATCATAGTTTGAGCAGATTCACCAAGTGTACGATTGAGCCTTTCTGCCACGCCATTTTGTTCTGGAGAGTAGGCTGAAGTTACTTCGTGACGAATTCCTAGTGTCTTTAAATAGGTATTGAACTCATTTGACACATACTCGCCCCCACTATCAGACCTAATAGTACCTATCTTTTTCCCTGAAAAGTTTCAAACTAGAACTTCAAATTCCTTAAATTTGTCAAGCACTTCAGATTCATAAAGTAAAGAATACACAGCGGAATATCAAATATTGAAATCATCAATGAGTGATACAAAATATTTACTGCCATCAATCGATTCAGTTTGAAAAGAGCACACATCTGAATGAACTAATTCTAATCTACATTTAGATTTGATATCTCCCACTGAGTAAAATGGTTTTCGGGTCATTTTTCCTTCCACAGAGCTCTCACAGAAGGAAATACTGCCACTTGGAATTTTGGTCCCCATTAATACATTGTTATAATTCAACTTACTTAGAGTTGTTTCACTTGCATGAGCAAAACGTTTATGCAAAGTGTCGATAGCTGTGGCAGCAATTACTGGCTCACAATCCAGATAATAAAGTTATTATCCAGAATTATAATATAGTCTTTGCAACTAAATAATCCAGTTTTCCAACAAAGAGTCAAGCAGTAGTCAATCTGGTAACTGGGCCCATAACCTGTTGCTTGTTTATGTTTTATAGCTGAAACACAAATTACTATAGCGAACTTGAGACAGTATATTTTTCATACCAATTCAATATGACAGCTACAACCGGAGTGTCCAACCTTTTAATCACACCATAACAAGTATTATCAACAGCTGGCAAGCCAAGCTAAAAAAGCAAAAAAAGCCACATAAACCAGTAAGCTATAATTACATTACACTACAAATAAGCTATGCAAAGCTTGACAAAAAAAGACAATAATATTTCAACAACCCCCAACCGCAAACAAAAAACCCCAAACCCCAAAAATATTTGATTTTGGCTCATTCAAACAGTCACAACTTTTATAAAATAATCCAACTTTAAATATCGATTCATTCAGAAAAATGTTTTTTATTCCCTTGAACCATAAATTTTCACTATTTTTATTCAAATTCAATTATTCATTAAAATCCTTATTTTAACATTGACACTTTTTTAGTTCTTCCCTTTTCTACTTCGCGTATCAACTCGATCATTTTCCAAATCAGAAAAGTTATCTTTATTCCTCTGGGCTGTTGTGTTGTTATTGTTGAAAATAACACAATTTTTACTGGTTCTATTATTGTGTAGAAATATTGCATGAGTAGGTAGATGTCTGATTTGTGAAACACAAATATCTTTTCTAAGTTTTTTGGATGCAGCTAGCCATTGTGTAACATAATTTTTTATAATTTTTAATTATTTTACAAAGTAAAACCAATGATATAAAATTCCACAGGATAGGCCATGGCTATCATGTGGGCGGGGTTTAATGATCGAGCTCTGTTAGGGTTGTCATAGCCTGGGTTTGGGGCTAACACAGTTCTTGTGGGGCAGTCGCGTGTTGCTTTTGTTAGGTTTTTGGGTCAAGATTTTTATCGCCTATTATAGGTGATAAAAACCTTGACCCAAAACCTAACAGGGGTTTGGGTTTCACCCAATTTCAGGTTTGTACTATTAACCTGAAACTGGTGGGTTTCAGGTTAGTGGTACAAAACCTGTAACCAGCAAACACGTAATTCTCTCTTTCCCTCTTTAATTTTAGCTATATTTTGGACTGTTTTTAGTTTATTGTTGTGCTACTTCTTATGCAGCGCTTGCCTTTTTCAACATTCAACTCTCTGTGCACTCCACTAATTCTCTATTTTTGGTTGCTCAAACAATTCAACTCCTCCTACTCCTCCGTTAGTTAAGCTTTGATCTCGGCTATAAGCTACCTTGTTCCCTGAGCAGAAGCTCTTCTGCATATCATTGTTTTCTATTATTTTTTCCAAGTTTTTATATTTGTAAGAGCAAGCAAGTTTTTTAATCAACACAGAGATGGTTGGAGTAACAACAAACATATATACATGTATTTTAAACAGAAGTAGCGAGTAAAATTACAGCAGAACAGATTTGGTGTTCCGAAACCGGCAAATATAATAATCGGGCTCATGTGGTTTGGCAGTCGGCCCAAAAACCATCTCTTCGTCATTCTAAAACATAAAAGTTCTCATATGTACAGCATCTTGAAAATACGTCTTGAGCAACTCAACTTATGCTATCTAATGGCAGCGCTTTTTTCTCATCGTACCAAACTAGCAAGTACTCACTCTTAAAGTTATACTCTCCAGTAAGTATAATATATTACCAATATTAACCAATATTAAAGTTATAGAATATTTATACATGTATAAGTCACAGAAGTCTCAAGTCATCAGAATCTGGGATTGGGTTAATATTGTTCATTACTGAACTAGTCAAAGTAAATAGATGCTATTACAGTTAAAAACTGTACAGCACCCAACTATGAGAAACAAACAGCAAATAGTTTTTACTATTAAATTTAAGTTTGTACTTGATATAACCCAAATATTTTTTATGGAAATGTTTATTTATGTGGTACACAGCCAATAGTACATGTAGCTCAACAAAAAAAAATTCTTCTTGTTGGACTCAAGAGCCTTAGTTATTAACTTTTTGTTAACTGAAACTGTAGCGATGCAAGCAAAATAAAACACATATGTTTCTATTATGTCTATTTGACGCCACCGGTTTAAAAAACAAATTATTTTCCTCTGGGCTTCCTCCACATAACGATTACTAACACACTATCAGTGGTAGATGACAGAACTTATTGAGCTTTTATGCAACTTACCAATACCGTATTCGAATTATTTATGTTTATACACATAGTTGAGAAAGATAGGAAAGAAGGTTGCTTTATTATAGGGTGGTCTAATTTTTCAGAGTTATCCAGTGCAAATTCTTCTATCGTGACGGGACAAGGCTGTAACATATAATGTACATAAGTTATCAAAGACATTATTTTTTATCTCAATATAATCAAAAATATAACTAACATAGATCAATGCCTTCGAGTCTGTCTCTCAGGTAACTTTTTTATAACGGCGACAAATTTTGTTAAAATTCTAGGATTATCTTCTAATGTCTTGACTTATTTTTCCTATTAGCTGAAATATGTTACAATTAATTCCTCAAGCTAATGCTCAAACTAATGCTGCCATAGATCCGAGTACAACCTTCCACATTACTTACATGTAAGCTAATTAAAAGTAAAGCATTTATTCTAACCAATTGCCATGGCTAGCAAAATACTGACTAGAGCCATTCCATAGAAATTATTCAAAACGTGGGTGCCTTTCAATTTATATATTTTAATAGGTTTTAGGTTATCTGCATCAGCATTAATCTAGCTTCTATGCTGAAATTTTTAAATACTGCATGTCATCAAAACTATGAGAGAGGCTTAGATAAGGCAAAGGTTCAAGGGTTTGTGGATTAACAGAACGATAAATCAAATGCGTTGTGAAGTTAACTATAGTCTACTAGTTGATAAAAGCACCCAATTTACTTACATGAACAAACAAATGAAAGACTGGAAGAATAACCTCAATCTTTTCAAACTCTCTTTGCTCCTGGAATATCTGTAAATAATAATACATATTAACTAAGCATTATTCTATAAAACATTTTTTGTAGTTTGCAAGAGAGGCAGACAAAAGAACAAATTACTTATTCTCAGTTATTGTAATTTTTTATAGCATTCTGTAATATAACAATTTTTCAGGAAGCATTCACAGTTTCTATAGTTATCTGAGGGAATCATGTAATAAATGATCTAGAAACATATACTGTTGGATGGGTACGCAGATCTTAAACTTGAAGTTATCCCCTGCATGTCTGTCGCTTTCAGCGTTGTGTGATCCACGTAGGCATTAATCTATTGACCCTAGAATGACTAAAAGATGGTTTCCATAAAAACCTTTTAATATCTATCAAACTAATTCGGTATACTAAGCCTACTCATCCATTTATGAAGAATTCTGGCAAGGAGTTTTTATTATGCACCTTCAGGCACTTTCAAGGAAGCCTACCAGACTTGATTACTACTAGCAAGGCAAAAAGTTCTGTAACTTCTTTACAAGGGTGCACGGAACAATTGGAATATGAAAGGTACATATGTATCTCAGATACATATGTACTTGAGGTGGGATATGTATCTTGGATACATATCCTTACACAAACACCTACATGTACCCCTACATGTCTTTCCTACACATACCCCCCTACATATGCCTTATACATGTACACCTTATATAAGCCTCTACATGTACCCTCTACATGTACCCCTTCATGTACCCCTACATAGATCCACTATACATACACCCTACATGCATGTATCCCATACACATAGCTTTACGTGTATTCCCTACACATACCCCGACATGTACTCCTTACATAGACTCACTACTTGCACCCCTTGCATGTATTCCTGCATGAACCAACTACACATGCGCCTACATGTACCTCCTACACATAGCCCTACATGTATTCTCTACACATACCCCTTACATGTTACATGTACCTCCTACATAGACCCACTGCATGTACTCCATACACGTACCCCCCACATAGACCCACCACACGTACTCCCTACATAGACTCACTACTTGTATCCCTTGCATGTATTCCTGCATGAACCCACTACACATACCCCTACATGTATCTCCTACACATAGCCCTACATGTATTCCCTACACATACCCCTTGCATGTACCCCCAACATAAACCCACCACATGCACGCATTACATAGACCCACTACACATACACTCAACATGTCCCCCATACACATAGCCCTACATGTGTTCCCTACACATAGCTCTACATGTGCCCTTTACATGTAGCCAATGCACACATTCCTGCATGCACCCAATACATTTACACCTGACACATACCCCTTACATGTACTCCCTCCATGTACCCCTTACATGCATTTCCAAAATCTATGGGTACATGTAGAGGGTACTTATAGAGAGTGCATGTAGGGGGTACATGGAAAATGCATGTAGAGGGTACATGTATGTGGTGAATGTAAGGCCTACACACCCCTTACATGAACCTCCTACAGGTACCCCTACATTTTGGGGTGCATGTACAGGTACCTTTAAAGGGTATGTGTAGGGAGTATGTGTAAAGCTATGTGTATAGCTTACAGGAATGTACACTAAAGGCTATGTACATTACGTAGGCTACATACATATATAGGCTATGTGTATGTAGTATTATGCACATGTAGGGAGTCTATGAAGGAGATACACGTAGGGTCATGTAGAGGATGCATATAAAGGGTGCATGTAGGAGGTGCATATAAAGGGTGCATGTAGGAGGTGCATATAAAGGGCGCATGTAGAAGATGCATATAAAGGGTACATGTAGGAGGTGCATATAAAGGGTGCATGTAGGAGGTGCATGTAAAAGGTGTGCGTAAGGGTTACATGTAGGGAGTACATGTAAGGATTGTATGTAGGCAGTGTAGGTGCATGTAAGGGGTACATGTAGGGGTGTATGTAGGGGCACAAGCACCCCCTACATGTACCCCATCATATACTACCTGCATGCACCCTCTGCATGTGCACCCTACATACACTCCCTACATGTACTTCCTACATGCACTCTTACATGCACCCCCACATGTATTCCCGATATGTAACCCTTACCCACACCCCTTACATGCACACCCCTTACATGCACCCTCTACATGTAACTCCTATACATTCTCTACATGCACCTCCTACATGTACCCCTTTTATGCATACTCTACATGTACATGACCAATGCATGTATATCCTACACAGACTACCTACATGTACATAGTCCTACATACACATAGCCGTACCTGTAACCCCTACACATAGCTCTACACATACCCCCAACACATACTCCTTAGAGGTACCCCCAAAATTTAGGGGTACATGTAGGGGGTACCTGTAGAGGGTGCATGTAGAGGCTGCATGTAGGGGTTGCTGCAGAGGGAAAATGTAGAGGTTACATGTTGGGAGTTTATGTCGGGAGTACATGTAGGGATGTATGTAGGAAACACATGCAGAGAGTGCATGTATACAGTACATGATGGAGTATATGTAAGATGGTACATGTAGGGGTGCATGTAGGCTCTACATTTACCCCTTACACATACCCTCCACATGCACACCCCATGTACCCCCTACACACACCTCTTACATGCACTTCCTACACTTAGTAAATCTGAATGTCCCACACACATACCTACACATGTCTGCTGTCCCCTGCACATATCTGCTATACAAAGTAAATCCAAAAACATCTTTACATGTTTTCATACCAGTAAAAACCCCCAGCCTCAAATCAAAGAAGTGAAACATACTTGTTAGAATTGTAGAATTCTAAGAATAGCCGTGCTTAACCTGAAGTACACTTTAGTAGCATCATATGTTGAAGTACAGCATGGTAAGTTGGGAGGCCTCGAGTGATGTGAAAGCAGAAATCATTAGGCAAGTCAACCTAATTACCTATCTCATCAACTAATGAAAATGAAGGTACAACTAAGGAACTTCTAGGAAACATGGGTGAATAATACATATGGGTCATGATCACAGAAACCATGGTTAAGTTGTGATTGTAAGACTTGGAGTTATTTACATTAGCAGAAGGAGAAAATTCTCAGTTATTTTGCAAAAAAAATTTTGATCCTAGCTTAATTACAGCTGATTATATGGTCAATAAACTGAATGCAGGTTTACCATTAGTGCGAAAACATAGTTCTGAGAAAACTGGTGTTAAAGTTTGAGAATCAAAAACCAATGTACAATTTTGTTTACATTTCAAAACGTCATAGCAACCGATATCAAGAAGTTGTAATAATTATCTAGATTCCTGTGTTTATATCCAAAGAATTATGCTGAATTTAAAAATCTAAACAGATTTTAGCTGGTTGTCATAGAAATAGCTGTATTTTTATAGGAAAATGTATTACTTAATTTTGCAGATATTAAAAACGGCTTGGCAGTACCACAATTTCGGGCACAGCCAAATCATCAACAAAATCTTTAAAAAAAATAACACCTGTAACATATTGCACACCATCAGTCACTACATACTTCGATCTTGGAAATTTGAATAATTACTCTTATAATTAAATCTGATAATAATCTTATAAAATCAAATAATTATTCTTATAATTAAATATTGTAATAATCTTTTTAGGAATCGTTAGGAAAATATCATCGTAATTCCCTTACTGCTTTTGACACCAGTTGGAATATCAAAGTACTCATTATAAGTGTCCAAAATGTCAGAGTTATCTTTAAAATCGGCAAAAAAGAAACGATTATATTTATCGGACGCCATTTGTCAGCAATTCCTGTTTAGCATAACAACGGTTTTAAGGGGGTTTTTCTGAGGGTTAACGACTTCTATTGGCTAAACTGACTTTAGTTTCAGGAAGATCACTCTTTGATTGGTCTAGATGCGCGTGTTACAAAAATCATTACGAATATTATAAATTCAGTTGGTGCAACTTCAAAGTCGGATAACTCAACTTCGTGATTTGCGACTTAACCATGGTTTCTGTGACCGCGACACATATACATACTTACACCAGTGACTTTATCAGGACTGGAATGTTCTTTTCTGTCAGGCATGTCACACCACTCCTCCACTTCTGACATGTCAGCAGGATCGTATAGCTTCAGCTGGCTTAGCTGTACCTGTTTATATCAATAATATTGTACGTAAAGAGCAGGAATGTCTAATACAACAACCTCTTCGGAAAAACACGCATGAGGAGTCTGCATCTGCCTCGTTAAATTACCTGTCAGTGACTTGTCTTATTTTTAGATGTTTCGCTTTTTTTGCCTTAATGTTCAATTTCATAAAAAATTATGAAAAGTTGACTTGCAACAAAATTCACATTACAGTTATTTGGTATCAAAATATTCACCATGTCTTACGCTGCTGTGTTGTAGGTGCAAAATATGTAGAAATGTGATTACAAGCTCTTCAAAGCTCAAAAACGAACAGTTAATCGTCGCCATCACGAAACTGCCGTAGATTAGAATCTCTTTCTAAAACGACTCAAATAGGACGTAGATGAACAATATGGCTTCTGTTTACACTTTCATGCAACCTCATTCGTCGAAACACATGTAGGTTCACAAATATACTTCACACATTCAATAAATCCATGTCTTTTGTTCTTGCTCGTCTATTTCATCATGATTGTAATGCTGACATTTTGAGCACTGATATCTCAAAACCTACCGTAAAAACTCGTTTAATTTTTTAACTTTAGCTCGACGGTGTGCATATCATCCTCTGATAAACATGACGAGCCAGTTGATCTCCTGTGATAGTAAAAAAATGCTGCAGAAATTATTCGCGCTGTTTGGCAGGAAGTATGGGTCACATGATCAGATTAAGACTAAACGATTAGACCAAGCCGAAACTAAACTGTAAAGTAACGAGCATCTATATTTGGTACGGGTTCTTCGGTGAAACCCGAAGTGTTTGTCATAAACTAGTGCTACGAGAAGTTATATATTGAGCCTTTCCTTGGCCTTTCAATTCACGTGAGAACATCACCTGTCAAAACAATAACCAAATAGATTGATTACATCAGAGAAAGAAACTGATTCAGATCTACGACGGTTTCGTGATGGCCGCGATTAATTGTTCGTTGTTGAGCTTTTAAGAGCTTGTAATAACATTTCCACATATTTTGCACCTACAGCACATCAGAGTAAGACATGATGAATCTTCTGATACCAAATAACTGTAATGTGAATTTTGTTGCAAGTCAACTTTTAATCAGGATCTTTACTTAACAATCACATGATTCACGTCTACCTGTAGACGAGCTGAATATACTCCTAGACTTACTTCAGCTGTAATGACAGACTCCTGATCCTGCTGAGCGGAGGAATGGTGTGACTTATGTATTGACGTTTCGCTTAAACTTAGATCAGCGATCATATGGGGACAGGCGTCGCTTCGTTCTTCAGTTGAACACGTGGTATCTAATGTCTAAAAGATAATTTAGCAATTCATATTACATCTATATTTTTTTTCATCTCATGAAATCATATTTTTAACAGCTAAACAAGAAAACAAACAACTTTTATAATACATGTACAGTTAAATTTGACCAATATGTTGGTTATTTTCTACTATGTTGTCTTTTTAGTACCAGTACCAAATATTAGCCTACTTATGCCTATAATTAGTGGCTTTATGGTTAGTGCAGTTGCTGTTAGATATAATATATTTCACATTGTTGTGGGTGATTATTATATAAACCACAATGGTAAGTCCTATAAAAAACAAGGTACCGAATAGGCCTCGCTAGAGCTGTGTTGTGTAAGAAAAACAAGATACCGAATAGGTCTTGCTAGAGCTGTGTTGTGTAAGAGAAACAAGATACCGAATAGGCCTTGCTAGAGCTGTGTTGTGTAAGAGGAACAAGATACCGAATAGGCCTTGCTAGAGCTGTGTTGTGTAAGAGAAACAAGATACCGAATAGGTCTTGCTAGAGCTGTGTTGTGTAAGAGAAACAAGATACCGAATAGGCCTTGCTAGAGCTGTGTTATGTAAGAGAAACAAGATACCAAATAGGCCTTGCTAGAGCTGTGTTGTGTAAGAGGAACAAGATACCAAAGAGGTCTCGCTAGAGCTGTATTGTGTAAGAGAAACAAGATACCGAATAGGTCTTGCTAGAGCTGTGTTGTGTAAGAGAAACAAGATACCGAATAGGCCTTGCTAGAGCTGTGTTGTGTAAGAGAAACAAGATACCGAATAGGTCTTGCTAGAGCTGTGTTGTGTAAGAGAAACAAGATACCGAATAGGTCTTGCTAGAGCTGTGTTGTGTAAGAGAAACAAGATACCGAATAGGCCTTGCTAGAGCTGTGTTGTGTAAGAGGAACAAGATACCGGATAGGTCTTGCTAGAGCTGTGTTGTGTAAGAGAAACAAGATACCGAATAGGCCTTGCTAGAGCTGTGTTGTGTAAGAGGAACAAGATACCGAATAGGTCTTGCTAGAGCTGTGTTGTGTAAGAGAAACAAGATACCGAATAGGTCTTGCTAGAGCTGTGTTGTGTAAGAGAAACAAGATACCGAATAGGCCTTGCTAGAGCTGTTTTGTGTAAGAGAAACAAGATACCGAATAGGTCTTGCTAGAGCTGTGTTGTGTAAGAGAAACAAGATACCGAATATGTCTTGCTAGAGCTGTGTTGTGTAAGAGAAACAAGATACCGAATAGGTCTTGCTAGAGCTGTGTTGTGTAAGAGAAACAAGATACCGAATAGGTCTTGCTAGAGCTGTGTTGTGTAAGAGAAACAAGATACCGAATAGGTCTTGCTAGAGCTGTTTTGTGTAAGAGAAACAAGATACCGAATAGGTCTTGCTAGAGCTGTTTTGTGTAAGAGAAACAAGATACCGAATAGGTCTTGCTAGAGCTGTGTTGTGTAAGAGAAACAAGATACCGAATAGGTCTTGCTAGAGCTGTGTTGTGTAAGAGAAACAAGATACCGAATATGTCTCACTAGAGCTGTGTTGTGTAAGAGAAACAAACTTTAACACTATTACAGACATGATTTTACAGAAATCCTTAAATGCTAAAACATTTCTTACATGAGCCGATAGGCACTCCAGTTCCACCTCATCATTCATCTCATAGACATCTCCTGAAATCAGTAAAAATAGTACGTCAGGATATCTCTATAAGATAGAATCTGCTGATGTTCAAAAGCTGCCGTAAACTCATCAGATGGTGAATATGAAGGTAGCTATAGAATAGTTGGGGTGCTATTAGACTACTGAGGACAACTACAAGCACAGTTATTACACGCATAGTGAGTGGTTTACCTAAAGCATAGACTACTATTTTACACAAATCATTAATCTGCTCCATTAGTACTTGTTGGTGATAATTATACTGAGTCATATTAAACAGTTGCTGAATACACTACCTCAGTTATAAGATTCGTGAGATGTCTGTAGGACTATACTAGTATTGCTGATCAGTGTTGTATATTATATAGTGTTATTTTACATCCAATACAGTAATACTTGGTTTCACTCAGCTCTCTAATCATTCTATATATATAATTTAATTTCTATATTTACCTTGCGATTTTCTCACAGCGCAGTTTAGTTTTCGTAATTGATTTCCCATGCTGCTAATTTGCACTATAACCATCAAACAGTGAATAAGGAATGTAGATGTGGAATGTGTACGCATCATCACTGTTTGTGTTCAGTTAATATTTGAAGATGGCATTCTTCTAGAACATTCTATATATATGTTAGTTTACAAAGTATCCGATATTCAAGAAAATATGACATTCCTCATAGTACGACAATAATTTTTGTATACAAGCACCTGAAAATTGCAGTTTGAAGTTATGTCTGCGTTTTTAAAACAGTAATGTACTCCTAATTATTTTACTACAAACCAATAAAGCACATCCAATCTCTATTAACCAGTTTATTGAATTCTGCATTTAGTAAATTCATAGTTATCAAGTTGGTAGCCGTGTAAACACTGTTTTTAAAAACCTACTATGTAAACCTGGTTTCACGTACATGTAATATGCTCCTTTAAGCTTTCTCATACCAAACGATGGGGGTAAATGTACAGAGTAGAAGTAACTCGTCCTTAATGCAAGAAAGGTATAGATGAGTAACTTTGGGCAGACTTGCATGAGCTTTGACTCAAATTGAGTTCCCATATCACTGTGGAAGCTCTTAGGCAGCCTAAAATAAGTAAAAATTATTTAATCTAAATTGTTTGCAACTGTCGCGGCGGTCCCATCTTGGATGGCGATGGGACCTCGCCATCTGGTGAAATGATCGAATACAGCCAAGATCATTTCATTTCCTCTCTGGGTTTGGGTAAAAGGGCCCACAAAGTCGATGAATATGACTTGCCAGGGCCTAACAGCAAAAACAGCAAAAAGTCTGTGCAATCTATATATACATGTATATTTCTCAGAGTATGCCTGTCTGTCACTCCGGCTATCGCTATAGCGCACACTGATTATTTTACCTATGCGGCCATGCGTTATGATGCCCCTGTTAAGAAATATTTTTCGTAAGGTTCAATTACTATATCTGGGGTCAAGGCCAATTCTTCTCACGCGGACAATTATAGTGTCTTCGTGGAAAGAGCCTCTACATTCTCTCACCATTCAATCAGACAAAGACAGTCCGATATCTCATTTTTACATTTGTACCAATGTCGAAAGGTACCAGTAATATCGTATTCAAAGTTTTGATGGATAGCTTCTGGTGGAACAGTAACTTTTTTACACACACACTTCTACACAAGAATTCTTTTTATTCTTCTTCTTCATGTTAATCACAGTTGCCCAGGTGGGGCTTTAGAGTGATATGTATAATGAGGCTTGTGTCTGTGGTTAGATTGTCATTTCTGTTATAAGGTTTGGGAGGTGATAAAATAGTTTGTACAGACAAAGTTACAGACACGGTGGAAGGGTTTGTGATGGAGGTACTAAGTCATGTGCTCAATAATAACAACACTATGAAATGGTGTGAGACTAATGGTATAAATGAATGCATAAAACTATTAATTCTACATATTTAGAATTTATATTTTGTTTTTTTTTTCAGTTCGTATTAATTGTATCATTACCGAATCATCTTTTACTGTAATCGTAGCAAAACAGACTTAATTTAGCTATTACTTGCTAATTATTTCACATTTACAATTAAACCTTTTTATAGTCATTTTATTTTTAAAAATTTATTTGACCTGCACAAAACATTTTTCTCATGATATGAAGTTTAAAAGTTGTTTGACAAAGTTTGAAAACCTTAACAATTGTTTTTATTTTCTCTCTTAAGTTATTTCAATTACACAAAACACTTTTCTCATGATATGTAGTTTGAAAGTCAGAATGGCAAATGTTGTGATATGTTAAATACAAATCAATTTCCTGACCGAAGACTTTTTATTACCCAGACAACACAGCTAGTATACATATATATACATGTATAGGTGTAACGGGGGCACAGTGGACATTGGGGAAAGTGAACACCCCTCTTTTTTCAGAGATACAATTAGTTGTCACACCAGTTATAGTTCATAGGAAATGATGGCAGAGGTTTACTTTCATTATTTGGTAATAGATAGCTAAAAGAGGAAAACCTCAGGTGAGTAAAATGTAATTTTTCATGGTAAAAGTAATGTATGACATGCAAGCTAAAAATGAATATATACATTACACCGTCATAGGTATGTATTTCTTAATGTGAATAAAGATAGGCATAAATGTTCTCTTCTTTTTTCAATGTTCAACATAAACAATGGATGGAAGCTGTGAAAATTTCAGCTCAATATTTCTCACATGGCATGGTTGGGGCACAGTGAACAATTTAAAGTGGGGCACAGTGAACATGGTCCACTATATCCCGCTTTATTATCAGTGCTCTTACACCAAAACCAGGGTAATAAAAAGGCAATTTTAAGCTAAAATACAAATAGGCCAACTTGGAAACGCTTTCCCCTCAGATCTCCAACGCTATTTGTACCAATAATAATCTCCTCAACCCACTAAGTTTAGTTGCTTTAACTTATTTTCCCTCATATTTGAGACAGGTTTTAAAAGGCATTTGTTTATATATATTATTGTTAAATAAAAGCATTAATATTGGGACTGCTACTGAAAAAAAGAGAGAGATGGTGTGTACTTATAAGAAAATGGCTGATGGCCATGAGAAAAATCGAGCCCTTGCTGCTGAAATAAGGACTGCCGTAAAGATGGTGCTTGAGGAAGGCCTAGCAGCCCACAGGGTTGCTGAGAACCTGAAGATCTTGAGAATTATCATGACTCATTATGTGAATAAGGCAAAAGACAAAGGAATAAACAATGTTGAGCTTTTTTCCAAAAAAAAAGCACATAAAACAGTTGTTACATTTCATCAAGAACTGTTACTGAAAGACTACCTGCTCACAGCTTTAAGGCGTCATTACGGGCTGACAGAGAAACAAATAAGAAAGTTAGCACGGAACTATGCTAACCAAAACCATTGTAGCTATCCTTCCAGATGGGATGAAAACGAATGTGCTGGGGAAGATTGAATAAGCGGGTACTTGAAAAGACACAGAGAGTGACATTTAGCTGCATACATTGATTTTTCTTGTCAAACGTTTGCTTGTTGTCCAGTAAATAATACATAGAATTTCATATAACTCACAAAGATAAATAAATCACATTAAAATCACTTTGATTTGAAAAAATTATGATGGAATATAAGTGATGTCCAGCGTGCCCCATGTCATGGACCACTGCAGTACCCCAGCCATGGAGCACAGTGGTCCAAAACTTTCATCTTATGTAACACAGAATATTTTTCACAAGGATTGGCATAGAGCCAGAAGACTTTGAGATATGTTAGAGAACATATTTCTTTTGCTTTCCTATTAATTTAAACTTAGTTGATCGACGATGAGCAGGGAAATCTTGAAGAAGGTCAAAAACGGCCCACTGTGCCCCCATTACCCCTACATATATATATATATATATATATACCGTAAAACCTTTAATTAAACGCCACCTCTATTTGAACGCCACCTCTAATTGACTGCCACTACAAAAGAAGAGCTGAAATATAGAGCGCCACCCTCTATTTGAACACCACCTTCATATGACTGCCACTTTGACTATCTTTGATTTTTATGAACCAATAATATTAAGTGATCAATAGAAAAGTGTCCACATAATCGTATTAATAATGAATCGTTTACATTAATAACTATCAATTCTTTCGTTGTCCAACTCCAAAGCTTTTCACTTTTTTTGTTAAAACTTTGAAAGTAACACCATAGAAAGGGTCAATAGCGGTCTCGGGCTAATAGTCGTTCCATGTTTAACTTGGTCATTCTTTCTTTAACCGATCTTGATACTTTGAAGCAGATGTACCTATATAAAAAAGGTTTAAATTTACATTGGTAGATGAACTTTGAATTAGTTCTTGTTTAACGCGGTCTTGATACTTCGAAGAACATGCGTATAAAAAGCGGTTTGCAAGTTTTAGGCCAAAGGTTACGTTTAGCGAGCAAACGTTTACGCGTTGCATTTGTACTAAATGCAGCCCGTAAAAGTTTTGCTCCGCCAAAAAAACTGTTTGGACTAGCGACTAGTTTTGCAGTGCAGAAAAAGAGTTGAGGCCAGAAGACATTGTGGAAGGTATTGGACAACTAGAAGATGTTTGCGCCATCGAAAGCAACAATCAGAACGCAGCTATCCGAGCAAACGACGGAAATATTTTTGTTTTAAGTGTTAAATTTTTTTCTGCATGTAATATAAGGATGGTTCATTTATGTCACTTTTTCATGAATATATATACATGTATCATTTGAGAGATTATCATTATACTTGCATAACTTAGAAATATGCAGCTTTATAGCATGTTATTTAGATAGCATCCTGGCGGCTATCTTAACACGGCTTACAATGAATCGATGTTCATAACTCCATTTTGATTGCACATAAAAAGCTAGTTTTTGCTGCAAACTATAGCTAACATATCAATATAGTGCAATGAGCATTTATGCAACATTGTTAAATATAGATATAAAATAAAAGTATGTCTTCAAATTTAGAATGAAATAAAAATTGAAAATGCCAAACAAATTGCAAAGAAGGACACAGGCTATAATATCATCGCAGGTCTATTGCAAGCAATATATATCACTTGGTAGAGATATTTCTCTGTTTCTTGCTGCATTTTTATTTAAATATATTTGACAAGTTGGAGGTAAGTTAGCAGATTTATTGCATTCAAAAGGTTTAATATAGCTTCCCCGGAAAAGGAGAGCAAAATATAGGCGACATTCGCTTCGCCCGTAATAAAGCTAAATTTATCTTCCCAAAATTCTGAAGAGCCATTTGAAAAGTACACTGCTAGCCTCTATTTGAACGCCGCCTCCAATTGACTGTCTCCAATTGACTATAGAGGAAGGGTTGAAAATAGAGCGCCATGGTGTTCAATTAGAGGTTTTACGGTATATATTTTAGAAGCTGAAAGATAACAGTATGATACTTCAAAATAAATTGGAGCATCCTAAAACATGAAACCTCATACAACAACAGATCTAAAAAATGCAACCCTTGCTAGCAGAAAAGTTTTATATTATTGACAAGCCAGAAGCATCTACACTCAATAAACAATCAGAAATCACATCAACAAGTCCAAACTCTAAGAGTTATCCTCTCGCTCTCATTTTCGAGTCGACCAATCAGCAAGAAGCAGTACCACCAGCCAACCAAGGAGAACATCAGCCAATCAGAGGAAAAGGAGGAAATATCATCTGGAATTTTAGTAGCAGCCTGAAGATTGACAGAAGAAGTTATGAAACTGCCAGTAGCTGCAAAGATAAGTGCAACTATTTTCCATAACTAGTACTATTTGCTCCAATTTCTTGTAGAGCTCTTTTAATTTAGTATTACTTTACTGCATTAATTTATAATATAGTAGAACCTTAGTTGTAATTATATATATGTATATATAGATCCACACACACACTTATATATACACACACACACTTGTATATATATATATACATATATCTATATATATATATCTATATATATATATAAATTGTTTCCTCACCCCGGATACCCCGTATGGGTGGTAAATTCTGCTCTAACTCGGGTCTTCTACCGGAGACCTGGGAGTTTGAGCACTCGCCTCAAGATCTTAGCTGTTCCCAATAGCGCACTTTTCTGCAACTCACCTGAGTTGATTGTTGTTGGTATTTGGGCGAGCCACATTTTATGCGCCGGTGTTATTGCGCCCAGTGCCCCAATGACTACTGGGATTACAGTTGTTCTTACATTCCAGCATTTTTCAATTTCTTCTCCAAGAGGGAGATATTTCTCTACCTTTTCTTTTTCTTTGCCGGCTATATTGTAGTCATTGGGTACTGCTATATCTATTATAGTAGCCCTCTTGTTCTCCTTGTCTACCACCACTATATCTGGTTGGTTTGCTAGGACATGCTTGTCAGTTTGGATGTAGAAGTCCCAGAGGATCTTAGCGCGGTCATTTTCATTCACCTTACCAGGATCTTCCCACCAGTGTTGTGGTTTATTAAGACCATACTCATCACATAGACTTCTATACACAATACCTGCGACATGATTATGCTGCTCAGTGTATGCGTTCCCTGCTAGCTGCCTGCATCCACTGATGATGCGTTGGATGGTCTCAAGTGCATCTTTGCACAGTCTGCATCTAGGATCGTCTCTAGTGTGATAGATTTTCGTTTGGAGTTGCCTTGTTGGGAGCACTTGCTCCTGGGCTGCCATGATTAGCGACTCTGTATTGGCCGTTAGGTTTCCTTTGTTCAGCCACATATATGTCTGGTGAAGATCGCCAACCTTAGATATTTGTTGGTGGTAAGCACCATGAAGAGGTTTCGTGTGCCAGTCAATTTCCTCATCATCAGGGCGTAGGTCCGTTGTAAGAGCAGCCGATTGAAATTCAGCTAGCAACTTATCTGAGATGGCTATGGAGGCTGCATATGCTTTGATGTTTTGCTCCTCTTCTTTCACTGTCTGCTGTACACTTTTGAGTCCCCTACCGCCATCTTTCCTATCAAGATACAACCAAGCAGTATCAGATTTTGGGTGGAGTGCTCCATGCATGGTCAGCAGTTTACGAGTTGCTATATCTGTTTCTTTGATGGCTTCCTCAGTCCACTTTATTATGCCTGCTGGATATCTTATTACTGGCAGTGCATAGGCATTTATTGCCATGATTTGGTTCATGGCATTGAGCTGGCTCCGTAAGACCTGCCGAAAGCATTTCTTGTATTTGGTAATAGCTTTGTGACGTACCTCGGCTTCGTGGTTGATGTTGCTTTGCATAATCCCCAAGTACTTGTACCCTTCTTCTATATCTTTGATGGTACCATTTGGCATTCTTAGGCCATCTGTGAGCATAGAATGGCCTTTCTTAAGAATTAGCCTTCCACATTTCTCAATACCGAAGGTCATTCCGATGTCCTTGCTGTATACCTGAGTGAGGTGTATTAGCGAATCGATGTCCCTTTCTTTGTTAGCGTACAGCTTGATGTCATCCATGTAGAAGAGGTGGTTTATCTTGGTGCCACTCTATATATATATATATATATATATATATATATATATATATATACATGTGTAAGGTATTGGGACCGTGATCATCAGGTCCTCGGTTCAAACCCCAACAACTGCACTTTTCTGGTGGTCCTTGGACAAGACCCTTGCTTGTATAACGTCTACAACCTCTATGATGAGTGCAATAACCAAAGCCATGCCGGCTCGGACGTCACCCGGTCAAACAAGGTCCGCGCTGCCTGTAGCTGAACCAGGACGAGGCAGTGAAAAATGGGCTACTGGTTCAAAACGGATGAAATGGACTCGGACTGATAACACGGACCTCATGCAGTGCTACTTTATGAGTGAACCTCAAAAGTGGGGCTATATGGGAAGGATGCGTCAACTGTGGATAAACATGCGCCCCGAGTTGCCACTAACCGCTAAGCAACTTGTAGCTCAGAGGAGTAACATAATCAAGCGGCACCTCATATCGGAACTTGAGGTAGATGAAATTAGGGAACAGTTCACCCAAGTAACCTCAACCAACGAGGAGTGCATATCATCCCACACTGTCACACATACACGATCATGTGTTGACTCACGGGTTGAAGAAGACATGCACTTGGACATTGACCCAAGGGTGAGAGAGCTTGCGGAAAATATCATCAACAAGATGTCAGCTGCTAATGATTATAGAAGCAGGGTACCACTACGAAGAGTTAGCAAGGCCATACCTAAGAAGCTGTTAGAAGACATTAACATGGCACTGGAGTCGATCTCAACTGGATCAATCTACAGTACAGTACAGTACAGTACTAATCAATCTAACTAATCTACAGTACAGCAACCGTCATCTTGGAGGAGATGGATATTAAGCCAATGCCAACAAGGCTTCAAGCCATTCCATCCTGGCAGCTGAGGCTACAAAATAAGATCAAGGACTTGCGCAAGAAAGTTAGTAGGCTCAGTGAGAGATCTAACCACAATTTGAAGCGTCTAAAAAGGGAAGCCACAATAGAAGCTCTAGAATCTGCCAAACAGCAGCTAGTAGCACTTTCGGCACTACTAAAGCGGTACACCAAAGAGCGAGAAAACAAGAGAATGAACAAACTGTTCATCACTAATCCATCTAGAGTGTATTCCCAGTTCAAAGGTGAACTGCAGAGGCCAATGTCTGAGCCTCCCCGATCTAGCACTTCAAAGTTCTGGAAGGACATCTAGGAGAAAGAGAGTACTCATAACACCACTGCAAATTGGCTGAAGAGGCTTAAAGAGAGCCATCAACACACTGTGGCCCAGCAAGGACTCACCATCAGCAAAGAGGACATCAAGTGCAGAGTGCAGCGTATGAAGAACTGGGCAGCACCTGGCCATGACATGATTCAAGCCTTCTGGTTAAAGAAATTGACATCACTTCACACTAAAATGGCTAAGCAGATGGAATGCCTAATAGAACAAGGTGACCATCCAGAATGGCTGACCAAAGGACGAACTGTACTTCTGATAAAAGATCCAAAGCAGGGGCCGATTCCTAAAAACTATCGACCAATAACGTGCTTGCCCACCACTTGGAAACTGCTCTCAGGAATAGTTGCAGACAAACTGGAAGAGCACATGAGTCACTATATGACCAGTGCTCAGAAAGAAATTGGGCGCAACACCCAAGGAGCTAAACATCAGTTACTGGTGGATCGGATGGTCTGTCAAGACAGCAGGAGAAGGCAAACCAATCTTGCCATGGCTTGGATTGACTACAAAAAGGCCTATGACTCAATTCCCCATAGTTGGATACTTGAGTGCCTCAGTATGTACAATGTTCACCCTGCTCTTGTGGCATTCATCAAGATGTCAATGACCAAATGGAAGACGGAACTGGAGGCAAAAGCTGGCGGCAATGGCAAAAAGCTGGCGAGTGTACAAATTAAGCGAGGCATCTATCAAGGTGACTCCTTATCACCGCTGCTCTTCTGCATATGCCTAAACGCTCTAAGCAACATGCTGGAGACTCAATATGGGTACCAGTTTAAGAGTGGCACCAAGTTAAACCACCTCTTCTACATGGATGACATCAAGCTGTACGCTAACAAAGAAAGGGACATCGATTCGCTAATACACCTCACTCAGGTATACAGCAAGGACATCGGAATGACCTTCGGTATTGAGAAATGTGGAAGGCTAATTCTTAAGAAAGGCCATTCTATGCTCACAGATGGCCTAAGAATGCCAAATGGTACCATCAAAGATATAGAAGAAGGGTACAAGTACTTGGGGATTATGCAAAGCAACATCAACCACGAAGCCGAGGTACGTCACAAAGCCATTACCGAATACAAGAAATGCCTTCGGCAGGTCTTACGGAGCCAGCTCAATGCCAAGAACCAAGCCATGGCAATAAATACCTACGCACTGCCAGTAATAAGATATCCAGCAGGCATAATAAAGTGGACTGAGGAAGCCATCAAAGAAACAGATATAGCAACTCATAAACTGCTGACCCTGCATGGAGCACTCCACCCAAAATCTGATACTGCTTGGTTGTATCTTGATAGGAAAGATGGCGGTAGGGGACTCAAAAGTGTACAGCAGACAGTGAAAGAAGAGGAGCAAAACATCAAAGCATATGCAGCCTCCATAGCCATCTCAGATAAGTTGCTAGCTGAATTTCAATCTGCTGCTCTTACAAAGGACATACGCCCTGATGATGAGGAAATTGACTGGCACACAAAACCTCTTCATGGTGCTTACCACCAACAAATATCTAAGGTTGGCGATCTTAACCAGACATATATGTGGCTGAACAAAGGAAACCTAACGGCCAATACAGAGTCGCTAATCATGGCAGCCCAGGAGCAAGTGCTCCCAACAAGGCAACTCCAAACGAAAATCTATCACACTAGAAACGATCCTAGATGCAGACTGTGCAAAGATGCACCTGAGACCATCCAACGCATCATCAGTGGATGCAAGCAGCTAGCAGGGAACGCATACACTGAGTGGCATAATCATGTCGCAGGTGTTGTGTATAGAAGTCTATGTGATGAGTATGGCCTTAATAAACCACAACACTGGTGGGAAGCTCCTGGTAAGGTCAATGAAAATGACCGCGCTAAGATCCTCTGGGACTTCTACATCCAAACTGACAAGCATGTCCTAGCAAACCAACCAGATATAGTGGTGGTAGACAAGGAGAACAAGAGGGCTACTATAATAGATATAGCAGTACCCAATGACTACAATATAGCCGGCAAAGAAAAAGAAAAGGTAGAGAAATATCTCCCTCTTGGAGAAGAAATTGAAAAATGCTGGAATGTAAGAACAACTGTAATCCCAGTAGTCATTGGGGCACTGGGCGCAATATCACCGGCGCATAAAATGTGGCTTGCCCAAATACCAACAGCAATCAACTCAGGTGAGTTGCAGAAAAGTGCGCTATTGGGAACAGCTAAGATCTTGAGGCGAGTGCTCAAACTCCCAGGTCTTTGGTAGGAGACCCGAGTTAGAGCAGAATTTACTACCCATACGGGGTATCCGGGGTGAGGAAACAATTTATATATATATATAGCTCACATGACTGTACGCAAAAACACATCGAGTAGCTTAACTATAAAGGCCAGCTACATACAATACAACAATTTAATTGGTTCATGTCACAGCATTACAAATTAAGTGCTTATTTGAATGCCTGCACTTTGACACAAGCTCGTTTCTTGAGTTTAAGCTTGCAAGCTCAGGTTTGTATGGAATGAAGTACTTCTCCCAAATACACAAATTACAGCGTTTACTGGTCTTATTGTAACTACTCGCTTTTTTCAATACTCTCCACTTGATGTCGTACTGGATGGATCGATCTTTAAGCTGCCATATACAATTACTTAGTTCTGTTGAAGTTCGTTTTGATGGATTGTTGAAGCTGCTACGATGGTTGTAATATCTTTTCTTGAATGAGCCCTCTGTCAGGCCAACATATGTCTGTTTGGTAGCATCAGGTTCGTTGGTCATAACTGTAGCCTGATAGATGACAGAACTGGACAACCATGCATTTGGTAGGGGACATGTACCTTTATCTCGACAGTTGCATGTTGCTGTTGGCTTTTCGTTTGATAGCTGCGCTTTGTTGTTATTTGCAATAATCTGTCCAATATTCTTCATGCAGCTATAGCTAAGTTTTAAATTGTTTCTATTAAATATCGAATAAAGTTTGTGATCTTTGGGAAATTCTTCACTCAGAGCTCTAAAAAAAAGCTTTCCTATATTGGTGGCAACATTTTTAGAGAAACGGGGGTTATACCAAAGTATATTTCTCCTGCGTTTGTTTCTGGTGTTATGCGATGTTGTATTCTCACTAAATTTCAATTTATGATGGTATCCACTTATATATATATATGTATATATATATATATATATATATATGCGCTATTGGGAACGAATTATTGGGGTGAGGAATTGGGGACGCTATTGGGATGAGGAAACAATTTATATATATATATATATATATATATATGTATGTATGTGTAGAAAGGGAGGGAATATCATCTGGAATTTTGTGTGTGCTCGAGTGTGTGTATTAGTATATGTATATATACCAATATATAGCCTATATATATACTTAGTATTACTTCATTGTATTAGCTTATATTATAGTAGAACCCTAATTGTAATTATATATGTATATATATATACACATATACATGTATATGTAACGGCAGAGCCCTGTGACCAGGGACAGCGGGACCAATGCTACGAGCTCCGGCACAGCCGAGCTGAGTCTCCCTATCACAGCAAGAGACTTGGTGGTCGATGGGCCGTCTCGGCAGGTCAAAAGAAACAAAAAAAGATGGTGGGAAGAGTTGAGAAAGGGGCAGTCTATCGAGATGCAGTCAATATATAAAAAACTTGCAAACATCGTTTCGGCATGCACACACTCTGCAAAACAGTTCAATTGTTTATCGCATTTGACTACTTATTTATTTATATTTATCATTAAATATATATACTTTTGTGGCTAAACACTCCGTGTGTTTATTTTGGGCTTGCGGAAAGTAAAAAACAGGGCAGTTTCCTTTACCTGGTGGCAGCGGTGAGACCGCGAATCTCTGCTCCAGGAAATCGAGTCTAGGGATGAGAGTCATTCCTGACCCTGGCAGACCATTTTGCTGTAGCCAGCTACACTGGCCCTTGATGGTCACTTAGCACTTGTTGAGTGGCCTGTAAGGTTTCTCTGATCTCGGCGAGCTGTGTTGCTGGAGCAACGCCGCCATCTGACTTTGGCGAGCAATCGCGTAGACAGGATGGATACACGACACCCTAGGAGCGGGAACAGAGGCATGGACCAGCTGGCAAAGGTCCTTGAGAGAATGATGTTGGTACTCCAGGCTTCGGCTCAGGCCATCAGTTCAAGGCACCTCAGTACTCCAGATCTAGGGATGTCGAGTACTTTGTCAATCAGTTCCAATAAGTAACTGAGACCATTGCTTGGACAGAAGGAACCAGTTTGCTGCGCCTCTGAGAAGCTCCGAAGGAGGAGGCAAAAAACTGCGCACAAGTCAACTGCATAGAAGCTGTTTTTGATGCGCTTTGAGCTTGTTTCAGCCTCTTTTCCATTTAAACTCGGTGTAAGCTGAGCACTCTCAAGCAAGCCGTAGCTACTACCCTTTAGAAGCATGTCTGCCAGGTGAATCGGTTAAGACGGGTGGCCTACGGTGACCTGCTGGCCTCATACAGAACCAACATGTCAAGGGAGCTATTCTGTGCCTCCATAAACCATGCCGGCTACCATGCCAACTGTCACTTTGACAGAGGCTTGTAAGGTTGCAAGGAACTTGTTAGAAGAAAGCGACAGCCATGGACCCATGGCCGATGAGATCCGGCTGCTTTTTTACAGGGTCGTACGGCTGCCCGTACAACTCCAAAACGTAAAGACCAAGGAGGTTTTTGCAGTGAACTACATCAGCGAGAATGTCACCTTGAGGAGGCTATTCTTGGTAGCCCAACAGTATCATGGAATTTCAGCACCTAGTAGTCTCCGTGAACGAGCGCCCTCTGACCTGTACAGACAGACATGACCAGCTGATGTTCAGTAAAGTTCAAGTAGTGCGCGACATGATGGTTCCGGCCAGGACTGAGATGGATGTTCCGTGCCAAGGGGCTACCAAGAATTACTGCTCGTTGGGAGTAATAGAGGACTGCCCAAATGGGCCGCTGTGTGGCTACAAGCTCCATCAGCTACAAATGTCCATCAGCCCATCTCAATCTCTGCACAAACCGGTCATCCTCGAAGTGATTGTCTTTGGCCATTATTGCGAATGTTAAATGCTCACCAGTGACCAGGGAGTTCAACCAAACCCAACCCAACAGATTAACACCAACGCATCAAAAATGAAATGCAGATCAACAATGGACTATAAGTATTAGAACAATTAAAACTTGTTGCAACCACAGCAATGTATTCTTTGCTAGTTAATTCAAAACTCAGGCTGCATAAATAAACAATGCGCTGCCTGAAATGAGAAAGGACCACACTAGCTAGTGTATATATATATTATTTTTTACTCCCTGACTTAAATGCTAATACTATTGTTCAATCTATGCATGTACTTGATTTCAATTTAATGACATTACTTCTATAGCCATTTGAAAAACTAAAAATTCAACCGAACCTTGGCTGAGTTCTCTTTTTGCACACGTAGGTACTGAAGTCCGCTCTCTGACACCATGTACTATACCTGACTAGTGAGTAGCAGTATTGCGGAGTGGAGCAAGAACATCGGTCAAGACACGTTCTTCTCAGTTGCTAGCAGTTCAGAGAGAGCGAGCTGGAGCGTCTTGACTTTTTGTGTTGTCGCGCTGTGTCACACTTCCGGGACTACCACACCTACAAAGTAGTGAAAAAAACTCGTAAGAGTGGGGTGGGAACAGCCCTTATTTCTAGTCACTGCACTGTAACCAACGTTGCAACCTGTTGAACCTAACAGGAGGGAGCTGAAACCAACTCACTTGTGCTCTGCTGAACCCAACAGAGCGCGCTGAACCCAACGCTGCTAACAGTACAACCTGCTGAAACCAACAGGAGGGAGCTGAATCCAGCTCACTTGTGATCTGCTGAAATCAACATAGTGTGCTGAAACCAACGCTACAACCTGCTGAGCCCAACAGGAGAGAATACAACCCTTTTAAGAACAATAACTCTTTAGTTATCCAATTTTTTATTATAATTTTTCTGAGCTCGCTGCTAGTCTGTAGTAACACTTAGAACTATTATTTCTCTGAGAAGTAAAACAGTTTTATTATAACAATAATATTAAGTGTCTATTTCAAGAGCAAAACACAAGCTGAAATGCCTAAAAATTTGTGGCAGTATTTATATTGCATAAGCGTTTTGTTAAATAACGTGCAGGTACATACCTGATTACAACACTGTAGAATGAGCCCATTTGTGAGTTGACATAGCTTATATGCCAATAGCACCAAAAAACCAATAAAGCCTTGAGTCCTATACTGTTAATCTGATAGCTTTAACACCTTTGGAATAGTATCACTCACATTGATTCCTAGTAGTGTCTCACTATTGCCTTCGACAACTTGAAGCTATATAAAACCTCAAAATACGATTTCACACCATGCCCCCCTCTCATATGAAAAGGCCACCTCAGAAGATTCTAATTTCATATATTATCATTTCCAATATTATCAAATCAAAACCAATCAAGTTACAAACTTCCAAAATTAAAACTACAAATTTCCCTCTATTCCAAATAAGCTATCATCTCCTTCACTTCCCAAGGACTCTCCCTCTGCAGCTAGGTCAAGGGTCTTGGACTCCTCTTGACCATTGCAAGCATCTGTCGTACTGACACGCTTGCTGTTTTTGGACAACCCTAGGGTCTCAAAAGACTCCTCCAGGGAGTTTTTAGCAATGCCTACAGTTTCCACCCTGGCCTTTTCTGCACTCAAGCTTTCCTCCATGAATTTGCCCTCCAACCTTGGATTACAAGAGCCTGGTCCAGTAGCCTTTTCTGCTTAAGCACAGGCGGAAATGCTGTCTACTGCGGGCCTAGCCTTCGTAGATCTAGCAAGCAAACGGGCTTTTACCTAGGCCATTTCAGCTAAGATGTCTTAGAAGGCGAAAGAGCTCTCATACTCCTCACTCAACTCCATTTCCTCCTTCTCTAACTCTCCCATCTGCTCCTCAAACCTGCGCTGTAACTTCTCTCTCCTTAATCTAATATTTTTTCTTTTCTCTTCAAATTTTTTCTCATCCAAAGATTTGTCGCTTTCTATTTTGTTTAAAAACCCATTAACTTTGTTCAATATAGAGACTGTCTGGACTTTCCCACTGCTTTTTTTCTACACCAGTATAACTAGCACTAGATCAAAAAATTGATCCACTAGCTGACGTTGTGTATAATTTTTTTCAGCTTGACCGTTAAGACCAGACGCAATCGGCCTGGGTGTAAATAAAGAATTTGGTTTCATATTTTCCTTCAGGCTGGTTTTAAAAGTACCAAGAATTGTGTTTAAACCCTGAAAAACGTCAGAAAACTCCTTTATATGGTCAAAATCATCTCTGCACATGCTATTAACGTCAAGCAAGTTTAGCTGATGTAACTCATGTAATCACAAAAGATATTTCCTAGAGCCTGGTAAAACATACACAGGAGTGTCAACAGACCTAAAAGTGCTTCTGATTTCAACTGTACATACTCCAGCTACAGATAGTGAAGATCCGTCTGCGCTATATAAACCACGTTCAGGTTTACTCAAATTCAGACCAAGTATTTTAGTAGTCTCTTCTGTTACCGTAGAGACTTCTGCTCCTGTATCACATGTAAACTCAATAGTTTTCCATTTACTTTTAAAACTTGTTTAATATCACTATTACATAGCCCATCTTTATTGCTCTTCATAAATCTCACCCTATGTGGACTTTTTCTAAAGCTCCTATTTTGTCTACTAGACATGTACCTATCTCCTGATGGGCTTTTGCTACTACCACTGCTATATCTCCTACAATCACGTCTAAACCCATATTTCTAACTTAACTTGTTGCAACGACAATCCTTGGAAACATGAACTTTCTTTGAACAAACATAGCACCTAGCACCTGAGCAATCCCTAACATGATGTCCTTCCATGTTACAAGCAAAGCAAATAATACTTCTAGCAGTGGAATTTTATCGCCTAGGTGAGGACTCTTTATAACTTCGCCTACCTCTACACCCAAGTGAAAAGGTTGTCAGACCTATAACTACCAGATCTATCTCTTCTAGACAGCCTAAAACTGAAACTCTCACCACGAGATTTCTCACTCTTCCTAGAAACTTGGCAAACAGGTGCAACACAGGTACTGTCACTAGATTCACTATCTGCTCTCACATTGTCAACTTCTACCTTGATATCTCTCTTAGCACAAGTAATAATAGACTCCGATTCTCTAGCTAAATGTTTAGATTTCAATTTGTTAGATAATTGCTTCCAAGTTAAGTCAGTCCCCTGCATTACCTCTTTCCTAGCACTGGAATCACGTAAACCATTCACTGCTAAAGTTACACAAAAGCGCTGCCTCAAGTCATCCTTACCATCGTCAAAATCCATATCCCTACCCAACTTTTCCACTCTCACCAAGTACTCTCTCTCGCCTGTGAAACTGTGGCAAATTTCATCGTTCTCACAAAAACACTCTCCTCTCTCTCATAATGACCTCTCAAAAGATTTAAAGCAGTCTGATTAACATCAGCTGCCTGGCTCGCAACAGCAAACACTAAGCTTCTCAGTAACGCCATTCCTCTACTACCAATAGCGCTTAATAAAGCTAACAGCTTAGTCCTTCCCAAAAAGAGTGGGACACCACCTTCAGTATTACCCATACGCAATGAAGTAAGCTCACACACCCTCTCAAACTCATTAAACCAAGACCAGGCCTGCCGACTCTCACGCATTGGGCGTGAGACTCACGCAATCACACCAAAGAAAAAAATGAAAAGAAGTGAGAAATGCGTAAGATTTTTGCCCCAATTTCCACAATTTTATATATACTATCATTGATACAATAATTGCCCAAAACCAAATCTCAAGCATTGCCCCACTCTTGGGTTGGCAGGCCTGACCAAGACTTGAAAGAGCTAGAGACATTTCCACTATTTAGTCTTAACCTAGGGAAAGCACTAACATCTAGCTGTCTAGCAGCCATATTCACACACAACTACAATAATAACCACTTTCACCACACCTAACTATAACATCTATAGCATTGCTACGAAAATGCTATTCTACTACCAATACAACGTGACAACACAAACCTATAAATAACAATCACTTACCCGAACAACGCTACAAAACACAATAGTGTTATTAATTAATATTAAGCATACAGTGATAAATATTAATTGTACATATTTTGTATAAATATGTACACTTACATGTATTGATGTGAAAAAACAGAAGAACTTCCATCTTTCACTACACTTCCTTATATCCTCCCCATACTGCCTTATACTACCTAATCTACTAGTTTTACCCACTAGCCTTAATGGCTAGCTTTATCCCGCTCTATTCACTCACCGTAATTGCCAAGACCACCTGTGAGCTCAGAAGCCAATATAGCCTGAGCCTAGCAAATCCCATAACACAACAATTACCAACCCTCAATGATATAATAGAACAACACAGTACAATAACCCCCCTTAATTGAATAATGTAAAAACACAGTATCCTGCATACGATGCCGTGTTAAATAATGTGCAGGTACATACGGTTGTATAAACGTGTACACTTACATGTATTGATGTGAAGAAGCTGAAGAGCCTCCATCTTTCGTTATACTTCCTTATATCCTACCCATACTGCCTTATACTACCTAATTTACTAGCTTTCCCCACTAGCCCCATTCGCTAGCTTTATACTGTTTTATTCTGTTTTACTCACTCACCGTAATTACCAAGACCACCTGCACTGCTTTGAGCTCAGATGCCAATATAGCCTGAGCCTAACAAATCCATAATACAACATGCCTTTTCTTTTTTTCTCTTTGTTACGGGCCACATCGTTACTACCAACAAGCAAACATAATAACTTACCTTATTTGTGTTACTCGTTACCTGACTCGGTTAGGGCAGTCTAAATAGGCTATGCCTCTGGCTTGTCTGACTCTGTGCCATCGTCAAAAATACTCTCCTCATTACTGCCAGCTCCATTGCCAGTCTGTACTCGTTTTTTCATCACCCTGACCTCCGCCGCTACTAATACTTTCGACTTGACCACTGTCACTACCAACACTTCTTCCACCAACATCTCCAACACTACTTGCACCAACCCCGACTAGTCCGGAGTCTTTTGGTTGGGTCAGTAATGACTCCTCAACCTCATCTCCGGCTCTTCCATCTTTACTTCGCTCTCCCAAATAAGAGGCAGGCTCGACAGGCATCCTGTAGGAGGTCTCCATCTGGGCCGTAATCGGCTGCACAGGAGATGGCACCACAGAGCTGGGAGTTGGCATAGGCCCAGCTCTATCTACATGTAGCTCGACCTCACCTGCCACCAGTGCAGGTCTGCTACCAGCAATTCTCCTCTGAACCTTGGCTAACTCCTGCACAGCTACCCTGAATACCTTGACATTTTCTAACTCCATGACTGCTGCCTCACGTATGGCTTTTAGCTTAGCCAATTTCTCCTTCGACCTCCTCCGCACCTCCAGACTTATTTCTCAGGTTTTGCAACTTGACATCTTCTGAAACATAACTTGACCCAGCAATAATAGTTCTCGGCAAAAACAGCTTAACTGGCTTAATACTTCTACACTCCTTAACAGGCTCAAACTTGCTTTCGCATAACGCATTTACAACAGCAAGTAATTTTAACTCAGTAATGCCCAAAAAGTTTGTTCTGAATCCTTTCACCAGATGAACTTTAGCATCCGTATTCCTGTGTTTACTTTCCAAATGAACTACCACACTTCCAACCACTTTTAACTCAATACCATCAGCAGTTTCTAAAACTGTTGACGGTTTCTTTAACCGTAGGTTCAACTTCATGGCTGTTGCCTCAGTTACTATTGACACCTCAGCCCCAGTATCAAATGTAAACTCTACATTTACTTCATTAACTTCTAAATACTGCAAAATTATCTTGCCTAGTCATTGATTCTCACCATATTTATCTCTAGAGCCAGCAAATCTCGCACTTTTATCCCTACGACTGTCGCTGTACTTTTCATCATACCTATCCATCTCACGCTTCTCAAACCAACTGTCTCTCTCATACCTGTTCATACTGTAATCTCTGGGTCTATTCCGCTTATCCCTTACATCATGAGGACTTTCTCTCCCCAATACCTCTCCCTACTGCTATCTCGACTGCCCTACCTTACTTTACTACCCTTATCCTTGCAATATCGGAATACGTGTCCTCGTCGCCTACAAGAAAAAAGCATTTGGAGGGACAACTCGGGATTTCATGGCCACTATGCTTGCAATTGTAGCATACTCTATCTTCACTACCTTCTCTACTATTTGCTCCATATTTAGAGACATGTCTCTCCCTGCTATTGTCTCTATACTTCCTACTGTCCCTGTCTCTGTTACACTCTCGACTTCTTGCCCCACACCTACTAACATCACGCTCATCACTACTATTACCGTAATACTTTCTACCACTCCTAGGGTTACTTCTAGGGCAAGATCTACCTACTGAGTTGTAGCTTCTATCCCTACCGCCACTCCGGTACTGCGCACAACTGTCAAACTCTGACACCTTTGCAATCTCCATCTTAATTTTGCTTTTCAAGTCAGTACTTCTACCCTCCGCTCTCAAGAATCTATCTGAATTGTTTGCCATCTCACGAGCCCTCAATGCCTCATTTAACAATCCCCAAGTTAAATTGGCGTTCTTCATCAGATCTCTACTTACTTCTCTATCCCTAAACCCGTTAACCGCCACTATAAAGGCAAACCTTACCCTATCCTCATTATCCGTTGCTTCAGCATATCTGCTCAAACTCTCTACCCGTTGCAAATACTCTCTATCACTTTCCCCAGGTGCCCGCCTAGCCGTCAGAAACTTATGCCCCTTTACAAACATACTCTCTTGTCTACCATAGTAATCCTGAAAAATCTCCATTGCCTCTTCATAAGTATAATTTTCATCATCTACATCAAACCCTGCACCTTTTAATACTTCTCTACCACTGTGCCCAATAGCTCTCAGTAATGGCCTCAATTTAGCTCTACCTCTCATAATAAGACGCCTATTTCCATCTTCACTTTCATAACCTAAAGCACTCGACTGCACTTTCACTACTGTTGTGGAAGTCAGCGCTGACCAGCCACTTGCAAGTGGGATCTGCGTACAAGTTGTCTTATACCGAATGAGTAATAGCTCTTATGCGCAACTGTAATTGTTGCAAGCAAGGGTGTCTGGTGAATAATGCCTTTTTATTCACACAATCTCTATAAGCATGAAAAGATAGAACAATTAGATACAATTCA
Organism: Watersipora subatra; assembly: GCF_963576615.1. Classification (NCBI taxonomy): domain Eukaryota; kingdom Metazoa; phylum Bryozoa; class Gymnolaemata; order Cheilostomatida; family Watersiporidae; genus Watersipora; species Watersipora subatra. The sequence continues at coordinate 63,978,450 of NC_088716.1, read as the reverse complement.
CTACCATCAAGCGTAATGCTGAAATGAGTTACAAATAATAAATACTCAAACAGTTACATTTGTAAATGTAAGAATGTTAAGATATATACAGTATGTATACACAAAGCTGCACAAATGTAGGTTAATGTTACCACGCTGCTCTTAATGCAGATTAAGAACGTAATTGTCAGTCCTTAGTTCTGTCGTTCCTAGTCTCTATCACTTGCTCTGTGCTCTTTGTTCTCTCCTTTAACACTGAAGCACCTCTGCTTATATAGCAAGGGTTGAGTGTTAATCTACGGGCTTCCCACACAAGCTGGCTTTTAAATTACAGGGCTAATCTGAGAACAGCTGAATACTTATGGTAATTAAAGCAGCTCAGCTTGGTAAATCCATCACAAAACACAAATTCATTTCTTCTATAAACCTCTCCCACGAACCATCACCGTGCTCACCAAACACCAGCTTCGGATAATCGATTTCCATCACGACATAACACAATATATTGCACGCCACCAACCCATTCTACACCTCTCGTATAAATTTTTAATTCTCACTTCTCCGACGCTTCACCGCTCCGACACCTCACGGCCTCACAACTCGTCTGCACAACACCACCCCACCACACGTTACCTCACCTGCATGCCCGTGAAAGGGTCTCGGCAAACGTTAAACTTACATCGAAATCAGAAAATTATCACTTAAAAGTTGACTTGCAACAAAATTCACTGTTGAGTGAGTGATTTTTCTGGTTTGTGTACTTATTCTGAGTAGAGATGATAAGAATCAGTGATGTAACATTGGGATTAGTATAACGTGTATTTATTTCTAGAACTATCGGCTTTTGCAATATAACAGGAAGAGAGCATTAAGTCAGCAGCTAATTAATATAATAATGTGATTGGCTAATATAGATAAGCATATAAGCGTAACGATATGGATATGGAGTTGACTATATAGAGAGCGTAACTCTTAATTAGTTATTCAGCTGCAGGTTGTATCTCAATACGCCCCCTCAATCTGGAGCAGACTAATTGCAGAATGGTGTTGCAGCTTGCCGAGAGGTTTAGTGAGCACATCTGCAGGGTTGTTATGAGTTTCTACGTATTTGTAGGTAATGTCATTTTGCTCCTTTACAAAGTGGTAGCGGATATTTATGTGTTTAGTACGATTATGATGCTCTGCATTGTTGTCAGCTATAGCAATCGTGCCCTGATCGTCGCAATATATGATTGTCGGCGTAGGGATTGTTATGTGTAGCGATGCACAGAGGCTTCGTAGGTAAAGTATCTCCTTCGTACCGGACCAGGTGCTTGACTGCTGCAACATGCTTCATACTCGGCTTATCTAGGTATTGTGATAGTTTGGATATAGTCCAAGATATATCTGGTCGTGTGGCACTCAAGTAGATTAGACTACCAACAGCTTGACGGTACGGAAACTTACTCGATAGGAAGGCTTGATATTCTTGATTGGTTGTCTTTTGTAGTTGTATGCTCTTTTCAGGGGGTGTACTTGCTGTTTTAGCATCTGTCAAGTTGAAGCGTTTCAAAATAGCTTCAGCGTATCTTTCTTGATTCATGTTGTAGTTGCCATCTTCAGTACGTTTGAAGTCGATACCAAGAAACCACTTTAGTTCTCCTCGGTCATCCATTTGGAATTTGCTGTATAAAGTTTGTTTGATAGAGTTTATAGTTTCTATGTTTTTGGCGGCGATTATTATGTCGTCTACCCAAAATAAGATTAGAGAGCTGTCGCCGGTAGTATGTTTGATGTATACGCACGAATCGGTTTTACTCGGTGTGTAGTCTTGAGATTTTAGGAAGTCTGTCAGCGTAGCATGCCAATTTCGTCCACTCTGTTTTAGTCCGTAGAGCGACTTTTTAAGATGACATGTTAGATTAGATGTTTACTGTCGTCAGTCTGTTCGTACCCGGTTGGTTGCTCAACGTAAATGTCTTTATCGATGGGAGCATTGAGGTAAGCTCCTTTGACATCCATTTGATGTAGCTGTAGCCTGTCATTAACAGCCTTTTGTAGCAGTATACGGATTGACCTCATGAGTGTAGTAGGCGAATATGTATTGTCATAATCGATCTCTGCTTGTTGCGAGTAACCTTTGGCGACTTATCTAGCTTTGTATTGTACTTCATCAGCTACTGTACTTTGTTTGAGTGTATACACCCATTTGCCTTTTGTTTCAGTACAATCTTTCGGTAGCGGTTTTATGTCCCATGTGTCATTATTTGTCAGAGTTGTCATCTCTTTGTCCATAGCTGCTTTCCATTTTGAAGAATCTTCTGAGCTTACTGCTTCATCATAGGTTTTAGGTATAAACGGTATAGCAGCATATGCATAATCTACTGAAGTCGTCAGCTGGTAATCTGTTAGATATGTAGGTGGCTTTCTTTCATGGCTAGATCGACGAGGCGTCTCGGTATTTTCTGTACTGTTTGGAGTTGTAGTTTCGGTGTCGTTTACTACTGCTTGCTTAATGCCTTTTCGTTGTAGTAGTAGCGGGTCGTCGGTACCATAGTCATCAGTCAGGGGTTGTGTGTCAGCTGTGTTGTTGTCGGGGAGTCGTCTGTACACGTGTACATTTCTCGACGTTAGAATTCTACTGGTTTGTGTATCAAGGATATAGTGACTTTGATTTCTTAGATTAATACCTAGGTAGATACCTTCCTGTCCTCTAGGCTGTAGTTTTTGCTTGTGTCCTTCTGTGTAGAATGCGCATGATGAACCAAAGTCATGTAGTTTGGTCATATCAGGCTTGATGTTTGTAAATAGTTTGTAAGCAGTCGATTTAGTTCTCCTTTGATACGATCGGTTTCTTATATATACAGCATGGCGTACGGCGTATGACCAGTACGTTTTCGGTAATGTAGTTTCTGTGATCGAACGGCGTGACATTTCTAAAATAGTACGTTAGGAACGTTCAGACTTTCCATTTTGGTACGGTGAGTACAGTGTCGTAGTCGTTTGTTTAATACCTCTCTCGGTAAGGATAGATTGAAAGTCACTGCTGAGATACTCACTACCGTTGTCATTGTGTAATTCGAGTACAGTTCCAATCGGTGCAACGTCGGCTAGAAACGTCTTTAGTGCTGTGCTGGCTTCATCTTTTGAGCGTATTGCATATACAAACAGCATACTAGAAAACTCGTCTACAAAGTTTATAATATATCTGTACCCTTCCTTCGATACCGGGTCGATAGGTCCACATATATCGGTATGTACACGTTGTAACGGCTTTGTGGCATGTATTGGTGGGTCATCATTTGACTTAGGTTGCTTTGTTAATTTGTTTTTTTTGCATGTTTGACAAGAGTTCATGTGTTTCTTAGGCGGTGCTATTTTCATTCCACGGGTTACATGCTGTAGCTGCTGTATATCTTCGTAGTTTGTATGCCTCAATGTCGTATGCCACTCTTCTATTGTACGGGTATTGTATATCAAGTCGTGCTTGTTACTAATGTCATCAGTTTGCAGGAAATACAGCTGACCTTGTTTGACAACGTTGAAGTTAGTGCTTCTGGAGGTGAGATAAGCTATATCTTTCGCAAATGTAACTTGCGCTCCTGCTTCGGTGGCGGCACGGACGGAGAACAGACTTGTAGGAAACGTCGGTGCTAGCAATTCATTTTTAAGTGTAATTTTAGTCGGATCGTTTTCTGAGTCATATATTACAAATTCTGCATTTCCTCTCTTTATGGCGAGTTCGTTACTGCGACGGCCATCGGCGAGCTGTATGTAATGTTTATTCGAGTCGAACGTGTCGTTATATGTAGTAAAGCGTGTGGCGTCGTTTACGATATGACACGTAGCTCCACAGTCGACCAGCAAGCTATTGTAGAAATTGTCTGTATGTTTGCCGGTGTTAGTTATATTATCTGCATGTGTTGTAGGGTTACAGTTGACGGTAAAGCTAAATGTTGATGTCGATGCACTGGCTGAAGTGTGTTGGTAGCGGTCGGTTTCCTTTTTCTTTTGGAAACATTCGAGTTCAACGTGACCAGGCCTTTTACAGTATTCACAAGCTAGTTTAGCCTTTGATCTGCACTCGCGTGCTCTGTGACCTGGTTTTGCACATGCCAGACATATATGTTTGTTATTGTGCGTAGGCGGTTTTGTTTTAGGCGCATAGTGATATTGTCTAGGTTTAGTACTAGCTGCCATGGCGGTTGATTGTGTTGTCGTATTACGGGCAGCTTCGGTGTTTACATGGTTACGGAGTGCAGCTTTGAATTCGGTTAAGGACTTTTTCTGGTCGGTTTGTGTATGCACAACGACGAACGAGTTGAAAGCTGTTGGCAAACCTTTTAAAAGCATAGCGATTATAAGATTGTCAGATATTGTTTCACCAGCTGAACCCAAACCAGTAGCAGCTTTTTTCGGCTCTAATTAAGTAATCGGTTACATCCTCAGTCTCTGTCATATGTATTGTAGTTAGCTCTTCATATAAAGTCATAATTCTAGGTTTTTTAGCACTAGCATAGTGTTGTCTGAGTAATAGCAAAGCTTTTCGCCCATCATCTTTGGCATCATTCATGATCAGTTGTAATGAACGTTCATCAATACTTTGGACAAGCTCTGCGTATGCTCCCCTGTTTTTGTCTGCAAATTCTGTGTCATCCTCTTCTCCTTCAGCGAGAGGTAGTATGGCTTTGTACATGCCTTTGTCGGTAGTGTATATATAGTTAGTGAAGCGTGTTTCCCATATAGCATATGATTCCATCTCTCCATCAAAGTGCAGGCGACTTCTGGGCCCATAACCTGTTGAGTGAGTGATTTTTCTGGTTTGTGTACTCATTCTGAGTAGAGATGATAAGAATCAGTGATGTAACATTGAGATTAGTATAACGTGTATTTATTTCTAGAACTATCGGCTCTTGCAATATAACAGGAAGAGAGCGTTAAGTCAGCAGCTAATTAATATAATAATGTGATTGGCTAATATAGATAAGCATATAAGCGTAATGATATGGATATGGAGTTGACTATATGGATATGGAGTTGACTATATGGAGAGCGTAACTCCTAATTAGTTAGTCAGCTGCAGGTTGTATCTCAATATTCACATTACCATTATTTGATATGAAAAGATTCACCATGTCTTACTCTGTTGTGTTGTAGGTGCAAAATATGTGGAAAGGTGATTACAAGCTCTTAAAAGCTCAAAAACGAACAGAAAATCGCAGCCACACGAGACCGCCGTAGTTTGGATTCCCTTTCCAAAACGACTCAAATGTGATGTAGTTGTGAGAGATGGTTTCTGTTTACACTTTCTTGCAACCTTATTCGTCGAAATATTTTCACAAATATACTTCATGCATTCAATAAAACTATGTCTATTGTTCTTACGCGTCTATTTTATCGGCATCGTAATGCTGTCACTTTAGCACAGATATCTTATAACTTAACGTAAAAAATCGTTAAACTTTTTAACCTTAGCTCGAAGGAGTACATATTATTGTCTGATAATCATGACGAGCCTGTGGTCACCTGTGATAATCGAAAAGTGCTGCAAAAATTGTTTGCCAAGTATTTGGTCACATGATCAGATTACGACTTGACAATTGAATAATGCCGAAACAAAACTGTCAAGTAGCGAGCATCTATATTTGATACGGGGTCTTCGGTAAAACACGAAGTGTTTGTCATAAACTAGTACTACGATAAGTTTTATATTGAGCTTTGTATTGGCCTTTCAATTCACGTGAGAACATGCGCGACAAGACGATAACCAAATTTCTTGGTTACGTCATCGAAATAAAGAGATTCCAATTTACGGCGGTTTTTCGTTTTTGAGCTTTTAAAAGCTTGTAATCACAATTTCACATATTTGGCATTTACGACACAACAGAGTAAGACATGGTGAATCTTTTGATACCACATAACTGTAATGTGACTTTTGTTGCAAGTCAACCTTTAACAACACACAAAAAATCTAGAGCTTTGTCAACTGCGCCATGTTGTATAAATGTGTACACAGTACACTTACATGCATTGATGTGAAGAAGCCGAAGAGCCTCCGTCTTTCATTATACTTCTTTATATCCTCCCCACACTGTCTTATACTATCTAATCTACTAGCTTTATCCACTGGTTACATCACTGTAGAATGAGCCCGTCTGTGAATTGACATATAGTCGTATAGCTCATATGCCAACTGTGAACTAAAGAGGCTTGCTACACGCTGTGAACTAGAGCTACTCTAATTCAGTGGGTTCTTTAACAAGTCGTTACTTATCAGGAGACAAAACAAACACGTCCTAACTTACTGAGCTTCAAGCCGTAAGCGAGTCACTAGAAGATCCCTTCTCCCGGTCTCGCGCTTTTCTCCTTACCTCCGGTCAAGCCGGAGTTGTAGCGAGCCGATAATATCACATCCTCCTTTGTTTGATGGAAGCGACTTTCTCACAGGGGATCTTCATCTAGATTCTGGGAGATCCCGTGAGGTCTAGTCCTCTGCAGCCTGTATAGCTTGTAGGCGACTACTTGCTGGTCTTCTGCACTCTCAAGTGCACATGGGTAAACGTGGGTTTCCCCCAGAGTCTGGTGTCTCTGTGAGTAGAGCCTGGTAATTCTACTTTGCTTCTAGGGCGCTTCGGTACTCCGGGTATCCTTGGAAACGCGAGGTTTAGGAAAAGGAGTCTGGGAACTCCTTTAAAAGGGTTGAGAGTCTAGGATCTCTCTCATCTCTCCAAGACCTTCCAGATCTCTCCGAGAGTCTGGAATCTCTCCGACGTGACTTCCCACCTTGTGACGATCACACCGCGCTTTCTCCTGGACCGAGCAACAGGTCCTCGTTGGCAGTGTTCATGTATTCTCTCTCTCCCGCCCAGTCTCCTTCTAGAGAAAGGTCTCTGGCTGTGTTGGTTGGTTCAGCGCGGTCTCCTGTGGACAGGTTTCCGGCCGAAGTCGCCTGTTCAGCACGGCCTCCTGCAAGCAGGTATCCGGCTACAGTCAACTGTTCAGCACGGTCTCCTGCAAGCAGGTATCCGGCTACAGTCACCTGTTCACCACAATCTCCTGTAGTGTGGTCTGTGGCTGGTGACGCCCCACTGTCTCCCTCCAAAAGAAGACCTTCGTTCTCGTGGTGGTCTCTCTCGTCGCCCGAGTCTCCACCTAATGCCATACTGCTGTCCCTAGCGGAGATGGTGGTGGCAAGACGGTAGCAGCATGTTTTCTCTGAGATTTCGGGGTATGGGGAGCTGCCCGAGAACCAGGGGAGTTGGCTGAAGCAAAAATCTCCCTGAGGACGAACTTTCTCATACTCTTGTTTTACAGCACGGAGCTCTTTCTCTCGTCTCTCAAGCTCCTTCGGTTCAGCCTCGCACCATCTACCTAGTGTGGCCCACTGTTCTCTGAGGGCCCACAACTCTCCCTCAAAATCAGTCTGCTAGTCAACTGAGTTTCGGTTGGAAACTATCCGAACATTCTTATAAATACAGCGGTCTTTCCTTGACTGGAAGGGACACTCGCTTTCAGCATGATACTTGCCATCACATATACGACATCGGCTTGGCCTGTCGCACTCACCCGCCATGTGCCCAAGTTTTTTACAATTATTGCATCTAACACGGGGGCAGGTTTTCACAAAGTGATCTGTTGAGCCACACTCATAGCAGCTGTCATTCCTTCTCCGGTATGAAGAGCCATGACGCTTTCCCCAATGACTATTCCTGTATGCATGGTCTTTGGAGCCATCTGAATCACTGCTAAGACTGTAACAGTGCCAGCGATAGCATGTTCCATGACTACCTTCACAGCTGCTAGAGCCATGCCTGTAGCCATTATGATGCCCATGGCGTTCTTGACTACTCTCACGGCTGCTAGAATCGCGTCTGTAGTCATCATAACACCCATTGCATCCTCGAGCCTTGTAACTATCACTACTATCTCTATTCTTTCGACGACAGTCTCGGACCTCTCGCCGTTCTACCTCACCAACCTCCTGTTTGACACACAGCTGTCCAGTAGCCCCCACGCTTGCAGCCTTCGAAGAGGTACTAGCCCCTGGGATTGGCTTTATGGCTTCCGGTGTCGCACTAGGTTGAGCAAAAGCAGGTCGATTAAAACTAGGCTCTGCCGTGAGCATATTTGAGGCCTCTTGCACTACATTTCTGGTCCAGAGAAGGTTTCTAAACCTCTCCCAATCCAGATTATTTTGGGCCATCAAATCTCTACTCAATCTTGTGTCCCATAGTCCATTCACGGCAATGACCAAAGCAAAGCTCCTCCGTGAATCATCAGTCATGCCAAAATCAAGCTGCCTACTAAGCCGCTCTACTCTAAGGAGAAAATCTCTGTCGTCTTCTCCTGCAAGTTGTTTCGCAGAAACAAACTTTTGGGTCTTGACGTAAACGTTCTCCTTTCTTTCATAATGCCCTCTCAGCAGGTCCCAAGCCTGGTTGAAAGTTGAGTCTGGGTTATTAGACTCAAATCCCAACGATCTTAGGGTTTCCCTACCCTCTTGGCCTATGGCTTTTAAGAGTGCTAGTAATTGAGCCCTAGGAGTGAAGTTGGGGACCACGACGGCCTCCCCCTCCACCATAGCCTCACTATCCCCCATCTCAAAGTCCTTCATTTCAATACATAGGGTAAATTCTTCGCTAAACTTTTTCCAGCTACCGAATACATCAGTAGCCAAAATCTCTAGCGCAGGCAAGCTAGCAAAAATATTTGCACCCACCCTTCTTCCAGCCATTATTCTATATTAATTTGAAAGAATTAAATAGAATTCACTGAACAGAAATAATAACGGAACATTCAATTGAAATCCGTTCGTGTATCTATTGGTAGTCACCACACCTCAATGCACCTCGCCGAGCGTCTACACACTCCACAATTGTCCAACACAATTCAATATACTCACCTCGACTTATCACTGTATTATGGTATTAATTTAGCACTACACTATCGTATTAATCTATCACTACACTATCGTATCAACTTATTACTACACTATCAAATTACCATATCACTCCACTATCGTATTATTTTACCACCACACTATCGTATCAACTTATCACTACACTATCGTATTGTGATGGAAACGTTATGTTGCCATCCCCTTTTTCTTTATATCATTTGGAGTTGTGCTCCCTTTTTCATTTGTGTAACCACGCCCCTAAAGGAGGCTGGCCTTTGCTACCTTATTTGCATAATTGAATGTATTTAAGGCAGAGCCTCGGCTCTTTTATGTTGTTCAAATATATGCATTGCATTTGGAACCATACTTCTTCTGTTACCTTGAGCGATAGCAGAACCACACTAAGCATATAGCTAACTCCAAAGACCTAGTCTATGGACTGTGCTGTGGTGATAAATTCATAGAAGCATCGTCGACCCCGTCGACCTCCGGTCGACCTTGTCGACCTGGTACAAAACCCACTCTGGGAGCTATCCCTTGTGCAAGGTGGTTGATGTTGACCGGTGGTGTAAGTCGACCTAGTCGCCTCCGCGTGTTGGTCACGGGCAACCCGCACACAGCCCCTGTGAAGGGTGAATGCAGACCGGTAGAATAAGCCGACCTAGTCGCCTCTACGTGTTGGTCGCAGGATCCAACACAGTATTACTTCTCTCCTGAAAGTAAGCACTCGTGGTACCATGTGAACTAGAGCTACTCTAGTTCAATGGGTTCTTTAACAAGTCGTTACTTATCAGAAGACAAAACAAACACGTCCTAACTTACTGAGCTTCAAGCCGTAAGCGAGTCACTAGAAGATCCCTTCTCCCCGTCTCGCGCTTTTCTCCTTACCTCCGGTCAAGCCGGAGTTGTAGCGAGCCGATAATATCACACACGCCTGCTAAAGCACTGGTGTCAAAAGTGACTTCGATCTTTTTGACTTTCTGGGCGGCTTTGTCGGTGACGGACTGTTCATTTGCATTCCGTAAACCGCTGGAAACAAATATTACTAGCGATTCCGATGATCACATTTTTAATGCGTAGTATTCAAACAGAGTTCACTGTAATTGCTTGCATTCCTATGGGGTTTATCGCTATTTTAGCATATTTATAAATGGCTGCCTCAACACCTGTACAATCCAACGTGTTAGGTGAGAATATTTGTTATTTTGAATTTAAATTATCAATTTAATAAAACTATCCTCTAGCTTTTGAGCGATTACTTACGGGCTCTCACAATGACAAAGACGGCCGATGTTTTAGCGCAATAGACGCGTGACAAAGTGGTTATATATATTTGTGATACTTTTAGTTTGTGTACCAAAGTATAAAGGTTTGGTAACTTGTGTCAGATTATATTTTATACGAAATCAAAATGTCAAATGCTTGAGCTTGTTGTGTAGAAGTATTAGCAAAAGTAGATAGCATAATGGAGAAACGCCTAAACACCGAAGATGTACGCAATATTACAATGAACATGACACCTAATACATCAGAGGATCAGCAATAAAAACAGTGATCATATACTCATATACAAGCAACTTAGAAACCTTTAGTGGAAGTAGCCCATGAGGAAAGAAAGAGGCATCAATTGATATGCCAGAAAACCATTAAAAAGAGACTCTACCGGGCACAACCAAAACAATTGGAGTTAGTCATCATTTCCAGTCAGTAAACTTCCATGACGTACTTAAGACAAGTCCAGTCATTTGCTAACCCTTTGCAACATAGAACAGAACTTGAGGGCCTCAACACTTTCTCACAGGCAAACAGAGACATCTATTAAAGAGAACACCTCCAACAGCTCAGCATCTCTCTCTCTCTCTTCCCAAGGGCTTGTTGAGGCTCCCTTTTCCCCCTGCCTGCTGAGACGCATTACTGTGCCTGTAGAAACCCCCTCTCTTTTCCCTCTGCCTGTGGAGCCTCTCCTACCCCTGCCTACGGAGCCGCCCCTACCCATGCCTTTTTTACTTCACTATCTCAAATGTCGATAGTCTCAAAGCCTCTATATCTAAGGACGGCCATGACTATTGTTTGACTGTCGAAACTTGCAGCTATACAGGACGGAGCAAGCAAACATGGATGATCATTCGAGTAAGGGTGTAGGCCTATCTTTTCTTGGCTATTTTAACCTTTTGTCATTAATATTATTGTTTAAAATTTTGTTAACTATGTATTTTAATTGTTTGACTTAGAGAATAAAGAATTAACTTTTACTGGTAAATATCAGAGTTGCTTACAGTAGGTTAACACCTTCTTTAGTACCTGAACTAGTAATAATCAAAACAAAATGCATGTCTTATTAACAGGTGGATGAGAGCTTAAAGAATAGAAATGTGAAAGTAAATATATCTACTTATACATACTATATATACTTGTATATCTACTTTCCTGGAGCCATGAAAGTAATATATCTACTAATCACACATTTTAGCACGCTAGATTTTTGCAAAGATCAATAACAATATGTATTCTATTGTAAACTAGCATAGTCAAGATTACCATTAAAAATGAAAACACTCTTTTGAAAGCATTATAAAGATACCATTCTATTTGGTTTCTAATTATCATTGTAATTCTAAAGTCTCTGATCTTTAGGAACTCGCAGGAATGAGAGAAAATTTTTGCTCGTATTTTCAGGGAAATATGACACCAAGACAGTCTAAAAGAGGAGAGCAGATTACACAACCCAAATTAGAGTTAATAAAATACAAGATAAAATTTGCAAATTAGCCAGAGACAAAGATTGCTGAGTTTTTTAATTATCATAGGTTATTCAACATTTGGAAGCTCTAACCAAGGTAAAAAGGAATGCGTCAATCAAAACTTGCCAAATGCCCAGTCAGCTTTCTAATGAGTTGCCTAAAATGTGGTTAAAGTTTTATTGGAACAAATTACACTTCTGAGTCAAGAGTGCAAAAAGAAGCTTCAAGAAAGATTAATAATTTAGTGGGCCAGGGAGACCAAAGGAGTAAAATTCACTACCCTTTTATTGCGCTAACATAGATTTATGCAGCTGGCCTGGAGAGCGCTTACAGAGACTATTCAGCCAGCAGGCTGTGGAGGTAAAGTGGGTGACGAGTGTCTCCCCTTTTTAATTATTTAGCAAAATAGAAAGACCAAATGAGTGATGTTTTGCCACTCTTCTACTGTCGTATCAACTGTTTATTTATTATTCACCAGGCCAGAGTGGTTAGACTTTTTGCAACTAAGGAATAAATAAAAATACTTTTTTGATTTTTACACAGGTTTCAAGGATAAACTTGACTGTCAGTATTTTACGAATATATGGATATATTTATAATTGTTCAAATACGTTGCCATATATATATATATTGCGATGCATTTGAACAATTTATATTCATTTTTGTGCCCGAGTGAGACTAAGTACTGTAATTTCAAAATAAAGACTGGGTCGATGCTTGAGATAGGCCAATCTATTTTTGATCAAATAATTACCCTGAATTCTCAGACACTTCAAGGTTGCATACAAATTAACAATTGACACCCCGCAAAGGCTATACAGTCATAATGGAAAGGATTTTGTATTCACAATATCTAGGTGCGGAAACAGTGCAAGTGAAGCAATAGAGGCAAGACAATTACCAAATTGGCAGCTAAGTGTATATATATAGATATATATATCTAGCATAAAACCTTTATTGGAATGCCATGGCTCTATTTTTCAATCGTTACCCTATAGGGGCGTTTCATTAGGGGTGATATTTAAATAGAGAGTGCTGCTGTATTTTTTTAGACAGCTCGTCACCATTTTGGGAAGCTAAATTTAACTTTTTCATGGGTGAAGCGAATGTCGCCTATATTTTGCACTCTCCGATACTCTCACTTCGATACAATAAATCTGCTTGCTGATTTCTCTCCAACTTATTATAGACCTCTAAATAAATATGCATTGAGAAGCTGAGAAATATCTGTACCAGTTAATATCTATTGCTTGCGACTAACCTATGATGGTCTTATAGCTTGATTTACACTTTGTTAGAGCTTTCAATTTTTTTTTCTGCTAAATTGAAGGTATATTTTCATTTTATAACCAAAGGGGTATATACCAACTATATTTAACAATCTATATAAATATTTCTCAAAGTCTGTCGTCTGTTTTCTGTCGTATGTCTTTCGGTATGTCCAGCTATTGCTATTAATATTTTGGAATAAAGAATCCATATCGCAGAAGATTTGATCTCGGACACTCTCAATCACCAGTCTGACGCCTTACCAATTCAACCGCACCAGCTTGATAGATTTGTTAGGCAATATATGTCGCTATATGGGAGCAAATCCGCTACAGATTTCCGTTAATACGCGGCGTGATGGCGTTATGTCAAGGAGAGAAGTAGCTCTTAGTAGTAAGCTTACTCAAATTATCCATTGGCAATCTTCTAGGCTAATAGCAAGTGGCTGGCAACTCTCATTACCTCTCATTGTTTTTAAGCTGATTTTTAATAGCCGGGCAACGCCGATTAGCACAGCTAGTGTTGCACAAAAGCTCATTGCACTCATTGATATGTTTGCCACAGTTTGCAACCAAATCTGGCTTTTCATGCGCAATGGAAGAGAAGTTATGAGCTTTGACCTATTGTAAGCCAAGTTTAGATGATCGCAATGATGCTATCAAATGATATGCCACAAATCTGCAAAATTATAAGTTTTGCAGTAATAATCTATCAAATGCTACAAACATTATTCAAAAGCAAGTAGCATAAACAAATCATGTTCATCATACATGCAGAACAAAAATTAACATTTTTGATACAAAAATATTTGCATAGTTTGCTCAGCCAGTTACATTCTGATTTTTGCTTCAGTTTGGAACTATTTCATCTTCAGGCTTTTCAATACCTTCTACAGTGTCTGCTGACCTCAACCTTTCTCTTGCACTGCTGAACTAGTTGACATTAGCGCCCAAATAATTCTTTTACCAGAGCAAAACATTGTTGCATTGCTCCTTGGAAAACTTTTTGCGAAAATAATGATAAAAATTTAGCCGCATGCATGCTAAGCACAAGTTTATAGCCTGAAAACAGTAGTACAGATTCCATCGTAATTGTAAACAATTTTTTACATATATCAAAGTATCAAGACGGCGTTAAACAGGGAACTGCTATTAACCTAATACAGCTATTAACTATTTCTATAGCATTGCTTTCAAAGTTTTAAAAACAAACTGTAAAGCTTTGAAGATAGAAAACGGATTTTGATATGAGCAGCAGCCACGAACAAATTAACTGTTAATGATGTAGCTGAGTCATTGTTAGTATGATTTTGTGGACACTTTTCTACTGATCACTTGCTACTATAGGTTTGTAAAGACCAAAGAATGTCAAGGTGGCGGTCAAATAAAGGTGGCATTCAATTAACGGGTGGCGCTCTATTTTTTAACCTTTCTTCTATAGTGGGGGTCAAATAGAAGTGGCGTTAAAGAGAGGTGGTATTCAATTAGAGGTTTTACACTATGTATATATATACACTATTTTGCTCATGTATTTGCTAAATTGGTAAAGGCTAATACTTTTCACGTGGGCAATTGTATTATCTCGAGTAGGAATAGCCTCTACATTCTCTCTTCGTCCGGTCAGACACAGTACCAAACAAAGACGCTACGATATCTCATTTTTACATTTGTACCAGTATCAAGGGGTACCAGTATCGTCGTATTCACAGTTTTGATGAGTAGCCTTTGCTGGAACAGTAACCTGTTTTATACACACACAGTTCTATGCACAAATTGGTATTATTAATTCAACATGTTCAGGATTTTTATTTTGTTTTCTCAGTTCGTATTAATTGTACCATTGCCAAATCATCTTTTTTTGTAATCGTAGCAAAACAGACTTGATTCAGCTATTACTTGCTAAGTATTTCACATTTACATTTAAACACTTTTGTAGTTGTTTTATTTTGTTCTTAACTTATTTAATTAATACCTGCACACAACATTTTCCTCATGATATGAAGTTTGAAAGTTACAGTTGTTTGACAAAGTTTGAAAACCTTTACAGTTGTTTTATTTTTTCTCTTAATTTATTTAAACTGAACAAAACACTTTTCTCATGATATGAAGTTTGAAAGTTAGAATGGTAACTGTTGTTATAAGGTAAATGAAAGTAAATTTTCTTTGCAAAGACTTCTATTGCCCGGGAAATGTCGGACATTCAACTAGTATATACAGTATATAAAGTTCTACAACGTATATTGATCACTTAGGAACTCTTTCAAATTATTGTGACGGACAATGGACCACAGTTGGTCTTTAAAGAGTTTGATGAGTTCTGTACCATGCATGGTATCAAGTACATCACGCCCCACTATTTTACCAAAAATCAAATGTTAACGCTGAAAGATTTGTCTTGTCTTTGAAGTGCTTTGTTGAAAAGAATTCTACTGGATGGGCAACTATAAGAGTAGCTTTTCAGAAGTTTGTAACGACATACAGATGTTTGCCACACCCATACTTGAAATGGAAATCACCAGCTGAAGTACTTCATGGCAGACAACCCAAGAACCCACTATTCGTATTGAAAATTTAATCAATCTAAACTTGAGGATAAACCTGAGATGTCTACAAAACCATTTCAGATTGTGTGAAATTCTTGCCTTCTTGGTACATGCAAGAAACTACAGTTCAGCATCAGAGTGGGTACCAGGGAAAGTCATCAACCATCTTGGCAATGTGATGTTTTGTTTACGAACCGACACGTGGGTGTTGTCTGTATGAAACTGACCGTCAGCGGTTTGTCACCAAACTGAGAATAGTGATTTGTAAACGGCTTGTTAACCAGTTGCAAGCAAGACAATAGCTGAACAGTAAAATAACCGATGACAACTTGTTATTAAAACACAAACATGGGCAACCAGCCCAACCAAACGTTTCAACATCTTCAGTGACAGATTAACAACACCTGAGGTGTAATAGAAGATGGCTGGAGTATTAAGATAGCTCTAAATCTTAACCTCCATTATCTTAACACAATTTTATGTTAATTAACGTTTAACACCAAATCGTGTTTTAAGTGTCGTATGTCTTTACATTTTATCACTGTTTCTACTCATGACTTGATGCAGGTGACATTCTGACTAATCAGTTTTATGCTTAGAGCAATTAGTGATTGTTGTTTGCATATTTACGCTAAGCCACACACATGGTTAGCCATGTGTGTTTCTGTTCATTGCACAGTTTGCTATAAAGTCTAGCTCACAGAATATACACATGGGCACTGCATACATAACAGTTGCATCTTTTGCAAGGTCTTTAATATATGTGACCTCTCACGTGAAATTCGACCAAAAGTCGGCATTCACTATCGTTAGTAATAGCTTCGAAGTTTGCATTAGGTTTATTGGGGAGCGCATGGCTATTTTGTTTATTATTTTACCCTAGACCAATCAGGGTGTGAGGAATTCATTTCTGAAGTCAAAAAATGATTTCATTGGCTCCTTATGCCGAAATTTTGCGATCGTAGTCGTTGCTATGCGATCGTGATGTCATCAAAATGGCGACTCGTGAAGATTCTAAAACTTCGAAAAACTTGTTTTATTCTGATGAATCTGAGAAACTTGGCAAATTGCTCGATGAAATTGATGCTGAATATGGAGAAACAATGTCTAGAGATCCAGATTTTTATGTTACTGATGACCTGCAAGCTCGGGTGCCCGATTTTAATGACGATGAAGAAGACGATGTTGAACCTACCAAAGGATTAACTGTTATTCACTCGTATAGTACTCTGGTTATTGACTCAAAATCACCTGCTGCCAGCTTACCAACTTATCCTATGGTGTCTGATGAACCTATTAGCTTCAGTTGCAAGTTTGACTGCATCAACAAATTTGATAGAACTCTGATTTTTAGTCAGCTGACTTACAATAAAGGATATTCAAAGACAGTTAGATTTGGTTATCATGGGCCGAATTTTTGCTTGTGTGGATGATGGGAACACCACAAAACCTTTCGAGCATAAGGAGAAGATCAGAAGGTCAAGATGCAACTTTAAATATCATAGTGAGTCTTATTGAATTTTTTATGATCTACCCTGTTTATTTTTGGTAGTAATAGTATAGGTGTAGTAGCCTACTAGTTGCTGGACCAGTGTATGCCTCCCTGAGTCACATAAAATTACATCATACAATACATGACTCAGTGATCAGTTGTACTCACTGGCCTGAGTTAGGTGTGTTTTCACTCATAATTGATTGCCAGTTGCCACATGTGGCATGTGGCAATAAGTCATGTATGACTTATTCAATGTGTCAATGCTTGTGTGTTTATTTTTTTGCCTGCTGACATTAACCCTATGGCAAGAGCAATCAATCCCTTCATCACACGATCACTAGGCCACTAAGTCTATTACTCGTAAAAATGTCTCAGAGTCAGAATCCGTTGCCAATCACCTCAATAGCTCATTCTTTAGATTTTTTCTAAATTAATTAGGAATTAAAGGAAATTCTAAATTAAAGGAATTTAAAGGAATTTAAGAATTTAATTCTGATTTAAAGGAATTAAGAGCTTTCACAAGTTTTCATTCAGCCAAGCTTACCCCGGTACGATGACAGGTTATTCTCATAGATTGTTGTGTGTACTGTTTGCTAACCATGCTACCAGGGTCACTTTGATGCACAGCCATGTTTTGTTTTGTTTAGGAAAAGTAAAAGTTCAGACGTATCTAGATTCCCCTGCCATGATGTATGATGTAAGACTCGAAGGTATCAATGGACTGCCGAATGTGATAAAACCTGAAGGTTTAGACTATGACCGCCAAGAATACTTGCATACTAACATTCGAGAATTTTGCCGTTTTGGCACTAAGGGTTTAGTTTGCCCGAAGCCTCATGGTAAAAGACGTAAAGCGTGACCATAGCATGAATTTTAGCATTTTTCTGAGTCAGATGTGAATAGGAATGTAATCGTGGTTTTGGGTCTGATACCCCTTGTGTTTTTTACACTCACTGTTTTGGCAAAATAAACCTCAGTATGGATTTCAGATGTGATGTTAAATCCTGAAGCCTATCAGTTAGTGGGGATATACCTAGGAGCTTCTCATCTTATTGCTAATGTGCGGTTAGTGTAAAGTACGGATGCATAAAAATGTCCAATTTTTTTTCAATTTGAGAGCAGGGTTTACCAGTCTTTTGTTATCCTGACCTTAAAATGGTGTACACCAGCTGTTTCAGCATGCTTACTTATCCTAGAGACCAAGTTTCACCTCAGTCAGTGAAATACAAATGGCTGTATCCAAGGAGAACCTAACGTAAACAACCTATTTCTGTGCGTCGCGTCTTTATTCACGATTTTCTCCGTTTCAGATTTTGAGAGTTTTGGCTGACATGCTTTCCAAAAATTTGCAATATCTCATGAACTACTTAAGCTAACTCAAAAATTCAAAATGCTTTAAATTCTCCACAAAATTCTGCATCTGGCTGTGTTACTAACTCAAAATCTGAAAATCTCTCATTTTGGTTGATTTTCACATGAGAGGTCACATATATCAAGATTAGTGCTAGGCCGAACCTTGTGGAACTGAGGACATGTTAAGCTCTGGCAATGGAGTAGCTCTTGCAACTACAAATAGCATATCTTTGGTGGAAAAACCTTGAGTGAAGCTCACGATGTTAGGGTACATGTGATCACCACTGAGAAAGTCTTGTATCAATGGGCTGTGTCGAGTGTTTTTTTATTTTAACACCACCACATATAATCAAACTCCACTTCTAATTGTAACAATATTATAGAAAAGTACACCTTGTTATGTTATGTCGCTATTGTCTTTTTTTATCTCTGATGAGCATGAAGAACTTCATCAAAACTTTTATTTAGATATTGTCAAACTATGTGCTCAAGCATCATACATTATATGCTTGTCAACAAAATTGGTTAATAATTTGCTCCTTACATCCTTCTTAGCTTTAAGTAGCGTTGACCTTCTTCCACCAAAGAGGAAGTACTCCTCACTCTGTTGATAGATGCCCAAATATTTATACCAGACATAGGGAGACATCTTTCGCAGGCATGTTCCGTCTTCATCTATGTTCTGCTTCCATCTGCTAAAGAGTGTATAACTTCACTGACTCAAGATTGATGAAACGCAAGCCAGAATTTTATTTCAAGCTCATTGGCCGCATATAACAATGGCTCTAAATTATGAAAACAGACTGCTCATAAGATCTATATAAATCGTTAGTTTTTACCATTTCTTTTCTCATTAATTCTAAGGGTTAATACCTAAATGTATTTCAGATGTTATGAACCACTATCACAAATACTTTTGAGACAACGCATTGTATGTTATTGCAATTTGTTTCCTGTGTCGCTAGGCATCAGATGCGCTAGTATATGTTTTGTGCTACTCGGCTTATATTCAAACATGGGCAGTTAGCCACTGATATACAGTATGTTACACGTAAGAACATGTTACATCACTAAGTTGCTCATATAGATATTACATCAAAACTATATTTAACAAATTAAGGCTAACCAATGCAACGAATTCTTAATTCAATAACTTTACCCAATCTTTGTGGTTGAAATGATGCTGATGTTGTGCACATTTATACAGGCATGTGGTAAAATTGCATGCGGTATTCCTTGTTCGAGACCAGGACTACCTGTCTGTTTTATGAAAAGAGAGACAGGTAGTCCTTGTTTTGGTTAGGTAAAAACAAATATTGAATATGTTTGCTTTAGTCTGATGTGTAAGCTTATACAATGCTGTAGGTTTTGAGGAAGTCCTTAAAGGGGAAATCGTTGGGACTCCACGAGGTATTCGAGCTTATGAGACATCGAGCGCCTTTAATCCATCAATAATCAAGAGCACAACTATACTCCAAGGTCGGTTGACTAACACTTGGGAATACTGTGAGCTATGTTCTAGCTGTGGGCTAGGTGCAAGAAGTAGGAGGTGGTATCAATAACAGAATGCTTTAATAAGGGTTGCTATCCAAGTCACTGTCTGCAGCCTGAGTCTGAAATGACATTGGTGAATTGTTAGTCACGCATGTGTTTGTAGATTGCATGAACTCTACTTGTTTAGTCCTCATAACTGGCGTGTCTTTTTTCATGATTTTCCTAGTTGTAAACATTTCAATTATTTTCAGCTTCACCCTCACGGCTGTCTCCAAAGAAGAAAATCTTGAAAACTATATGCAATCGGTGTGGTACTTGTGAGTCATGCGAAAGCAGGCAACGTCATCATAGGCTGTCTCATTCTTCACCAGTTGATTTAGAAAGTCCAGATATTTCAGGTTGTGATTGGTGACTATTAAACAGCATGAATTTTTGTGAAATTTTGTGTACTTTGCAATCTCTCATACGATCCTCAATGCTTGACGCACTAGTTTTATCTAATCAAAAATTATTTGTTTTATTTATTTAAGGGAGTTACTCCCTTATTTTGTTGACAATTATGTGTTAGAGGCTGTCTTGGGGATTCTCAAATGCTTCTTTTAGAGAGAAGTAAAGGAGGCCAATCAGATGTGACCTCACCTTTCAAGCCAGAATTCCTTACTACTGGATGTAAACAGGTACTTCCCGGACTGACATTTCTCAATGTTGCAAGTTACTGAAAATGATATTGGTCATATCACAGATCGTGTGGACCTCGCTGGTACAATGGGGAAAAATATTATCTGTGCTGTATATACTACTAGCCATTGATATTGCTGTAGATACTACTAGCTATGTAGATATTGATATTGTTGTAAATACTACTAGCTATGTAGATATTTATACTGCTGTAGATACTACTAGCTATGTAGATATTGATATTGCTGTAGACACTACTAGCTATGTAGATATTGATGCTGCTGTAGATACTACTAGCTATGTAGATATTGATACTGCTGCAGATACTACTAGCTATGTAGATATTGATACTGCTGTAGATACTACTAGCTATGTAGATATTGATATTGTTGTAAATACTACTAGCTATGTAGATATTTATACTGCTGTAGATACTACTAGCTATGTAGATATTGATATTGTTGTAAATACTACTGGCTATGTAGATATTGATATTGCTGTAGATACTACTAGCTATGTAGATATTGATATTGCTGTAGATACTACTAGCTATGTAGATATTGATATTGTTGTAAATACTACTGGCTATGTAGATATTGATATTGCTATAGATACTACTAGCTATGTAGATATTGATATTGTTGTAAATACTACTGGCTATGTAGATATTTATACTGCTGTAGATACTACTAGCTATGTAGATATTGATACTGCTGTAGATACTACTAGCTATGTAGATATTGATGGGGCTGTAGATACTACTAGCTATGTAGATATTGATATTGCTGTAGATACTACTAGCTATGTAGATATTGATGATGCTGTAGATACCACTAGCTATGTTGATATTGATGCTGACATACACACAAACAAGTATAGATCCACTATTTCACATATTATGGTTACAATATATGTATATATAATATATATGTGTGGAATTATGAGCACAATAATAAGCCATTTTATGTTTAAGTGTTTTATAAATAACTAATTTTTTATTCATAAATTTTAAATCAAATTTTCTGATTATTGCCCATACACTTTCTTCCGAGTCAAAACAAGGCCTTTGTTAGAATTGCTTAATTTTCTGTGATTATGTTTAGAGACACTGTTACATACCATAGCGTTAACTTATTGCTACACATGATCAAGGTTCCTATGAGCTACAGTAGTAACATACTATAAGTGCATGTATTATTGGCAGAGTAAAATGTTTATATAATACGACTGCTGATTCTAGCTATTTGCATATTGCCTATCCTATGTTTCCATGTAGTTGATCGTATGACGATGTTGTTATGAATCATGCGGCCCTTTCCTCTTGGGTACATGCGTACATCGCACAGTTATCCTCTTTGCAGACATCTAAGGCAAAGCAAAATAAATGGGAGACAGTTAAAGCAATCACAGAGACAATCATTCAGGAAAAAGATATGCTTATTGAGAGGTAATCTATATACTTGGTTGCTGTATCAGCCTTCTGTTCACTACCATCATGATATATAGAAGGTATTGTACCAGCCATCTCTTTACTACTATCATTATATACAGAAGTAATTTATGCTACCAATCGAGAATATTTCTTCAAAGCAAAACTATTGACAATAAACCATCAGGGTTCTATGCGGCTGCTGATCTATTTTAGGAATAACTCTAAAAGCAGTATCTGGTATTTTTATGTCTATATGGCTGCAGGCAAAAACTTAAAAGGTTGCAACTGGAACAGCGTGTCAGTGATTTGGAAGAGAAACTTCGCAAGTCCACATTGGCTGCCACATCTAATGTAGAGTTTTCTTCTGTCCATGGAGACACAGTACAGCTTGCCAAAGAGGTATTATAAAACTTCATTTCATCATTATTGCTAATTTATTAGCAATAATGTGCGACTTTTGCCTGTGTACTTGTAATGTGCAAATAATGTACCTCCGAGGTACATTTTTTGAGGTAAGACTTTTTTTAAATCTTATTACACAAATTAAATGTTTTGTGTAATACTAATAATTGCAATTGTCAGTAAGTTGTATAGGAACTTATCCTCATGGTTAATTTCTTGTCAGAGGTGCAATACACTAGTGAACACTTATTCTATTTTATCCATGGACACCTTGGATATGGAAAGCTTCAACAGATGCCAAAATAATTAACAATAACATTTCATTAGCTTGCAACAACTGATCTTTGGCAGCCTATGGTTTTGCTCATCAGCAATCCTTATTAAGGCAAAACATAAATTATATTCTGAATCTACAGATCTAGTGAGATGAGATCCTGGGTTTGAGGCTACTTTTTGATCCCACCTACTGCTCATTTTTAGGACAAAACCCTTGCTTCACAACCTTCATCAGATTTAAGGCGCATCTCCGATCGCCGCCCTCAGTCATTCATATATAGATTTGTTATTTTTCCTTAACTGTTTGATCAGCACGGGTACTAGTGTCTTACTGTCATCTTCATTGTTCCGCAACCCCTTTAACAGCCGCATACGTTTCAGCTGAACTTTATGTTACCCAGTTAGTACTGTCCAATTTTTCTGTTTCCAATTTAACAGTCATAGCTGTGTCTATTGTCAGGGGAAGTCTGCTGAGCCCATATTCCGTTTAATCTTTCTCTTACTAGCACTATATTCCATCGGACTGGCTAAACATAAACGCATATGACAAAAAGCAAGATAATAGCAAACAATAGGAAATAGGCATTTAGCTATGGAATAGTAATAAGATTAGTAACAATAGGATTTGATTGAGTAATTAAATGGTATAGCAGCAAGGTGAATTCACAATAAGAAGACATGTACATATAATGCTTATGTGTGAGGATGAGAAAGCCAATGTTACAATAAAAATTACACGAAATGTTGCTATTCTGCAAAGGCTTGAACACTCAAAACAATATGCTTTATGGGACCCAATGCGGTTATGTTCAAGAGTGACACCAACATAAGCTGACTCTTCAACATGGATGACATCAAACTATGCAAAGAAGGAAAGGGACATGATTTGTTAATACACCTTACTCAGGTATATCGCAAGAACATGAGAATGACTTATGGTATTGTATAATGTAGGAGGCTTACCCTCAAAAAAGGCAGTACTGTGTCTAGTCCCATCAAACATATACAGTAGAAGGCTACAAGTACTTCGGAGATTATGCAAAGCAACATCAACCATGAAGCTCAAGTGCATCACAAAGTCATCTCAGATTACAAGAAATCTGTTCTGATGGTCCTGCGAAGTTAGCGCAATGTCAGGAACCAAGTTACAGCAATAAATGCCCATGTTCTGCCAGTAAAAAGTATCCAACAACCACAATATGGTGGACAGTGGAATCCATCAAGGAAACAAACAATAACTTGAAAGCTACTGACCATGCATGGAGCATTCCACTCGAAGTCTGATACTTCTAGACTATATCTTAATAGAGATGTCGGAGCAGGTGCTCAAAAGTGTGCAGCCGGCAGTAAAGGAAAAGCAGAGCATGAAAACCTATTCAACCTCCATGGTCACCATAGGCAGTTTACTAACTAAATTGCCCTTGATTGTGGTGACAATGAATCACTCACTGGTGATGAGGATTCTGACTGGCACACTAAACCTCTCCATTGTGCCTACCGCCAACAAGTATCTGAGGTATCTGAGGTAACATCCACTATACATAAATGCGACCCAACATAGGTAATGTAATAGCCAACACGTAGTCGCTAATCATGGTAGCACAGGAGTAAGTGATTCCAACTAGGCCCCTCCAAATACAGATCTATCACTCTAGAAATGATTCTAGATGCAGGCAGTGCAAAGATACACTAGAGACCATCCAACACATCATCAGTAGATGCAAGCAGCTAGTGGACAATGCATGCACTAAGGGGTATAATCGTGTGGCGCGTGTGGTGTACAGAAACCTATGCAATAAGTATGGCCTCAATAAGCCACAACCCTAGTGTGACGCCTAATATCTTCAATGGGAATGACGATATTAAGCTTCTCTGGGGCTTCTACATTCGAAGAGACAAGTACATTTTGGCAACCAATACAGATATGGTGGCAGGCAAGGAGAGCATGAGAGCTACTATAATAGATATAGCAGCTTCCAATGACTACAACCTAGTTCGCAAAAACTGAAATGTTAAAAAATATATTCAATTGAAGAAATTAAAAATCTGGCATATGCTAACAATTGTACATGTAATTCTAGTAGTCATTGGAGCATTGAGTGCAAAGACACCTACACATCAAATGTGGCTTTCCTAAATACTAGCAACAATCAATACAAATGAGTTGCAGAAAAGTGTTTTATTGGGAATGGCTAAGGTCTTGAGGCAAGTGCTCAAACTCCCAGATCTTTGGCAGGAAACCTAAAGTTGAGTAGACAATACTACTCATGTTGGTAAACAGGGATGAGGAACATTTTTTTATACTGCTGAAGTAAATCATTATCTAAAGGATTTGCTACTTACTCTTTTGGAGTTCAGTCTAATGAGAGAAAAGACTGCATCCTTAAAAGTGACGGTAGCTGCAAGCTAAGCACAAACTATTTTCTAAGCTCTGTTTGTGCGTGCGTGTACGGGTAGCTATGTGTGGGTGCGTGCGTGTGTGTGTGTGTATGGGTATCTATGTGTGTGTGTGTGTGTGCGTGCGTGCGTGCGTGTGTGTGTGCGTGAGAGCGCGCGTGCGTGTGTTACTATTCTCTAAGCTACAAACTATTCTCTTAACTCTGTGTGTGCGAGTGTGGGTCGCTGTGTGTGCATGCGTGTCTGGGGGTAGCTATGCGTATGCAATAGTGCGTGTGTTTGTAAGAGATACTATTACAAGATGTGTTTGATTAATTGGCCACCAATGTTTGTCATTTCAAGTTTTGGTTGCTTGCAACAGTTAATGATCATTGTCGTGTTGCTATGGATGTGTTTATTGTACGAAATCTATTATGGATACGTCATCACAGTTGTAATATATGCAAACACCTACAGGTATAATTAAATTATTTCCTACTTAATCTTAACAAAGATTGCGATAAATTAAAATGCCCACAATTCATTTCAACCAAGTCTGACACAAAAAGCTACCAACACCATTAAAATGTTGGTAGCTTCAGTCGTGAACTGGCTGATTGCTACCTAACTGGAGCATTATGGAATAGTCATTACTAAGAAGATAAAACAGTAAACAGAATGTCAAAAATCAGTAGTGCTATCCTTCAACTCTTTCCTGTCTAAATGTAACTTTGATCTGGTCTATCTTGTCTTGAACTTGGGACAGGTCACAGATGCATTTAATTGTTACTACCAATATGATTGGGACAGGTCACAGATGCATTTAATTATTACTACCAATATGGTTGGGACAGGTCACAGATGCATTTAATTATTACTACCAATATGATTGGGACAGGTCACAGATGCATTTAATTATTACTACCAATATGGTTGGGACAGGTCACAGATGCATTTAATTATTACTACCAATATGGTTGGGACAGGTCACAGATGCATTTAATTATTACTACCAATATGCAGTTTGTTACTTGATTATAACTTGCAGTGATTGATACTGTAGGCAGACATTAAATTGGGAGTTATCAAAACTTGTGTATACTCTTTAAATAAAAGAGAGTTAAGTAGATTATGTTCTCTCAATTTCTTTTCTCTAGGAGGAAGTCTACAGACGGATGACCTCTTCTGCAAATTATCTCTCTGATAGCAACTTATTATCCAAAGCCATCCTGGAAAAGTCACAACTGGAAAGACAGTTAGGGTTAGTCATGCCCTTAATGTTACAGGAATTCTAAAGGAAAATTAGTAAAATTTTGAAATTGATCTTTGTTCATTATGTAAGTTCTAGCAAAATGATATCATAGTTACCCGATAGCCAGTTTGGTAATTGTTAAGTATGCTGTAGAATGTCAACCTGCTGATGTCTAGCTTTGTGTAATGCATTTTGTTTGAAGTATTCAAATACTGTTTCATGTGGTTTTACTTGGGTGTTTGGTTGTTTCCACATATCTTTACTAGTTTGCTTGTTTATTTTCTTTGATTGTTGCTGATGTTCTTTTGTTACTATTGTTTGGTTAGCTTTTTGGTATGCAAACAGAATGCTAACAAATGTATGTAATTTTCATGATTCCTCTCACTTAGCGGTACACAGTTATTGTTGAACTATTTAAATTGTTTTGTCTAGGTTGCTAAAAGCAGTCGTTTTGTAAAAACTGGATATTTCTAGATGACACCATCATTACCATGGCATGCTTTCAAAAATAGAAAAAATTTATCTGGTTGAAACATATTTTGGAGATGAAATGTGGTTGATCCGCATGGTGCCAGGGCAAAGAGAATTATTATATACTTTTTAATTTTTTCCAATTAATGCCTAATCTTTGCTTTCCTTTGTTAATAATGTTTTTTTAATATAATTATATACATAATTTTTTTGAACCATCAGAAGTTACAATCAACTTTTCTGAATATCCTGATCGTTTTATTGGTCAATGATATGACAGCGATTGATTGATATTGACAGTGATTGATTGATATGACAGCGATTGATTGATATGACAGCGATTGATCATCTGCATGGAAATAATTGGCTACAAGCGAGAAGCTTGAGCTATCTAAAGTCAACTGCAGTACCCACGCATCATTCCTTCAAATCATTATACGATTTATATCTTGCATAAAAATCGCAAATCTCTGTGTAAGATGGCGAAATGCAGCAATGTGCAAACGGATACATGTACTTTATTTCTGCACAAGTCTCTATCTATACTGTTTGCTTTTAGCGAGTCGGAACACAAGATTGCAGAGTTGAAGTGTACTTTACTCACACAAAAGTCAGATTTTCAACAAAAACTTAATCATTACAAGAAAATGGTAAGTTTTCCTCGGATCACAACCCTGAATTTCATCATCCAATTTGTTTGTCAGCAAAATTTTATAACTTTCATCAAACGATTATATTTTAAATTTAAAGCCCATTAGCATCTCTAGATAGCATCTCTAGATAGCATCTCTAGATAGCATCTCTAGATAGCATCTCTAGATAGCATCTCTAGATAGCATCTCTAGATAGCATCTCTAGATAGCATCTCTAGATAGCATCTCTAGATAGCATCTCTAGATAGCATCTCTAGATAGCATCTCTAGATAGCATCTCTAGATAGCATCTCTAGATAGCATCTCTAGATAGCAACTCTAGATAGCATCTCTAGATAGCAACTCTAGATAGCATCTCTAGATAGCATCTCTAGATAGCATCTCTAGATAGCATCTCTAGATAGCATCTCTAGATAGCATCTCTAGATAGCATCTCTAGATAGCATCTCTAGATAGCATCTCTAGATAGCATCTCTAGATAGCATCTCTAGATAGCAACTCTAGATAGCATCTCTAGATAGCATCTCTAGATAGCAAAGTTTGTCATTCAAGTTCGTTAGTAAGTAGCTGCATTGTATTTCAATATGGCTGTTAACAGATTACATGCCCTCGGGTTATGATGTCTCTGTTATATGGTTTTTTTGCCTTAAAAAGTGGAAGTCCTCGCCATACTAATACTATTTCGCCATACGAATTCAACAAAAAATAGCTTGAGATTCAAATTTGGCTGTTGGTGTGCGTATTACATCGAAATAACAAAGATGCCAGTATTCTGTTTGCCGAAAACCTTCTCACAACGCCTGAAAGAGATGTGATGAGCGATTTCTCTCAGTTCGGCATTCTTTGTGTGAAAAGTAGCATGTAATATTTCCCTTCAAAACTAGCAGCCAAGTTTGAGTTGCGATTCCTTCAAACAAAGGGTCAGGGATCAGACAACTTTCCTTAATTTGTTACCAAAAATCGACTTCATTACGGGAACAGCATCGTTCGGGCTTTCTTGTCCAATTATGTTGAAAAATGTTTTCATGAGGTTGGCTAAATGTTATACAAAGTCACCCTCAGGATACGATTTTATTCCGTTCCAGGACTGGCGTCATATGGTGAAAAAAATCATATGGTGGCGTATAGAAACCATAGTAATTATATAATGCAAACATCTCTGGTACAAATCATCAAAATTTTATACAAGTACTGTACATATTAAAAATTAGTAACAAAATAGTATGTTAACTTTAGTAACTATAGTTACTTACAGTAACTTAAGTGTATTTAGTGAAATTATAGTTTATGACCTGCAATAAAATGTAACATTACAATATACTGCGAGCGGTACATACCGTAGGGAGTTCTTATTTTTGAGACACACGTATAACATAAGCATTGAATCTAACTTAAATGAATTTAGCTTGCTAAACACATACTTAAACCTTTAGTATGTATTTTACAAAACTAAACTTCAACTTTGTCATCGGCTAATATTTTATTACCTGTTTTTGGTTTCATTTCCACTATAACTAATAACTTATAACGCTAAACTGAGCGAGCAAGCGTCATTCATGAAAGTTATAAATGTGGTAGTAAACTGCAACTTAAATTTGAAGTAGTTTAAATCTGTAATGTATTCAATATTTAGCTGTTAGCTGTAAGAGTAAACTCTAATCTGGCTCTTCTTCAGAAAGTAAAATTCAACTATTCAATAGCAAAATGGTTACAATTCGCGTCTGTTGATTTAAATTACATTTTTCTAATGCGAAAAGAGCGTGTAGAACTCCTAAATTAACAATTTCACCAAACTACCCGACTAACAGTTTTATATTCCTAGAACATTACAGGGATGTTCCGAAAAATCCCCAAAATGTTTCATTGCAACGTTATCACAAGATAATGTGTAGACACCTTTTGACGTTCCAGCATTGTGGGAAATGTTCCACACAGAACACATGTGCAACGGTCACCAAATGATCTCGCGCAAAAATCCTGCAACATTGGGAGAATGTTACGTAATATTCCACAAACATTCCTTTCATCGTGTAGCCTCATAGATATTAGCTAACATCTCAGGAACGCTACATGCAGAACATTAGTAGCATGTAAAAGTGTAGACACTTTCAAACATTCTAATAACGTTTTACAGAATGTTCCTCTAACGCATTGAGTACAACGTTACTTTCATGGACCGAGATTAGCCTTCTAACAACTTTACTTCAACAAGCTATACTGTTGGTAAATGCACAAATGATATAATAGTAAAAAAATGTGTATGACCTAATCAAACTATAGCTGTAAAAATTGCTTGTGAAGTGTATAATACGATCATATGCTATAACAAATGCACTCTAATTACTTGTGAAGTGTGTAATACGATCATATGCTATAACAAATGCACTCTAATTACTTGTGAAGTATATAATACGATCATATGCTATAACAAATGTACTCTAATTACTTGTGAAGTATATAATATGATCATATGCTATAACAAATGCACTCTAATTGCTTGTGAAGTGTATAATACGATCATATGCTATAACAAATGTACTCTAATTGCTTTTGAAGTGTATAATACGATCATATGCTATAACAAATGCACTCTAATTACTTGTGACGTGTATAATACGATCATATGCTATAACAAATGCACTCTAATTACTTGTGAAGTGTATAATACGATCATATGCTATAACAAATGCTCTCTAATTGCTTGTGAAGTGTGTAATACGATCATATGCTATAACAAATGCACTCTAATTGCTTGTGAAGTGTATAATACGTTCATATGCTATAACAAATGTACTCTAATTACTTGTGACGTGTATAATACGATCATATGCTATAACAAATGCACTCTAATTACTTGTGAAGTGTATAATACGATCATATGCTATAAAAAATGCTCTCTATTTGCTTGTGAAGTGTGTAATACGATCATATGCTATAACAAATGCACTCTAATTGCTTGTGAAGTGTATAATACGATCATGTGCTATAACAAATGCACTCTAATTGCTTGTGAAGTGTATAATACGATCATATGCTATAACAAATGCACTCTAATTACTTGTGAAGTGTATAATATGATCATATGCTATAACAAATGCACTCTAATTACTTGTGAAGTATATAATACGATCATATGCTATAACAAATGTAATCTAATTACTTATGAAGTGTGTAATACGATCATATGCTATAACAAATGTACTCTAATTACTTGTGAAGTGTATAATACGATCATATGCTATAACAAATGCTCTCTAATTGCTTGTGAAGTATATAATACGATCATATGCTATAACAAATGCTCTCTAATTGCTTGTGAAGCATATAATACGATCATATGCTATAACAAATGTACTCTAATGCCAAATCCGTTCTAACGCAACCTATTCATTTGATATTCATATTTGTCATTAAGTGCGAAAATTGAAATTTGTGATGGCCTTTATTTTTCTTTACATAATCATCTAAAGTTGACATAATATGTCTATATTATTTTACTTGCTTCTATACTTTAATAAGTAAATAATATTCTTAATTTGCTTCATTTTATCTCATTTTAATAGTTTTTCATTATCTAAGGGCAACAACTTCAAAAAAAATAGATCATACGTTTTTGGCAAAAGTAGTAAAACTAAAGTTAATTTATTTCTTAAAGATTTGTTGCCAGTGTATTAATTAAGCTATCGGGAAAAGTTCTAAAAGACCCGAACTAGTAGGAGTAAAGTGTTACAATGAAAATGTTATTAATTGAGATTATAAGAGAAACATTGTTGTAACATTCGATTGAGAGTAGAAATGATGTTGCACCATAATGTTCTCTTTACATTGTAAATGAACGTTGTACAGATGTCTACATCCATATAACATTGAATTTTTTCAAACATTAAAAAATAACTTTCCTGTAACCTTACCGGGACATTCAGTTGAAGGTGAAAATTATGTTGCACCATAATGTTGCCTTTGCAGAGCAAGTCAATGTTATATGGATGTTTACAATGCAACATTCCAAAGTAAATTTTCTGCAACATAGCTGAGGCATCCATTTGAAGTTCAAAAGGATGTCGCACCATAGCGTTCCCTTTAAATTGTTAGTCAATGTTATATGGATGTTCACATTCTAACATTTCGAAATAACTTTTTTGTAACAATGACGGACATTCATTTGGAGGTAAAAATGATGTTGTACCATAACATTCCAGTTACATTGCATGTCAATGTTATATGAACGTGTATGCTTATACATTCCAAAGTAACCTTCATGGAACATTGCTGGGACATTCAATAACAACGTTCTATAACAACGTTATGATAACGTTAGCAAAGTTTATTCTTGTAACATACTATAGAATGTTACAATAATATTATTGCCAAAAATTTTGCAAAATATTCCTGTGACATTGATCTAACATAATACAATAATGATCACCAGATAATGTTTGTAGAACATTATAAAAACATTTGCTTGGAACATTATTTTACGCGGAGCGTTTTGGAAGGTCACAGTAATGTCGTAGTTGGTTGGGTATGTGATGCTTGCTTAGTTCAGCAAGATTAATTTCTGTTGAAAGACTTATCACATACTTATAGATGCAGCTGGGTAAGGAACAAGAACAAGCACTGGAGACTAAGAACAACTTAATGCTAACAGAAGGTGTGACTTTGTTTATTTTCTTCCTGTCCGTTTAATGTTTTGTATTCCAATTGTTCTCTTCTCTGATTCAGTCATTCTTTTTTTTCTCAATAGTCTTTTTTGGATTCATTTTTTTCTCTTAGTTTTGTGTTGCTAAAGAAAGATGAGAAGAAAACATGATTGAAATAGCTTCCAACTCTGTTATAACATCTCTTTCTCTCAATGCTGTCCAGAACTCTAATCATTCTGTTTTTACATGATCCGTTCTCTGATCTACTCTCTTGCTGTTTTCGTCGTGTATTTTATTTTGTCTAAACGCGATGTTTACACTTTTATAAATCTAGTGAAGCTTTTAGGCTGTTAACCTACATATTTCCATAGGAGCTTGCACGAACAAAGAGTTAACCAGATTGAAGCTCTATTTGGCTGACTTACCTACCAAGGAAGAGTACAATGATCTCTCTTATAAACTAACCCAGATGGAAAATGACTTAAGCGCTAGCAAGGAGCATATTGAAGGATTGGTAGATGAACGTAGTCACATGCAAGAGTGAGTTGCAGTTGGCTGCCTTAGCTTGCATTAAAAGTTTGGTTTTATTGCTTAGGTTTCATTACAGAGATTTTAGACAGCAATCTAGTGATTTCAGGTAGTATTACAGTAATTTTAGGTAGTATTACAGTAATTTTAGGTAGTATTACAGTGATTTTAGGTAGTAGTATTACAGTGATTTTAGGTAGTATTACAGTGATTTTAGGTAGTATTACAGTGATTTTAGGTAGTATTACAGTGATTTTAGGTAGTATTACAGTGATTTTAGGTAGCATAACAGTGATTTTAGGTAGTATTACAATGATTTTAGGTAGCATAACAGTGATTTTAAGTAGTATTACAGTGATTTTAGGTAGAATTACAGTGATTTTAGGTAGTATTACAGTGATTTTAGGTAGTATTACAGTGATTTTAAGTAGTATTACAGTGATTTTAGGTAGTATTACAGTGATTTTAGGTAGTATTACAGTGATTTTAGGTAGTATTACAGTAATTTTAGGTAGTATTACAGTGATTTTAGGTAGTATTATAGTGATTTGAGGTAGTATTACAGTGATTTTAGGTAGTATTATAGTGATTTTAGGTAGTATTACAGTGATTTTTGGTAGCGTTACAGTGATTTTAGGTAGCATTGCAGAGATTTCAGGCAGTATTACAGTGATTTTTGGTAGCTTTACAGTGATTTTAGGTAGCATAACAGTGATTTTAGTTATAATTACAGTGATTTTTGGTAGCATTAAAGTTTAGAGAGTGTTACAGTGTTTTTTTGTGAGCAGAGAGTGTCGCAAACTGACAAACGATCTTGGAGAAAGCAACGATCAGGTTGTGCAGTTACTTGGACAAGTGTCTCTTCTGCAAAAAGAGGTAAGCATCTGTCTGTATTTGTAAATAGGATTGTTAACAGAGAGTGGAGGAGAATGAGGAGAGAGAAGGGTGAGAATGACACGAGAGAGAGAGGGAGATTGAGAGACAGACGTCGAAAGTACTTGTCATTCTCCATGCTGCGTATTTGGGAAAGCTACCAATGATAAATTGTTTGTAACAGCTAAGCATTTGGGAAGAGAAAGAGATGTTAAGGGATACTACAAGCTCTGATGACATTGTGGTACTAAAAGAACAACAAATAGAGCTTCACAGGGATTATGAGAAATATAAGCAGGTTAGTCTTAAGCTTAGACCTCGTTACAAGGTTGATTGTTTTATACTTACATTCCAGTGATGGTAGTAAACCAATATTACGTCTTTTACTATTACAGCATTTTAAACCAAAACAGCTTCCCAAACCAAAACAGCTTCCCAAACCAATACAGCATCCTAAACCAATACAACGTCTTAAACCAATACAGCATCTTGCACCAATACAGCACCGTAAACCAATACAGCATTGTAAACCAATACAGCATCTTGCACCGATACAGCATCGTAAACCAATACAGCGTGTTAAACCATTACAGATGGTCATAATGATGCAAAACTGAACAACTCTCCCATGATTATCCGGTTTCAATGGTCAAGTTTCCTTTCTTGATACACAGTTCACACGAGCTCTAACCAAGAAAGCCTCCTTGATAGTAATAAATGTTGTTGCATATGTTGCCCTTCGATTGCTTGCATCATTTCACTGGTTAAAAATACATTCAGACCTTCGCATACAGATTTACTGCATTCTAAAACTTGCTTGAAATGTTAAGATGGTCGTAAAATGGATCAAATGTTCCCATAAGGTTATAGTGTACCATAAAACCTCTAATTGAACGTCATGGCGCTCCATTTTTCAACCCTTCACCCATCGTGGCCGTTAATTACAGGTGGCATTCAATTAGAGGTAATTCTATTATTAATTTATCCCTGAATTCATAAAACCATTGACAACTGGTCTCGTCTGTAGATCCTCTGTTAAAAAGGTCATATTCTAAACTGGTCTAGTGTGTAGCTTCTTTGTTAAAAAGGTCATCTTCTAAATTGGTCTAGTGTGTAGCTCCTTTGTTTGGAAGGCCATATTCCAAACTGGTCTAGTTTGTAGGTTCTTTTTTAGAAAGGTCATATTGTAAACTGGCCTAGTTTGTGGCGTCATTGTTACAAAGGCCATATCCTAAACTGGTCTAGTTTGCAGCTCCTTTGTTAAAAAGGCCATATTCTAAACTTGTCTAGTGTGTAGATCCCTTGTTAAAAAGGCCATATTCTAAACTGGTCTAGTTTGTAGATCCTTTGTTAAAAAACTCATATTTTAAACTGGTCTAGTTTGTAGCTTCAAGTTGTTAAAAAGACCATATCCTAAACTGGTCTCTTATTACTGTTTGATTGATTATTGCTTAAAATTTTTATCATTACTGCTTTTAAAGAAATATGGCGTGTTGACCAGTTTTGAAAGCTTTAGTTTGTCAAGCAATGTTGTATATAGCCATTCATAGCATTTCTACAACTATGTTATTTGAACATGTATTAAAAGCTAGCCGAGGTGAGACACCAAGAGCTCGCAACTCTTCGTAAAGATTGTGAGGAACAGATAGGTGAGCTGACGAGGCAGCTGGAGCATGCTGAGATGCTGGTTGATGCTGCACGACACGAGTGTTCGGACAAAGATGCTGACATGCAGACTTTATCTGGCAGTTTGAAGCAGGTAATTTTCCATCTTTCTCTGTTCACATAGAAGTATTACTAGTCTTCTACTACATACTGTATATAAACGGCAAAAAGTCTGTCTGTATATTTGTGTGTGTGCGTGTTTGTCCACCTTATAGAGTAGTCTTTCCTTTTCCCGATGCGATTGTACGAAGCGAACTGAATTAATATGAGCACCGTACTTTTTGACTATTAGCCGCTACTTTTTTCTGATGGTTTGGGCCATGCGGCTTATATAAGGGTGCGGCTGTTCTGTAGTTTTTTTCTTTCATCGCTAGGGCGCACTGACTGGAATCTCCGGTTAGTGCGCCTCTATACATAACCTATTCATCGTGTTCCGTTTTCACACAAAAATGACGTAATAATTACAACTCTATGAATTTTTTTTAGCTTTATGACGAGCCATGCTTTTTTGTCCTCCACGTATTAGGGCTAATTTGTATTCGACAAAATGATACCGACAATAGACTCTCTCGATATTAGAATCTAGCGATTAAATTCTATCAACTCTATTAAACGCGATGCCTTTTTTGCTTTTTTGTGAACCTCTATTTCTGGCTTTTTTTAAGGTTCAATTGCTAAATCCCAGTAAAGGTTAATACTTTTCACGCGAACAATTGTATTATCTCGAGTAGGAATAGCCTCTAGAATCTAGATTTTCTCACCTTTGAGCAGACAAAGACGCTACAATATCTCATTTTTACATATCGTCGTACCAGTATCGTCGTATTCAGAGTTTTGATGGATAGCTGTTGGTGGAACAGTAACTTTTTTATACTCTCACTTCTATGCAAGAATTGTTATTATTAATTCAACATATTCAGAATTTTTATTTTGTTTTCTCAGTTCGTATTAATTGTATCATTACCGAATCATCTTTTATTGTAATCATACCAAAACAGACTCAATTTAGCTATTACTTGCTAATTATTTCACTTTTACATCTAAACCCTTTTAAAACGATTTCGTTTTATTTTTTTTTAATTTAATCGGCCTGCACGAAGCATGAAGTTTAAAAGTTGTTTGACAACGTTTGAGAACCTTTACAGTTATTTTTAGGTAGAATAGCAAACATTGTTATATGTTAAATACAAATCAATTTTCTGTCCACAGACTTTTTTATTACCCGGGCAACGCCGGGTCGTACAGCTAGGTGTATTAGCTTACACATCTTTCTTTCTAAACCTAACCAATTAGTAATTCGTAATTAATTTCACATTTTGCTACAAACATTTGTAAGATTACTGCAAGATTTATTGTCTAAGATTACAAGTATCAGTTATTCCTCACTCTTATATTTACATACATTTACATACTTTGAGAAATATGTATATTGATATATAAATTTACATTCTCTTATTACATTTATAAACTTCTTATAACTTTGAAGTTTATAATATAAGTTTTTAAAGTTTGTTTCATCGCGGTTATTATTTCAACTTGCATTCTTTTAAAGTAAATTCTTTTGAGTATCGTGTTTGAACTTTAAACCATAACTGTCACGTACAACTTTTATCTTTGTTACTAAGTAAATCAGACATGCTGACTTCGATTTTGTACTCAAAATAAAGATTAGTCCACTAACTTTCAGAGTAATGAAGGCTTTTTTACAGCGTTTTAATATCGGTCTCGAAAACAATACGACCGGCACAACAAGCTCCGCCCAAAAATACGTGACGTAACCTAGCTTTTTAGGAACAGAAGTACGTGACAGTTATGGTTTAAACATTATTCATTTTCCTATCATTTTTATTATTACTTGATTAGTTTCCAATCTTTATTATTAAGATTATTTTTTCATTCAACCATTTTTGGCAGACATTGTTCTAATATATTTTCAACTACAAAATACTACCATATTCTGTCATATTTTTAGTATTGCCGTATTCAAAGTTGTGATGGATAGCTTCTGGTGGAACAGTAACCTTTTTATACCCACACACTTTTATGCAAGAATTGTTAAATTATTAATTCAACATATTCAGGAATTTTATTTTGTTTTCTCAGTTTGCATTAATTGTATCATTACCGTATCATCTTTTATTGTAATTGTAGCAAAACCGACTTAATTTAGCTATTACTTGCTAATTATTTCACATTTACATCTAATCCCTTTTACAATTGTTTTATTTTTTTAATTTATCTGACCGTCACAAAACATTTTCCTCGTGATATTAAGTTTAAAAGTCACAGTTGTTTGACAAAGTTTGAAAAACTTTACTGTTGTTTTTATTTTCTCTCAAATTATTTCAACTACACAAAACACTTTTTTCATGATATGTAGTTTGAAAGTTAGAATGGCAAATTTTGTTAAATATATGTTAAATACGAAGAAAATGTTCTGTGCAAAGACTTTTTATTACCCGGGCAACGCCCGGGTACAAGTACAGCTTGTGGTGTAAAATAGCAGGTACAAGCTTAGCAAGTACAGCTTATGGTGTAAAATGTTGAAAAAATACTTTACCAAAGTTGTTTTCTCGCCTTGGTGCGGATTAAAATTTACATTATTTTATTTTAATGAGAAAAATTGTTTCGGATCTCAAACAACTCGGTTTTCGAACTACCTTCTGGAACTGATAATGTTCAAGAACCGAGGTTCCACTGTCTGTTATTAAAAGATATAGGCCGCTGAAGTTATGAAATTTTATATTTACATTGTTTGACGGCCTTTACAGTTGTTTTATTTATTTTTAAATCAGTTGTCCTGCACAAAACTTTTTTCTCATGATATGAAGTTTGAAAGTTATAGTTGTTTGAAAAAGTTTGAAAAGCTTTACAGTTGTTTTATTTTCTCTCCTAATTTATTTCAACTACAGAAAACATTTCTCTCATGATATGTAGTTTGAAAGTTAAAATGGCAAATGTTGTTATATGTTAAATACAAATCAATTTTCTGTCCAAAGACTTTTTTTATTACCCGGGCAATGCCGGGTCACAGCTAGTTATTGTCTAAATACAAGTTACGTTTTTCATTCCTACAGCGTTATACCATATAGCTATTAACTC
This sequence comes from Watersipora subatra, assembly GCF_963576615.1. NCBI lineage: Eukaryota > Metazoa > Bryozoa > Gymnolaemata > Cheilostomatida > Watersiporidae > Watersipora > Watersipora subatra. Next base: position 63,940,351 of record NC_088716.1, on the reverse strand, counting down.
TTTTCTTTTGACTGCGTTCGTATGTTCATATGGCGTGTTCTGCTAGATACAAGCAGAAAAGGCACTGTTAGAAGAGCAAGTGACTGCGAATGAAGAGAAAATGAGAGCTGCTGAAGATGTAGTTTCATCTGATACTTGTAAACAGGAACAGAGACTAGTCGAAGAGATAGTCTACTGTGCAAGCAGTCTACAGTGTCTTATGGACATGTACCAAAATCCTAACAACCTTGACCTAGCTGATATGTTAGCCACTCGACGTGAGTATCATAACTGTAGTTCTCTCGGTACAATTTACAGTTTTCTAATAGGAGTATTGGTTTTTGCTAACTCACAGCATTACTGTTACTCTATTAGCCTTCTGCTTTGTTAATTTGATTATTTGTTGTATTAGATGGCGGTATTCATTAATTCTTCATGGTATATTCATTAATCCTTTGTGGTATATTCATTAATCCTTTGTGGTATATTCATTAATCCTTTGTGGTATATTCATTAATCCTTTGTGGTATATTCATTAATCCTTTGTGGTATATTCATTAATCCTTTGTGGTATATTCATTAATCCTTTGTGGTATATTCAATAATCCTTTGTGGTATATTCATTAATCCTTTGTGGTATATTCATTAATCCTTCGTGGTATAATCATTAATCCTTTGTGGTATATTCATTAATCCTTTGTGGTATATTCATTAATCCTTCGTGGTATAATCATTAATCCTTTGTGGTATAATCATTAATCCTTTGTGGTATATTCATTAATCCTTCGTGGTATAATCATTAATCCTTCGTGGTATAATCATTAATCCTTCGTGGTATATTCATTAATCTTTGTGGTATTTTTATCACATGATTGGGGCTCAGTTGAGTACTCTCAGAAACTCTCAGCATTCATATTGCTTTCCACTTATTTACCTGTAACTGAATTGTTACAGTGTATTTTTAAATGTTTGCAGTCTAATGCAGTTAGTCTATGACTCTGTACCATTTCTAGAGTGGCTATATAGTTTAACATTGAGAGGTTCACGCCTGAGTTTGGGTCTCATAAGCAAGACGGTAATGAGGATAGTTGGTTTGATAGGAATTATCAAGTGTCTTTGTGATACAAGCGAATAACATACACGTAAATTCATAAAACAAATGCTATATAAAGATCATATTTTCTAATTTTTATCTAATATAAACTATTGTTTTGGTGGATTATGGCTTTGTATGGTATGGATTCTTGTGAACTCTTTGGGTCAGAGATCTCACTTGTAATTAATTCTCCTCTATTTTTGGCAGTAAACTAAAAATATCCTACCACTTGTAATTGCATGTTACTTTGTCAATATTGATTTTATACCCAATGGTTTGCCAGCTATTATTAGAGTGTATCAGACAGGAGCCTCTCGTGCATTACTATGTGCTTTACTACATAATTATTTACGGCAGCGACTTGCAATGACTTTGAGTGCAAATTGAAATGTCTGTTCATTGCTTTTTTGGTCCAAAATGTTTTATGGTCTATTAGTTGTGTATCAAATGCTGCAAACATAATGTATGGAGAATAACTCTGAAGGTATGCATAGGTTTTAGCAGTTACTTATTGTGTCCCCCTGTCAACAGCAAATGCTTTAAATTTACCAGCCTCTACTCCTCCATTGGTCTTAGCAAACGTGTCAATAATATTCTGGTATCACTCGGCAGCTAAATTAAATTGCTAATTAACTATGCTCGTTTTTACAGCTACACCTGTGACTGTCGCATCACCCAGAGAATACAAAACAGTATTGGAGCAGCAGTATTCCTCTCTAAGGAATACCAACGAAAAGATTGAAAAATTGCGACAGTTTGTTTTGGATAAATATGCTGATGATATGGCTTCTACTGGTCACATAGACTGTGCCACCCAGTAGTGTCAGTGGCTGAGTCATAGTAGCCCCACCAGATACAGATTTTGTATTTTCCAGTAAGCTTTTCAATTTTCGTATGATATGATGTTCGCGTGACTCGCTTATGAAATTTGTGTTTTTCTCTGAGAATTGGTAATTATTAGAAATACCCTAGTTTTATGGATGTAGATGGTCTGAGAGGTTTGAGTGTCAGGTTCATGGTTGCTTTTGCAATTGTTCTTACTCTAAATGTTTGTTTTATTGTTGAGCGTTTTAATACACTTGTTACCACTTGTTGTCTTAATTGTTGGATAATGGTAGTGTTCAAGGTCGTATGCAAGCATTGACATCCAAGTTTAATATATGCGCTATAGTGCATGCGCGCTTGCGTAAAGGAAAGGATTATCGAGCAAATGACATTTGTGCGCTGTGCCTTGCAGTTATAGCATACGATTATATCAGCCTGTCTTCGGTGAGTGATCTACCCAAAAAGTACGTGGGATATTGCTTTATATTAATATCAACTCATAGACATCATTTATAGAATATCATTTATAACAGAACTATCAAAGACAGCGACAGTTAGATGTTAGTATATTGCATTTACAATGATATTGAGAGCAACAATCACCATGCTTTCTGCAATAGGCGTTCCATCTGCCACAAGTTTCTTCATGTTTCTCTATGCTGTTCCATAAAAAATCTTTCAGGGACATTGCCCTTCTACAAGAGCAATGGTACAATTTATTTTTCAGGGACATGGCCCTTCTACAAGAACAATGGTACAATGTTTAGTAACATAGCATCTTGCCGCCATGTAGACCCAAAGCACTGATGTACCACTATGTCGTCAAAGATTCCAGCGATACTTTATGTATGGTTAGATCAATCAGCCATGGTCTACATGGCATGGTTTCAAACATCTTTTTGTGTGATCAGAACAAAAGCATGAGCTTTGACTTTCATGAACAACAAAAATTTCATCTGAACAGTTTTTGTATTGGAGGCTAACTTAGGTCAAGAGCTTTTAGGCAGAGTTACTCAATCTAAATTGTTCATGCTATCAGCTACCAGTCAGTCACAAAAATAAAGCTGCTGGTCCACCATTCGATCATCTGCTGTTAGATTTTTATCCAATTCTGAAGTTGTAAAGCTTCTCATGAATACTATCTATCAGTGTCTATAGTGTATAAACTGTCATATATATTTTTAAGCATAACAAGTTATAAAGTGTTCATAGATTTTGGCGCTGCCCATATCAAAAACATGCAAAATCTGCCAACTTTATTACCGCCAATTTCTGTATAACAACACCAAAATATTCTAATACATTACTTTCCTTGCATTGCCAAGCCCACCAACCAATAGTGTTTAGCTTGTCAGTCTTAAGTTTGAAATAAAATATTTCGTGCCTTACGATCACTAGAAACTAAAAGTGTCTACCTCAGCTCAAAGCAATAGGAAATGCTACTGATGGATGCACTTCAAAGTGTACCTCATCCCCACTTGGAAGTCTTTTTTATTGTTTATGGAAATGGAATTATCGGAAGACCAGAAATTTGCACGCTGGTCAATAATTAGGCAAGTTTCTGATAAGCCAAATCGATGTTAAACAAACAACCTGGTTATTGGCTGGTGTACTAGCAGCTCTACACAAAACAAAATTTGCCATTTACGGACAATATCTTAGTTAGACTAGACTTAGGCAGAGGACCCATGAACTAGGCAAGGACTACAAATTAAAAAACTTTCTTCCCATTGGCCTTATAGATTAGGCAAAGACAACGTAAAATTAAGCAAGATGGAGAAGGGCTATTAGTGATAAAGTTGATGTCCATGACAGCTGTACATATCCATGTGCATCGATGACTTACTTTGTCCTAAAAAATTGCAAGTCTAATAATTCTAGCAAGAACATATGAAACTCATACTATAGTATTACAGTGCTGTTAAAAGACATGAGACCACCTCACATTTTAGGAGACCGCAGCTGGTAGCAATGATTTACTGGCGTACCAATGAAGCGAGTCGCTGATATGTAGCAAACCGCACTAAATTATTGGTAATCCAAACTTCTATGTAACTGTCATCATCGAAGAACTAAATTTCTCGAGTTTATGCCTCTATTAGCAGTTCAGCTGCTTAAGTTTGTGATGCGTATGTAACACAGTGTGAAGAACCTTTGGAAACAATGACAGTGCATTATCATCCTGAAACACCCAGATCTCCACATAATACAGAATCTTAATCTGCATTACATCCTTGCCGGTTATCTGACAGCACAAATTTTTATTGGGTTAACAGCAGCAGATAACATCATAGTTTGATGTTTGGGTAATATTGTTGGGTGATTTTCGTTAAATAACCAGGTTTTACCAACACATTTTTAGGTCATGAAAATGAACAAACTGGATGACTAAAAACAGTTGCGAAGCTATATAACTGTATTAAAATTGCTTAGTTTTTGAATGAGCTAATCTAAAACATGTCTGCTCAAAATCCTTATTCATAAAAGCAAAGCATGCACTAATATGCTTTAACCAGATGACTTCCGAGAATGGCTAATTTTTGTGAAAAACTTTTTAATTTTCTATTTGCGTCAACAGAAGCAATTTTGTCTCGCATCCACGGATTGGCTAATCATCTGTATTAATATCGTTTAACATATGTTTACGTTTTGGTCAAAAATTGACTTCCTTATGTAACACCTTAGAGCTTGCATCACAAGAGTTTTTATTTCGAAAACTGTTTCTTTTCATTTTTCTAGCATCATAATCGTTGCTGAAAAACAAAATACTGTGATTAAATTTGTATAAATAGATGTAATTTTAAAATGTTGTCAGTTAACTTTTGAATTGGGTGGCATTCATTTGTAGATACAGAGGTGACCAATCATGCTTGCTGCAATAAATCCCTTAACCATCAACAACATGTATTTGGATGACTGAAAGCGGGCAATAAGCACTGAGGGCTGAGTTCTTCAGGTAGTCAGTCTTAAGTCGTAATTAGTACCAACATGGTTATGGATTGCAGACATGCTTTCATCACTGAACAAGACTGCCAACTGTTCCTTCTGGATCACTTGCTCTCACTTGCCCAGTTCAATCATCCCTTCCTGCTATTAACTGTTGGTACTATTTGTGTCGTACTTCCTCTCAGCCACCTTTTTAGTAACTTTGTTCTGACTGTTCAAGGAGTCATATCAACATCAGTTGACTCTTTTTATTTTCTGGAAAATCGTACGAAAGTGTGATTTTGACGATCAATAGTGAATCCAGACCTCCAATCCAATCCGTTGGTTTCTATCAATCGTTTATTTATAATGTTGACCGTGTTTTTGAGCCTTCAATCTTTGACACAATTTTTTGCTGAGAAAGTTCAGTCTTGTGAAGATGAATAACACGATAGTGTAAGTTGTTGTGGATATCGCTGCTCTAGTGTAAGTTGTTGTGGATATCGCTGCTCTAGTGTAAGTTGTTATGGATATCGCTGTTCTAGTGTAAGTTGTTGTGGATATCGCTGTTCTAGTGTAAGTTGTTGTGGATATCGCTGTTCTAGTGTAAGTTGTTGTGGATATCGCTGCTCTAGTGTAAGTTGTTATAGATATCGCTGCTCTAGTGTAAGTTGTTGTGGATATCGCTGCTCTAGTGTAAGTTGTTGTGGATATCGCTGCTCTAGTGTAAGTTGTTATGGATATCGCTGATCTAGGGTAAGTTGTTGTGGCATTTTAATGCATATAACGTTGCAAGCGAGTACACCCACAAAATTAACTTGATAAACAAACTGCTACAGATACTGCGGATTAGAGAACTTTCAACACAAAATTATGACATTTACAGACATCAAAGAACTATTTGTTGGAACTTATTCTATCACCGCTGTTGCTAAATGAGAATGATTGGTGTTGGTTTCATCGTGCGAACATAAAGAACAATGTCTCCATATAATGATAATTGAATGAATTAACATGGTTCCAGTAGAGATACAAAAATGAAAAAAGGTGACTAAAATCAGGCGGCTTTATAGTTTCTGACAGCGTTGTGTACTAACATCACTGCATAACCCCTAGTATGGCGCCTTACATTGCCTCGCGTTGCGTGTTCGCAACTCGAGTTGTACAACTCGAGTTGCCGAGTTGTACAACTTGGCCTGGGTTTTTGATGAACTCGAGTTGTACTACTCGAGTTATATTTACACAACTCGAGTTTGCAACTCGAGTTACACAACTCGAGTTGCAAACTCGGCACACTATAATTCGCCATTAGCTCTAGTTTTACAGTACATACATAGTTTAATTTCTATTAGCTAACGGGTGCCTATTGATGTACCATTGTTAATATAACCAGATCTACGGTTATGCTACCATAATACCGATATATTGCACCTTACTTTTACAAAGTCGCGTTGCGTGTTCACAACTCGAGTTGTGCAACTCGAGTTGTGCAACTCGAGTTGTGCAACTCGAGTTGTGAACACGCAACGCGAGGCACTGTAAGGCGCCATACCCTAAAGGGCATGTGTCATGAGAGAGGAAACTGTCTAAAATGCCTCAGAATCTGGCTCATTACTAAATGGGGCACTGAGAGTGGTCCACTTCTTGTGGAAAGGCAAAATATGTCTGCATTTCATCACTAAATAGACTAGCTTTCATATTAAACACTTTACCTTTGCACTGGTATCCCTTTTTCTGAAATATCTATTAGGTAGATCTGGTCATTGTCTAAAAAAGAGATAACAGACAAATATATAGCCGAGGCAGTAAACCTCAGAGTATGACCGCTTGGTCACACATTTAGAAACACTCACATTGACTTCATTTTCTACCTAGTATTGTTACTCCTTCATAGACAGGAAATTGTTTTTGTTTCTTGGGAGATCTCATGAGATCCATATTTAGCATAAAAGATCTTTAATCACCCACAATGCTGTTTCAGACATGTTTGAATACATATATTTATTCATAGACAAATCGGAAAGGGAGGAAGCTGACGTATATCTTGTGAAAGTTCCAAATATAGATTGTTGACCTAGTCATGCGGTCACTAAAGAACATCGATTGGCTTGTAAAATGCATCCATACCAAGACTTATTTAGATGGGCGTTTAATGGTGGCTGACTAGCCAATATATGCCATGGAGTTTGTGAGCATACTCATGGATGCATTTCTTTGTTTAGTTTACTATAGGCAACTGGTGATAGCAACATGTTATATAGGTAACTGGTGATAGCAATATGTTATATAGGTAACTGGTGATAGCAACACGTCTCATATAGGTAACTGGTGATAGCAACATGTTATATAGCTAACTGGTGATAGCAACATGTCTCATATAGGTAACTTGTAGCATCACAGTTGGCGAAGGTTGCCAGCAATATCATTTTCTAAACACAGAGTTGCTTAACTTTTTTAAAGCTGTGCCAATACGAGGATCATTCAATAAATAATGTGAATTTATTAATAAAAACAGTTCTACTATAATTAAAATCCTAATTTTGTTAATTTTATATAATATCTATTGATGACTCGTAATTGTTTTTGGAGATTATGCGACCATGTGATCTCTTTTTTAGGTTTCTCAAAATGATTGACGAAAAAAACATGCTCCAAAATTGAATACAGATCAGTTAGAGCACCCCTGTAAACTGTACCACCTAATGTGAAATTTTGTAAAAGGTTTAAATGGAGGCAAAGAATAACCGTAGGAGTTTACAGTCAAATAGGGTCATCGTTAACTAAAACAATGCTAAGCCGATACAGCCGCTAAAACAATCAACAAATCTCATTTGGAGTTGCTACCAAGTCCTTCCTGCAGTCCTGATCTTGCAATGTCTGACTTCAACCTGTTTGGGACTTTTAACAGGTTTTTGAGAGGAAGCCACTTCGATGGGGATGATGAAGTTAAGATTGTGGTTAGTGATTTTTAAGAAGTCAATTTAGAGATTTTTACACCTTGATGACAAAAGTTTGTGTCATGTAGATTATGTTGAAAAATAAAAACAATTAAACTTCTACGTACTTATGTTAACACTCTTTTGATAAATAAATACAGGAATGTATTTTGATTCACAAGATATGTGCATTAAATGAAAATTGCATTATCTGGAAGTGGTATCAAATTATCGTACTATTATTGCCGATCTGTCGGTCTAAAGAAACCGTCAGAGTTTGTAAGTGAAACATAAACTGCTGCTGTTTATATCAGTTTACCACCAACACTTTACATCTTAAATACAATGGATGATTTAACCTTGAATTTCGATAGTCGATAGCCCTGCATGTCTAAATATCACGATGATTTTGTCTTATATCAATTTTAAGGTACTGCTTTAGTTGCTGCCTTTTTGCAAACAGTTATAATTGGAAGATAAAGAAGGTAATTTGTTTGCTGCAAACCATACAGGCAAGTTTAGGTTGTACATAAACTAACACGACACTATGATGTGTTGTCTGGCTTGTTTTGCACTTGACTGGTTAAATGGCAAACAAAAACCAAGAAAATGAGAGTCCAACCATAGAATCTAAATGGGTCAAAATGATATATGTATAACAGGAGTAAAAAGATAACAGATTCAGTAATGGTTTATGACAGATGAGTGATGATGATGATGATCATTACCATGTTCGAGCCAAAAAAATAAGATAAGAAGCTACGTACAGTAGATTTAGTCTGCTCTCTTATGAGTGCGGTAATAACAACTATTCTGAAGAAATCTTTTTTCTGAAATGAAATTCAGTCGTAGTTTTAGACTTTTAGGCTCACTATAATGTATAACAAGATACACTCTATGTATACAGTTAGAGTGCTATTCATACACTCTATGTATACAGTTAGAGTGCTATTCATACACTCTATGTATACAGTTAGAGTGCTATTCATACACTCTATGTATACAGTTAGAGTGCTATTCATACACTCTATGTATACAGTTAGAGTGCTATTCATACACTCTATGTATACAGTTAGAGTGCTATTCATACACTCTATGTATACAGTTAGAGTGCTATTCATACACTCTATGTATACAGTTAGAGTGCTATTCATACACTCTATGTATACAGTTAGAGTGCTACTCATACACTCTATGTATACAGTTAGAGTGCTATTCGTACACTCTATGTATACAGTTAGAGTGCTACTCATACACTTTATGTATACAGTTAGAGTGCTATTCATACACTCTATATATACATAGAGTGCTATTCATACACTCTATGTATACAGTTAGAGTGCTACTCATACACTCTATGTATACAGTTAGAGTGCTATTCATACACTCTATATATACATAGAGTGCTATTCATACACTCTATGTATACAGTTAGAGTGCTATTCATTTCACTTTAAACATATTTGGCTAATCTTCAACAGTTGGAGTTTATTAAAAACCCAATTGGGATGTAGTTAGTGGTAATGTAGTTAGTGGTAATTTAAAATATGAATTACTTCTACACCCAATGCCCAACCTGGTGGTTTTATGGAATTCAATGTTATTCAATGTTTATTGTTTACAATATAATTAGTGCTCTTCATTCTCTCAGAATCTCAGACAGATCTGAATCACAGACAGGGAGAGAGTAAGTAAGGCTGGGCTACTTACCATAGTTGTTGACAGTTAAACCAACTTCTATTTGCAGAGCCACAAGGAGTGTTACTAAGAGCAACGCAGCTGTCTTCATTACCGTCTTCATCTTGTTTTCTCCGCTGTCTTTTTAAGTGAGCAATTCAGACTCCTTTAAAATAACAGACTGAAATATGTAATTATTTTAGACTTTTACAAATTGTGAGAAGGCAAATTTTGTTGTTTCACTAAAAACTTTCAAGAATTTGGTCGTCGATGAGAATGCCTCCTTCCATTCACCATTATCTGCGCATTTCAGCTCCTGTTCTAGCTTTACATTACAAGTCTTAATGAAGCCCTGATATACATCCTCTATTCTCTGCTCAAACTAATTTTACACAACTAATTTCATTTTCAGCCATTATTCTAAAATAACAGTATTTCAATAATTTCTCTGATACTAGAATATCACCAGGTACCTTGCTAGAATTACTCTTCAAGATTCTCGCTAGATTTAAGGTTCTGAAGAGGATTATGATATTTAAGTAGGCTAGACGTTATTGATTATCTGGTCATGAGGGACAAAGGTCATGTGACCAAGTATCAAGTATCTACATGCTGATCTGTTAATTGCATGTGTGAAGAAAACTTCCTATTTGTAGGTGTATTATTTCTCTAGAAACAATCAGCTCTATGAAATGCTTAAGTGTAGAGTCAAACCTTGACATACAAAGCTAATCTCTTCTGATATTTGTTTTGTATGTCAAAACCATTGATTGTTGAAGCAATTATTCGTGCAAATAAACAGTGTATTTTTTAAGTTATTCTACAACCCAAATAGTTTAATAATACTTGCTTCAGAGAATCACAAATGGCTTTTTATATAGATATGTAAAAAATAATTGTGACCAAAGCTAAATTATGTGTATGAAGTTGAATAAATAGAATTGTAATCAATAAAAGTGTTTTTATTACAATGACTTTAAATAAATGAAAAACTAGTTGAAAGGTAGCATGAGAACATAATAGGAGGAAGACAGATGTCAAGAGATAAGCGGAGTAAATCTAAAATAAACAATGTATACTTTATAAATAACCGTAACTTACCCATCCTTGCATATAATTTTTATTTAAAAAAATAATGTTATTTATTTGTTGTAATAATTCTAAAATAATCGATCCCTTTTTTATTTTTCTCAGCCACTACCGTTGGCACGAGTCGTCTTGGGATCATGATTTTAAAGCTAAAATAGAAGGTATGAAGCACTGTTGACTGTTTACTGTTTTTCAACTAATTTAAAACGAAGCTCTATGAAGGAGAACTAAATACATACATTTTATTTACGGGTTTACAAAACTACAAGGATTCAAAAACTTTGGACCTATTCTGCGAAACTTCGTTCAGATACTTAAACAAATATCTGCTCAAATTTTGTTTCATTGGTTGAAAAAAGTTATCTTTAGCGATGCCGACGCGTCATAACGCTTGACTGTATCAACTTATTATTTGTGCCTGCACAACAATGATTATAAATGTAAATACTATGTATCTAACAAGTACAGCTAAAACTAATGACCTATGCAAGCTCCAAGAATCAGCGACATCATTGAACGTTTGCTAGCTATTGCTGAGAATTAAAAACTACAATATCATAAGAGCTAAGGACATGCAAATGAGATATAGTACAAATATTACTACACACTTTTTAATTTTGAAGTAGGCCGCAGGCATGATTCAGGCAGTTTGTCAACAAAACACAACGCATATACACCCTCAGTTCCGAGCTATAACATCCGATTGACGCAAGGTCACTCCTCTGGGACTTCAATGAACATTAACAAAGTCAGTACAAATTTTTCTCGCAACTGTTCAATTAATTATATGCAGTGCAGGTAAACATGGGCATACAAAGTTGATTGGTTTTGATATTTGCATTGTACGTGTAAGTCAAAATCATCTTATTTCTGAGCAAATATTGTACACATTATATTTTGTTGAATCCGTTCAAGAGTCCAAAAAGTAATCGTAAATGCTTAAACTAGTCATAATTATATAGAATTGAAACAAATGCATTATATGAAGTTGCATGTATGTAAAAAAACTTAATTCAAAAACTTAAATTATATTTGAAATCTTCTCTTGTTACTTTAATTTAAAAAGAACATTTTAAAAATTTTTAAAGAAAAGTGTAAGTGCTGTCATGAAGTGATAGAAATAGGCAGCATAACTTACACTAGATACAGTTTAATTCAAATTCATTTATATATATGAACAATTTTATGTGTCATTTTTTACTCTACCAACATTTTTAGGTTTATTTACAAAATTGTTTTAATAAACTTGAAACAAATTATGTTAAAAATTACTTAGTCCGTGAAGACAGATGTTATGTAGTTTTGATATAATATTGTAAATATAATGTTGATATATAATGTAAATCTTGATATAAGCCAAGATTAAGTCTGTTCTACCTGCGCTTTATTCTCGTGCTTGCTAAACACTGACTTCTCATTACAGACAATTGAAGTTGGGGCTACAAAACAAGGACGAAAGACACAAAATTGATTATGTAATACATAAAGGAACTACCATCAATGATTATGCAATACATAAAGGCACTACCAGCAATGATTATGTAATACATAAAGGCACTACCAGCAATGATTATGCAATACATAAAGGCACTACCAGCAATGATTATGTAATACATAAAGGCACTACCAGCAATGATTATGCAATACATAAAGGCACTACCAGCAATGATTATGGAATACATAAAGGCACTACCAGCAATGATTATGCGATACATAAAGGCACTACCAGCAATGATTATGTAATACATAAAGGCACTACTAGCAATGATTATGGAATACATAAAGGCACTACCAGCAAACTCAAACTGACTCCATCACTTGAATCCACCATGCAATAGTAATCCAGTCGTACACCAATCATCCGGACTCACAATTGCTCAAATCTTTTGGTGTAGAGGAGAAATCTCCGTGTAAAGGTTGACTCAAGAGGAATATTAGCTTCACAGCCATTTCCAATGACTGAATCATATCATTCACTACATAATTAATAGCATTGAACATGTGTAGCACTTGAGTCACGGATCCCAGGCAGCGTTGCTATTGCAATAATCATTAATAAATGCAGCATATCATGCATTTGTCGCATGATATGCTCACAGGCAATAGAGTGCTGAAACCTTTGAATCCATCTGGTTGCTAAGCAAAGCCACCTGTTCTAGTGAATATTACATGCCACATCAGATTTGTAGCGACTGTTATTGCAACATACTTTGGCAATCTCTTTGATCTGAGTCACGTCCGCTCAAGTTGAATATAACCATGTATATGAAGCTGCAAACTAGGGCTAGCATCCTCAAGGGGGTCGTGTCTCTTCTTTCATCAGCTTTTGTTCTGACCCCTTCTAATGGAAGTTGTTTATGCTGTTCAGTGCAAACTGTTTTGCTATTTCCTTCTCTAATCCAATCTATTATGCAGAGATCCTTTCCTACTCTATGCTTGTTCTCTTGCTACCTCAGTGCAGTTTAAGTAGCTGCAGTTCTATCGCGTTTCACATCCGCTGATGGGGTCAACATAAATCCAACAGTGATTTGAATAGATATACAATGTAAACTGTTAGCCTGCTAACTTTGTAATAAATAAACAACTCAATTTCAGAAAAAAAGCATTTTTGGATAACCGGTTTTTTCTCAAAGGCTATAGCTGGTGAGGTTGTTACGCAAGAATTGCTTTTGTAATATTATCTTGCGTACTTTTGAAGACATAAACAATAAGACAGTCAGGTCGGTTGGTTTTCAGATACTGTGACAAGATGAACTACACATTTTATTTATGGGCTACGTATCTTTAGTATAACTGCTCAGCTATTCTAAAACAACCACTTGTCACTAAATTGTGGTGAACGATCGTCGAGGTCAGAGCTGAGTGCCTGAGAGAAACCCAGCCCGAGGCGACTGTTGGTATGGCCGGGCCAAGCCCTGACTCGGCAGACAACGTGACCTTAGTAATACTTCCAGTCGGCTAAAGGTTGGTTGCTGAGCCAGCCATGCTACCGAGAAACAGAGCCAGGCAAAAATAAAAGATATAAAAGGAGCACCAGAAGCGAAGACCGGAGCACCTGGAAGTATCATTCTATGTTCTAAATGACGATCGAAAAATCAGAGCACTACGTAGTCTCTTTCTACATGCCACTTGTCAAATGGAACAGCTGGACCGAGTGGTTTACAAGAACTAGCCGGCCCCCTGCAGAGCGGATATGGCTAAAGAGCTGTTTGGCAGCACCTTGAATAACTCTAACCTGCAACACTACTTGTTGGCAGTACCGACACTCGCGTTGATCGATGCAGTCTGAGGTGATACAGGTTTCCTCCAGGTCAAACCTAAGAGATGCCAGTCGATGGCTGTCAGGCCTGTGAACGAGGGACTGGTAGAGAGACTACAGTAGTGCAGGACCAGAACGTCAGCCAGCTGGCAGTTTGCATACAGCAGCTGATGAAGCAACTAGAGGAGGAGAAAAACTGGTCTAGGAAGGCCAGGGAGAAGAAACTTCTCCAATGCTGAGAGTCCAGAGGCCAGGGAAGTGTCTACAAAGACTGCCCCAACCAAAAGCCACAGAACTAGAGAAACGGCAGAGGGCTGCAACAGTAGTGCCGCCTACTGGTTGCACTGAGGCCCAAACCGATCCCTCTCGCCAAAGGGGCTCTAACCCGCTAGCCGGAGACATTCTGCCTAAAGGGATTCTAGCCCAAAAAAGTCCAACGAATATGGAAGAAACGAGACAGAGGAAGTCTGCCACCACCACACCTGGGATGATGGCGGTAAATAATGGTCCGGCCATAATTCTCTGGATTTACTATGAGGCTTTAGAGGGACTGCAGCCCGTATACCCGGAAGAAGGCTTGGTCATAGGAACACGAACTAAGCCAGAGTGAGTCACACCAGGCTGTACTGCCAAAAGTGCGCTCAGAAATCAGCTAAGAGGACCCCAGCCAGTGCACAGTCGGAAGCCTGCCTTGAAAGTGACAGGGCCGATGTGCCTTACATCCCTCTTCCGGGTTGAACCAACACACCAAAAGCCCACTCTAGGAGTGTTTTCTCGAGGTCACACACGGAACCGAGTCTAAAGAATCCTGGCCAGTGCATAGTCAGAAACTGCCTTAAAAGAAGCAGGGTCGACTCAGCAAACACTTCATAAAACTGCCTCAGTGGATTCCAGAGTGTTCGGTCACAGAAATTTCCTCTTGTTAGGCAAGGGGGGTATGGAATCGATCAGGGTACAGGCTTTAGACCGGCCCTATTCTATGAGCTACTTCCTCCACGAGAAACTAAAAGGGCAGTGGATCTAGTTTTCTAGTTTTTGATTGAAACCTGATGTATCACAATCTTGCTGAGCAAGCAAGTGTTTAACAAGATCTCTTGAAGCGAAAGGAACTTGCTTCTCCGCCAAGAGCCCCTGCATTGACTCGGACCAAAAGAGGAAGCCGAAGCAGAGTGATAAGTCTAGGACCTCCTCAGCAAAGCACTCATCAAGTTCGCTGGAGGTGCTTGCAGTTCCCTGGTGGTATTGGTCTAGAACAGGGGTCGGCAACCTGCGGCTCTTTCTTCTCCTCGCTGCGGCTCCCTCTGACTTTGGAATTTTCTCCTTTTATTACCATATGCCAAGTAATTCATAAAAATATAGAAATTTTATCACTGAACTTGTAATATAATTTTAAAAATTGTAAGTATGGTGATAACATCAAACATTGTTGCATGCTAAGCGTCATTATTTACATCATGTTGTATTATTAGTACTGTACTAGTACTGTATTAGTACTGTAACATGAAAGTACCGAAAAACGTACTAGCGGATTAGCGCTGAGTGTCAGATCGCTGCGAGATACCTCCTGATATTATGTCAACGAACTAGGTTAATTAAACAATTAAAAATCTAGTAAGGCTGGCCAGCCACTTACGCCTGCAATATTGTCATCAACACTACTGACCAACAACAACAGCCCTAATACAGGTAGTACACTTCGTAACAATTTATGCGCCAATGAAACCACCAAAATTATTTTATTGTTATTTGCAAAGGTGTAATGTTGTTTTCTCAGCAATTAAATCATTATACATGCCATAACTTTACATTTTATGATGTAAACATTGTATAAAAAAATTAGAAGCTAAACAAAAAAGTTACATGTGGTATTTATTTTTTTTTTAAATTTGTAATATGAAAGGGGGTTTGTGGCTCCCACTACGTTCTTTCCTGTGGAAAACGGGTCCAAATGGCTCTTTGAGTGGAAAAGGTTGCCGACCCCTGGTCTAGAAGAAGGATGGAAAATGGCGTTTCTGTGTGGAGTACCGTCCGCTGGATGCAGTCAATGAGCAGGACACCAGCCCCTTAGCCAGATTGACAAAAGCCTTGACATTCTCTCTGGCAGCAGCTGCGCTACTTGAAACATGTGGTTAGCACTGAAAAGGTGGCTACTGACCTCGATAAAACAAAGGGGGTCCAAAAATGGCCGACCCTTAAGTGGGTGTCAGGGAGCTGGAAGGCTTCCTGGGCGCAGTTGGATACTACTGTCAGTAAATTCCGAGCTTCGATACCATAGCACAGTCTCAGCACCGGCTGATTGGAAAAGAGAAGTGGTTGTGGGGCAAGAAGGAGTGGACAGCCTCGGAAGAACTGATAAAGTATTTGTCCACGGCACCTGTACTGGGCTATTCCAATCTGAGACAGCCATAAATTCTGGACACAAATGCCAGCAGCTGCGAAGTGAGCATCATGCTCTCACAAGTACAGGACAAAATCGAGAGGGTCATTGCATTTTTTCATAAAACTCTGGCACCAGCGGAGAGAAATTACTGTGTCACTCAGAAAAAGCTGTTAGCTATTATAGTCATGCCATGAAAGACTCTAGACCCTACTGCAACAACCGTGCTTCTCTCCAATGCCTGTGCAGAAGGAAAAAGCCCTTGAACCAGGTAGCCAGGTAGCTAGAAATTCTAGCCGAGTTCCAATACACTCTGAAGCACCGAGCCGGACTACGTCACGAGAATGCCAATGGACTCAGCATACAGACCTGTTAGAATTGTCGGCAGTTTTAGCTCCTGGAATTGAGGAATGGTGGACTGACTTAAAAAGAGCTCATTTCGAGAAGGCCTGGTCAAATAGACTTGAGGAAAGCCCAACAGCCATGTCAGGGGTCGCCAGGACCGCGTGCGAGGCAGTCGTCACATGGGTCAGCCTACTGCCATCACAGCAGATGAAGGTAGATTGATGCAAAACTGACCGAGGCCAGTCTGGGCCTCTGCGACATAGGTCAGGTGAAGATTCGAGGAGGCACTGACAAGGAGCTGGCACGGATGCAGGCAACTGGCTGGGAACTGGTAGCCATGATATACCAAGCCATCATTCAAGCGGAGGAACTGACAAAGGATCAGCTAGAGCTGGGAGACCAGGAGCTTCAGCAGCCCCATAGGATCCGACCATTCTTTCAAATGCACCCGAACGGGGTGTTGAAGCTCGAAAATCCTCAATAGCCAACCTCAGTGGTGTGCAGTCTGCCCACTGTTCATCAGGGAGACAATCATTTGGCAAACCCATGCCCTCGTTTACTCTAGAGGGAGAAAGACGATCATTCGACTCTGACTTGGGACTGGCCAGGGATGACAGCCACTATGAGAAAAAATGCAACTATGCAAAACACAAAAAGATGAATACAGCCAGCTGCAAACAAAGACTGCATGCAAGACACCCCTGGCAGAAGGTGGTCGTAGACTTGGTGGAACTGATGCTGACAACGCCAAGAGGAAAAGGTGGATTCTGGTGCTGACCGCCCACTTTATCAGATGGCAGGACCGCTAGCCTTCTCAGAAGTCACAGCTCTAGTAGTGGCTAGTGCAGTTAATGAGTGGATATTCTGCTATATGGGCCTGCTAAAAATATCCCCACTAATCAGGCGGCACAGTTTGTGTGTCAGTTTATGACCGAGCTGTGCCAGTGCTGGCGTGTGGAGAAGACACGCACCACTTCCTACCACCCTCAAGCCAATGAGTCTAATGGAGTGTAACAACTGGCAGCTGGGTGACTCCCTCCGAGCACTGCTTTTGACTAAGGCTAGGAAGAGTGGGATACGTTGCTCCCTTAACTGATGAAAGCGTACTAAGGTACATCTCACTTGGCAACAGGAGAGACAGCCAACCTATTGATGCTCGGCTAAGAGTTGTGCCTACTAGACCACCTAGAGTTTCATCTACCACCCAGAGGCTCAGCCTACATCTGAGTATGTGTGTGGTGGAAATAGAGGCTGGAAGAAGTACACAGGGCTTTCTGAAAAAATTGGTCATCCGGCAAGAAGATACAGAAAAACCCCTAATCTACCCAAGAAGACTGATTTGACTGATAAACAAAAGGAGTACAAGAGGAAACAATCCTAAGCTTCAGGCAAAGCTTGTGAGACTGTACCAGGTGATAAAAGCCTGACCCAACCTTACTTCCGTAATCGAGTGCCAAGGACAGTCTTCTGTGCAAAGTGAGAGCTGCCTCAAACATTTTTGCCTGGAAAAGCTAGAATGAGTGCCAACTACTATCGAGCTTTGCAGAAGCCCTAATAAGAAAGGGCCAGGGCCAAAAGAAAAGAAGTCAAAGTTGAGCTTGAGTTTACCAAACTGAAAGCCAAGACTACCAATGACTAGGAGTTCAGCAAAGCACTCAAAGATTGGCTGAAAGAACTCCAGAAGCAGCTATAGGAGCAACAGGCAGATATTCTGGAGCAACCAACCAAGCTCTGGAGCCCAGAGACAACGGCACCAGGTGTTAATCGACATAACCCTTGGTTGGCTCAGAACACTCTGCTGCTGAACCAGTATGGAGAGTGGGCGTGGCCATCGGCCATGACAACCAATCACGAACTACGCTTGTGTACGGATACAAAGGCTTAGGAAAGGCGCCAATTTTGGGAGCTAAGTAGGCCAGGGTGATTTGCATTCGCGCAACACAAAGAGCAAGCACTTTCTCAGAAACACATCGGTACTTACCTACCGAACACTATTCTACGTTCTTACAAACATGTCAACATGGTTCACCTACCTAAGACTGTAAATTCCCTAGCAGATATGTTGAGCCTGCTAGAGCCATTGGAAGCAGAAGAAGAATGCTTGGCAGACCTCCTAAACTTGGACGAGAAGTCCGTGTGTAAGATCACAGGCATACCAGACTCAGATGAGGCAGTCGGACCTGCCAGCATAAAGGAAGGAGATTATTTTGGCCAAGCTGCCTTTATGAGGAACTCTGTTTTAAGCAGAAAGACTCGTGTCGAGTGCCATTTGGTTAGCGCTCTGCTTTCTAGCGATCAACCAAAGCCAGCTCAAATCGTACCTTTCAAAGATGTGGTTGTGTCAAAAAGGTCGATTTAATGAAATTAAGACCAATTAAAGGCTAAAACATCAGCTACAATTAGATGTCATTTTTGTCTTTGTAGACCAATCCTGTCCAGAGATACATGAGTTTAAATGAGGCCATCTTTTAAAAAGCTCACATTCCAGCGGGTGCTTCATTTGTGATGTAACTAGTGATACATCTGAAAAGAGTCCTCAAGCGATAAATATAAGGTCGCTTCATTAGCCAATCATCACCACGAAATTTTTATATAGGTCGTAATAAATGTTATCACTCGTAAAACACATTGTCTGTGATCTCAAATTTAGGGATTTTACTCTAGTATTAAATCGCATGAACATCGGTATTTACTAAATTAATTAACATCATTACTTTAATGAATTACTCGATCGACACGTTTAATTGACGAACAACAGAATTGTAAAAATTACTGTTAAGTTACAGTGAAGGTGACTCCGAGTTGTCTGGACATCAGGTGGTTAAAGTGCTACGGGAGAAGATAGAAGAATGCAGGTAAATTTATTTTTCACTTTGGGTCTCCTATAGACATACTGTTGAGTTTAAATTCAGATTATATTTCCCTGTTTGAGGTTATAATGTAATTTCCTGGGCGTGCGAGATACGTATGTACAGAGAGTTCTTGACGGCTTCTTTTTAATCCATAGCATCTAGCAATACAATGGCTTAGATTGATGAATATACTTAAGGTGATAATTTCAGTACTCATTAATACATGTCATAATTAATAAAATTTGTTTTTGCTACCACCAATCATCGTTATTATTTTTTATCGTTTCACCTAGCTATATTTGCTTCAAATTTTCGTTAGCAGTTTTATCTAATAAATTAGATTTATGACTTGACTTTAGATGTTCACTTCTCACTTGTAGAAAGTGAAGAAAATCAATTGATCAACGCACATCTTTAACATCCAGAACCAAAGCTTTGAATCGTTGGCTTGGCGTACTTATGCTTTTGTTAAACATTTATTCATTTTTAAAATTACACTCGCAATTTATCCAACTCTCAATTTGAAAGCTTTTAGTAGATACGTATTAGAATGACATATCTATGAACGACATATATTTATTGCATTTGTTTTACTGATTACAGGATGTTTATGTGGTCCTACCAGCAGAAGCAGCTTTGTCAGTGTGGAAACTGCCATAAATGGGAAAGAGAGACTTGAATGTGTGCTGCATAAACCATGATGTTTTGTTTGAGTTTGCTGCAGTAGATGAGTTTGTCCTATTGTATTAGCTGAAACTATGTGAGTGGCCATGACTTGGATGGATATTTTTAATAAAAGCTTTATGCTGAGATGAAAATTTTTTGCTTGTAAAAATTATATAATAGAATAATATTGTTGAAGATAATGCAAAACATGGTTTGCAGAAAATTGAATACATCATAACCCCGTTGACACCTGTGCTGAAATCTTTTCTGATAGATGGATTTATGAAGTGCAATCAGAGCTGCATGGACAGGCACTTATTCATAGCTCGACCATTGGTTTAGTACTTGAATCAACTAATCAAATGTGACCAGTGAATTCTTTTCTACAAATTAATACCAATAATCACTGATAACATTGACAGTCGACTACACACTGGTTTCACCAGATGTTCTTTTCAAAGACGCAGCTAACTTATTTTACTTACGGTAGTAAGAAACTAGTTTTCGGTGTGGGCAATGATATACAGCCCCACCCCCAGGATAGGCGACGGGCATGATGTGGGCGGGGCTTTTGGGAGGCTGTATATCATTAGTGTGGGTAGCGACGAAACTGTGCCGATACAAAGACCTTATTCTACATAGTTTGCTTGACAGAATTACTGTAGACCGGTAGAATTGGTAGTCGGTACTAAGATGTTTACACAGCATTCAGAAAAAGCCAATATGACAAGTTTTTAATTTTCCTTGTTTGAGGCGTTTGAGACATGGGTAATAATGTATCTGTAGCTAGATTTAAAATTTTCTTCTAGCCAACACGAGCAAATACAAGATAAAATATATGCCAATAGAGCCGCGTAGGACTAGACTTTTATCGCAATGGCCTATGTAAATACGAGGGATAGAGACAGGTTGTATCATTATCGTTACATCATTTTGGGCAAGTCTGGGCAAGTTTTTTTGGCCTAAGCGTTTTTACCGCGATTGAGTTTTGTCGATTTTAATCTTCAAATATCTTGACAATGAGATCACCTAACACAACAAACAACATCTCAACTGATAGACAAAGAAAAATACTTTCTTTTACAATCAACTCAAATTTTACACAACCACATCTTTAAGGAGATATTGAGCAGCCAGCCGAGTGAACAACCTTTTGAGATCCATAAAAGATTCGATTGAGGAGAGGAGGTCGAACGAGTCGAGTTCGCTAAGCCAGCTCCTATCTCTTGCTCAATTGAGGCCGTGCCGACTGGAGAGCCGACCATGACTCGGTTCCGGCAGCCACGTGTAGAGTTGAAGAAGCTGCCTGCCGAGCCAGCCAAGAAGGACACAATCCGGAGAGAGCTCTCTATTAGTGGCACCACCTGGCCAAAGGTGGCCGAGGCAGTGCTGAACAAGCTTGGCACGTGCAGACTGAGTGGCATCACCACCAGCATTCAGGCTAGGCAACATGTGCTACAGCACTTCGTCATCTACGTGTGTCCCTGCCAATGGAAGCACGTTTCCCCTGACCAAGCGATATCACACCGAGAGGCACATGAGGGAGGCGAGTGCAGGAGTGTAGTCTACCTCATATGATGAAGTCGAGTGAACTAGCTTTCTGCAGATAAGAGGATGGCTTGCCGACCTCCCCATAAAGCTGTGTAAGCCTACACTGACCACTGCACGCCAGCTCCTCAAGGAGCCAGAAGCCAAATCAGTCAGGGTAGACAGGCATGCACGTAAGGGAGACTGACCTAACAGACAGATCGAGTAGGCAGAGCTGAAGCCGATTCGATCGAGTGTGGTTTCTCCACAGTTGAGTCAGCCTAGATTGACCGAGTAGCAAATTGACAGCCTGCCTGGATGAGAAGAGTCAAGGAGTCAGCTTGCCTGCCCACCCAGGACACACTCGGAGCTACTGCTCGTGTGTTGGGATGCCTCACAGCTGACAAACCCCTCTACTGCCGGCAGGAAGAAAGAGCGTGCCAGTTGTTGGAAGATATTCGCCGCTGGCAGGAGCTAGATCTCAGGATAGCCGGTTTAATATGTGCTAGAAAGCTGACTGGCACACACCTCACATTTGCAGACACAAGTCCAGCGTCTGGAGTACAGTGCTCGACAAGATCGTCTCTGGTCACAGCTCATCTCTTTTCCCAATGCTTAGAGGACAACCGACTCTGAGGCGACCAACACCATGACCAGGCTCAGCACCAACTCGGCAGACAACACAGCCCCGGTTATACTTCCAGTCAGCCAAAAGTCGGCTGCCGAGCTGACCATGCTACCAAGGGGTGAAGCCAAGCCTAAGCCAGGAACTATAAATGACACCACAGAAGTGACAAGAGCAGAACACCTGGAAGTCTCACCCTATGCAGTTACGTATGTTTATTACATATTCAACTATATCTTTATACATTTGCTGAGAAATAGATACACCCATCACCTTGCGCTCGAGTGGTTTATTTCCTTGTGGAGCAAGTAGAAGAACTCGGTTGGTTCCTTTACATGTCATAGCTTGATCAGCTTTTTCTAGGTGACAATGTTTTTGTCAGTAAATTGGTGATTGGTTTTATAATATAGAAAATAGCTGTCATTGACTGTTTACTCATTCTTCGCTATACTGACTTCCTGATGCTGAAGAGTTTTTGAAACTAGCAACTAAGTACAAGTACACATATATCATAGCTCTTTAGTACAGATTAACCTATATGTTTGCTATGTAAAATACACCTCTATCCCTACTCTGTAGTACAGACTGACCTATATGTTTGCTATGTAAAGTACACCTCTATCCCTACTCTGTAGTACAGACTGCCTATCTCATAATGTTGGATTTATCTTCTCATGAGCTATTGTATGAAGCTGCATTTGCTGGCTTCCCTCAGCTCACGCTTGATAATAAAAACAAATCTGAACTCTAACTTCCACAACATTGCAAAACTTCTGCAACATATAAAATATAAGATGCCTTGGAGAGGGTTTTTGTATATTTGACTACCTTTGCAAAGGGCTTAGAGTATAATTGGTGCTGTCATTAAATGTGTGCAAACAATTTTTAATGCATATATAATCTGTAATTGTGCCCAGCTGCAAATTTACTAAAGTCCATAAAACTAAGGCAATGTGCTAACTATCCAAGTAATTACATCCATGTTGCTCCAGCAACATCATTTAAAAACACGCCACAGGGTAGTGGCAACTGACTACTGTCCCTCTAATTATGCTCTTTTGAACTTTCTTGTAGCCGTGACAGGGGTTGGAGCGTTCACCGTCATCTCCTGCAAAAGATGACATAAGCTGACTGCTATTGATCATTCTCACTACAGTTTATCATTCTATTTACAACTATTACCTGACTGCTAATACAACTGTTACAATAACAACTTTTTTCTCTGGTTACTTTAATAATGAAACAATATGCTCTTTCATCGCTGAAAGGGAGGCGGATACACATGTTGATATTTTGCATCTATGCGGGTGGTGATGCAGAGACAGATACTTTTAATAATTTTAGCGGTAGGTCAAGGCCAAGCCATCTACCACAACCAGTAGGTAACCATCTAGGTATCTACTGAAAGTACAGTTATGGAGTTTGTGCTCAGCAACTTACCAAAACCAGCAGGTCTCCCTCGAGATATCTTGTGTAAGTACAGTTATGGGGTTTCCCGACCTGGTTGTGAACGAGTTTGTCACCCTCCGCTGTGAAGGTTGTCTGAAACAAGACCAACACTGATGAGCTTCTAGAAGAATGAAAAATCTGGCCTAGCTGAGAGTTGCTGTTAGAATCTCATGAGATGACAAAATTTCCTAGCACTTACTCATGCCTAAAGGAGGGGAGTCTAAAGCCTGCACCGCGGTGAGACGCTATCACTACCTCAAGGCTAGTCAATTCACCCTGTACTAAATTGGTCTGGTTTGTTGATGAAAGACAGTTATGAGCTGGTTTGTCCTCAGTGTACCACACAAAGAAATCCTCACAGAACCACATACCTTCATCTTTCTACCATCCATAGTTTCTTCATCAATTTCCTCTCCAAGTTTGAAAACTAGTGTTTTGTTTTTGAAAGTTGAAGATATTTTCAATGTTATTACGTCACCTTCCAAGTTCCATTCCTCATCGGCAGATGTATGATTGCCAATTTTTCGCAATGCAAAATTGACACCTACAAAACAAAGTAAACATTTTATCGATTTCAGTCTTTTGAGCTGTCAAAGCTCGTACAGAGATTTAAATGCGGGGTAGATGAAAACTCTGATGAAATCCAGTAGTGATGTACGAGTCTGGTAACAGTTTTCCCTAAACCCCTGCAATTCTTGATCTTTTTATGTGCTACAAGCTGTTTTTTGTGAAAGA
This sequence comes from Watersipora subatra, assembly GCF_963576615.1. Lineage (NCBI taxonomy): Eukaryota > Metazoa > Bryozoa > Gymnolaemata > Cheilostomatida > Watersiporidae > Watersipora > Watersipora subatra. Next base: position 63,915,989 of record NC_088716.1, on the reverse strand, counting down.
TTCTCTCACACAAAACTTTGCCAAACAAGCCTGATTGCAGGGCTGAATCACGCTCGCATACGGACTACCAGACGACAATAAGACAGAATTTTACAGACGTTACAGTTTGATATTGAAGAAACCTGAGTCTGTGTCAATATGAAATAGGGATTAACTGAATGGTGGTTTTCTCGAGTACTTTGATAGAGAGAGTTGTGAATCTGTCGCAAACAGCTTAGCTCCAAAATTTGGTTCATAGTCAAATTCAGAACTAGAAATAAATGTTATTGCGAGATTAAATTGTTTGTTCAGTTCGTTAAGATATATTCATATACATTATACATTGTATATATATATATAATTACAACTAAGGTTTTACTATATTATAAGTTGATACAGTAAAGTAATACTAAATTAAAAGAACTCTACAAGAAATTGGAGCAAATAGTAGTAGTTATAGAAAATAGTGGTACTTATCTTTCAGCTACTGTCAATCTCATGACCTGTCACCTGTCATGTCCTGTCAATCATCAAGTAGTAACCTGATGATTGACAGGAGAGGTCATGAAACTGCCAGTAGCTGCAAAGATAAGTGCCGGGTAGTACAGCTTGTGTATATATATATTATATATATACGAACTGTACTACCCGGTGTTGCCCGAGTAATAAAAAACCCTTTGGACAGAAAAATTATTTGTTTTTAACATATAACAACATTTGCCATTCTAACTTTCAAACTCCATATCATGAGAAAAGTGTTTTGTGTAGTTGAAATAAATTGAGAAAGAAAATAAAAACAACTGTAAAGGTTTTCAAACATTGTCAAACAACTGTAACTTTCAAACTTAGTATCACGAGGAAAATGTTTTGTGACGGTCAAATAAATTTAAAAAATAAAACAATTGTAAAAAGGTTTAGATATAAATGGGAAATAGCAAGTAATAGCTAAATTAAGTCTGTTTTGCTACAATTACAATAAAAGATGATTCGGTAATGATACAATTAATACGAACTGAGAAAAAAAATAAAAATGCTGAATATATAGAAATAATAATAACAATTGTTGCATAAAAGTGTGTGTGTATAAAAAAGGTTACTGTTCCACCAAAAGCTATCGATCAAAACTTTGAATACAACGATACTGGTACCTCTCGATGTTGGCACAAATGTAAAAAGGAGATATCGTACTGTCTTTGTCTGACTGAACAAAGAGAGAATGTCGAGGCTCTTACTACGGAAATAATACAATTGTCCGGGTGAAAAGAAATGGCCTTGACCGCGGATATAGCAATTGAACCTTACGAAAAACCGAAAATAGAAGTTCAAGAAAACACGAAAAAGCATCGCGCTTCATAGAATTAATAGAATTTCAAATAATACATCAATTAGCGTGTGCATACGCTACGCGGTATATGATAGTGACTAGGATCAAAAGACCTTGTATAGCTCAGTGGTAGAGCCCATGGATTTAAAAAACTTGCGGTAGCAATCTTTGTAAGATACGAGTAATATTTGAAATACGAGTGTACAAACCGATTCTTGATGGCCACTACACTATTAGGCCAAGTATTTCTCTTCTCGCTCAGTCTTTCTTCTCAGAACATTTGAAAAAAGTTTTTAACAGGTTGGCTAGTTGGATGGTGAACACAAGACAAAAGCGCATAACCAAACATACTAACGATACTAAAAAATATGAGGACAAAATTAAAGTAAGTCTAGTAAAAGATTTAAACTCAGCTTCAAGTGTGTGTTTAGTAAGTTAAATTCATTTAAGTTAAATTGAAAATTTTTATAATGCAGAGTCACAAAAGTTTACAAAAGATACATACTAAACGCGTTTGGTACATACCAAACGCGTTGCATATTATGTCTCTCTCAGACCACAGTTATCAACAACGTTTGTCTCAAAGGAAAAAACTCCATTCAATAGTGTACATAGGGATGTTACATTTTATTGCAGATCATAACAACTAAATAAGTATTTGATACTTTTTTAGTGTAGGTACTGAATTTTAACAATTAAATACAGTTTTTTCCACCGTAATGTCCTCTTCAGGTGGTTTTTCATAATACGGTAACCGATTAATTTTAACTTGGTTTATTTATATAGGAAATATTGCCTTGAGATGCGAGTAAATTGACATACAAGTACAGTACCAGAACACATTCAGCTCGTAAGTCGAGGTATGACTGTATGCGTATGTATCATAACCATTAAGAATATATTTCTTAGCAATTTATTTTTAATCATCACGGCCAGTTCCTCCACTTTAACTCATGTCACCCTTTTTTCTTTCCTATCGTTTACACTTCCTACCCAACAATAACTATTCTGTGGTCTGCGTTCTGAAACTTTCTAAAGAAATGATCAGAAGATGTTGGCTCTATGTTTGTCTCTCATTACATGCTCTTGCCCACCACTGCCTCTCACACTATACAAACATGTAACTCTTGCCCACCACTGCCTCTCACACTATACAAACATGTAACTCTTGCCCATCACTGCCTCTCACACTATACAAACATGTAACTCTTGCCCACCACTGCCTCTCACACGATACAAACATGTAACTCTTGCCCACCACTGCCTCTCACATTATCCAAACATGTAACTCTTGCCCACCACTGTCTCTCACACTATACAAACATGTAACTCTTGCCCACCACTGTCTCTCACACGATACAAACATGTAACTCTTGCCCACCACTGCCTCTCACACTATACAAACATGTAACTCTTGCCCACCACTGTCTCTCACACTATACAAACATGTAACTCTTGCCCACCACTGTCTCTCACACAATACAAACATGTAACTCTTGCCCACCACTGCCTCTCACACTATACAAACATGTAACTCTTGCCCACCACTGCCTCTCACACTATACAAACATGTAACTCTTGCCCACCACTGCCTCTCACACTATACAAACATGTAACACTTGCCCACCACTGCCTCTCACACTATACAAACATGTAACTCTTGCCCACCACTGTCTCTCACACTATACAAACATGTAACTCTTGCCCACCACTGTCTCTCACACTATACAAACATGTAACTCTTGCCCACCACTGTCTCTCACACTATACAAACATGTAACTCTTGCCCACCACTGTCTCTCACACAATACAAACATGTAACTCTTGCCCACCACTGCCTCTCACACTATACAAACATGTAACTCTTGCCCACCACTGCCTCTCACACTATACAAACATGTAACTCTTGCCCACCACTGCCTCTCACACTATACAAACATGTAACACTTGCCCACCACTGCCTCTCACACTATACAAACATGTAACTCTTGCCCACCACTGTCTCTCACACTATACAAACATGTAACTCTTGCCCACCACTGTCTCTCACACAATACAAACATGTAACTCTTGCCCATCACTGCCTCTCACACTATACAAATATGTAACTCTTGCCCACCACTGTCTCTCACACTATACAAACATGTAACACTTGCCCACCACTGTCTCTCACACTATACAAACATGTAACTCTTGCCCACCACTGCCTCTCACACGATACAAACATGTAACTCTTGCCCACCACTGTCTCTCACACTATACAAACATGTAACTCTTGCCCACCACTGTCTCTCACACTATACAAACATGTAACTCTTGCCCACCACTGTCTCTCACACTATACAAACATGTAACTCTTGCCTACCACTGCCTCTCACACTATACAAACATGTAATGTGAAAAAAACTGCTTATGTAGTGATTTGCAAACTGCAAAGTTTTGAAATCTTTAAATATCATCATTTCAGAATTTCCTTTTGATGTCGTGACAGATATCAGCTCAAATTTTTAACATCATATGTTGAGGTGGCCTATGTCTGCATAATAACAAACTCTGCCCAATGGTAGTGAAAACATCATGCATTGTATAGTGAGGAGAAATATGTTATGATGAGACATTCGTCTCTCTATAACATTGCCGGCTTTTCAATAAATCAAAGTTCAAGAGGGGAGTTGCCACAATGACTTCTAAATGACACGAACTTTGATAAAAGTCACATCCTCTAAACTGATAAGGATTGTGCAATGATTCAAAGATCCAAGAGAAAAGGGAGAAGAGGGAAAAGAGGGAGTGTTAAAATAAGCTATTTTAGAGTAAACAGAGACGTAGCACAATATATGCAGGCAAATCCGGTTGGTCTACGGATAGCCTCTGAGTGTTGCTAGACACTAAAGGCTGTGATTTCCATAGGCTAGTGAATGGTTCACATAGAAACAAAAACTATAAACTACTGAAACATAGTCGGCAGCAGAACTGATGCCGCAGCCTTAAGACTGGTTCACACTATATTATTGAATGTCAGCATCGTCCTCTCAGCATTCATCATCGACTATGCGCGACGTAAACTGATAGCATCGACGAAGCAACGCGGACACCGATAGTTCGACGAGCATTAATGACAACCTGTTCGATGTGCACCATTTGGGTGATGGTAATTCCCTGTAGCGGATAACGTGATCTATCTATTTCCGTTTATGATAGTTGCTGCGGGACTAGTACTTGGTTCGAGCGTGCGGCAACAAAGAGGTTCCTTGGTGACAACTTAAAACAAAATGAGGACAGTATGTAGCGGAGTAGCCGCTGATGTAAATGCCGATGAGTTTGTGATAATGTGAACATCGTTATCACCGATGATCACCGAAGTATTGTGGCATCAACGGCGAGACATGGCGATATTGTGTGAACCAGTCTTTATAGTAATTATGGTAAAAAATAAGTTGCAGTTAGCTACAGTACATACCGATAGCCAGCATGAAGGCCTCAAAGTTCTCCACGCTTGCTTGCTTCCATTTGCCTTCCAATTTCTTCACTAGTTCACACATTCTTCTCTCCTGTTTCTATTAATAGCTGAGCTAAATTTGTGTCTTTCCTGTACAATGGAGTCTACAAGAAAAAGCAAGGCTAGCATACGCACAAGCGGTTCACAAAATGCAAATGCGATGGAAGTTCGGATCCTCTATGTGTTACCTTAAAGGGCTAGTGTAACAGTATGGTCAAAAATATCTGATAGACTGGGGTGCGCTATAATGATAACATTCGATGTGTAACCATAAACCTGGAGTTATCTTCTACCTTCACCTTTCAACGAAATGTGATCACAGTAATCAGTTTACAAGAGACACGTGAAGGAGTCCTATAAAACTGTTAACAATATAGCACACGCTCTATTAGAAGGCAAGTGTCCAATTATCGTCTCCTAAAAACATTAGGATTTTTATCAGATAGCAGACCATGCATCACCACATCTGCACTTATTTATTGTTAACCAACTCGACTCGGTTACGGTATACCATCATATACCGACTCGACTCGGTTACAGTATACCATGATATATACCATGATATATACCATGATATATACCATGATATATACTATGATATATACCATGATATATACTATGATATATACCATGATATATACCATGATATATACCATGATATATACCATGATATATACCATGATATGTACCATGATATATACCATGATATATACCATGATATATACCATGATATATACCATGATATATACCATGATATATACCATGATATATACCATGATATATACCATGATATACCTAAACCAAGGCAAAAACTCCCGTAGTTCTCCTACAATTATCAGGGATACACGGTTAGAGTCTAAATGTCATACATGTATTTTAGTGTGCGACTTATGCATAGGAAACGTGAGAGCACACAAGGTGCTAGCCTAAGCTGCTGCGGGAATATTAACTAATTGCTAAGAAAATGTAGAAATGACCTTTTAGTTAACTTGAATAGGTAGATATGCATAACGGCTAGTCAACACCTGACTCTAAGTAAGCACTTTTTACCTGAATAAAAATAACATAAGGTCTCTTGAAGGTCATGTAGTGACAGGAGCATCACAGCTATATCACTGAGTGATTACACTAGCAGGTGTCTGCTTTACTGCGTCAATCATCAAGGCAGCCATCAAATGTGCATACATTTCCGTACTTTTTACATGTTTTTATATTCGCCATACATGTTCATACGGCTAGCATGTAGCCATACATGTTCATACAGCTAGCAAGTAGCCATACATGTTCATATAGCTAGCAAGTAGCCATACATGTTCATACAGCTAGCAAGTAGCCATACATGTTCATATAGCTAGCAAGTAGCCATACATTTTCATATAGCTAGCAAGTATCCATACATGTTCATATAGCTAGCAAGTAGCCATACATGTTCATGCAGCTAGCACGTAGCCATACATGTTCATACAGCTAGCAAGTAGCCATACATGTTCATGCAGCTAGCACGTAGCCATACATGTTCATACAGCTAGCAAGTAGCCATACATGTTCATATAGCTAGCATGTAGCCATACATGTTCATATAGCTAGCAAGTAGCCATACATGTTCATATAGCTAGCAAGTAGCCATACATGTTCATATAGCTAGCAAGTAGCCATACATGTTCATATAGCTAGCAAGTAGCCATACATGTTCATATAGTTAGCATGTAGCCATACCTGTTCATACAGCTAGCATATAGCCATAGACGTTCATATAGCTAGCATGTAGCCATACATATTTATACAGCTAGCAATATGAACAGAATTGATTGACACTTATGTAGTTAATTCCTAGTACAGTTTATTGTTACGCAATAGACACAGCTAACTGATCAAAGTCTATCTGACTTCAAATCTTAATTAACTTGATGAAGATGTCCGTCCATCAAAAGAATAACATACCAATAGACCCGGTAGACTTCACAACTGACTGCAGTAAACCTGCATATGGTCATCTCTAAAACCAATTCTTGATAAGAACTTAACAACTGAACTTTCTGTTAGAATTTGCTCCGCAGACACTGATGACAAAACAGTAGCTTATAATGTCAGTTGCCAATAGTGGCTTAAAAGTCAATTACATGTCCATTTTTCTGGTAAAATTGAATCCTGAATTCGAGGCTAATAAAAAGTACCCTTGATATCGTGAGATTTTCTCAATGTGCTGTCTCGCAGAGAATTTACGAAAATACATGTTATACTAAGATTCCGAATACATTGAGTCCATTTTGTTGGATTCTGGTGTTTAACGCTGTAAATATATTAAACAGACGAAGCTATAAGTCGTCACGCTAAATCTTTTGGACTAATGCAATGTTGAACAATAATTTTAGGAGTGTCATTGGTAACAGTATAAAAACACACCTAGTTTATTGTATATGCCCAGGTCCTCCTACCAGCCCACTTTTTGGCCAAGCTGCCCCTTGTAAATTTATCTCATTTTTTGCGTCTTCTAGTAGTGAGAATGCTAATTTGATGTAGCCCCAAGCGTAGTCAGATGCATTTCTTATATGGATCTGATTATCAGACATGACAAAGTTAAAAGAAGAGAATGCGAAGCTATTTAGGTTTGCCATCTGCTGCCACCTACTGCCTAATTGGTCAGCGTAGACGAAGTAATATCAATAAAAAAAGACAAGACATGCTTTGAAGATTATAATTTGATAGAAAACTAAACACTTGTAGTTAAAATTGATCTCTCTGTAAAAGGAGTCGAAGAGCTAGCAATGAACCCCCAACCACACACCTACCTTTCTCGCAACTGTCTCCACTTGTGTAATCAGTGTCTAATGTGAATAGCCAAGATACACCAGGCGTCTGCGGGTCGCCTGCCTAGCCCCACACTGCACTAATAATTCCGCTACACATCAATTATGCGCTCCCACGGTAAGTCCCATATAACTGTGATATGGACAGACTCCCTTAAAACAGTTCGTGGCCTTAGACCCTCATGTTTATCTATTAGCTTGTTGACAGAGATAACCACAGAGATAATAAGTCTAAGTGCTTCAAAGAAGAGCCAGCATGGACCGCCAGCATGTACCGCCAGCGGCCAGCATGTACCGGCATCGATTACTACCAAGTTGACCTTTGCCTTGTAAGACCACTTCAGCAACTCACCAGCTCGCATGATAAAGGATATGACTTGTATTATTGTATATTGTATTCTAACCTGGTATATATGACAAATATGATAAAGGATATGGACTGGTAGCATTGGTAGAGAAATTCTACGTTTAATTTTCATAACATCTGGAATTTTAGGTTTGGATTGGGTTAATTCAATTACAGTTATTTCAAAATAGATAGATTAATTCGATAACCATACGAAAAGCAGATTTGACAATTTTTGCTCAGGTTTTTCCTATAATGTTCTTCAAAGTGAGCAAGAGTATTGTCTCCCTCATTTTCTTACCGCTACTACTACTAGTACTAGTCTCAAAATCCATGACTTTAAATTTAAAAAAAGAATGAAGTACAGCTTACCGTAATATTATTCTATCGGAAAACCAAACCATGCGAAAAAGAACTGTCTACCTACATACAACTGACAGAGCTAGTATGTTTCAAGAAACTTGGCGCTTGATGCTGGACATTATTTCAAGTGTCATATGTAGGATATTATTTTAGGCGTGGTATGTTGGACATTATTTCATGTGTCATATATTGGATATTACTTTAGGCGTGGTATGCTGGACATTATTTCAGGTGTCATATGTTGGATATTACTTTAGGCATGGTATGCTGGAAATTATTTCAGGTGTCATATGTTGGATATTACTTTAGGCGTGGTATGTTGGACATTATTTCAAGTGTCATATGTTGGATATTACTTTAGGCGTGGTATGCTGGACATTATTTCATGTGTCATATGTTGGATATTACTTTAGGCGTGGTATGTTGGACATTATTTCATGTGTCATATATTGGATATTACTTTAGGCGTGGTATGCTGGACATTATTTCAGGTGTCATATGTTGGATATTACTTTAGGTGTGGTATGCTGGACATTATTTCAGGTGTCATATGTAGGATACTATAATTATAGGCGTGGATTCATCTAATACAGTCATTCCTCGACATATGAGCTTAACGTGTTCTGGGACTGTACCTGTATGTCAATTTTCTTGTATCTTAAATCAATTTATTCTATATAAAATGACTTAATACCAATAACTCTGTTCTGACACTGAAAAAACCATCTAAAACATGATAACACGGTGAAAAAATGTGTTTTTAAATGTTGTAATTCGCTACCTACACCCACAAAGTAATAAATACTTATTTAGTGGTTATGATCTGCAATAAAATGTAACATTACTATGTACAGCACTGTATGGAGTTTTACATTTGAGTCAAACAAAGTGGTTAACGGTAGTGTGAGTGAGAGACTTGACAGCAACGTGTTCGATACACTAAACTTTTATGAAGCTACCTAACATAACATAAACTTTGAATTTAACTTAAATGAATTTAGCTTATGAAACACCTACACGCAAACTTAGAGCTAAGTTTCAATCCTTTGCTTGACGTAACTGTAATGTTGTCTTCGTTTTGATTCTTTATAATCTTTTTCCAGCTTGGTGCGTTTGCGTTGCTTTAGCTATAACTTTTGGCTGGCCTTTCAAACTTTTTTACAAACTGATTCAACAAAAATACAAAAGCGGCCTCTCGCATATTTGGCCACGTATTGGCCGCATAGAAAACCGACTTGTGTATCTTGGAGTTTGTTATATTTTAAGGTAGATACTTGCTCGAAGTTTTACTCGTATCTCGATTTTTTCACATGTCGGGGCACTTGTATTTCACATGTAGGGGCAGTTGTATTTCACATGTCGGGGCACTTGTATTTCACATGTCGGGGCACTTGTATTTCACATGTCGGGGCACTTGTATGGTTGAGATATGACTTGTATGGTTGAGATATGACATTACTTGGAATTTAACATTGTTCTTGGAACAATTCTGATGTTAAGATGATCATGGTCAAGGTGTTACAGCAATAGAAAAGGGTGAATGAAAATATTCAGGAATGACTATTACAAAATAAGGCTGGTTCACATTATATCGCCGTATGTCAGCGTTTTGCTTTCAGCGTACACCGATGGCATCGATGAAGCAACGCAAACACATCTGAAAGTTTGCAGCTGTCAAACTTTCCCGATATTTCATCAAACACCGACGACCGCTTTTACAATGTGAACCATTTTGGCGATAGTAATTCACGGCAACGGATGGCGAGATTTATTTATTTCCGTTTATGATAGTTGCTGCGGGACTGGTATTTGATTCCAGCACGCGAAAACAAAGAAGTTTCTTCGTGAAAATTAGAAAAAAATGAGAACATCTGGTAGTCAATGACCTTATTCAAGTCAACCATCTGGTAGTCAACAGCCTTGCACAAGTCAACCATCTGGTAGTCAATGAACTTACTCAAATCAACCATCTGATAGTCATTGAACTTACTCAAGTCAACCATCTGATAGTCAATGAACTCACTAAAGTCAACCATCTGATAGTCAATGAACTTACTCAAATCAACCATCTAATAGTCAATGAACTTACTCAAATCAACCATCTGATAGTCAATGAACTTACTCAAATCAACCATCTGATAGTCAATGAACTTACTCAAGTCAACCCTCTGGTAATCGATGATATTACCAGAGATGTAACTTGACTTCATAAGGATATGGATGTAGACCTCCATAACTGCGCAAGTAAATGTTAATTGCCTACAGAAGGCTGCTGTATTTGGTTTTCCATATTTACTTTATTCTATTCGTGTACACATCATCTTGCTGATATCTCTATACTAAGCAAGCAATGTTTTGTGTTTTTTTATTATTTCCATGATATGCCTAGCTGTTGACAAGAACCGGGCTACTCTCTAATATATTATACTTTAGAGTATGCCTGGGTGCCATAGTAAAATGGATTACCGAAGCATTACCACATTATCCTGTTTGTCATACCAACACTTACCACATGTCATACCAACACCTACCCCTCGTCATACCAATACCTACCACTTGTCATACCAATGCCTACCACTTGTCATACCAACACCTACCCCTCGTCATACCAATACCTACCCCTCGTCATACCAATACCTACCACTTGTCATACCAATGCCTACCACTTGCCATACCAATACCTACTATTTGATTCGCAAACAGATAAGTGATAAATTTTTAGTTAAATGTTTGAAGTTTACTAAAATAGATACTAAAACTTCCTTTAAGTATGTGTTTAGTAAGCTAAATCCATTTAAGTTAGATTCAGCGGTCATGTTACACGTCTGTCTTGAAGGTAAGAACTGTCCATGGTACGTACTGCACATAGTACTTTGTAATGTTACATTTTCTTGCAGATCATAACCACAAAATGCACTAAAGTTACCTATTGTAGGTAGCTAGAGTTACCAAGGTTAACATATTGTTTTGTTACTTTTTTTAATGATTTTTACCAGGAAGTGTTTGTATTAGATAATTACTATGGGTTTCTATACGACTCTATACAATATTTTTGCCTTACGAAGCCAACACTGAAATGAACTAAAATCATATAAGTGTATACCAAATAATTTTTCATCGAAATCATAGCAAAACAGACTATATTTAGCCATTACTTGCTAATGATTTCACATTTACATCTAAACACCTTTCAAGTGTTATTTTTCCTCTTAATTTATTTCAACAAAACACTTTTTTCATGATATGAAATTTAAAAGTAATAGCTGTTTGAAAAAGTTTGAACACCTTTAGTTGCTTTATTTTTCTTTCAATTCATTTGAACTGCACGAAAACTCTTTTCTCATGATATGAAGTTTTAAAATTAGAATGGTAAATGTTGTATATACTAAATAAAACTCAAATTTTCTCTCCAAAACTTTTTTATTACCGGGGCAACACTGGGCATTCACTTAGTCTTGTATATACAATTGGGCCTCCTGATGTTAGACTGTTGTATACTCAAGCATCATAATACACTAGCGTAGCTAGTGTATTATGATGCATGCTGGTACCAGCATTCCACTTACCTAAACACCTTGAAGCCTAATCTTGAATATACAAGTAGTTCCCTGATGCTAGACTGTATTAACAAATTCCAGGGACTGTAAGAGCACTTAGAATAGTGCAAGTCCTTTTGAACTGAATATCATGTTGAAGTTCCAAGCTTGTGGAACTCAATGAAAAAACAGTTATCAAATATAGTAAATAGTTCTTTTACACTATTTTAAAGAAATGATGTTTTAGAGATAACTGCAGAAACATTATAATTGCATTACCCAAGCCTGATAGAGTGTGATATTTGCCATGCATATTATAATTGCAGTACCCAAGCCTGATAGAGTGTGATATTTGCCATGCATATTATAATTGCAGTACCCAAGCCTGATATAGTGTGATATTTGCCATGCATATTATAATTGCATTACCCAAGCCTGATAGAGTGTGATATTTGACATGCATATTATAATTGCAGTACCCAAGCCTGATAGAGTGTGATATTTGCCATGCATATTATAATTGCATTACCCAAGCCTGATAGAGTGTGATATTTGACATGCATATTATAATTGCAGTACCCAAGCCTGATAGAGTGTGATATTTGACATGCATATTATAATTGCAGTACCCAAGCCTGATAGTGTGATATTTGCCATGCATATTATAATTGCATTACCCAAGCCTGATAGAGTGTGATATTTGCCATGCATATTATAATTGCAGTACCCAAGCCTGATAGAGTGTGATATTTGACATGCATATTATAATTGCAGTACCCAAGCCTGATAGAGTGTGATATTTGCCATACATAGAAAAAGAAATTTTAGCGTGAAGCTGTTGTTGCTGAGATGACTTCTAGCTTTGTCTAATTCGGATCCTTTGTTACCAAAAATCAGTCAATCAGTGTGTCATTAGTAACTAATGCTCTGTCAACAGACACATAATTTTCCATTTCTTGGTTCATTTTTTATTTACAATCATCTCCATTTCGGGCATTTCTTAAAAGTGCGCTCAGTTTTTCGGCGATATCTTGAAAGCTAGTAGTTGAATCGACTTGACACTTCGGAACAAACATGAAGAACATGTCCATTTACTACAAAAACTGCAAGCGCAGAAAAATAAAGCAAAACTATGTGAGTTTACTCAGGTGTAGGATCAGGTGGGAAAACAGTTCCCCAAATCATCGGAGAACTGTTTTTCTTGTGCTCAAGTGTTGATACTCTTCTTGTGTTAATATCTTAGCAGTGTCTCGATAGACTACAGTTAGTATTATGTAGATGTACCGGTACATAATATCTTAGCAGTGTCTCGATAGACTACAGTTAGTATTATGTAGAAGTACCGGTACATAATATCTCAGCAGTGTCTCGATATACTACAGTTAGTATTATGTAGATGTACCGGTACATATCTTAGCAGTGTCTCGATAGACTACAGTTAGTATAATGTAGATGTACCGGTATATAATATCTTAGCAGTGTCTCGATAGACTACAGTTAGTATTATGTAGATGTACCGGTACATAATATCTTAGCAGTGTCTCGATAGACTACAGTTAGTATTATGTAGAAGTACCGGTGTATAATATCTTAGCAGTGTCTCGATAGACTACAGTTAGTATTATGTAGATGTACCGGTACATAATATCTTAGCAGTGTCTCGATAGACTACAGTTAGTATTATGTAGAAGTACCGGTACATAATATCTTAGCAGTGTCTCGATAGACTACAGTTAGTATTATGTAGAAGTACCGGTGTATAATATCTTAGCAGTGTCTCGATAGACTACAGTTAGTATTATGTAGATGTACCGGTGTATAATATCTTAGCAGTGTCTCGATAGACTACAGTTAGTATTATGTAGAAGTACCTGTGTATAATATCTTAGCAGTGTCTCGATAGATCACAGTTAGTATAATGTAGATGTACCGGTGTATAATATCTTAGCAGTGTCTCGATAGATCACAGTTAGTATAATGTAGATGTACCGGTGTATAATATCTTAGCAGTGTCTCGATAGATCACAGTTAGTATAATGTAGATGTACCGGTGTATAATATCTTAGCAGTGTCTCGATAGATCACAGTTAGTATAATGTAGATGTACCGGTGTATAATATCTTAGCAGTGTCTCGATAGACTACAGTTAGTATTATGTAGAAGTACCTGTGTATAATATCTTAGCAGTGTCTCGATAGACTACAGTTAGTATAATGTAGATGTACCGGTGTATAATATCTTAGCAGTGTCTCGATAGACTACAGTTAGTATTATGTAGATGTACCGGTGTATAATATCTTAGCAGTGTCTCGATAGACTAAAGTTAGTATTATGTAGAAGTACCGGTGTATAATATCTTAGCAGTGTCTCGATAGACTACAGTCAGTATAATGTAGATGTACCGGTGTATAATATCTTAGCAGTGTCTCGATAGACTACAGTTAGTATTATGTAGAAGTACCGGTACATAATATCTCAGCAGTGTCTCGATAGACTAAAGTTAGTATTATGTAGAAGTACCGGTGTATAATATCTTAGCAGTGTCTCGATAGACTACAGTCAGTATAATGTAGATGTACCGGTGTATAATATCTTAGCAGTGTCTCGATAGACTACAGTTAGTATTATGTAGAAGTACCGGTGTATAATATCTTAGCAGTGTCTCGATAGACTACAGTCAGTATAATGTAGATGTACCGGTGTATAATATCTTAGCAGTGTCTCGATAGATTACAGTTAGTATTATGTAGATGTACCGGTGTATAATATCTTAGCAGTGTCTCGATAGACTAAAGTTAGTATTATGTAGAAGTACCGGTGAATAATATCTTAGCAGTGTCTCGATAGACTACAGTCAGTATAATGTAGATGTACCGGTGTATAATATCTTAGCAGTGTCTCGATAGACTAAAGTTAGTATTATGTAGAAGTACCGGTGTATAATATCTTAGCAGTGTCTCGATAGACTACAGTCAGTATAATGTAGATGTACCGGTGTATAATATCTTAGCAGTGTCTCAATAGACTACAGTTAGTATTATGTAGAAGTACCGGTACATAATATCTTAGCAGTGTCTCGATAGACTACAGTTAGTATTATGTAGATGTACCGGTGTATAATATCTTAGCAGTGTCTCGATATACTACAGTTAGTATTATGTAGATGTACCGGTGTATAATATCTTAGCAGTGTCTCGATAGACTACAGTTAGTATTATGTAGAAGTACCGGTGTATAATATCTTAGCAGTGTCTCGATAGACTACAGTTAGTATTATGTAGATGTACCGGTGTATAATATCTTAGCAGTGTCTCGATAGACTACAGTTAGTATTATGTAGATGTACCGGTACATAATATCTTAGCAGTGTCTCGATAGACTACAGTTAGTATTATGTAGAAGTACCGGTGTATAATATCTTAGCAGTGTCTCGATAGACTACAGTTAGTATTATGTAGATGTACCGGTGTATAATATCTTAGCAGTGTCTCGATAGACTACAGTTAGTATTATGTAGATGTACCGGTACATAATATCTTAGCAGTGTCTCGATAGACTACAGTTAGTATTATGTAGAAGTACCGGTGTATAATATCTTAGCAGTGTCTCGATAGACTACAGTTAGTATTATGTAGATGTACCGGTGTATAATATCTTAGCAGTGTCTCGATAGACTACAGTTAGTATTATGTAGATGTACCGGTACATAATATCTTAGCAGTGTCTCGATAGACTACAGTTAGTATTATGTAGAAGTACCGGTGTATAATATCTTAGCAGTGTCTCGATAGACTACAGTTAGTATTATGTAGATGTACCGGTGTATAATATCTTAGCAGTGTCTCGATAGACTACAGTTAGTATTATGTAGAAGTACCTGTGTATAATATCTTAGCAGTGTCTCGATAGACTACAGTTAGTATAATGTAGATGTACCGGTGTATAATATCTTAGCAGTGTCTCGATAGACTACAGTTAGTATTATGTAGAAGTACCGGTACATAATATCTCAGCAGTGTCTCGATAGACTACAGTTAGTATTATGTAGAAGTACCTGTGTATAATATCTTAGCAGTGTCTCGATAGATCACAGTTAGTATAATGTAGATGTACCGGTGTATAATATCTTAGCAGTGTCTCGATAGATCACAGTTAGTATAATGTAGATGTACCGGTGTATAATATCTTAGCAGTGTCTCGATAGACTACAGTTAGTATTATGTAGAAGTACCGGTGTATAATATCTTAGCAGTGTCTCGATAGACTACAGTTAGTATTATGTAGAAGTACCGGTGTATAATATCTTAGCAGTGTCTCGATAGACTACAGTTAGTATTATGTAGATGTACCGGTGTATAATATCTTAGCAGTGTCTCGATAGACTACAGTTAGTATTATGTAGATGTACCGGTACATAATATCTTAGCAGTGTCTCGATAGACTACAGTTAGTATTATGTAGAAGTACCGGTGTATAATATCTTAGCAGTGTCTCGATAGACTACAGTTAGTATTATGTAGATGTACCGGTGTATAATATCTTAGCAGTGTCTCGATAGACTACAGTTAGTATTATGTAGATGTACCGGTGTATAATATCTTAGCAGTGTCTCGATAGACTACAGTTAGTATTATGTAGAAGTACCGGTGTATAATATCTTAGCAGTGTCTCGATAGACTACAGTTAGTATTATGTAGATGTACCGGTGTATAATATCTTAGCAGTGTCTCGATAGACTACAGTTAGTATTATGTAGATGTACCGGTGTATAATATCTTAGCAGTGTCTCGATAGACTACAGTTAGTATTATGTAGATGTACCGGTACATAATATCTTAGCAGTGTCTCGATAGACTACAGTTAGTATTATGTAGAAGTACCGGTGTATAATATCTTAGCAGTGTCTCGATAGACTACAGTTAGTATTATGTAGATGTACCGGTGTATAATATCTTAGCAGTGTCTCGATAGACTACAGTTAGTATTATGTAGATGTACCGGTACATAATATCTTAGCAGTGTCTCGATAGACTACAGTTAGTATTATGTAGAAGTACCGGTGTATAATATCTTAGCAGTGTCTCGATAGACTACAGTTAGTATTATGTAGATGTACCGGTGTATAATATCTTAGCAGTGTCTCGATAGACTACAGTTAGTATTATGTAGAAGTACCTGTGTATAATATCTTAGCAGTGTCTCGATAGATCACAGTTAGTATAATGTAGATGTACCGGTGTATAATATCTTAGCAGTGTCTCGATAGATCACAGTTAGTATAATGTAGATGTACCGGTGTATAATATCTTAGCAGTGTCTCGATAGATCACAGTTAGTATAATGTAGATGTACCGGTGTATAATATCTTAGCAGTGTCTCGATAGACTACAGTTAGTATTATGTAGAAGTACCTGTGTATAATATCTTAGCAGTGTCTCGATAGACTACAGTTAGTATAATGTAGATGTACCGGTGTATAATATCTTAGCAGTGTCTCGATAGACTACAGTTAGTATTATGTAGAAGTACCGGTACATAATATCTCAGCAGTGTCTCGATAGACTACAGTTAGTATTATGTAGAAGTACCTGTGTATAATATCTTAGCAGTGTCTCGATAGATCACAGTTAGTATAATGTAGATGTACCGGTGTATAATATCTTAGCAGTGTCTCGATAGATCAAAGTTAGTATAATGTAGATGTACTGGTGTATAATATCTTAGCAGTGTCTCGATAGACTACAGTTAGTATTATGTAGATGTACCGGTGTATAATATCTTAGCAGTGTCTCGATAGACTACAGTTAGTATTATGTAGAAGTACCGGTGTATAATATCTTAGCAGTGTCTCGATAGACTAAAGTTAGTATTATGTAGAAGTACCGGTGTATAATATCTTAGCAGTGTCTTGATAGACTACAGTCAGTATAATGTAGATGTACCGATGTATAATATCTTAGCAGTGTCTCGATAGACTACAGTTAGTATAATGTAGATGTACCGGTGTATAATATCTTAGCAGTGTCTCGATAGACTACAGTTAGTATTATGTAGAAGTACCGGTGTATAATATCTTAGCAGTGTCTCGATAGACTACAGTTAGTATTATGTAGAAGTACCGGTACATAATATCTCAGCAGTGTCTCGATATACTACAGTTAGTATTATGTAGATGTACCGGTGTATAATATCTTAGCAGTGTCTCGATAGACTACAGTTAGTATTATGTAGATGTACCGGTGTGTAATATCTTAGCAGTGTCTCGATATACTACAGTTAGTATTATGTAGATGTACCGGTGTATAATATCTTAGCAGTGTCTCGATAGACTAAAGTTAGTATTATGTAGAAGTACCGGTGTATAATATCTTAGCAGTGTCTCGATAGACTACAGTCAGTATTATGTAGAAGTACCGGTGTATAATATCTTAGCAGTGTCTCGATAGACTACAGTTAGTATTATGTAGATGTACCGGTACATAATATCTTAGCAGCGTCTCGATAGACTACTGTTAGTATTTTGTCCCACATAAACTGTAGACGCTCCAGTAAGGTAAACCTCTTTTTCATAAATTCGGTATTACATAAAGAATTGATGTAGTTTTTGCTTTGCTTTCAAAAATTTGTTTCATGTACTAGCAATAACCTTTTCATCAGATTCTCTGCAACTTTAAAGTGTCAAATAATGCATTTCGTCGTATATGCCTCATATAGGCAGATGTTAACCGCTATAATATACATGTATATACATATTTTTCTCTACCACTTCCACAATAGAGTATACAATCTTTAAATGAGTGGAGATAAAGCAATATTTATTAGCTAAATAATATATTGAGTATGGAGTACTAGAAATTTCGATTACTGTACCCAAATAGGCTAATACTGCAAAAATAGCAACTAGAGACATTGCAGAGTAATGTATTATGCAATACCGTAAATTCCAGCGTATAAGTCGAAAATCTGATACCAAATTCCAAGCTTAAAAATCCATCCTCGATATTTACAGCGGTCACTTTTTTCATGACACGAATTCTAGTAAAATTCAACTTCAGAAAACCTTCGCAAATCAAATTTACATGATATGACATATGGGCATTTATTTATAAAATAGTAAAATACTAGTAATCTTACTCAACATGAGATGGACCAAACACAAAGTCCTATTTTTCACCATTCAAATTGTTATTGCAAAGATTCTTTCTAAGAATAATGGCTTATGTTCTCACTTGATGCTCTTTTCGTAGTATCTGCCTACAAGACCACATTTCGATAATTCATTTGACACATCTATGTAGTATCATCCATCCACCCTTTTTTGTACATGAATCACGATTCCTGACAGATATCTGTTTTGCGACATATTTTTTGTTATCATATCGCAGACCATGCATTCAAACCTCTCTACCCTGAACCGATTAGTTAACTGGTTATGTAAGCTTTTTACTTGAGTGCACAATACTTTATGATTACATAACTTTCTTTTGTGTTCTTATGGAACTATTGTGAAAGATCCATATAAATAGAGGGGTCAAATGGATGGTTGTTAGTCTGCAATGGTGGCCGCACAGTAAAAACCTCTACATCACACCAAGGTTCACTTCTACAACTTCTATTAACACAGCAGGTTTTTGTGAAAAACATTCATATTATCATACTGTGGCGGGCCAATACGGTGCTTTGTTTTTCGTGCCTCGAGGTATTTACTAGAACACTCGTCTCTCATTCTATTATTATTATTATATTGTTGGATGCATAGCCAGCGGCACAGAAAACCACAGACGTTTTTGCTGATGGCTTTTTTGAAAGACATTTTTTCTGCTCCGCATAGCCCGCCTCTGATACCGATTTGAGCCATAGACCAGGGTTGTGTTATACAACAGGTACATGTCAAAACAAGGATTTTAAAATAAACTTTAGACCTTGACTTATACGCCGGGTCAACATGTACGTCGAAATTTACGGTAACATATAATAAGACTAGCGAGATGCCCGGCCTTGCGCGAGTAATAAAAGGTTTGTGCATAGAAAACTTACTTTTAATCAACATACATGCCGTTTACCATTCGAAGTTTTAAATTAAGATGTTTGTTTATTTCTGTGAACTGTTTATTTTTGTTTAATGTGTTTATTTCTGTTTAATGTGTTTATTTCTGTTTAATGTGTTTATTTCTGTTTAATGTGTTTATTTCTGTGAACTGTTTATTTCTGTTTAACGTGTTTATTTCTGTGAACTGTTTATTTCTGTTTAATGTGTTTATTTCTGTGAACTGTTTATTTTTGTTTAATGTGTTTATTTCTGTGTACTGTTTATTTCCGTGTATATATACTGTACCAGCTGCAAGCCTACTACATCTCTATTCTGATTGCAATAGTTTAAACATTTTTCTTCACATATGGGCACATATTCTTTCTTCTGGCTTGGCTTCTAGTATGGCTTCCCATATTCCGCAAGATGAAATGTTAAGCGTGAAACCATAAAAGATTGGCAGGTGTAATAAGTATGAGTACAATATATTTCATGGTGTATTGAACAGCATAGTGTATTGGATAAATGTCTGTCTGCAGAACTGGCTGTTTCGAATTCAAATCTAGTGTGCAGCAAATTGTTCATGCCTGAATGAATGAAATTGGAGAAACACACATTAAGATTCATAAATGTAAAAAAAATAACTAGGCTTCAAAATTTTAAACCATGTTGGTAACAAATGTTCTCTTTCTGAAAGAGGGAATAATTGTTATGTCTAATACTGTTTTAAAAACAACAAGAAGATATGGCTAGTTTGGTACGCATTTATGAACTTTTACTTAAAGAACAAATGAACACTAAGAAACTACTGTACTATTCAAGTTATCATGTAAAATATGTGCTGGTAATTAGAGTAAATTTATGTAGGCCTACAATACAGACGGTTCCCTACTTACGAACATTCGAGTTACGAACAACGGTACATACGAACGTATGTACCGTTGTTCGTAACTCGAATAACTTTCGAATTATTTGTTTGAACTTTGTTTGAACTTTACATACTTATTGTAAAGGAATTTGCCAGCCTTTACTTGGCACGATCTCTACTAGTAAATAAAGAGAAGAGAGTGCGTGTAGTTTCATTCAGCTTTTAATTAGCGAAGAAAAGTTCACTAGCCGAGGAGCGTACGGCTATCTGCTCTGCTCAACTAAATGAGCGCACTCATTTATATACAATAATATCAACCGTTCCGGCTAACGGCAAGAACACCGGCTAACAAGGTTAATAGGACCGCTAGTGCGTTGGTATGACAACAATCTAAGTGACGATAAATGATAGTGTTATGACGGTATATCAGATATAACAATAGCATAACGAGTGAAACAACGATATAATAAACGGACAACACATACAAAAAATAAGACAACAACGATAAGTGATAGCATAACTATTAAAACAACAATATAATAAAAAGGACAAGACATACAATAAACAAGAAATGCAGTGTCATGGCCCGGCGTCCACCAAAGTATTATCTCCATTTTATTAAATATTTTTTCAGCACAAACCAATAAGGGTTACTTATACAAGCCTTAAACATACTTATATAAACCTTCAATATACTTATATAGGCCTTAAACATAAATTATAATACAAAATATAGCACTGAAGCAACTTACGAACAAATTCACCTTACGAACAATCGTTCGGAACGTAACTCGTTCGTAGGTTGGGAACCGTCTGTAATGCATAATAATATTTGCCAATTACTGCCAATGTTTACTACTGTTTTCCTTTTTCACTCTTTTTTATCAGCTGGTTGCTACAAATTAATTTCACCCCAGCAAAAACCAACCCCGAACAAAAACCCTTAAAAGTTGACTTGCAACAAACTTCACATTACAGCTTTTTGGTATCAAAAGATTCACCATGTCTTACTCTGCTGTGTTGTAGGTGCAAAATATGTGGAAATGTGATTACAAGCTCTTAAAAGCTCAAAAACAAACAGTTAATCGCAGCTATCACGAAACCGCTGTAGATTGGAATCAGCTTATTTCTCTGATGTGGTCAATCCATTTGGTTATTGCTTTGACACGTGATGTTCTCATGTAAACTGAAAGGCCAATAAAAGGCTCAATATAAAACATCTCGTAGCACTAGTTTATGACAAACACTTCAGGTTCTACAGAAAAGCCCGGATCAAATATGGATGCTCGCTACTTTACAGCTTTGTTTCGGCTTGGTCTAATCGTCTAGTCGTAATCTGATCATGTGACCCATACTTCCTGCCAAACAGCGTGAATAATTTCTGCAGCATTTTTCGACTATCACAGGTGACCAACAGGCTCCTCATGTTTATTAGAGAATGATATGCACTCTTTCGAGCTAAGGTTAAACAATTAAACAAATTTTTACAGTAGGTTTTGAGATATCAGTGCTCAGTGACAGCATTACAATGATGATGAAACAGACGTGTAACGACAATTATAGACTTGGTTTTATTGAATGCTAGAAGTATATTTGTGAAAATACTTCGACGAATGAGGTTGCATGAAAGTGTAAAAAGAAGCCATCTTGTTCAGTTGCGTCTCATTGGAGCCGATTTTGAAAGAGATGCTAATCTATGGCAGTTTCGTGATGGATGCGATTAACTGTTCGTTTTTGAGCTTTTAAGAGCTTGTAATCACATTTCCACATATTTTGCACCTACAACACAGCAGAGTAAGACATGGTGAATCTTTTGATACCAAATAACTGTCATATGAATTTTGTTGCAAGTAAACATTTAACTTGATGGGTAATTGCTATAATCATGAACACTAAACCGAGTGAAAGTTTAGAAAAAGAGAAAAGTCGTCGATACAAACCAATAATACTACAACTAGAAATTCGCCTGTCATACAGCCCACAACCTGAAAATGGAATAAGTGATAATGGAAAAAAAGAAAGGGTAGTGCTGGTTATTGAAAAAGTAGTTGTCAGCAGGAATTGACAGAGACTACTATATCAAACCAATGTTTTAAAATAAATATTAATTAAAGCTGTAGGCCTAACCTATTGTAATGTGTGTAACTTGACAACAGCAAAAAGGAAATATGTTTATTATGTCACTGAAATGCAATATTAGAAGTAAAATGGCAAGCTGCTGTGTAATATACAGTTTGAAAGTCGGTTGTGTTGAATGTAGAATTGTTTTGATAGCGATCCTTAACAGAAAGCAAGTATGAGCGTTCATGCGTCTGGAAGTTTTCTGCAAACTAGAGCGAAATAAAAAAATGTTCTCGTCATAAAGGGGCATTGTAGTTCGGCCCTAGCTTGTACATAAGATGTAAATTTAAAATCATATGTTTATTTAAATTAAAATCATTTAAATTTTAAAGGTTGACTTGCAACAAAAATCACATTACAGTTATTTGGTATCAAAAGATTCACCATGTCTTACTCTGTTGTGTTGTTAAGTGCCAAATATGTGGAAATGTGATTACAAGCTCTTAAAAGCTCAAAAACGAAAAGCGGCCGTAGATTGGAATTTCTTTATTTCGATGACGTAGCCACGAAATTTGGTTATCGTCTTGTCACGTATGTTCTCACGTGAATTGAAAGGCCAATACAAAGCTCAATATAAAAATTATCGTAGTACTAGTTTATGACAAACACTTCGTGTTTTACCGAAGACCCCGTATCAAATATAGATGCTCGCTACTTTACAGTTTTGTTTCGGCATTATTCAATCGTCAAGTCATTCTCTGATCATGTGACCCAATACTTCGCAAATAATTTTTGCAGCACTTTTCGATTATCACAGGTGACCAACAGGCTCGTCATGATCATCAGACAATGATATGTACTCCTTTGAGCTAAGGTTAAAAAGTTTAACGATTTTTTAAGGTAAGTTATAAGATATCAGTGCTAAAAGTGACAGCATTACAATGACGATAAAATAGACGCGTAAGAACAATAGACATGGTTTTATTGAATGCGTGAAGTATATTTGTGAAAATATTTCGACGAATAAGGTTGCAAGAAAGTGTAAACAGAAACCATCTCTCACAACTACATCACATTTGAGCAGTTTTGGAAAAAGAATCCAAACTACGGCAGTCTCGTGTGGCTGCGATTTTCTGTTCGTTTTTGAGCTTTTAAGAGCTTGTAATCACCTTTCCACATATTTTGCACCTACAACACAACATAGTAAGACATGGTGAATTTTTTCATATCAAATAACTGTAACGTGAATTTTGTTGCAAGTCAACCTTTAAGATCATAAGATGCACTGAATTTATTAACAGCGTCAGGTCTAACTTGTTGGCACGTATGACATAGTTGTATTTGAGCATTGTATGTAATAAAATGTTTCACATTACATCAAGTACATGTGAGCTGTGATAAGTTGTTGTCAAGTCTGCCTAGAAAGTTGTTACGCAGTTCTTGAAAATCAGGACAATCTAAAGATTGAAAATGAGGAATGTGATGGAGGGGGCAGCATTGGGAGGAGCAATATTGTTTTGTGCAATATTTGGTGCAATATTTTCATGGTCAACGATGTCCATAAAATCATGATCATCATCTGGAAATAAAGGGGCTGCCAAGTCCATATTATTTACATTGCCTACAACATCTACTAAAGAATTCTCTGAATCAGATGAGTTGTTGTTATTATTTTGAGTAGCGTGTTGTTGAACATTAGCATTTGATGTTGATGGTTGCTGTGAGGACCTTCTATTTATCCCCTCCGTAGTAATTGGGAAACACGTGGACGGCCACTGCGACGACGTGGTGTTCTGGGAGGTTGTATGTCCATGGAAGTTGTCAAGTTGTTTTGAAATGAAATTCAAAAGGTCAATTATGCAATAACCAAAAGGGTGTATAAAAATCAGACCTAATCTACTACTATCTCAAACTTATGTTTTACAACAATAAAATAAATATTAATTCAAGCTGTAGACCTAACCTACTGTACGTAATTTAACTAACGACAGCAATAATGAAATATGTTTATTATATCTCTGAAATGCAATATTAAAAGTAAAATGGCAAGCTGCCGTGTATTATACAGTTTGGAAGTTGGTTGTGTTGAATGTAGAATGGTTTTGACAGCGATATGTAACAGAAAGCAAGCATTAGCATTCACGGGTCTGGAAGTTTTCTGCAAACTGGAGTGAAATAAAGAAATATTCTTGTCACAAAGGGGCGTTGTAGTTCGGCCCTAGCTTGTAGATAAGATGTAAATAAATTTGGCTAATGTTCTAGACAATTTAAAAAACCTTCGGTAAGTGGACAAAGACATAGGCTGATAAACTGTGTACCACATTTTCGTACCTGTAAATCGGTCTACGCCTCAAACAGTCTAGTTTTATTACAGAAACCTTCGGCAATTAGACAATTCTATAGACTGGTGAATTGTGCACGTTTTTCTCGTGAAATTTGGACGACTTAATGGTTATACTATTTGTCGCACGGCCTTGTTGGCGTTTCGTTGGCCGGTTTTAATTTTGATTAACAAAGGCTTCTCAAGGTTCTACTTCGATTTAGGCCGAATTAATCTGTCTATTTATGTGTCATCCGATCAGATGGATTAGTTTTAGGATATTGCGGTAACCTTTCAGAGGCTTGGTAACATATTTAAATAGGTTTATATGTGTTTTGTATCATTATTATACTTAAACGGCTCTACAGAAAAATGGTTAAATTTGTTGACGAAATTTCGGTACAAAGGTTTGGTCACGCCGTTAACGGATAATTTTTCGGGAGTTGTGTGCACATATGCATTTATCATAAATCTCCCAACCAATCGCTTCGCTCGTGTTTGATCGTAGGATTACGGTTCAGATCGTCAATAATTATAAAGATAAGTTTAGTTTTTGTCCTTTCTGAAAGGGCAAAGGGTGAGTTTGGGGTTTGGGAAGATCTCAGAATGCATTAGGCATTTTACATGTTTTTTATGGTTCATATATCGTAAAATCCCCTATTATACCTACATAAACATTCTTGAAATGGATGATGAGTTGTAGGAGTGTCTACTGTATATATAAAATTTATATTGTCTGCTTTAAAACACAGGTAATGTTTATAACATATGTATAGTAGCTGTGCAGTACATGTGTAGTACAAGTTTAGGGCTGTGCATGGGCGTTATACGTGTAGTACACGTATAGTATGTATATAGTACGTATTTATCTATGATTGTTAACAAGCATAATTTAAAAATTAGACATAGAAATGTTAGCTTTTGCCAGCTTTGTTTACTAAAACTTTGTGAGTGAGGAAATATGGATAAGAATCAGGTGTGAATTACTTGCTATGATAGCAGCTTTAGCGGATAGAATAAGCAAACAGTATGAGGAGTTCATAGCAACAATCGGGTCATTATGAAGTGTAAAATTAATGATAAGCGTGTCTAGACATTCAAGTACTCTACAGCACTAGGGCTGCACCACACCGGGTCTGATCTTTTGTACAAGCCAATAGAGGTGGAACGAGACAGGTTTTTTAAGTTCGAGACGAGACTCGAGACACTGTCTTGTGAAAATTCGAGACTCGAGACACGAGACAGTAAAATAATGAGCATTTGGTGATGATTTCACTACACAAGTACTAGCTACTCGGTATATATAAATTAATAAATCTATTTTTAAATTGAATTTTCACCTGATGTAAACGATTTAAATACAACATTTTAATTATTATAGTGATATGCATGTAGTTTTTGTAAACAAAAGTGACACAAACAGCTCTAAAATACCGAAGTTATATATATTCTAAGAATTTTGAGCTTGATTGATCATAATTATTATAAACATATTGCTTTGTACATGTATATTTTTACCATCTATTGAATAGTTCTTACTTTTTAATGTAATGTGTAATGAAACCGATAGCCGTCGCTCTACAAAGAAATACCGCAACTAAAAGCACACACGATAACACTTTCATTCTTATCGTTTCATTAATGTTAAGTTTTGTTTATGTATTAACTGTAGTATGTGAATTATATTTAAATTGTGCTCATGAAATTATATTAATTACTGTATACATGAACATGTATATTCTTATATTGAGTTAACAAAACGTCATTGTTAACCGAACACGGACTATGGTCGACACGGCCTTTCGTTCGTTTCTCCATGTCCGAGCAAGTTTTACCCGCGATTGGTAGTATATACGTAAAAGAGGCCCGAATTTTATGAAGGTCAGTTGGTGTTTAGACACGATACGATAAAATACAGACATTTTACCTGCAAAAGTTATCCAATTTATTAAATTGGATTATCCGAAGAGTAATTAGATACGACCCGGTATCTGTTTTAAGAACACAGAACCGAACTAAAATATAACAGGGCCGTTGTCCGGACTACATGATTAGACTCAGTGGCCAACATAATCAATAGCAACAGGTAGTAACGGACTGGGTATAACTTTAAAGGCAGCTGCCCGCAATCCGTTACAATATATGGAGTTGTTGCTACCACAAGAAGCCATGTTTTAACGACCGTGCGCAGGCGCTTTAGTTCTATTTCCTGTCTCGAGTTTGGCAATAGTTAACTCGAGACGAGACCGATACGAGACAGGTCGATACTCGAGACGTCTCGTGTCTCGTTCCACCTCTACAAGCCAAGGCTAAAGTTAGCTGCTAATGAGAGATTCACAACTGGTACTTACAAGGACGAATGAAAAAACTGTTCAGAAACCCTATTCAATAGAGGCAACTTTGATAAACTGATCAGAGACCCTATTCAATAGAGGCAACCTTCATAAACTGATCAGAGACACTATTCAATAGAGGCAACTTTGATAAACTGATCAGAGACCCTATTCAATCGAGGCAACCTTCATGAACTGATCAGAGACACTATTCAATAGAGGCAACTTTCATAAACTGATCAGAGACACTATTCAATAGAGGTAACCTTTATAAACTGATCAGAGACACTATTCAATAGCTCTGCAACCTTGATAAACTGATCAGAGACACTATTCAATAGAGGCAACTTTCATAAACTGATCAGAGACACTATTCAATAGAGGTAACCTTTATAAACTGATCAGAGACACTATTCAATAGCTCTGCAACCTTGATAAACTGATCAGAGACACTACTCAATAGAGGTAACCTTGATAAACTGATCAGAGACACTATTCAATAAAGGCAACCTTCATAAACTGATCAGAGACACTATTCAATAAAGGCAACCTTCATAAACTGATCAGAGACACCATTCAATAGAGATAACCTTCATAAACTGATCAGAGACACTATTCAATAGAGGTAACCATCATAAACTGATCAGAGACACTATTCAATAGCTCGGCAACCTTGATAAACTCTAAAAAACTTTGGAATATTACATGTCTATCTTTGCTTGCATAATCTGCACTCATTGGGCAGACAAATCTCATTTTTAGGATCCCTGTGATAAACTATAAAAACTAGTGCGATTAAGAATGATACAATTTCTGAGTCTTTTTAGGATAATATATTTTAAACTAACCCAAACGTAAACACAAATATCTTGAGACCTGTTTGCTCTATTACTGTTGTTACATGAAGGTAGTCCACACGGGCATTCCACAAGCGAGCAGCAAATCTGATCATCTTCATGTAAGGAAATAAAAGTGGAACTTCTTGTGCTCTTTAATTTGTAAGGCAGTAAATGCCATTAATAGAGAGCTTATTGGCTTCTCTTTACAACAGGCAAGTATATTCAGCTACTGGTATAGGCACCTAGCAATGCCATGCACCTCACTTCAGTGAAAACTTATTATAAAAGGCTAATGGTTTAAAATATTGTAGTGACAAAATGGTGTGATAAAACATCAAATAAGTCAGTGCCAACCTACTCATATAACTTTTTGAAATTACTTTATTTTTAAGGATACTCATGCAGCACGCAGCATAAATTCTACTGCTAGACTCTGACAAAATTTTAAACATTCTAATTAATCAAATAATTCACTAAAAATGCACTCATCTAGCTATAAGTTCAATATTCCTTCTTTAGAACAGCTATACTCTTCTCCAGCTACACACGCTACACAACCCTACACTGTTCTTTATAACAGAATCTACACTCAGTTGAACTAATTTGACGGTGTTGCTGGTTGCACACAGTGTCACAGATGGCAGAGGCAGGAATAGAAATGCTATCATACATTTTGTTTGCGTATTAAAACCAAGTCTGAAACTTGACCTGCTACATTTGATTTATCACTGATCGTGTAGACAACTCCTGTCATTGTAGTTGGAGCCCCAAGTAAGATTTTACCAATTTTCTGGATTGCCTGAGATCTGGTGTTTGGGCTCCCGAGCACTCTGCGTAACAACAGTAGAAGTTTTTAGCTCAATTCAATAACCTTTCCTTCTTTGTCTGCCTATTTTTAGCTTAAAATGAAACTGCTCAATATATTTCAGAGAGAGCTGCTAGACAATACAGGCCGAGTAATATACCTCTCTGCATCTTACTGGTTTAGGATAAACCATCAGTCTTCCTTGGCAGCACAAATGCAGAAGTAATCAGGGCCAACACTTTACAACCGCTTCAGCGAATTACTATTGTATCAAGGATACCACTTGAGAGTATACCCAGGTACCATAGTAAAATGAACTGATAAAATGGAGTGAATACTACATTACCTTTGCCTTGACACACCAACACCTACCATTTGTCATACCAATACCTACCATTTGTCATACCAATACCTACCACTTGTCATACCAATACCTACTACTTGTCATACCAATACCTACCACTTGTCATACCAACACCTACCACTTGTCACACCAATACCTACTACTTGTCATACCAATACCTACCACTTGTCATACCAATACATACCACTTGTCATACCAATACCTACCACTTGTCATACCAATACCTACTACTTGTCACACCAATACCTACCACTTGTCATACTAATACCTAGCATTTGTCATACTAATACCACTAATACCAACCATTTGTCACACTAATACCTACTACTTTTCACACTGATACCTACGACTCAAGCATTAAAAGTAATGAAATATGTTATAATATTAAACACTAATCACATTTCCTATTGACCATTCGCCTGTAGCAAAGCTTTGCAGACCAGCACAGCCGGACACTGCAACTACAAATTCGTTGTCTACCAACATTATATCTGTAGCAAGCTTGAACTGTAGCAACATTATATCTGTAGCAATGCTAGTGAGACTTAATAGGTCTCACTAGCATTTGTTGTGCAATGAAAAGCCTCCATTTACTAGCCATAAGCTGTTTCCAGCGCATTCATCAGTGATTCACTCGATGTCCATTTACCTAGCCTGTCTTGACAAACTGTTGTTTTTGCGGAGTTGTCCCCCCCCCCCCCCCCCCCGTCGAGCAACACAACAGCTTGTCGCAAGACGTACTGCACCTGATGCATCAGCTGCACTTTCAGGGAGTTGTTCTCTTCCGTCTATGCGGCTTGGTTGCGATGTTATCAGTCGCTCCATTGGTAATCATAACGAATTTCGCGCAAAAGTTTATGTAGAAAAAAATAAGATTACAATGTTTAACCAGCGACCAGCCTCTGCGGTAAACTTTAGTAGAACTAAAGAATCTATTTGAATGGCATGGCGCTATATTTTTCAACCCTTTCCCTATTATAGTGGTGTTTTATTAGAAGTGATGTTCAAATAGAGGGTGGATGTGTATTTTGGACAAGTACTGTATTTTTCGACTAAAATTCATCAAAGTTTTGAGTAAATAAATTTAACCTTTTGCTGCATAGGTTTGAAGCATTTTAAGCACTGCTAGTCTTGCATACATTTTACACTCTCCTTCAAGCGGAGCAACATTAATGCTGTCAGCCTTGACATTTTTGCTGGACCATTTTTCATATACAACGACGTATGAGACCGAGTTAAACAACTTTGATTATAAAATATTAGTATATTATTTAATATATATAAAATATTAGTCAAATACAGTTATTAATTATTCCGATAGTGTCGCTTTCAAAGTTTTAAAGAAAAACTGTAAAGCTTTGGAGTTAGAAAACTGACATAACATTTACAATTTTTAAAGTTAGAATATGCCATAACAATGGCTGCTGTTACGCCGTACAGTGTTAACAGAGTATTCTCATCGTTCATCTAAACCTTTTTTAAAGTTTTCAGATCAGTTTGGAAACCACATTATGAACAAATCTGAAAACAATGTACTAGATTTGGGTTTTAGCTACTTCGAATCTGAGTACAGTTCTGATAAACGTGAGAATTGCTCTTTTAAAATGCTCCGTCACTGAAGCCATGGCAACCACTACAGCAACAACGAAAGAATTAATTGTTATTGATGTAACCGAGCCATTATTTGTAACATTTTGTCGACCGTTTTTCTACTGATCACTTTCTATTATGGTTCTGTAAAGATGAGGTAACGTTCAACTGAATGATAGTGCGGTATTTTTCGACCCTTCTCTTATAGTGACATTCTATTAGAGGTGGCGTTTAAATAAAGGCAGTATTCAAATAAAGGTGGCACTCAAATAGAGGTTTTCCGGTATGAACCACTCAGTTGATCTGATGAAAATAACTGTGACTGCTGGACTTGTGACAGTTGACACCGTATCTGATGCATATGCACTGCTCTAGTTGCCAAATGACTGTCAACAAAAGTGAATATGATTGCTTCATCACTAACCTCAACTGCAATGTCAACACCCACAGATTTGCCGGCAAATATGCTCAACAACTCTGCAGTGTGCTCTCATGTGCCACAGCAACTTTCATCGCTAAACCTCTACTTAAAATCGCCTCTACTTACAATCGCCTCAACATATGATTTTTGTAGCATTCAATGTGAAAATTAAAAAGACGTTTTTACTATACCAGAATAATTTCCAACACACAATGTTTCAAGTTTCTGTGACACATTGCAGTTTTTAGGTGAAAATAAGAACGCTTGTACAAGCTCAATATCAGAGGTAAAACGATATTAAAGCAATAAAAATCTATAAGTCAAGTTGGTTTAACCTTCACTTAGTCCAAGTTAGAGTAAGATCTGAACGAGTATGGGAGGGGCTGCTTACGAGAACAGCATCGCTCAGTCTTTTTTGTCAAATCAGTTTACAACAGTTTTAAAAAAGGCTGGCTCAAATTCAAATTGAAAGCGAGTCAAAATGGGAAGCAAAAAGAGTCAACCCGGAAGATAATAAAAAATGACAACAGAGAAAAAAGTAGAATTTAGTTTTGTGTAATATTAAAACTTAATTTTAAAGGTGCGCTTAGTAAGCTAAATTTATGCTACTCGGCGTCACCAAAGTGTAGCATACCAAACGTGTTGCTGTTGTCTCTCACACAGCTGTAAGCCGCTACCGTCTGTTTTAAAGGTGAGAACTCCATACAGTGCTGTACATGATAATGTTAGATTTTATTCCAGATCATAACAAAAAAATAGCTATTTGTTACTTTGTGAGCGTAGGTAGGAATTAAATCAATTAAAAACACATTTCTCCATTGTGATATTATGTTTAAGTGGCTTTTTAGGTGGTAGGAATTAATTAATTTGTATTTAGCTATTTTATATAGGAAAAACTGATTTGAGACTTGACATATCAGTTCGGTTATAGAATAAATTAAGCTCGTATATCGAGGTGTGACTGTAATTTGAAAGCACAACTAGCTCCAACAAATAATGCTCAGCTATCATGAGAGATCAACAAACGAATAAACCTAGAAGCTGTCTTCCACTGTGTGTCCTGGCTAAGAAATACTGCAAGTCAACATATCAACCGCTGTTTTACCATATAGTTTAGCGCCAGTTGCAGGCCCAGTTTTACATTTTCAAAAGTGAAAGAGAAGCCATGACTTGCATTTATTGCTTGATAGCCCGCCACAAGATACAAGAACTGTAAGAGTGAGACATTCTGCCCTAGTACCAGTCACGTTGACAAATGACTAGCAGCAGGCAGCTGATAAGAATACCAACCATGTTTATTCTACCTTGTCCGATGATGGAGCGGGTGAGAGCGGGTGGCAGGAAATATTTGCCAGATGAGTGATAATTTAGGCTGCAATATTATCCTACTCAGCATGACTTCACAATTATTGGCAGCGTGAACCCGACTCTGGAGGAATTTGCTACTCACTGCCGAGCAGCGCTGACTTCGTGTGTGTTGAATACATCACTGTGTGAAGTGGTCAAGGCAATGTATGATGATGTATTATAATACATTACAATGTATTGTAACATTGTAATGTGCTATGTCTCTGGCTGACACTCTTTCTGTGGTCTTTGCTCTCAGAATAATGCAAGAGTCTTTATTAGTCACTACCATTGGCCCACATAGGTTGATGTCTTAAATAATACTTTTCACAAAAAATGTTAGTTTTAATGTTTGTCAGCGTCTACAGTATTTCTGATGGGTATATTATGTATATCGAAGAGCAACAATGTATTTATGCGCTCATGTAAAATCTGACTCAATGATGTAATGATTCAACAATTATGAATTTGCTAAACCCTGAGCTAGTTATGTGACTACAAACAGCTACAAAGTGACCTTAATGCTAAGGCTACCCTTCAACCTCTACCTACACCCCCGTCAGTCTCCTATAACGCTAAGGCTATCCTTCAACTTCTACCTACACCCCGTCAGTCTCCTATAGAGCTAAGGCTACCCTTCAACTCCTACCTACACCCAGTCAGTCTCCTGTAAAGCTGAGACTACCCTTAAAAGCAAAGTCTATGTGATAATAAAAACCTTTTCACATGAATTAGTACTTCATGCATTTAGTTTCTCACATGTAATTTAGTTCTGTACATTTAATTTGTATATAATGCATCTATTTTACTTCATGTAATTACTGAAGACTTATTAAACAGAATACAATGTATTGTTATAAGAATATGTGCTCCAACATACAGCTGTCTCAACATACCCAGTAAATATCGGAAGAGATCAGCTTCGCAAGTCAAAGTTTAGGCATACTTCATATAAACAAATCTATCATGAAGTTGAAAAAGACATGATGCTCATATTTCTATTTCAGGTTAAAGTGGTAACATTCAAACTGTTTTAATAAAATCAAAATTCACATGCTATTAAACCTTTTTAATATGTAGAGTATTATAATAGTTACATCCTATTGCTAATGCTATATGATATCGCTATATCATATAGCATTAGGAACACCATATATTGATCGAATTGATGGACCGCAATATGCAATGAGCTTAAAAACTCAAATGGGCGGAATACCAATAACAAAGCACACAACATTATCTATACACTATTTTCCATGACACGGATAATGCACATTTGGAGTTATGTGCACATTGAGTTACTATGCGATAAGTTTTTCAATGGAAATTCGCATAATGCGGATTACCATGGGCTCTTTGTTAAGATAGATGAGGATTTCTACACAAGCGTTCATAGCAGCCCATTTGGAACTGCTCAAACCAAAATAGAACGACTAAAATGTGGACAATGTTAAAATGGTATGGTTTGCACGGCCTTTTCTTGGGCATCATCGGCATATTCCGTTTCCATCTTTTCCACACATGAATTCAGTCAAAGTTAGTAATAAAATTCATACGACTTGCGGATGACGCCATCTTGCAGATCAACAGCAGTATGAAAATATACATTTTATAAGGTTTGTTACGAAGAATATTAGGCTACCTTAAACAAATAACTGGATTCTTCGAACAAAAGAAAATGGCAGGGTAATAATGCATATGCGTTACCATAGCATTAGGATTTTTAGCCCGAAATATGACAATAATTGATCCTTGTCATTCTCCTAAACTACTGCTCATGCACAAGCAAGAAATTATAGGTTATTCCATAATAAAAGTACTTCTAAAAAATTTAAGTTGTCTGTCCGGTTGTGCAGATGTCACAACCGCCTTAACCTATCCCCAATAGCACTTGAGCACACATATATGTAGAACATGAATTGGAGGTCTGTGGAATGAAGAGTAACTCCTATCAAATCTGTAGAGTGATTATCAAGTCCTTACCCCTTCATAGGACAGGTTGCATAGGCAGGTAAAGAGAGCCACATAAAAGAGAGACTCAGTGCTGGAGGCAGCCATGTTCTCGACAGTCAGAAGTTCAATATAAAATGCCAAACACCGGGTTACTAGGTCTGTCTTCTCAGGTCGCTGGCAATCCTAGCAGTACATCCAACGAAATGTTCTAAAATATCAATATACTTAATTGAACAGGGTAAGTTAGATATCTCTGTTAAACTGCAGATCTGTTTGAGCAATGTGAAGGTTGAAACCTCACCATTAAGCACTGGCTCTCTGGGCCTAAACTTCTTTGTCACAATAAAACAATTAAAACAATGGAAACACAATGAGATCAAGTGAAAACAGCAAATAGTGGTACTGACAACAGCCTTTTACTATCTAATCAATTGAAGCCAATGCAATTGAAAAAGGAAAATAAGGAACAAACCCTCAAGGATGTCAGATTTATCTTGCACTGGATTGAAGGCAAGGTAAGGGCATGCGGGCAAATTTACTCCAAGCATTTTCTTCTTGATTTTCTTGTTTGCATAAATTGAGTCTGGCAGGACATATAAAGATGACAGACACTGGATGTTCTTGTTTGCATAATGTGAGTCTGACTGGACATATAAAGCTGACAGACACTGGAGGTTCTTGTTTGCATAAATTGAGTCTGGCTGGACATATAAAGATGACAGACACTGGATGTTCTTGTTTGCATAATGTGAGTCTGACTGGACATATAAAGCTGACAGACACTGGAGGTTCTTGTTTGCATAAATTGAGTCTGGCTGGACATATAAAGATGACAGACACTGGATGTTCTTGTTTGCATAATGTGAGTCTGACTAGACATATAAAGCTGACAGACACTGGAGGTTCTTGTTTGCATAAATTGGGTCTGGCTGGACATATAAAGCTGACAGACACTGGAGGTTCTTGTTTGCATAAATTGAGTCTGGCTGGAGATATAAAGATGACAGACACTGGATGTTCTTGTTTGCATAATGTGAGTCTGACTGGACATATAAAGCTGACAGACACTGGAGGTTCTTGTTTGCATAAATTGAGTCTGGCTGGACATATAAAGATGGCAGACACTGGATTTTCTTGTTTGCATAATGTGAGTCTGACTAGACATATAAAGCTGACAGACACTGGAGGTTCTTGTTTGCATAAATTGAGTCTGGCTGGACATATAAAGATGACAGACACTGGATGTTCTTGTTTGCATAATGTGAGTCTGACTGGACATAGAGAGCTGACAGACACTGGAGGTTCTTGTTTGCATAAATTGAGTCTGGCTGGACATAAAAAATGACAGATAATGGATGTTCTTGTTTGCATAATTTAAGTCTGGCTGGACATAAAAAGTTGACAGACATTGTCAGTATTAAACCAATGTGTAGTCTATCAAGGAGACTGTCAACGTTAAACCAATATGTATCAAGGAAACTGTCAACGTCAAACCAATGTACACTCTACCAAGGAGGCTGTCAACATCAAACCAATGTGTACTCTACCAAGGAGACTGTCAACATCAAAGCAATTTGTACTCTACCAAGGAGACTGACAATATCAAACCAATATGTACTCTACCAAGGAGACTGTAACATCAAAGCAATTTGTACTCTACCAAAGAGACAACTCTGAATTGACTACAGAAACATTAATGTACAACCGAAATGAGCCAATTAGATAATGTGCAGATTAATGTTAATCTCTAAACCGATAAAAGCACCGATATCAGCCAATTCAAAAAACAAATAAATTGAATATATTGTGCAGAGTAGATATTTGCTGTGGCTAAACACATTGATGCTCCTAAGTGAAGCATGGCATGGAAAAATAAATTGACCAATGAGAATTAGCCTCAGTCATATGAAGACCATGACATTCGTTCTAGATTTTCTATTACCATTATTCAAGCATCGTCAGCATATTTATTACCTAATACGGATCAGCAACAAGTTGTGACAGCAATAACGCTTGTGTAGCTATTTGTACTGCTAACTTTGCTTTAAAAAAGGATGTTTAACGTTGTTGATCAAAACAGCCAACTACAAAAATACTTTGGGCTCATGACATGAATCCAAACTAAAAAAGAAACTTAATTTCAACATATTTGATTAGATAAAGAAATAATTATCTGATAGGTGTCATTACCAGTTTCAGTTTACACTAGTTGTTTTCATGAATCATTTTCAAGTGAGAGCTTTTTCCATGTTTAAGTAAATGTTTATGTGAAGCTTTGTTGTCAGTGCCATTAAAAAGCAAATCTAAGAAGAATCTACAGCGCTTTGGAAATGAATGAAATGAATGAAATGACATTGAAATGTTCATTACAATAAACTATTTCAGCCAATCATAAATAGGCCGATGTTACCTCAGTGAACATACACCAGCATATGGCCTTAGGCGATACACTTAACCCTTTTGCAGGCAAGTTTTTTTGGGCAATTTGAGATCCCCTGGGCAGATTAATTTTTCACAAATTGATTTTTAAAAAAATCATTGATACACTTTTATTTATGATATTGTATATGTGTATTGTGTTTTTATTATATAGGTAAATACAAATAAACATTTATAAGTCAAATTCCTATATAAGTGTATCTCTAGCTATAGTAATTTTGGAAGCATTTGCCCTTGCAGAGGCCTACACCACAGTCTTGACATCATGTGCGTATTATTGTTCCTCTATAGCTTTGCCTATAGCCTTTGGAGGACGCCATGACAGTAAAAAGAAAGTTGTTGCACTCTGGGAAAATATTCAGAAAGCAGTAACAGAAGCATAAACAAGCTACAAACAAAAATCTCCATTTTATTCAAATATGCTTTTATTTCAAATATTTCGTTCGTTTAGTATTGCAAAAACGATCATTTTTTTCTCAAAACGGCTAATTTTTTGGTTGCTAACAGAGATCAATATATTTTAATTTACTATTAGTAAAAGATTTAAATAAAAAATGCAATAAGCTAACCAGAAATCAATTTATAAAAAATGTTCACGTTGCGACATAATAGTCGCTCTGCCCATTGGCGTCGGTATCGCGAAACGACAATAATGTCGCTCTGCCTGCCAAAGGGTTAATAATGCAGCAATTAATGGGACATTGCAGAAGCTGTCTAATCTGTGCTAATACTTTAAAGGTTGACTTGCAACAAAATTCACATTACAGTTATTTGGTATCAAAAAATTCACCATGTTTTACTCTGCTGTGTTGTAGGAGCCAAATATGTGGAAATGTGATTACAAGCTCTTAAAAGCTCAAAAACGAAAAACCGCTGTTGATTGGAATCAGTTTATTTCTCTGACGTTGTCATTACATTTGGTTATTGTTTTGTCACATGATGTTCTCACGTAAACTGAAAGGCCAATAAAAGGTTCAATATAAAACTTATCATAGCACTAGTTTATGACAAACACTTTGGGTTTTACCAAAGACCCCGTATCAAATATAGATGCTCGCTACTTTACATTTTGTTACGGCTTGGTCTAATCGTCTAGTCGTAATCTGATCATGTGACCTATACTTTGTGAATAATTTCTGCAGCATTCTTCCGATTATCACAGGTGACCAACATGCTCGTCATGTTTATCAGACAATGATATATATTCCTTCGAGCTAAGGTTAAAATATTAAATGAATTTTCACGGTAGGTTATAAGATATTAGTGCTGAAAGTGACAGCATTACAATAAAGATAAAATAGACACGTAAGAACATTAGACATGGTTTTAGTCAATGCGTGAAGTATATTTGTGAAAATATTTCGACGAATGACGTTGCGTGAAAGTGTAAGCAGAAGTCATCGTGTACAACTACGTCCCATTTGAGCCATTTTGGAAAGAGATTCTAAACTACGGCAGTCTCGTGATGGTGGCGATTAACTGTTCATTTTTTAGCTTTATAGAGCCTGAAATCACATTTTCACATATTTTTGCACCTACAACATAGCAGAGTAAAGCCTGGTTCCCATATACGTCGCAAATCACCGGCCACAGCACCGCAGGCTATTAGCGATGAAACGGGAACCTACACGCCGGGTACCGCCGAGGACAGCCGGTAGTTGCCAGAGGCAACGCAACAGTTTAGCGCTGTTCAAATTTCGCAAAAGGCCACAGGCAAAACCTTCCTGAAATGCACTGTACGGGTGAAGGTCACCATTATAGAAACGGCATGGCGAGTGAACATGTTATTTGATTATGGGATTATGTTTAGTGATGCAGCTTTTATGTGAACATAAGCCGCTGAGCCTAGCGTCGCATGCGTTTTGCTGCGCAAGTTACCGCCGGAGTCTCGCAATCGATATAGGAACCAGGCTTTAGACATGGTGAATCTTTTGATATCAAATAACTGTAACGTGAATTTTGTTGCAAGTCAACCTTTAAAAAACTTCCATGCTCATAGTAGACTTATGCAAAACTAAAGGCCCGTGCACACTATCGCTCAAATCAACGTTTAGCTATGCGATGGGCTACAAAGATTAGCTATTTTTACCTCATCACCAACGATAAAGTGTACGCACTATTAGCGATTAGCTGTAGGTGATCGCTAACCAACAACCAGTTAGAAATTAGGAAAACGCATTGGTGATATCCGGGTCTTTTGTTATCTTTTAATTTTCTGATTATGCAATTCATCACTAGCGTAGTTCTTTGCCATGCTTGCGAATATGAATTGAAACCAATCTTCACAGCTGTTGAAATTGGGTTCGATGCGGTCAACAAACAGCCAATCAATATGCTAACAGTTCCGATCATCGGTGTCAAAGTTCAACATGTCGAAAGTCAATCGCATCGTCGCTAGCAACGATTACGTTGGCCGCTCATTGCAAAATGACATCATAGCAGTCCATCGTTGCGGTCAATCGCACAGCTAATCGTCGATTTAAGCGATAGTGTGTACGGACCTTTATGCTAACGCAAAGTATTATCAATTTGCTTTGGAGTATGGGAAAATAAAACAATTTATTATTTTATTGAAAATTAAAAATACAAAAGAGGAAAATCAGATGGATTTTATAACTCGAGCATATTTCAAAAATTTCAAGACCGATGGCAAGCAGCATCAATTAAAAATAATGTTTCATGCAGCTAGCTGTGGTAGTTGCTAAACGACATTACATCCAAAAGCAGGACACAAACAACTTTGCTCAACCATGAGCAAATTTGATCCAACAGGCTCAGGTGGCATACTTGAACAAAATTTTGTTTTGAAAACCATAGTAATCATGATCCTACTAAACAAACTGGAATTTGCAAAAAAGCGTCCCAGGAATCGGTTTATAACAAACTCTTTCATTATTATGCCTTTTTATGCGCTCCGTACCAAAAACTAATAAAATGCTCTTTTGTTACACTAAAAACTTTTTGCATAAATTTCAAGTTTCCAAAAAAACTATTAGAATTTTTGTCTGAATCCCAATATCCATGGTCATAACGGCAGGTAATGTCATATTTAAAACAACGTTTTATTTGGTATATCTATTGCAATAGTCGGAATTTTATTAGATATAGTCATCATTCTGAGAACGCATGCAGAGTAATTACTTTGTAGGCCTACGTTCCATTGTTGCTGAACAGGCATTTTTAGCAGTGAGCTGTCCTATGTACAGTAACACGGCTAAAACCGCAATACACTAAAGTAAATATATCAACTGATTGTTATTTACTGATCAAGTGAATATATTAACTGTATTATTCTGTGATTCATCTATGCAAAAGAGATGAAGATGCGTGTTAGTTTTCAATCATGTTCATTGGAGCGTTTTAGTGTCGTAGTACACGCGGCAGATTGCGAGAAGTGTTCGTATTCACGCATGACTCGACAATCGTTGGTTACATATGCCGACTTGCTGGATCTCATTAATCTATTTGTATAAATAGAAAAACGTTTGGTGCTTTTCAACGTTTTGAAAACAGCAAGTGAACAGCTCAGCTGCCTAAGTCGCGGTCATATTTGCAAGTTACTGGGTGCTACTCAAAGTTACTTGTCACAGGTGAGTAGTTTACTGTAGAGTAATGATATTTTTTATATATCAGGCAAGTTCCGAAAACTTATTTTACAACTTTAATATTTTTTCATCTACGCACATAACTTAGCAAGCAATTCAATCTATATATGGATATTATCTACATTTATGATTTTTCATACAGTCTCCAGGGCAAGAGTATTGTGTGGTTAAACCTAAGGAATCTTGTTTACTGGAATAAATTTACAAAACACCTGAATTAGTGAAGCTTATGAGAATTTAAAAATGTTCTATAACAAACAAAACATACATGCCCAGACCTGCCAACCCAAGAGTGGGGCAATGCGTGAGATTTGGTTTTGGGGCAATTGATGTATCAATGATAGTATATATAAAATTGTGGAAATTGGGGCAAAAATCTCACGCATTTCTCACGCATTTTCATTTTTTCTTTGGGGTGATTGCGTGAGTCTCACGCCCAAAGCGTGAGAGTTGGCAGGTATGTACATGCCGCATAAATTAGGCTCAACTCGCATTACCGAAGAAGTATCTTGAGTGCTCGGCGTAAAAGCGTGTCTTTTTAGCGGAAACAGTTTAGTTGGACTCGTTTAAATATAACCTTGGAATAGTTGCTAATTTGAACGCTCGTGCAATTGGACAATCTTAGATACATCTGCCGCACATGGTTCGTAAAATAAGATATCACCGACAAAAATGAAGCCAACGAGCAAGAAATTCAGCGGCTGCATTTTTCTCTCTCACCAGAGTACAGAAACTCTGACGTAGTGTTAATATTTGCCGAAGAACGTAAGAAAATTTTATTTTGTGTAATTTGTTTTACTATCATACCTGCCAACTCTCACGCATTGGGCGTGAGAGTCACGCAATCACCCCAAAGAAAAAATGGAAATGCGTGAGATTTTTGCCCCAATTTCCACAACTTTATATATACTATCATTGATACATCCACTGCCCCAAAACCAAATCTCACGCATTGCCCCTCTCTTGGGTTGGCAGGTCTGTTTACTATGTAAAACCTAGTTGTTACCTAACCTGTCGAAGAGCTGCGCATGTGTACATTTTACATGTTACGAAGTAATGGTGTATTTTCTTGTTCATTCATTCATGTATTTACATTCATTCAAGTAGTATTGGCCAGTATTTGCTCACCAGGTAAATAATGCATAGCAAAAAAAATGTGTGTATTAGTGTAATATTCCTTGAAAATAGCATTCGTTTAGCTGTAGCTTTAAAACAT
This sequence comes from Watersipora subatra, assembly GCF_963576615.1. NCBI lineage: Eukaryota > Metazoa > Bryozoa > Gymnolaemata > Cheilostomatida > Watersiporidae > Watersipora > Watersipora subatra. Next base: position 63,873,945 of record NC_088716.1, on the reverse strand, counting down.
TAATGCATAACCAGGGATGGTGAAAAACCTGGCTGCCACAGTCTGGCTTTTGGCTTGGTCACTCAATGCACAAAATAGCCTAAACAAACATTTGTACATGTAACGGAGTTGTCAGTCCTTTTAAGGTCGTGAGACAACCATTTTTCATAAAAAAAGTTTGCAGTGCATAACCTTGATGTTTCATGGCAACAACAATTTCTCACACTATTCACATCAGCCATTAATGCTTGTCCTAGAAGTTTTTGCAGAAAAATACATCACCCAGAACTGATAGTGCAGTTATTTAATGGAAAGATAAGGATGTGAGTCTGCTGGGTCACCTTACATATTACCCTTGTTTGTTCATTTAACGGTGTCTCCAATCATTTACATGTAGAGGCTCTGACATGATTGAATGCCCCTTGATTCAACATATTAGCATCCACGTTGGAAATGAAGATACGCTTAGAGTGCCATAGCAGTATGATAGTGATACAAGATATTTAAATGTGACATAGTACTTTTCTTATAACTTTTATTCTTGTAAACATTTTCATCTCTGAATTTGTTAGATGACCTAGCTTATGAAAGCCTCGACTGTCTTGGGCTTTCTAATTTCCTTAATACGCTGTTTATGATATATTTTAGTTAAACTAAAGATTCTACTATGTCTAATCAAAAGCCAGAAGTAGTGAAAAACTTTGCCGGTAAATGGACTGAGGTGAGCGTGGAGAACTTTGAGGGCTTCATGGTTGCTATCGGTGAGTTTTTGTGAACCTATAATCGAGGCAATGATAGCTGTTCAAGCATGCTATAGCATATAATCAACGCTTTTATTTGAGTCACATGAACACCAGACCGAATGTCAGCATCTGATGATAAGAAAGCCTTTTTTGCAGGCTGTAATGAAGAACTCATGGAGAAGGGAAGGAAAACAAAGGCCAATGAGGAGTGGATAGTCGATGGAGATGACATAACTCTCAAAGTAACTTCGACTTTTAGGGACAAAACATTGCATTTCAAATTAGGGGAGGAAGTCGATGAGACAACCATAGATAGGAGACACGTGAGGGTGGGTTTCTATCTCTTTTATTTTGTTTTTGGTGTTTGTCTCTGTCAGTTGTCAGGTTATACATCTGATTTACGTATTGTAGACTATATTCACAGAGAAGGACGGTAAACTTCTGCACAATCAGAGAGGCAAACCACACAATTGTACCTACACCAGATATATCGATGATGGCCAACTCGTTGTCGTATGTGTTTTTGAGTTATTCCTTTGTTCACTGTCTTCATTTATTCTGAGTTGTGTCCAAATATGAGCTGTAGCTTTCTGCACCGTGTATTACTTCATACAGTCTGTAGGAATCTAGTAAGGTTAAACTAAGAGTAAAATGCTGATTTATACAATGGGATACTTTTAAATTGACCAATTGTTAGTTTTCCAAGTAATTTTGTGCAAGCATGGGTTACTCTTGTTTGGGTAAAAACTAAAGCGTTTTCAAGTGATTTAATCCCATACAAGGTTTGTTGGAGTTTTGTTAGTTGTTTTTCTAGTACAATTTCAATTAGCAAACTACTTGTGAAATGGCTTCATCATTAGACCTTCCTATTTTGGTAAGGTTGATTAGTATTGTTATAGAAGGGTTTGAAATTATCTCTATTTACCTAGAAGACTATATTAGGAGTTTAACAAACTACTGATTTCTTCTCATGAGTTAGGAGAGAATGTGAGACAATGTAACATACTACTTGCACACAAGGCATTGTTTTATAGCTGGTTGGTACCATATCTTAGCAAGGCTATTTATGGTTTTGTAGAGCATGACAGCGCACGCTGATACCCCCGCTACTGCTGTCAGAAGGTTTAAAAGAGTTGAAGGTCTGTTCCTTCTTCGGTATCTCAACATGGTTAGTCATTTTTTGACACAAATTTTGTTTCCAAGTCTTCGAGCTTATCACTAATTTTGTTGGTTGGTAGATCAGCCGAGTATGAAGCCAGAAGTAGTGAAAAACTTTGCCGGTAAATGGACTGAGGTGAGCGTGGAGAACTTTGAAGGCTTCATGGTTGCTATCGGTGAGTTTTTGTGAACCTATAATCGAGGCAATGATAGCTGTTCAAGCATGCTATAGCATATAATCAACGCTTTTATTTGAGTCACATGAACACCAGATCAAATGTCAGCATCTGATGATAAGAAAGCCTTTTTTGCAGGCTGTAATGAAGAACTCATGGAGAAGGGAAGGAAAACAAAGGCCAATGAGGAGTGGATAGTCGATGGAGATGACATAACTCTCAAAGTAACTTCGACTTTTAGGGACAAAACATTGCATTTCAAATTAGGGGAGGAAGTCGATGAGACAACCATAGATAGGAGACACGTGAGGGTGGGTTTCTATCTCTTTTATTTTGTTTTTGGTGTTTGTCTCTGTCAGTTGTCAGGTTATACATCTGATTTACGTATTGTAGACTATATTCACAGAGAAGGATGGTAAACTTCTGCACAATCAGAGAGGCAAACCACACAATTGTACCTACACCAGATATATCGATGATGGCCAACTCGTTGTCGTATGTCTATCTTTATTATCAACTCGCTCTGTTGCAATTGCTTCAGCTGTTATCATGTATTTGACTCTGAAAGCAACAAGCTGTGAGAACCTCAGTATTATATTTTAGGCATGCAAGTGAAGGGTCCGGACTATTTTTCTTGAGACCTCAAGTTTTTTGCCCCAACCACTACGTCGTTTGCTCAGCATCCATCCTATTTGTTAGTTAATTGCTAGCCCTTATATTTTACAGAGTATGACCGCCCATGCGGATAAACCTGCTACAGCTGTCAGAAGGTTTAAGAGGGTTGAAGAGTGATAACACAGCTAAAGAGTAAAACCCAGTGGCACAATTGCCAATATTGAAAGCACTCTTAAGGCGCACAAGCTCACCATTTTAAATATTTTCAGCTATCATAACGCTAATGCAATACTCCCTTTAGTTGATTAAATTAACAGAAACCATAAGGGTTAGTTTCACTAGAAATCATTACTGCTTCTTTACTGCGATGTGCAATATATATTTTATCTTACGTTGCTCTCAGCCATATCTGTCTACTATGCATGTAATATGTAATAAATACATTATCTTTTGATAATCAACTCCCCAAATTGTTTGGTTCTACAATAGTTTGTTTTACACTATTATGTTTGATGAGTTCATTATTGAATCATTTCTACATTATCTGAATAGCCATGGCAGATTTTAATTAGTGATGCAAAACATTGTGGAATTTTAAACTATATATAAATATGATGAGTTTGTTAACAAATTGTACAGAGGTATAAAATACTCTGGAAAAGTGTATAGTCATGAAAACTAACAGTTGATGAAATGAGTTCAGAGTATAACTAAGGATTATAGGCAACTTGAGGTCTGAGTTGTCCTTACTCAATTGTTAGTGTTAGCAGCATTTGATAAAATACTTCATTTATTTTTTGGCCATATGTCTGGTTTGAGAAAATAATTTACAGCTTTTCTGTTGTTGGTAATAAATACACGAGTAGGATGATGCACTGGCAGTTATGTTATCAGGAACCTTTCATCTGCGTTATATGAACATTGTAACAGAGCAGGCAGTTGTTATTGTGACTTGTCTTGATATTTAAACAAGTAAATGCTTAAAAGACAGTCTAATGAAATAATTAATAAAACTAACTAGTTAGATTAGGTAAATCAAAAGGCGATTTTCCAGGAAGACATTCGCAGATTTTGCATCCATCTTCATCAACTTTGTAGCCATTGAAGCAAAGGCATCGGCAAGGAGCTCCAGTCTTTATGCAGATTTTTTTAAATGGTGGTATGGTTGGCGCTTCCTGCATGCACGTGTGTCCGCAGCCATTGAATAGGCATTTCTTACCCAAGTTGCAGTCATCATGTGAGAAACATTCCTTAACACAAGACAATATTCATATGCATCAATCAGTCAGAGAAACTGTTAGGTATATACAGGTTTAGGAGAGATGCAGTAAGCTAGCTCAGTTAAGGTCTCCCCTGGAATAAGTAGACTTTCACATAAATTAGCCAAATAAGATAAAACAGTGTGAATATCTTATATAGGGGAGTCGCTGGCTGATGATATGATCAGTTAGTTCAAGAAGGGTTCAGAATTTCATTCACACTTCTTACGGCAAATTATATAATGCTGACAGAGATTTACTACACACATTATATGAAAGTAGATGATATTTACCTCAACACATATTCCCATCAGTTCCTGTGAATAAAAACAAGAGAAATAATATAATATGAAACTGATCCGTATGTAAGTGTAAGTGTTAGTGTACAAGTGTAAGTGTACAAGTGTAAGTGCCCAAGTGTAAGGTAAGTTCATACCCTCCCCTCTGGCAACTACACTGAGGTAACTGCCGGAGATTTAAGTTTATTATAGTGCATATGTAAAGTTGGATGTCCGATGAAATACAAATACTCAACTGAATATCGCATTATGTAATTATGGCTGCAGTCATCTGTTATAGATGAAAGGTAACACAGAGAGGGCACTGGCATTAACGACTTACCGATCTTCTCCCGAATGTCCCACAAGATTGAGAAAGACAAATAAGGCTGCCAACAATAAACACCGCTAACCATACACGACTCATATTGCGCATGTTAGCTAGCTGTCTCTCTCCTGACTGAAGTTTTTGCTTAAGTAACGAAACTTGAGGTAGCCCTACGTGGTCACATCCGCACAAGATGCTCTTTCCCACCATTCTACATGCGTTGAGAACATGTACGTGTCAGATTGACCGCAATACCTCTATTGATAGCTGGTTTCACTAGCTAGTGCCATCTTGTTTAGGTAGTAGCTAGCAACTATCATTTCATGTTACGTGTTATGTGCATGATGAAGACACTTGCTACAAGGCCTGCCCATGCTAGTCAAACAACTCCAATCTTTCTGAGTCACGCTTGATATAGTAAATGCTTACAGCTTTGTCATCATACATGAAGGCTAGCCAAGTATCAGAAATCTAGGATATACAAAAATAAAGTAATTAATTTATTACAAAAGCACCATAATTCTAAAAGAGAAATAATTCAATTAAAAATACCTGTTGTATTCAAAAGAATACTGTTACATGCAAATTTTTAAACAATATAAAATTTAGATTACAAACACCATACTAATTATTGAGTGTCAAGGACAAGTGATCAAACTTCAGCATGCTTTGCAGCGCATCTTCTAGCAAGACTGTCACTAGTCTCCACAAAGCCTCTCAGGGCTGGCATATGAATGCTAAGCAAGGGCAAACCCGATATTGAATAGCTCGAAGTATTTGGCATATGCCAAGGATGACTTTTCTCCTCTACAGTTTTAACCACGTTTCTGTCTGTCTAAACCTGTCTGTCTGTCTGTCTAAACCTCTGTAGAGACATCATTTATAAAGGTGTAGTTGAGGAAAAGGATTGTCTGGCTATTTATCTTGTAAAAATGATAATTGTTGAATTTTTGTCACTGAAAGACTTCTTCGAGGCAAACTATGTACGTGTATTTGTCCATAATTTGTACGTGTGTTGTGGCAGATTGCCGTGATCAGAGCTGGAGAGACCGACCCAACAGTCACCGGCATCACAGGACTGAGCTTTCCTGCCATCGAAGTAGGCTCAGTCACCGATGAACTGGCCCAGACGACTGAGCGATGAGTAAAGAAATCGGCTGATGAATAAAGATAAGGGATGGAGCCTAATGAAAAAGCGATTGCTATAAAAGAAGGAGAACTATCTATGGGCAGCACTAAATAACTAGGCCACTGATACCAGTACATAAGCAGTGAATGGAATAGAACCAGTGCATATATCCCATAGATATATATACCTAGATTGGCCAATAATAGCTAGTCCCATTGGTGGCCTTGTCAGACTTAAATGCCATGACGCAACGTCACTGTATTGTACCTTACGCTTGACTGACCGCAAGATTCATCATTAGTTTAAAATGGCTGAAGCTGAGAAGGGTGTGTCAGCTGCTACTAAGGTGAGTTTTTTACTACTTTTAATATCAAAGATAGGCTTGGAACTCCTAAATATCAGCTGTAAGGCTTTATAGTAAAAACTAGAACAGTTTTCATACCAATCGTGGACATATTTTCCCCATATTTGACACTTTAAAAAAAATTATTGAAGACAATCAAATCAGCAGACATCATTGTTTGTCAAGTTACTATCAACTTCAACTTGTTTGATTCATTAACTGATTGACTCTCTCTTGGAAGGTTTCCTTAACTTTGCCCAAGGAGCTGCTTGTGTAATACTGCTACTTTGTGATGCTTGAGTCATTAATTTGGATACCATCTTGCTATAAATCACTAAGTCAGAATGGAATTCATATTCATCGCTATTTTGGCAGCGATCTCACCATTATTCATCAAGCTCACAGTCATCTGAGAGGACTAGTAAGAATTGCTGCGTTGCTTTTGGATGTTCCAATTATCCAAGAAAGTGCCCAGAGAAAAGCTTCCACAGGTAGGACAATATAACAAACATTCACCCTGCTAATCGTTGGGAGAATTCATGAACATACTACATGAGCATGGCTTGGAGCATGGTTATCTTTGGCTATAATCAGGCTTAAAAGTTTCCATTATTTGACAAGGTTAATGCTACACTTCTCAAAGGCAAAAAGTCAATAATCCAATGAGCAAAAAACACCACTAATTGTATGTATCTTTTATTACTTGTTAAGTTTTCCTACTGCTGCTGATCGCAAGGATGCCTGGATTAAAGCAGTGAGACGAGAACAGTGGACCCCAAGTAAATCTTCTGTACTTTGTTCAGACCACTTCACTAGTGACAGCTACCAAGCAGGGATTACGTGTTTGTCACAATTTCCATTTCCATAACATTTCCATAAATCATTTCCATATTATTTCCATTTCCATAACATTTCCATAATTCATTTCCATATTATTTCCATTTCCATAACATTTCCATAATTCATTTCCATATTATTTCCATTTCCATAACATTTCCATAATTCATTTCCATATTATTTCCATTTCCATAACATTTCCATAATTCATTTCCATAGTTTTTTCCATTTCCATAACATTTCCATAATTCATTTCCATATTATTTCCATTTCCATAACATTTCCATAATTTATTTCCATATTATTTCCATTTCCATAATTCATTTCCATATTTTTTCCATTTCCATAATTCATTTCCATATTATTTCCATTTCCATAACATTTCCATATTTCTAAAATAAAATTTCCATATCCATTTCCATAAAATTATGGAAATATTTATGTTTATGGATATGGAAAAGTAAACATTTCCATAATATGTTTAGCGATCCCTGCTTGATAGTCAACAGAATGGGTACGCTATATCAATATAGCTTTTTGATAGTCAACAGAATGGGTACATTATATCAATATAGCTTCTTGATAGTCAACAGAATGGGTGCATTATATCAATATAGCTTCTTGCTAGTCAACAGAATGTGTGCATTATATCAAGTAGATGGGCAATAAGGTTGGTATTTATTTCAAGGCTATCATATTTAATAACAAAGCTTCTCCCCGTAGGAGCAGCAAACACACCCACTTGCTTTCATAAATATATAAATCTAACAAAGTTCTCAATTGCTGGTATGAATCCACCCACATATGTATGAGCACGAGCTAAAACAGGCCACGCTGTCAGCCTTATATGATGACAGATCAGATCGATTCTGATGACAAAATGAGTCATAACTTGGCTTACAGCAGCCCCGCCTAGATGTTGATTATATGATTTGTGGCAGTGTTGGGTAATGTAGGACCTTCGTGGCAGCGCTGTGTAATGTAGGACCTTTGCTCAAAGCTCTGCAGATTTACCTCTCGGCTAGCTAATCTGCTGTCTGTATTAAAAAAATGTAAAAGTGTAGTTCTGACGCTGCTCTTGCATAAATGCTGACTTTATTACTTCTCACACCACCTGCTCCAATCTGCCGTTCATGCAGTCAGCCCAGTGCGCTCACTTTTCCCACTTGCTTGCAATAAATTGCGCAGTTTTTGTCATAAAGCAACAAATCTCGGAATTTTAGCCTGCTAATTGCTTTATCGCATAAAAATGGCTGTTAATTTTGTATTATGTTTATGAACTCGTTAATTGCGGTCCAGTACTGTCGAGAGCTGATGCTGCCAGCTTTAATGAGCTTTAGATGGCGGTGGAATTCAATTCTAGCAAAGTTGTTTAGCTGGTAGCTGAGCATGAGGAGGAATGGTAGCTCATCAGTGTTACTGGGCCGCGCTATCTTTATTGTGTCACCTGTTGAGTGACTTCAATAGATGATGACTCACACATTGATACCGTCATGTCTGGTCTAAAGTAGTTGTCGATATTATAGTAAGCATGAAAGCTTATTGCATTAGCCACTCTTTTAAGTGACCATTGTTTCTAATAAAATCTTTATACTTTTCATTAAGGTTTAATTATTTATCTATATATTTGTTCATTTATGCTTATGCCTACCAAAGATTTTTCAATAATTTTATTTATTAAATAAGTCAAATTTTATGAACATCAAACCTTCAGAGGTATTCAGACGCAACACTAAATGAATATTTCACAGAGTCTTGGTGTATACAAGGAGCGCTTAGTATCTTTTATTTGGAACAGAGAAATTCCCGACAGTATTTCAGCACGTATTTATAGTAACTTTATTGGGATAAATGTCATTCAGGAATAATTTTTTTAACATAAATACATAACTAAGTAATTACCTAATTACATATATGTACAAATAATAATATATATTTTATTCAGTTGTTGCTTTCAGCCAGTAAAATGCTGAACTCAAACATCTCACAGCATTGTATAGGACTATTAATAGGGGAATGTATAATATATGTATCACTAGGCTAAGAAATGTACAATAAATGTATCATTATGCTGGGGAGTGTTTAATAGATGTATCACTATGCAAGGGAGTGTACAATAGATGTATCACTGTGTACGTATGTGTGCGCGCTTGCGTGTCAAATGAGCGTGTGTGTGCAATCGTCAACTCTTCCCGAACATGCGATTAATTTATACATAATATGAATATGATATTTGTTGGCTAATATACTTTATTTAGGGTTCAGGCAACATCAAAGCTGTATGCTACCATTGCCTATAATTAAGCCAGAGACGATTTGAGATAGTTTCTTTCAGACTCTCTTAATAGTTTCTGTAATATCACTGATGTTAGCTGGGTTTGTGTGTTACCATTGTCTGTACATGTAGCCAAGTCCAGAGACAATTTGAGTTAATTTCTTCCAGACCCCTTTAATAGTTTCTGTAATACCACTGATCTTAGCTGTTTGTGTATTACCATTGTCTATTCATGTAGCCTAGTCTATACAATATAACTCCCCTCTGTTTATATCTTGGATTACGGGTATGTTACAATTTCCATAATTCATTTCTATATTATTTCCATTTCCATAATTCATTTCCATATTATTTCCATTTCCATAACATTTCCATAATTCATTTCCATATTATTTCCATTTCCATAACATTTCCATAATTTATTTCCATATTATTTTCATTTCCATAACATTTCCATAATTCATTTCCATAGTTTTTTCCATTTCCATAACATTTCCATAATTCATTTCCATATTATTTCCATTTCCATAACATTTCCATAATTTATTTCCATATTATTTCCATTTCCATAACATTTCCATATTTCTAAAATAAAATTTCCATATCCATTTCCATAAAATTATGGAAATAATTATGTTTATGGAAATGGATATGGAAAAGTAAACATTTCCATAATATGTTTAGCGATCCCTGCTACCAAGTATCACCTGGTATTGGGAAAAAAGCTAGATTGAAGGCCAATACCATACCAACATTAGAGTTTGTCTTTTAAGACATTGATAAAATTCAAATTTATCAAAGACAACTGTTGTAATGAAGGATAACTTATATCTCCCTCTCTCGCAAATGCTAGCATTAGCTGCTATTGTATTTATTTAATTTTACATTTTAAATAATCACATTTCCTTGTATTATTTTTTGATTGTTGCTTTTTGAAAGCATGTGGTAAATTATGACAATAACCATGCATGGTTATTGTAACAGAAAGAACATGTTGCGCAACATGTTCTTTCTGTTACAATATCTTGTTTTGAGTGTTTTATTTGCATTTTTAGAGTATGGAAACCAAGCAATATATATTTAATTGTTCGATATATAAATAAATTGCACCAACATGCGAGTATATTAACATACGAGCTCAGTCTCGGAACGCATTAAGCTTGTAAGTTGAAGTATGACATACAAGTTTTTAGCTTTTAAGAGCTTGTAATCACCTTTTCATATATTTCACACCTACAACACAACAGAGTAAGGCATGGTGAATCTTATGACACCAAATAACTGCAATGTGAATTTTGTTGCAAGTCAACCTTTAACTTGCTTATGCATATTGTACAAATAACTTGGTATTGTCCTTTCGTGACTGGCTTCTTAGTGGTGGCAATTAGTGCTAGCCTGGCAAAGTTTTTCATCAATCCAGCGCTACTAAGCAACACTCTTGTCGCTTTCTCGCTGTGGTTGCAAACCTCAATCACCACAGGCGAAGACAAAGTCAAGCCACCCTGATTCTTAACTGTAATTAGGGAATTCGTTGCTTGGTTTACATCAACATTGGTAACATCCACGATGCTAGTGATACAATCATTACACTTCAGCTTTGGTTACCTAGCCAGCTGTAAAATAATCATGCTGTCTCATTTTTGACTTCAGACATACTTGCATACTCATCATATTTAGTCATGTTTAGTTCAGCATATTAGTCTATTTACCTAGCCAAGGTCTGGCTCTTTGAGTGGGTGGGCTATTTCCCCTCCCCTCTCCATTCCCCTTCTCTCTTTTCCCCTTCTAACTTATTCTTTGGAGAAGGGGAAAAGAGAGAATGGGTATAAGAGAGGGATGCAAATAAAGCCATGATGGCTCATGATTTGTGTGCAACAATTCATAGCTTTTATAGTTTTAATCTATGGTGGTTATCAGATATTATCACAGAATTGCTTTAGTTTACTGGATTATGTATACAAGAAGGTTTTTATGTGAAAATAAAAGTAATTTTGTTACCTTCTTCCCATTAGATTCATTGTAAACAGCAGTGCAGTCAAGCGTGAGGTACAATACAGTGACGTTGCGTCGTGCTATTTAGGTCTGACAGGCTTTTTCCCTATTGGCCAATCTAGGTATAATATATATCTATGATATATCCAAACAAGTCGAGCGAGACCTCAACTGAAAGATGATTGACATCAAATGTGAATAACTGGGACACCAGTGGCCACAAGCAGGATAAATAATGAAGCAATCTAACCACCATGCTGAGCACCTTCTAATTAAGGTGAATGAAGAGTTATTTACAGAATGATTTTATTCCCAATATATTCAAAACATGTAAGTATCGAACAGTATCATGGATAAATTGTCAGCAACATTATAACACAACTAGGTGAAAGCCCGGAACTTTTAATCAAAGATTGTTGAAATACTAAAAAGGAGAATTAGAGACACAAAAAGCCTATATCTAAACAGGGCTAGATTACTGGAGTCCATAAACAAAGTAACAGGCCAAAAAAGGGCTTTACAGAAGCTCGTTGAATGATAGCGAGATCTAGTAACTATGAGAAGACTATGAGTGGGGGGCCGGGGAGGCGGGGAGGGGGAGGTACAAGCAGTCGTTATTTACGGTAGACATGTATGCATTACAGTATCAGTGGTTAATTTGAATAGGATGTAGCCATGCAAAGGCTGATGAAACACTCTGAAAAACATATTTTGTTCTGGCATTTAAAAACCATATTTTGTCCTGACATGCATAAAACATTTTGTTTTGATGTATGAAAAACATATTTTCTTCTCTTGTAGGCCTATGAAACAACATTTTTATGAGAAGCATAAAAACATTTCGACTTGATATATAAAGAATATATTTTGTTCTGACATATAACAACCTATTTTGCTCTGGTATAGAATAGTATACTTTGATTAGATATATACCGGTAATAACCGATTTTGCTGTAAAGAACTATAACAATATTATTCAAGTAACAGGTAAAAAAATGCTAAAAATTAATTTTATAATTTTACTAACTATAGTTCTTTAGCTATAGGTGGATTGGTGGGCGTAGTTGTGCTAAAATGCTAAGTCCATTTTCACGGATAAAAACTAGCATCATCTTGGACAGCGGCACAAATGGCGAAGATTCTCAAAATGAACGCGCTGTGAACAAATGTTACAAGATGAATTAGGTATGTGATAGGTCTGTAGATATATAGAAGGTCTGTAGATATATAGAAGGTCTGCAGATATATAGAAGGTCTGTAGACATATAGGTCTGTAGATATATAGGTCTGTAGATATATAGAAGGTCTGCAGATATATAGAAGGTCTGTAGATATATAGAAGGTCTGTAGATATATAGAAGGTCTGTAGATATATAGAAGGTCTGTAGATAAATAGAAGGTCTGTAGATATATAAAAGGTCTGTGCAAATGTCTGCAACCAAAGACTCTGCTAACGACATGTTTACAAGATGTCAAACAAAGAGAAGCAAAGTTTACCAATTAGTCTCAGGCAAAACTAGGGACAAGGAGTAGGGCCCGAGCATACAATGATCTGCATGTAAGAAGAGAGGATAACTACTGTTCACCCAGAGAAAGTAGAATATCAGACAGCCCTAAAGCTAGCCTTAAGGTGTCCTAACGAGCCTCATCAAGACTGACAACGTAAACAGAATCTTTCTAGACTGCTCATCTAGCCAGTTATAAGGCTAATCTAACTAGTGACAATCTAGCACAACTAACCACAACTACAGTGGTATACCTGACCACAACAGCACAACTAACCACAATTACAGTGGTATACCTGCTCACAACAGCACAACTAACCAACTACAGTGGTATACCTGCTCACAACAGCACAACTAACCACAACTACAGTGGTATACCTTCTCACAACATCACAACTAACCCCGACTACAGTAGTATACCTACTCACAACAACACAACTAACCACAACTACAGTGGTATTCCTTCTCACAACATCACAACTAACCCCGACTACAGTGGTATACCTGCTCACAACAGCACAGCTAACTACAACTACAGTGGTATACCTGCTCGCAACAGCACAACTAACCACAACTACAGTGGTATACCTGCTCACAACCTGAGAAAGAGAGAGCAAGCAGGAATAACCATTTTACAAAGGTGTGATTGGCCAGAGTACCATCCATACAATTTGTAACCTTCAGCTTGTGAATTGTCCGAGTTCTTTTATTGACTGAATAATAACCACATAATAAAAATAAATATTGATAAAGTGAGAGAAATTTAAAGAGAAACTAGATACAATGAGATAAAATGTGAAAGGTTACATTCACAACCAGGCAGTGTTTTTGTGATATGTTGAAAACAACAAGCATTTGGGAATCTTTAAATCAAGGTAGCTACAACAACAGCTAACTGCAGCAAATTAAACTTCCATTTTATACAAATATAATATAGCATAAAAGTACGCTTGACCAAATCATGCAATTACATTAAATTTAATTATGGAAACAGTTATATAATATTGAAAATCATTCCAAGTGATTGTAAATTCCAAAACACGAAAAGAGAAATAAAATGATAAATATTATATAAATGAATGTAGATAAAATGCGTAATGTTTCCCTGTTTTTTTACCAACTCCGTATAACAAACAACAGTAAATTAAAAAGGCACACGGCAGCTCACCAGATAACAGAAATTACAAAACTGACCAGTTGTTCACCCACTTGATACTAAAATGTCTAAAGACAGCTTGCTAGTAATATACAACTAAAATCCTTATACACCCTACTCGGCACTTTAAAAGATCTGCGGAGTATTGCTGATGACTAACGTCCCTGCTACTGTTTAATGTGATATCTGAATAGCTGCCTCCCTATTGGTAGATTATACAAGCTAGCAGTAACCATGAGCAACTATTCCTAGATGTTTGGCAGGATGTTGAGGTATTTAGTCGCAGATTGGCTAGTTTTACCGGGTCAAATGCTTTACATTTCAATAATCTGTGTCGGGTAGATCTCCCCTGGATGCTCTCCACTCGTCATCCTCTCCATTTCCTCCACCGGTTGACTCTCCAGAAACTCCGCCTATACGTGGAGACATGAAAACTATGAATAACAAAAAGAATACATCAGATATGAAGCTGTAAGACAACATATAAAAGGAGCTCGCAGGCATCAGACCGCTGGTATGCATCCTTGGTTAGTCATGGCAGGGCCATAGTCTGTTAAAGTCAACAAAATACTGCCATACATTGCATGCTTGCATTAATACCTGACTCTTGCGTACATGCGAGTTAGGGAATAAGCCCTGTTACACTACAGAAATACAAAGGAATTTGTATGGCTAGCCATTACAAATATGATTGGCTGCTGCATATATGGCTAGTCATCGTATATATGACTGGTTGCTACAAATTGGTCTGGTCACTGCAGACATCCTGAAGATATTACTGGTCACTGCAGATATCACTGGTCACTGAAGACATGACCAGTAGTCAATGCAGATATCACTGGTCACCGAAGACATGACCAGTGGTCACTGCAGATATCACTGGTCACTAAAGACATGACCAGTGGTCACTGGAGATATTACTGGTTATGAAAACATGACCAGTGGTCACTGCAGATATCGCTGGTCACTGAAGGCATGACCAGTGGGTCACTGCAAATGTTACTAAAGACTGCATATCACTGCAGATGTCACTGCAGTGGCCACTAAAGACATGACCAGTGGTCACTGCAGATAATACTGGTTATGAAGACATGACCAGTGGTCACTGCAGATATCACTGGTCACTGAAGGCATGACCAGTGGTCACTGCAGATATCACTGGTCACTGAAGACATGACAGGTGATCACTGCAGACATCACTGACCACTGAAGACATGACCAGTGGTCACTGCAGATATTACTGGTTATAAAAACATGACCAGTGGTCACTGCGGATATCACTGATCACTGCAGACATGACCAGTGGTCACTGCAGATATCACTGGTCACTAAAGACATGACCAGTGGTCACTGCAGACATCACTGGTCACTGAAGATATCATTGGTCACTGCAGATATCACTGGCCACTGAAGGCATGACCAGTAGTCATGGTTACAATGCTGAGTGGTCCAAAGTTTTGGGAAAAATAACAGCAAAATACTTCCACATTTGTATATGAAACTGTAGTTTGTATACAAGTGTCGATGTCTTGACGAGGCAGCAAAGTTGCTACAAATGCAAGGAAAAGGAGTAAAATTTCAACATGCAATAAAAGGTAAACAAAAATTAGATGCCATAAAAGGTCATTGTGAAGGGAGAGAAATCAAAGCAAAGTTACCTCAAAGTCCATAATAAAATCAGAGTGATGGGTGTGGTCCACTGCAGACAAACAGCAGCCAATTGCCACAAGGCACTCATATGTACACTGTGTCAAGCTTTATAAAATACCGCTGAATATCTTTGGAGTCGTGTGCTAAACACAACATTATCACTAAATCAAGTTTTCTCCAGTCATTCAAGTATGTTATACAGCTAACATAACAAACCTTTCCATTGAGAATAATAAAATACAAGTAACCTTTATAAATCTATGACCAGCAAGGTTGTGAATTACAAAACAATGACATGGTGGGTGGCCATTTATTGAACATGAGTTGGTGGCGGGCCATTTATTGAACACGAGTTGGTGGCGGGCCATTTACTGAACACGAGTTGGTGGATGGCCAATTATTGATCATGAGTTGGTGGCGGGCCATTTATTGAACATGAGTTGGTGGCGGGCCATTTACTGAACACGGGTTGGTGGGTGGCCAATTATTGATCATGAGTTGGTGGCGGGCCATTTATTGAACATGAGTTGATGGTGGGCCATTTATTGAACATGAGTTGGTGGTGGGCTATTTATTGAACATGAGTTGGTGGATGGCTATTTATTGAACATGAGTTGGTGGAGGGCCATTTATTGAATTGGAAGGAGCACTAACCTTGTGAAACATGGCATGTTGGTCCAAGCCAGCCCTTCCTACACTTGCATTCACCTGTGACATCGTCGCAATCGGCACCGTTCTCGCAGTGACACGCAAACATACAGTTGAGCCCAAACTTTCCAGGTTCACACGCTGCAGCATATAAGAACTGGCATACAAAAAGTGAGATCACACAACTGCTTCAATAAAAACAATGTTAAATAATGTGATCTTCTAGTGATGATAACAGTCGGCCAGTGTCCAAAGCAAGCAGAAGCAGGGATCTATGCATTACAACAGGTGTAAGTCAAGACCTTAAATGCAATCAGCTCTTGAAGCGCATGTGATACGTACGCAAATACAGATGGTACATGTACACTCTAATATTCCAATATATCAATAATTACTGATCAATTCTTGATTTCCCATAATACTTAGTAGTTAGTACCTAATAGTTAGTACCTACCCATCACAAATAATAAAATACAAGTACTCTTTATAAATCTATGACCAGTAAAAGTGTGATTCAAAGTGAATAACCAATAGACTTGCTGAGCAACAGTGAAGAACCAATAGAATAGCTGATCAACAGTGAATAACCAATATAATAGCTGATCAACAGTGAACAACCAATAGAATAGCTGATCAACAGAGAATAACCAATAGAATAGCTGATCAATAGTGAATAACCAATAGAATAGCTGATCAACAGTGAACAACCATTAGAATAGCTGATCAACAGTGAATAACCAATAGAATAGCTGATCAGCAGTGAACAACCAGTAGAATAGCTGATCAACAGTGAACAACCAGTAGAATAGCTGATAAACAGCGAATAACCAATAGAATAGCTGATAAACAGTGAACAACCAATAGAATAGCTGATCAACAGTGAACAACCAATAGAATAGCTGGTCAATAGTGAATAACCAATAGAATAGCTGATCAACAGTGAACAACCATTAGAATAGCTGATCAACAGTGAACAACCAATAGAATAGCTGATCAACAGTGAACAACCAATAAGATAGCCGATCAATAGTGAACAACCAGTACAGTAGCTAATCAACCGCCTATAACCAATACGATAGCTGATGTACAGGGACTAACCAACTTTCCAGCACCCCATTCATTACCACATCTGTAGACCCTACCTTCCTCACATCTGTCTCCGGCGGTACCAGGTGGGCACTGGCATTGACCTGTTAGGCTATCACAGTTGATGCCCTCTGGACAGAAGCATTCCATGTTACACATGTAACCGTATTGGTTGTTCTGACACTCTGTCAATATAAAGTATGACCATAATCTGTAAGTCAATCTCAACAGCCTCTACTGACAGACTGACATCTAGGAAGGTAATGCAATGACCAACTAAACACTTTCTCCAAGAAATTTAAAATTCATATTGTCTGTTAAAGTACACACACTAACATTCCATCAACAAATCTAGATTCGCAGTTCGCTAGTTCAATACAAGGTAGAATATTCACTCCTGTCATCTTAAGCTAGTGCTATAATCTAGTTTGAACTTTGTTAGGTTAATTTGAAGTTAATCTATGTTGGCGTGAAGAGATTAAACTGAAGAGATTAAACTGCTCTCAAACCTTGAGGAAAACAAAGTTGCGCTAGGATTTTATTTTCACGGGATCCTTTTATTGTTACTAGTTATGATAAAAGAGTTGCAAATCCCTACAGTACCACAGTCCAACTTTACTTTAAAACTACTGTATATCGAAAGATAGGTCCAAGAAGGTCAAGAAACTTGGGCATCAAAGATAAAAAGCATTAATTATGCTTACATACTGTAAGATCACAAATATCAACAAGCTAGAAGACGATATGAACTCACCAATTTCACACTTGTCACCCATGAACCCAGGCGTGCAAATACATTGCCCTGTCACACTGTCACAGTCAGCTCCATTGAGACAGTCACATTGACCAAGGCATTTCAATCCGTAGAAACCCTTGTTACACTCTAAAAAATGTTGCAGCATAAATGACTTCAACAATAGCAGTAACAGAAACAGTAGTAGTAATAGTACTAGCAACAGTAATAGTAGTAGTAGTAGTTGCACTAGTAATAGCAGTAATAGTAATAGAGTAACAGATGCAGTAGTAGTATTAGTAGTAATAGTAACAGTAATAGTAGTAGTAGCAGTAACAGATGCAGCAGTAGTAACAGTAATATTGGCAGTTGTCTAAGCAAGGAAAGTGACTCACAATACTGAAAATTTTCAAAATCTGCCAGATAATCAAATAATTGAGCAGATAATCAACCAGGATGCTAATTTCTAAGAAAATGATTCATAGTGAAAGCTTAACATGTGAGACTAAATATCTATAAATTTATTTCATTACAACCGTTGTGTCAGCCTACAAGTGAACAATACCAACCCATGTCGCAGGTTTGGCCCTGCCAACCAGCAGTACACTGACAGCATCCATCAAATCTGTCACATGTAGCACCGTTTTTGCACAGACATGCGTGAGAGCAGTTGGCTCCGTAAGTGCCAGATGGACACTTTTCACCACAAGTTTGCCCTGTCCAGCCTGGTCCACAACTGCAGGTTCCACTCACATGGTGACACTGAGCACCATTCTCACACTCACATGTGCCGTTGCAGTTCTCACCAAATGTTCCTGCGAGGCACTCTACAAAAAAGCGTTAAATGTTAAAGTGTGGTCAGGAACAGCCTGTCTTTGTTTGTGATCCACCCCAAGTTGGTGAAGGATTACATATTTTCTTATATAGTAGGAAGTTGCCTACCCCAGCAGAGTGCAAGGTGCATGTGTGGTAGAGACACGCTGTGATACAAGCTGTTACAGAAATACAACACAATCTGTAATATGTAAAGCTGCGATCTAAGACAGCACTATAAGTAGTAATATAGTGCTGCTTTATTTAGGAGTGGTACTATAGAGTAGCACCATAGAGTAGCACCATACAGTAGTACCATATAGTAGTATCATAGAGTAGTACCATAGAGTAGCACCATAGAGTAGCACCATAGAGTAGTGCTATACAGCTGCACTATATTTTACAGTAATAACTTATTCGTGCTCGTATTGATGCCAACTCCAATTTTAGATTTTCCCACAATAGACTCAAATCCTTAGCAATACATATTCGTTGAATCAGGTGAAATGACAATGCATCCATAATTTATTTACGGATAGGGCTAGTTTTTATGACTTGATTGGCCTTGGATAACAACGAATAACACAGCAATAGTGTGTCACCTAGGACGTTAGATTTTTAGTGAGTTGTGTTAATGGTTGGCTACATAACTATAACGATAAGAGTTTATGTCTGTCCGTGACCTATATTACCGCTAGTGCCCAAGAATGTCACATGATTATAGACTTTCTCAAGGAAACCACTTTTATTAAAGCGACAATGTCTGCCCTGTAATTCTCGGCAGCAATAATGCTGTCACACGTCTTTAATCAGCATTCTCAGCAGCAATATTGCTGTCACACATCTTGAATCAGTATTCTTGGCAGCAATAATGCAGGTGATTTTGACTAATCTCTGTTCAATTTCTCACCTCGATCACATTGTTGACCACGCCATCCAGTATCACACCTGCAGTTGCCTATCTCTGGATCACATGTTCCATGTTTGCAGTCACACATCAGAGTGCAGCCCAAACCTAAAGAACAGCCTTTCAGTTGAACGCTGAGAATGTTTCGTTAAAGACAAAGTTGTCAAGGCTGTGAGCCTATATTTTGCACACCGAGTGACAATTGTTGTAGACTGAGGCCCAGCTACATGTAGTCTGAGAACCTAGGTTCTATAAGCTACATAGTTACTTCACACATGCCAAGTGCTCTTTTCCAATAGAACTAATGCCGCTGGACTGGTTCCTTTTTCTCTTTAGAGCGAGGCAGGAAGCACTGACTGAACAGAATGTTGATCAGCGACATACCATAGTATCCTTCTGGACATCTTCTTTCACAGACTGCTCCAATATATCCTTCTTTGCATTCACACTTTCCAGTTACAGAGTCACAGAATGCCTCATTCTCGCACGTGCAGTTCATGCTGCATGATGGGCCATACCTTCCCTTGCGACACACTATAACAGGTGGACACAAGACTGCTTAGTTACATATAGTGTGTTCATGAGTATATGTAGTCACCACCTTGATTTATTTGATGGGTCACACATTCAATATATGTGCAGATATTGTTAGAAATCTGCTTCTTATAAGCCAATAATTACACAAACTACCCAATATCTTTTCTAATTTCTTTGATCTGCTTCTTTAAAGTGTGATGAATCCTAAAGCACGCCAAAGGAGGCATCCTATAGCAATATTGAATGATGCACTAGCAGTAGTGTATCTAGCTATTAAACAGTAATATCTCAGCCAATCGCCTGAGACGATTGTGTATACATGTTATGGAGGCGATGCCATATGATCTACCAAACAATGCAGCCAGTGAATTCACTAATATTCACTAATCCTGGTACACTTGCCTTTTGCGCAGCCTTGACCTCGTTTGCCAGGCTTACAAATGCACTCTCCAGTCACATGGTCACACGTCTGCGTATCTGGGTCACACCCGTCACATCTGCCTCGACACTCGGGGCCAAATCTGCCGTCGGGACAGGGTTCTGAGCAAGAGCTCCCTAACAGATGAATATTCATCAAACATGCAGTTGATAGACAACGGAATATCTCTATAACAAAAGCTCCTAGTACATGAATATGCATCAGTAATACTGGTGGTAGACAACAGAATACCTTTATAATTCACACCAAATATTCAGCAACAGCACTTCAGAGAAAATGCTAAAAGAGGTTAAAGATTTTGTGACCAGACTTGTTTAAGGATATGTTTCCGCACTCACCTGTCCAGCCTGCTGGGCACTTACACTCGCCTGACACATGGTGACAGGGTAAGTCAGTGTCACACAAGCACACCTCACGACACTTCTCACCAAAGTATCGACTTCTGCACGCTAAAATCAGAGGAATTTCTGAGGCAAACTCGAAATATAAAGTATAAATATTTATAGTAACTTAAACCATTTTCTCTACTCTGATTCCTTCTTTTCAGATGAGTATCAGTTTATTTCACCTCAATGCTAATTTGAAGTAAATCATACTGTTTGACCTTTATATATTCAGGTCATAGTTATAAGGATTTGTTGTTTGACCTCAATATATTCAAGCCATTAGTTATAGAAAATTATTGTTTGACCTCAATATATTCATGTCACTAGTTATAGGGATTTACTGTTTGACCTCAATATATTCATGTCACTAGTTATAGGGATTTACTGTTTGACCTCAATATCTTCAGGTCATTAGTCATAAGGATACATTGTTTGACCTTATTACAGATGTACATAGGTGATTAGTAACAACCATTTATTGCTTTACCTCAACTATCCAGCCTTGATAACAAATTCTAAGTAACAAAAACTCAGTTAACAGATAAGCTGTACGACGAAACATTTGTCAAACAAGTTTACTGGAGATAACGAATATATTCGAGTGTAATAACTAGCGTACCAATAACTAGTAATAACTAGCGTACCAATAACTAGTAATAACTATCGTATATTCTGGTGTATGACAGCAGTGATTATCTGTGTAAACCAGATGCCACTAAACTGACTGCAGCGGTAGAATGAAAAGAAAGACAACTTACGTTTGTCACATCTTTTCCCCCTCCATCCTGGTCTGCAGGAGCACTCGCCGGAGACATGGTCACAAGTGGCCCCATTCTGGCAGGTGCACTCGGCCTCACAGCCCTTACCATAATAGCCGGGAAGGCAGACTTCACTGCACGCACTACCTTGCCAGCCCTGCTCGCAACTGCACACCCCTGTATACCTGTGTATAAAGTGATCAGGATGAGTAGCGATAGATACATTAACAGCTCCATACAACTCTGGCAGTTAGACAGATGGAAGGATACTAGAGAAGGAGGATTGGAGAGTCTCGTATAAACTACCTGGTCAGTTGGGGTTTGGGAAAGAGAGTCTCGTATAAACTACCTGGTCAGTTGGGAATAGAGGAACAAGTATGAATGTTTCTCGTATAGGCATAAGCTAGGAAGGTAAGATTGTTAAAATGGGTTCCCGAGTGAAGGAGCAGCTACACATGAATGAAATGCATTGCGCACATAGCCGTGCATTGTGTAGAGACCAACATGCTCTCACTTGTCACATAAATGTAAAGGTTACTGGTGTAAATTGGAGCTGAGCATGAAACTTTTTAAATAACTCTTTATGTGATTAAATATGTTGAAAGTTTCTCTAGTTGCATTTCTTTTATGGACTAAAATTATATTTTGTACTTGTCTAATTTTTATTGTTAATGTGCAGCAATTTAACTTGAGCAAAATATAGCAATACAAAAAGCTGCACTACCATTACTATCACAACTTGTTGATGATCCGTATTACATAATAAATATGATGATCCGTATTACATAATAAATATGATGATCCGTATCACATAATAAATATGATGATCCGTATTACATAATAAATATGATGATCCGTATCACATAATAAATATGATCCGTATTACATAATAAATATGATGATCCGTATCACATAATAAATATGATGATCAACATCACACAATAAATATGATGATCTGTATTACATAATAAATATGATGATCCGTATTACATAATAAATATGATGACCCGTATTACATAATAAATATGATGATTCATATTACATAAGAAATATGATGATCCGTATTACATAATAAATATGATCCGTATTACATAATAAATATGCTGATGATACTTAAATAATGGTCATGGAAAATCCAGCACAAATGTCATGGTCTTCCTTTTGACCTCAGGTCAATTCTCATTGGTCAATATCTTTCAATGCCGAGCATCGTTTAGTAGCATCAATGTGTTGCTAAAGCAAACACATACTTTCGCCAGTGTGTGTAGCCGGTCCTCGGAAGAGGGCAGTATTGAAATCAAATGGAAATGTAAGCATTTGGTATTCCTAGAGAGAGAATCAATACTCTGATCGGTTGAACGATATCACGAGAAAGAGATATGCATGAGCTGACACACGGTGACCCACCTGTCACAGAATCCATTTTGACACTGGCAATAGTATTGACAGTTGGGACCCCAAGTGTCAGAAGGGCAAGGAATCTCACATGTAGGTCCAAACCAACCAGCGGGACAATCACACATTCCAGTGATCGGATCACAGAGACCACCCTGAAGACATTGGCATCTCTGGGCACAATTGGGTCCAAAATATCTACAATTGGACATTGTAAGCTGTATAGATACCTCAAAGTAAATTACAGCGCCTAAAAATATTCTCCAAACTCATTCTAATAGCAGTCAACTTTCGCTAAAGGTCATCTGACAGTATTTTTAAATTGCATCAGTTTATAACAATATAATAGTAACACCTACACATTTGTCACATTGTAACAGGCCCAGTATGAAAACACTACATGTACAATAAATATACATTGTATTGTCGCTAAGCACAACTATGCAGCTGTCAATAATATACATTTTAAGTAAAATACATTGAATATGAAAAGCAAGTAGGTTTACTACTGTCTTGTAACAGTTGCCTTTCACCAATGTATAAAACTAGGATTTGCATTGGTGAAAGGAGAGAAGATGGATTGCCTTCATTATGCTAAAGAATCCACACATATTCTTACCCATCAGAACAAGGTTCATCACAACGCAGCCCTTTCCAGCCAGAAAGACAGAGGCAAGTTCCCCATTGTGGGTCACAAGTAGCGCCATTTGCGCACTGGCATGACGAATTGCAGTTGGGGCCGTATGTTTCTGCTTG
Source organism: Watersipora subatra (assembly GCF_963576615.1). Lineage (NCBI taxonomy): Eukaryota > Metazoa > Bryozoa > Gymnolaemata > Cheilostomatida > Watersiporidae > Watersipora > Watersipora subatra. The sequence goes on along the minus strand of NC_088716.1, from coordinate 63,850,064 downwards.
ACATGGTACAAGACAGCCGGGGCCTGACCAGCCAGCCGTGCATGAACATTCTCCAGTTATGGGGCTACATCTTGCTCCATTTTCTGCAGGAAACGGCAATTGACAATCACATGACAAGGAAGGGCTGAGTGACAATTTCTTTCGACAATTCAACTAACGACGTATAAACTCTAAAACAGGTTGTTGGAGGCATGTAAGGACCTCTTCATATTGCAAATACTTTTAACAAGACAGCTAACATGTGCACTGAGGGGACATCCTTTGAGCCTGCAAGAATTGTGTTAATTAGCTAGTAATTGGAAATAATTAGATTTTAGACAACTTTCAGATGAAACAATTGAAATGATATTCTGCTTCAGACCATCACAACAGCACAGCTAGTAATCACATATTGTAATGTTAACTCTCACAGAAAACAATAAACTTCACAATTTGACAGCAACCTGATTGATAGACATCAAACCAATACAACTCTATGGCTCTAGAAATAATTGAATTTCAACAACGAAGAGTAAACGACAACCAGCCATGTTACTAACTGTAGGTCCGTGACTTGGCATTTTCATTGGCCAAGGGAAACAACTCTGAAACAGGAAGCGAGGAATATTATTTGGCGACTAACAATTTTACAATACTGAAGGGCAACTCCAGCTTTTGGCAAAGTAAATCGCTTAGACTGACGTCCCAAAGGTTTTTAGAACTCTCACAAATAAGTGTAACTGGCAGACGATAGTAATTGTGATTAGGTTATTGTACCGCTCTACACAGTCCCTAGTTAGGAGTTATTGTACCGCTCTACACAGTCCCTAGTTAGGAGTTATTGTACCGCTCTACACAGTCCCTAGTTAGGAGTTATTGTACCCCTCCACACAGTCTCTAGTTAGGAGTTATTGTACCGCTTTTCACAGTCCCTAGTTAGGAGTTATTGTACTGCTCTACACAGTCTCTAGTTAGGAGTTATTGTACCGCTTTTCACAGTCCCTAGTTAGGAGTTATTGTACTGCTCTACACAGTCTCTAGTTAGGAGTTATTGTACCCCTCCACACAGTCTCTAGTTAGGAGTTATTGTACCCCTCTACACAGTCCCTAGTTAGAAGCTATTTGACTGCACGGTAAAGTAATGAAAAAAAGAGATGTACCACAGATGCAGCGCCTTCTACAATCCAACCCGTAGAATCCACTGGGACAAGGTTTGTCACAAAGCACGCCCCTCCAACCTTCTGAGCAGGTACATGTTCCACTCACATGGTCGCAGCTGGCTCCATTCTCACACTCACACTTGCTCTCACATCCGGGTCCGTAGAAACCTTGTGGACACTCTGATAAAACAAAAGATGAACACATAATAAAGCAAAGGCCTACGCATTCGCTTTTTACATGACACTTACAGGTTTTGAACTCATGTTACCTTATGATATGAGCAAATTGTATACAACATTTGACAAATATTTTGGAAATATATTTGCTAGCTGCTTTAACAATCTTTTACCTAATATCCATCCACTTAACAGACAATAGTATTTTAAACACTCTATGTCAAACTATTTAATGGATTTGATTGGCTAACTGTTGCCCTTTCTTTCTTTTATTTATAATTCTTGTACGGCACAATTTGGAAAACATTTCTGCTTGAAATGAAATTATTGCCAATAAAGTAATATAATATAATGGCTTTATTGACCATAAAATAAACTGAGTTTTTATAATGAACATTAGGCTATTAAAATATATACAAAGGTACTTGCAACATCTCACTTTGTCTGCAGAATTCTCCCTTCCATCCGGAGGCACAGATACATTCACCTGTAGCGGCATCACACTCCGCAGAGTTCTTACACTTGCAATGGTTGGCACAGTCTACGCCCCATAAACCTGGGGCACATTTCTGGTCACATTTGGCACCTGTGTATCTACATAAATGCACTTCTAAGCTGAAGAGGCTGATGGTGTAACACAGAGGTTATAAACTAATAGTGCGCTCTGTAGAATGAAGAATTATAGTTAATGATAAAAGACAGTTTTAACAACACTTATACCTTTGTTGCTTTACGTGAGCAAACCCTTAGTGTAGTATAGAAATGCCAGAAATAGTATATTTCACTGTGTCCTACCAATAGAAATGCGTGTTTAAAATGTCCTACCGATAAAATGCATGTTATTAAGTTATTAATGAAGTTATTATCACCAATTAAAATCATAAGACTAACTTGTCTGTTGAATGATCTGACAACAAGACAAACTGAAGCTGGAAGCTAAATTTATGACATACATTTGTATGTGCTGGATTCATCATGCATCTGTACAGGGATGTTAAATCTAGTTTTGAATATTTGTTTGAGAGATTTTAAATCATATAAAAATTAAAGCAGTTGTTTATGTTTGCAATAATACCTTTCCCATGAAGTTAGCATTAACTAGGGAGGATTATTGAAAGCCCTGACTTATTGATTATCTAAAGAGAGTGAGCAATAGAGTAGGACATCATTGCTGCTGGTAGTCATCAGTCTTAGATTAATTGAGAGTCTGCAGACAAAGCTGTTTACTATGTTTACCTTTTCGTGCAAATAATGTGTTTTGAAATTAAAATAATATGTTGTAGTTTATTTTAATGTATTAAAAAGGTAAGCATTATGATAGTACTAACCAAATACCCAGCGTTGCACAGTATTTATTAAAAATCAGCTTATAAACAGTGACAGGTAATGTAATTGCCTGCCATTTTCCACTAGCCTGGCACATTGCCAATGACTAATTTGAGTACGCTAGTATCGCATTGCTAAACTTACTAATAAGAGCAAGCTTTGGTGCTATGCGTATTGTAACCAACATAACCACAATTAAGGTCTAATGAATAGCATAGCTTAATTGGCAAGATAATCGCCTGGGGAACGGGAGGTTCCAAGATCAAATCCACCATGAAGCAGACATTTCATTCCTAAATTTGAATGGGTATAGCTGGACAGACAGACAGCTGGACAGACAGACGGACAATGAGATTTATATATATAGACATGAATCTGTGGTTGATTAAATATGAGCCTTCATAGCAGAAACAAGAGAACTAAGTATGTGGTTTTGCTGACATACCCTGAGGAACACTGACAGGAGCCATCTGTCTTGTTACATGCAGCTCCATTCTCACATTGACACTGACTCAGACACTGCTTGCCATACCTGCATAAAAATTGAAGTTGTGACCTTGACAAACGGACAACTGCTGTCTCTATTCACTGACATACCCGCGATGTGAGTTTGCTGAGGGGCAGTAGGCACACTGATCGCAAGGGCGCTTCAACATATAGAGTTATTGTAGAGGCTTAGGCAGAGAGAGAAAATAGAATGTTTCTTACCTACTAGGCGGGCATGGCTTGGAACAGTTGGCCCCAAACCAACCAGAGGTGCAGAGACACTCTCCAGTGGCATCATCACAAAGAGCTCCGTTCTGGCACACGCACTCCTCCTCACAATTTACTCCAAACCTGTCATCCGCACAAGCTAAAAATATCAGCATAGAAGATGAACAGAGACCAATGCCAAGCCTTAACAGGAGTTGCGTAACCTTACCAGCAAGGCACGGGCAAAATGTTTCAATGAGTGTTTTATTAGTAGGAGGGTGAGTGAGCTAATATCTTTCAAAGACCTGCAACTGAGTTGATATATATGATCTCAGTTTTCTTTCTTAGGTCTACAGCTTTCCTACACACATGTACATGTAGGTAGGTACAACTATTCACATGTACATGTAGGTGGTACTACTCGCATGTACACATAGGTAGGTGGCACAGCTCATGTGTACATATAGGTAGGTTCAACTGTTGGAGGAGAAAACTGTGTATGTGACACTGGTGAGAGGTATGACTTACATTGAGAGCACTGGTCCCCTGTTCTTCCTGCCATACACATACACTGGCCCGTCTCTGGATCACATGGACTGCTATTACAGACGCACTTCTTCTCACACCCTTTACCGTATGTGCCACTAGGACAGGCTGTAATGATAGTCATAGTAATACCAGCTTGCCTCACTTGATATTTCGCATAAAACATCCAAATGAAACTGAGATTTATATTTTCGCGCCTGCTGCCTTCATGAAATTATCAAACATCTGCAATGTATGCAACAGCTGATAAGATTATATTAGATGACAGGGCATAAAAATATAAAGTCGTAAACTGATGTCACAACAGAAATGGTTCAGAGAAGTTTTTCAAAGCCTTGAATGATCAAGCAGAAGTGAGAATCCATAAACCATAAGGGAGATTCTGTAAGATGATGCAATCCTAGGAGTGGCTTTAAATAAGGTATATCAGCATGAAAATCTCTAGCCAAAACAGGTCACAGTGGCTCCACCTACACCCTCTAAAAGAATAACAGGTCACAGTGGCTCCACCTACACCCTCTAAAAGAACAACAGGTCACAGTGGCTCCACCTACACCTAAAAAGTGAACATTTTTTACTAGTAAACAACCAGAAACAGCTATACAACATTACAATATACATGCTTTCAGAACCCATAAAACTATTACTGGAACTACATGCATACTAATTCACTGATTCTTAGAATGATCATATCCTTGCTTTTGCAATTCTAGAACTGCATGCAAACTAGTTCTTAGAAAGGCCTGAGCCATGCTATAAAAAGCCTAATCCATGATATGAAACACTCGAGCCATGGTATAAAAAACTTAAGCCATAGTATGAATTACCTGGCTATGGTATGAAATACCAAAGTCATAGAAACCACTCATATGTGTAATGAACCTATTGATTGTTGCGCAATGGTGATTAATATTACAGATGTTAACAAGTAGTCATGAAGACTTATAATTCCATGTGATTGTGAGGTGTGATTCCATGATTGGCCAAGACAAGCACCAATACTTACGCTGGTCACATTTCTCAGCCGTCCATCCAGAAGGGCAATCGCGATGGCACCTGCCAGTGACACTGTCACAAGTCATGTCTGATTCACAAACACATACATTCTTGCATGACGATCCCCAAGTTCCTTTTTCGCACGGCTCGTTGCACTGAGGGCCTCGCAAGCCTGCCTTACAGATGCATGCACCGTTGGTAGAATTGCAGCCTATGGAGTAGTTCTCAACACAGCTGCACCTGTTATAAACCTAAGACCTTACTATAACATAACGCTGCTATCAGAATGGGTAACATTACCAGGGTATGTAACATGCTTGAGATATGCGACTTGTAAGATATATGTAAGATGTATGAAATATATAAGAGGTATGAGATATGTAGGAGGTATGAGATAAGTAGGAGGTATGAGATATGTAGGAGGTATAAGATATGTAGGAAGTATGAGACATGTAGGAGGTATAAGATATGTATGAGGTATAAGATATGTAGAAGGTATGAGATATGTAAGAGGTAGAAGATATGTAGGAGGTATAAGATATGGAGAAGGTATGAGATATGTAGGAGGTATGAGATATGTACATGTAGGAGGTATAAGATATGTATGAGGTATGACATATGTAGAAGGTATGAGATATGTAAGAGGTATAAGATATGTAGGAGGTATAAGATATGTAGAAGGTATGAGATATGTAGGAGGTATAAGATATGTAGGAGGTATGAGAAATGTAAGAGGTATAAGATATGTATGAGGTATAAAATATGTAGAAGGTATAAGATATGTAGGAGGTATGAGATATGTAGGAGGTATAAGATATGTAGGAGGTATGAGATATGTAGGAGGTATGAGATATGTAGGAGGTATGAGATATGTAGAAGGTATGAGATATGTAAGAGGTATGAGATATGTAGGAGGTATAAGATATGTGGGAGGTATAAGATATGTTGGACGTATATGATATGTAGAAGGTATAAGATATGTAGGAGGTATGAGATATGTAGGAGGTATAAGATATGTAGGAGGTATGAGATATGTAGGAGGTATGAGATATGTAGGAGGTATGAGATATGTAGGAGGTATGAGATATGTAGAAGGTATGAGATATGTAAGAGGTATGAGATATGTAAGAGGTATAAGATATGTAGGAGGTATAAGATATGTATAAGGTATAAGATATGTAGGAGGTATGAAATGGGTAGGAGGTATGAGATATGTAACACATCAGAGACATGCAACATGCGAGAGAACAAACAGTAAGATATAGTAAGAATGTTGCAAGTAATTACAATGTCAACTCCCAGATAAATAGCGCAGCAGATATACGCTGTTATCTTATGTACATTTATAATATTTACTGTATGGACATACGTCTCTCTGCAGTTGGGACCCCAGCTGTTGGCTGGACATGGTTTCTCACAAGCTTGCCCAAAGAAGCCTGCTGGGCACTGGCAAAACCCTAGAGTTCTGTCACAAAAGCCTGTGGTGCACACAGAAGGACACTCCTTGTTACAATCCATGCCGTAATAACCCGGTCGACAGCCATCTTCGCAGAATCGACCCTTCACACCGGGGGGACAGATGCAGTCACCAGTTATGTGGTGGCAACTCGCACCATTTAGACATGAGCAGATCTCATTGCAGCCTTCTCCGTAGAAGCCCTAGAGAACAGCGGGTGAGAATAATGGGTGAGACAGGTGTTACAAGGTGCTCAGTTAGTTGTTGAGGTGAGACAGGTGCTACTAGGTGCTCAGTTGTTTGTTGAGACAAAACAGCAGTCATAAGTAGATGCTATGTACATATAGCCTCTGGTCTGTCTAACCTCTTCACATTGGAGCTCGCAGATGGTGCCCCGCCACCCGTCAGTGCACTCGCAGCTCCTAGAGAATTGGTCACATTTAGAGCCATGTTGACAGTTGCTGCACTCATATTGGCAGTCGTCACCAAATGTTCCAGCAAAACAAGCTACAAATAATAATTATTATTTTCTAATTTATTATAAAACAAACGGCAGTCATTTCTTGACCAGCCCTGCTAGATGCGACGTCTTACCTATCATTGGAGTCAGGATCATCAAACAGGAGAAATAATGATTTTCAGAGCCTCACCATGGAGACTGTACACTAGGTTGGTTTTATTTCCAATAGAAGCTGTACATGTGTGTACAGAGAAAGAGATTTAGTCATGCCATGTTATGGAGAACAAAAGACCAATAGCAGTGTTTATTGATAAAAAGCTTAGCTTTAGCAGTGCTGTTTTAAAACAGCTAATCAGCTGTTACTACAGCAAGAGGTACTCAAATAGAAGTCAATCAGCTGGCATGTGAGTTTGAGAAACCAATGACAATAGCTAATACTTATCCGCTAAATCAGAAAGGAGAACAAATGAAAGTAACCAGGTAGTAGCGAAGCTAACGAGACAACCGATAAGACTAGCAAACGTCGAAGAGAAGTTTGATGGTACCAAGAATGAGATGCCAACACATGAGATGTGACTCAGTGATTTTGAGTGAGGGAGGATAGGTTTGTCGAAGTGTAAAGGATGTTGTAGGCATTGAAGATAGAAGAAAAAATAGAGTTCAGCAACACGTGCGAGTGGGTGCTGTAACTCATGTACAATGACTCCGTAGAAAAAACTATTGGATGTGATGAACAAATCGGCCAATCAGAAATAAATTTAGCAGATATGCAAGCCAATCAGTGAGAGAGATGAGCTATCATCAGCATATTTGAAACAACACCAAAGAAACTAACAATGTTTAAAACGGAAGCGTATACATGTAAGGACTAATACAGAGCTTTGATTAGAGAGCAATCTACGAGTAGCTACCACTTCCCACGAATAAATATCAGCAGGGCCCTTACCTTTTCCTCCTTCTTTAGGTTTGGTTTCTTCAATGACAGCGAATGCGCATTTAAACAGAATGACAAACAGATGTTTATTGACAACATCAAAGAGCAGTAAGAGGCTGAGCTATGTTTCCAGACATTATCTCCATAAAATATGTAAGCGTAAATTACTCAAACATTTTATCTATTTACATTTGATAAGTTAAAGAACAACCCTATTTACAGGTCACAAGTTCACTAGGTGCGTGCAACGGTGTTCCAGGGCTGGGTGCTAACTAATATGAAATGTAGAATCATCTATCAATTTTTCTGCCCATGCAGTAGTGTGTATAAGTGCATAGAGCAGACAATTTCCACATAAATGAAAAATTGGAAAGTTCATATTATAATTTACTGATCATGTACAAACTTTGTTGATTATCTAAAGACATCGAGACTCTGATCAGAGGTAAAAATATTCATTTATACAGCTTTTAGCGGAGTTGGTATTACGGGAGCCTGTAGATATTTGTCAAGGAGACAGAACTACGCATACCAGTCAAACATGTTCTTCTATAGAATAACTCAAATGAGTACTTGAGCATGAGCAATAGAGTTATTTTAATAGAGTTATTATAATAATTGTTATGAGTAGCGATAGGCCTGCTGTGTTTTACCAAAGTTGCTCATAACAAACGAGCATTCAAATTAAATGATTACAGAAAAGAAAATATAAAATGCTGAAAGTGTTCTGAAAGTGAATGTTACCTGCAATTCTATAAAGCAATGACGAGACTCCAATTTTTGTACAATTCACTAAAGAGCGATCGCATTCATATAACTTACGAACGCATGCCGCAAACATGTTATAAGATAATTGCTGGCAGCATATTATAATCGCTGTGATTTATAGAATTGCAGTGTCTCTTGGTGCATAGCTTTGACATAGCAAAATCAGGCAAAGTGGAGAAACCAGAATGCAAGAGGTTGGACTTTTACCTTCAGTCTTAGGGAGAGGGCTGGTACCTGACCTCCCAACAAAAGAGGTAGTGACAGGAGTCGTGTCTAAGGCAAAGCAAGTAAAACGACAAGATTACTGTTGCGCAGAGATATATATTAAATACAAAGATGAAAAATGACGCAGTATGTCTGCCTTCTGACGGCCATGTGTTGTTGTGTTAGAAACTGCCAACAAGGATGAAAAAGACGTAGGCTACTACTGAGTGGGAGAGGTGTGGTGCAGGCTGTTAATTATCCCTTTAAAGAAACTTTTACATACAGCTATAATTGATTCAGTTGAAAAACTGTAGTTCAGTTGTAGAATTTTAAAAGTAAGCCTTCCAAAGAAAGGCTATAGTTGCTAAGATGGCTGGGCCTCCTAGCCTTATTTCTAACAAGGGAATCACGAGAAAATGTACGACTTTGGTAAATACAGTCTTTAAAAATGAACTTTCACAGAATTTTAGTAAATTTTATCAGAAAGTATCGGTAGTTTTCTATCATTTGTGATTGTTTTTGATGTTCCAGACGATCTGACTGCCAGAATGTTTCAAGCTTAAAATCGACAAAACTTGATCACGGTTAAAACACTTGGAAGAAAAATTTGTGCTAAATGGCATCACTAGTCGCTATCGTTGCTATAGTTGATATCGGCTGTCAATATCTGAGTGTTTTAACCACAATCAAGTTTTGACGATTTTAATCTGGAAACATCCTGGCAGTCAAATCACCTCACTGGTGATCCTGGCAGTCAAATGCCTCAAACATCAACAACAATCACAAATCCTAGAAGAATACCGTTACTCTCTGATAAAATCTACCAAAGCTTTGTGGAAGTTCATCTTATATAAACCTCTACCTATTAGCTAATACAAAGAGGTTTTATACACAGGTAAGGAACAAACAGCCTTGGTCCTGTAAGAGTTGTCTTCCCTAGCCTCTCTATACTATACATATTGTCACTGGAGAGAAACAAAGCGCCTTCAAATCACTTCTGTTCAAACTTTAGAATGTATGAGATTCCAAGTAGGATGTGTTAGGGTAAAAGATAGAAATGTCCGTGGTACTCCCATCAAAGAACTTAGCGCTGTCAGGAGCGATGTTATGATAGAACATATGACTCATCAGATAAACAGTTTCCACAAAGGACAGGTGTATGGGTGATGAACATTGGGGATTGTATGACTCACTGCAATGGCATGTGATACTCAAACTAGCCTGTATACCATCAAACTAATAAACAGCTTTGGGCCAGTTCACACTGAAACGATGGACAGATGATAATGGAAACTGGAGAATTGTCAAAGGAAAGGTCAAGGTGAACTGGAGACTGAGGGTGTTAGGTTGCTGAAATGCACGTAGATTGTTGGTGGCAGTAAAAAAAGTGACTAACGTCCAAATATAACATAAAGGCCTGAAAACAGAGTGTTGTAGTTCAATGAGATGATACTTGAACTAAAATTAGCCATAATACCATATATGGTCTTTATTGTGACAGGTGGAACCAGGTCTACAGTATCTTTCATATTGTAAACTGCAAGGTAATTAACAAATGGAAAGCAAACAATGCGAAAAAACATTAGAACCAACCTGTGGAATATAGTGCTGACACCATATAATAAACTTAGCAAATGTGTAACTATTAGAGAACAAGAGAGGAAGTTGAATATAGTGCTGACACCATATAGTAAACTTAGCAAATGAGTAACTATTAGAGAAAAAGAGAAGTTGAATTTTGACCCCATATAGTAAACTTAGCAAATGAGTAACTATTAGAGAACAAGAGAGGAAGTTGAATATAGTGCTGACACTATATAATAAACTTAGCAAATGAGTAACTATTAGAGAACAAGAGAGGAAGTTGAATATAGTGCTGACACCATATAATAAACTTAGCAAATGAGTAACTATTAGAGAAAAAGAGAAGTTGAATTTTGACCCCATATAGTAAACATAGCAAATGAGTAACTGTTAGAGAACAAGAGAGGAAGTTGAATATAGTGCTGACACCATATAATAAACATAGCAAATGAGTAACTATTAGAGAACAAGAGAGGAAGTTGAATATAGTGCTGACACCGTATAGTAAACTTAGCAAATGAGTAACTATTAGAGAACAAGAGAGGAAGTTGAATATAGTGCTGACACCATATAGTAAACTTAGCAAATGAGTAACTATTAGAGAACAAGAGAAGAAGTTGAATATAGTGCTGACCCCATATAGTAAACTTAGTAAATGAGTAACTATTAGAGAACAAGAGAGGAAGTTGAATATAGTGCTGACACCATATAATAAACTTAGTAAATGAGTAACTATTAGAGAACAAGAGAGGAAGTTGAATATAGTGCTGACCCCATATAGTAAACTTAGTAAATGAGTAACTATTAGAGAACAAGAGAGGATGTTGAATATAGTGCTCACACCATATAGTAAACTTAGCAAATGAGTAACTATTAGAGAACAAGAGAGGATGTTGAATATAGTGCTCACACCATATAGTAAACTTAGTAAATGAGTAACTATTAGAGAACAAGAGAGGAAGTTGAATATAGTGCTGACACCATATAGTAAACTTAGCAAATGAGTAACTATTAGAGAACAAGAGAAGAATTGACTTACCTAGAATTTCTCCGCCTTCATTCAATTCCGATTGCCTCTTCTCATCCGACCGAATAGGAAATATTGATGGAGCAATTACAACGACTCCATTGCCTTCATCAGAAATGTCGTCTCGTTCATCTGGTGGGGTTGCTGGTAAGTCTAAGATGAAGAACCATCCCTATCTAACTGTTAGTTAAACTAGCGGATTTCTACTAGTAGATTTCTAAGAGGTTCTGCCAAAGGAAAATTTGATAAGTGATGAGGCGGTTACTCATATATAAATTTATTCAATTTTCTGTGATAGCCTCTTATCCTCTGGTAATAGAAAGGATCTGGGCTTGAACCATAACTCACCGCTTAATCATAGTTGAACAGCTTTCCTTAGCTTCATAAGATAAGGCTAGACTACAGAGATAGAAATTCAAGGGGCGCAAAAGCTAGTGGGTAGAGACTAGCGAGTGAAGACTAGTGGGTAGAGACAAGTAGATGAAGATTCATGAGTAGCGACTAGTGAGTGGAGAGCAGCCAGGGGAAATTGGGAAGTTGGTCAATAGTTTCTAAACTCACCTACGCATGACCTCAAATCATCGGCAAGTCTGTAAGTAGATTGACAGGCGCAGGAATAAGACCCAATGGAGTTGACACACGTTTGTTCACATCCGCCATTGTTGCTGAAGCACTCGTTTACATCTTCACAGTCGCAGCCATTTCTGCTGAGAGTGAAGCCAGCAGTACAGCTACAGGAGTAGTCTCCTGCAGTGTTACTGCATGTATGCGCGCAGCAAGCTTCACCACTCAGGCACTCGTCAGTGTCTAGAGTTTATACAACATGTGAATCAGGCAGTAGTCAAAAATGACACATGCTCAAGGCGCTTGACACATGATACAAGGTGTTTGACTCATACTACAAGGCGCTTGTTGTGAAGTAAACTGATATATGAGACAGGCCGACTTCAGTTCATGTAATGAGGTTTTATCAGGTAAATTGATACATACCTGCGCAGTTACATGTATCTAACATCTCACTCACTAAAATATACTATGTACCCGGACACAGGCCCGTATTCCCTGGGGCGGCTGGCCGGCTGAGCCGCCCGAACTTTAGAAATTTTCCGCGGCTAAGTACAGTCAAACTCAGATAACTCGCCCTTGGGTAAAATGTAACATTTCATCATCTCATTTAACTCGACCGGATTTGTTTGGTTCGTTCCCACGCAATCATAAATTGCGTCAGATAACTCAACCACAACATCATTTACTCGATCAGTTACTTGCCCAACGGCTTTGGAGACGGTTTTTATCACTGTAGAATATCATTTTATTCCAAGCCATAGAGACAAACATCAACTTTTAGTAGTTCTTAGGCGTCATTATTATCAACAGTGGCAAAATATTCTTGTTGACGCCTTTTATAAAGGTTTGCAAAAGGTCGTTTTACCAAACATCCGCTTGGCCATGTCCTATCGAAAGCGTGGAAACCTCCGGATGAATTTAAAATAAAATCGGCAAAATTGATCTTTGTTAAAACGCTCAAAAGAAAAGGATGTCTTTTTTCTAAGCGTTTTAACTGCGATCAAGTTTTGCCTATTTTAATCTAAAAACGTCCCGGCAGTCACATCACTTAAAACAAAACAAATCTCAAAAAATAGAAAAAATGTTGTTACTTTCCGATAAATTTTTTAAAAACTTCACGAGAGGCCCAGTTGAGGCTTTTCACAAGAGAAACCTGTTGGGGAGCTTACACCGCGCTTCCACACCCCCAGGTGTTCATAACTAGTCGCCTAAGATTAGCCGCCCCAACTTCCAACCAGCGAATATAGGCCTGACCCGACGCACTAGTGAAATATTGTAACTAAGTGATGAATAGAGGGCAACTTCTTACCTTCACATGACCGGCCATCAGCTTGCAAAAAATAACCATCTCTGCAAGTGCATTGAGCAGCTGATTCTGTGTTTCGGCAGATATGGGCGCAACCACCATTGTTTGGCTGACAACTGTCAACAACCTCCATGTCAACATCTATAATGGAAAGTAGATCTCTCCATCTGTTTATTGTAAACCTTATTCCTCATACTTCAAATGCAGGATAAACTCTAGTGATGACCCGCTTCTTTAGCTTTAGGTCCTAGAATAGACTTGCTGAGAGAATAAGATGAGCATCATAAAAAATTATAATCTGTGCTTAACAAAAACAGAACCTGCAGAGGCATTCTAAACTGTAAACTGAATATCTACTAATGTTAGTGAGTCTCTCCTTCCAAACATGAATGAATTAGAAAACCAATTAACTTAGACTAAGCTTCTCCGAGAGATAGAGATGGTGTGCATGTATTATATATTACTCAGCGGTGCCTGAGTGCGACAAATGAAGAGTTGTGCGCACACACAATGACGAGCAAGCGTTACTGAATGCAGAATAGTTGAGTGAAGCAAGCGTGAAATTAGAGTTTGGCATGAAGATGCGCCAACACAAGCCAGTTATGGCACTCTACCAAGATCCTCTTCCTCATCGACTGAAGAGCGTGGGTCAGGACATTGCATGGCCCGGTCATTTGTGTATTTTAAATAAAGCATTGTTTTCATGTCACGATCCCATGTCCAGATGTCTGTTGTGATGAACGCTGCATAGACATATATATATACATATTGTAATATTCTCTGAACATATGACTGCACATGTAGTAATCCTTCAACAGTAGTAATATATATGACAGAGTACCATCAAGCACCTGCATATGCACATCAATGATATCTTCAGCAACTTATTATAAATTGGGAATGTTGAGGTGATTAGATGCCATGAACTTGGGCATTACATGGGAGTCTGCTAAAGGATAAAAACAACACAAGCTAGATGTATTTGACACCGATAGAAGTAAGTGAGGAACAGCAGAATATCGGTAATTAGGGCAATGAAAGTAGAGGGAAAACAAATCATAGATGAAATATACTAGTTATGTAGTAAGAGTTGAGTGAGTAACATGATTATTTAGGGTAATGTAAGTAGTGATAAGATAAAAGATGGAAAAAGAGAATGTGGACAGCTTGTGGGTAATGTGAAAGCTGATACATTCTAAAGTATTCCATCACCTAGGAAGACAAGAGTACCTTTTTGAGGGCCGAACAACCCGCCCAGATTAACTTACAGTAACACTGTTTGAGGTCCAATCCGAGCTGGTAGCCAGGGTTGCACGTGCACACATACGAGCCTGGTGTGTTAATACAAGAGTGGGCACAACCACCATTGTTAATCAAGCATTCATCGATGTCTGAAACAACATGTTATACCAGTTGTATCTATGTTACTATTTATAGCAATGACATTTCAAGGTCGTGTATGTAACAGCCCTTTTGGCTTTGTTACATATACGTCTATGCGTCTGCTGTCTATTGAGCACACATGCATATATCTGTCTGAATTCCTTCCTGCTCAAATATATTCATGTCTCTTATGACATTTTCACAGTGTACATGTAATTACATTACTATGTAATGCCACATGTATACGCAATACAGAATATTTTGTGGTTTTACTACTCAATTTCAATACTTGTGCGCTCAAACTGATAGAGGAGAGTTGGCTGTGCTCACCTATACACTGCTTGTTATCATCTGCTAACGCATAACCTGTATAGCACTGGCATTCAGCTCTGCCACTGTCATCTACACAAAGTTGGGAACAGCCAGCCCTGTCCACCTTGCAAGGGTCTAGCTCTACAATGGAACGATAGACAGTCCTAAAATAATGATAAATGCGTCAGCTTGTACTCAGACCTTCCTTTGGTAATAACTAGTGCCAAGTAACTAGTGCCAAGTAACTAGTGGTAACTAGCGGTAAGTAACCAGAGGTAAGTAACCAGTGGTAAGTAACTAGTGGTAAGTAACTAGTGGTAAGTAACTAGTGGTAAGTAACTAGTGGTAAGCAACCAGAGGTAAGTAACTAGTGGTAAGTAACTAGTGGTAAGTAACTAGTGGTAAGTAACCAGTGGTAAGTAACTAGTGGTAAGTAACTAGTGGTAAGCAACCAGAGGTAAGTAACTAGTGGTAAGTAACTAGTGGTAAGTAACTAGTGGTAAGTAACTAGTGGTAAGTAACTAGTGGTAAGTAACCAGTGGTAAGTAACTAGTGCCAAGTAACTAGTGCCAAGCAACTAGTGGTAAGTAACTAGTTGTAAGTAACCAGTGGTAAGTAACTAGTGCCAAGTAACTAGTGCCAAGTAACTAGCGGTAAGTAACCAGAGGTAAGTAACCAGAGGTAAGTAACCAGTGGTAAGTAACTAGTGGTAAGTAACTAGTGGTAAGTAACTAGTGGTAAGTAACCAGAGGTAAGTAACTAGTGGTAAGTAACTAGTGGTAAGTAACCAGAGGTAAGTAACCAGTGGTAAGTAACTAGTGGTAAGTAACTAGTGGTAAGTAACTAGTGGTAAGTAATTAGTGGTAAGTAACCAGAGGTAAGTAACTAGTGGTAAGTAACTAGTGGTAAGTAACTAGTGGTAAGTAACCAGTGGTAAGTAACTAGTGCCAAGTAACTAGTGCCAAGTAACTAGTGGTAAGTAACTAGTTGTAAGTAACCAGTGGTAAGTAACTAGTGCCAAGTAACTAGTGCCAAGTAACTAGCGGTAAGTAACCAGAGGTAAGTAACCAGTGGTAAGTAACTAGTGGTAAGTAACTAGTGGTAAGTAACTAGTGGTGAGTAACTAGTGATGAGTATTGCATTCAATGCTTATGAATGATAAATATATATAATGTAATGTTTCGTGTAATGTATTGATTGGAATCCATCAACAACATATAGCAACAGTTGAACAATGAATACAGCTGCATTCTTATAGATCTAACAGTACAATCTCTCTGGTCACTGATGAAGAATAAGTTGGTGCCAGAAAGGTATGGAAATAAGGAGATGATGGAATACTTACTAGCGCAGGTTTTTCCATCAGCCAGCAACTTGTAGCCAGTGGAGCATCTGCAGTAGTAATTGCCATTGTAGGAGGTAACGCAGGTCTGGTCACACCCTCCATTATCTACTTCACATCCACTCATCCCTGCCAATTCACATAATATCCACACCATAGCAACTGCTATAGAAACCTCTGGGTTGTATCGCGCAAGCACCAGTACTAGCTTGTCACAAGCAGAGGTACCCTTCATAGAAACAACCAGATTAGTGAAGCTAAATATTAAATATATGCACATATACATATGCAAACAGCCATATCTATCAACTACCTGCTGGCACAAGCCGCGTGCATAATGCTTCTATTGATTAGTATATATACACACTACTCAATTCTAGCAAGCATAAATATATTTACGCATACGCTAAACCGCCAAACGAACACTGACGGATATGGAATCTATAAACCATTGAGTGTACAGGCCTCCGTTCGCCATGTCTTTAGAAGTCTAGCCAAATTATTTCCAAAGTAAAACCACGAGTTGACTGTTTAATATGGCTTACAAATCTATTGCAAACCTGGACCGGCCTGTGGAAAATCTCTATCATACCAGTATCTGTTACTGTTATATTAACCATTCAACTGGAGTAACAGTAGTCCAGTTTCACAGATGTGTATCTTGTTATAACAACACACATATTCAATATGTCCAATAGCAACTACTGGGTATACTGATTATTCATACAACATACTACCTCCATCAAAACAATAAAGGAAAACAACTTTGGCACCAGTCGAATGTTTCCACATTTAATTACATGAAGCCACCAGTAGCCCAGATGCCACCAGCTTACCATTAGCATACTTACTGTAACACAAGCACCTGTCAGCCTACCAGTAGCATACTTACTGTAACACGAGCACCTGCCAGCCTACCAGTAGCATACTTACTGTAACACGAGCACCTGTCGGCCTACCAGTAACATACTTACTGTAACATGAGCACCTGCCAGCCTACCAGTAACATACTTACTGTAACACGAGCACCTGTCAGCCTACCAGTAACATACTTACTGTAACACGAGCACCTGTCAACCTACCAGTAGCATACTTACTGTAACACGAGCACCTGTCAGCCTATCAGTAACATACTTACTGTAACACGAGCACCTGTCAGCCTACCAGTAACATACTTACTGTAACACGAGCACCTGTCAACCTACCAGTAGCATACTTACTGTAACACGAGCACCTGCCAGCCTACCAGTAGCATACTTACTGTAACACGAGCACCTGTCGGTAGCATACTTACTGTAACACGAACGTCCGTCAGCTCGCAGTGTCTGACCTTGAGGACATCGACATTTAAATCCACCATATATGTTTTCACACTCATTTTCACAGTAGGATGTTCCAGTTTGACACTCATCAACATCTAAATGAATAAAAAGATTTTCAACTAACGAACCATAAAAAGAAATACCAAGGAGTGTTTTGTAACAGGAACGGATAACTCTGATATGAGTGTAATAACCATAGACCTATTAACTATACCTATTAATTATACCTACTAACTATACCTATTAACTATAGACCTAGTAAGTATAGTTAATAGGTCTATGGTAATGACAGATTTAGAGTTTCAGACTGTTACTATTCATGCACCTAGTTTATTGGAACGGATTCCCAACACTACGCAACCTTAACTAGAACAACGAGAAATGATAAAACAAGTCTCACATCAGCGGAGGCCTACTTCCTGAGTCACTTGAAGCGTGTGAATGCTATGAATGGGAGAGTTATCTACTCATAAGATTAGACAACTCTTAATTACCTGTGCATGACCGCTGGTCAGTGGAGAGCATAAATCCGGTTGGACATTTGCAGACAAAGGAGCCAATCATATTACAGCATTGGTGGGAACAGCCTCCATTGCGCTGTGAGCACTCATTGACGTCTGCGAGGACAAAGGAGGTATTACATGCATAGGTACTAACATAAAATGACGTCTGCGAGGACAAACAAGGTATTACATGCATAAGTACTAACATAAAATAATGTCTGCGAGGACAAAGGAGGTATTACATGCATAGGTACTAACATAAAATGAGCAATGATAGAGAGATTGAGGAGAATTCTTTACCATTATCAATGACTGTGCAGAACATTAACCTAATTAGTAACGTACAGTCATCCTTCATGGGAGCAGCATAAGTGGCTGACATCAGAAGATTAAAAATAAAAAGAACTGGTTTTTAACATGCAACAAAGTGAGTGAAAAAATATGATATACGCTCACTTACGATTGTGAAGGATGAACAGGCGTTCCTGAGAGTCGTAAGCAGGAAAGTGTGCAAACGTGATAGTGAGGTGTGTATAAGGAATAGCTATTTCTATTTTCTCCTTTATAGATTACGCATGGAACAAACTCAAAGTTGGCAGCTAACAGTTGGGGGCTACTATACACATACCAAACTAATAGTAGGGGGCTACTACACACATACCAAACTAATAGTAGGGGGCTACTACACACATACCAAACTAATAGTAGTGGGCTACTACGCACATACCAAACTAACAGTTGGGGGAAGACTACTACACACGTACCAAACTAACAGTGGGGGAAGACTACTACACACGTACCAAACTAACAGTTGGGGGAAGGGCTACTACACACGTACCAAACTAACAGTTGGGGGCTACTATACACATACCAAACTAACAGTTGGGGGAAGGGCTACTACACACGTACCAAACTAACAGTTGGGGGCTACTATACACATACCAAACTAATAGTAGGGGGCTACTACGCACATACCAAACTAACAGTTGGGGGAAGACTACTCCACACATACCAAACTAACAGTGGAGGCTACTACACACATATCAAACTAACAGTTGGGAGCTACTACATGTACACACGTACCAAACTAACAGTTGGGGGCTACTACACACATACCAAACTAACAGTTGGGGGAAGGGCTACTACACACGTACCAAACTAACAGTTGGGGGCTACTACACACGTACCAAACTAACAGTTGGGGGAAGGGCCACTACACACGTACCAAACTAACAGTGGGGGAAGGGCCACTACACACGTACCAAACTAACAGTTGGGAGCTACTACATGTACACACGTACCAAACTAACAGTTGGGGGCTACTACACACGTACCAAACTAACAGTTGGGGGAAGGGCCACTACACACGTACCAAACTAACAGTGGGGGAAGGGCCACTACACACGAACCAAACTAACAGTTGGGAGCTACTACATGTACACACGTACCAAACTAACAGTTGGGGGCTACTATACACATACCAAACTAATAGTAGGGGGCTACTACGCACATACCAAACTAACAGTTGGGGGAAGACTACTACACACGTACCAAACTAACAGTGGGGGAAGGACTACTACACACGTACCAAACTAACAGTTGGGGGAAGGGCTACTACACACGTACCAAACTAACAGTTGGGGGCTACTATACACATACCAAACTAACAGTTGGGGGAAGGGCTACTACACACGTACCAAACTAACAGTTGGGGGCTACTATACACATACCAAACTAATAGTAGGGGGCTACTACGCACATACCAAACTAACAGTTGGGGGAAGGGCCACTACACACGTACCAAACTAACACTTGGAGGAAGGACTACTACACACGTACCAAACTAACAGTTGGGGGAAGACTACTACACACGTACCAAACTAACAGTTGGGGGCTACTCCACACATACCAATCTAACAGTGGAGGCTACTACACACATATCAAACTAACAGTTGGGAACTACTACATGTACACACGTACCAAACTAACAGTGGAGGCTACTACGCACATACCAAACTAACAGTTGGGGGAAGGGCCACTACACGCGTACCAAACTAACACTTGGGGGCTACTACACACGTACCAAACTAACAGTTGGGGGCTACTCCACACATACCAAACTAACAGTGGAGGCTACTACACACATATCAAACTAACAGTTGGGAGCTACTACATGTACACACGTACCAAACTAACAGTTGGGGGCTACTACACACATACCAAACTAACAGTTGGGGGAAGGGCTACTACACACGTACCAAACTAACAGTTGGGGGCTACTACACACGTACCAAACTAACAGTTGGGGGAAGGGCCACTACACACGTACCAAACTAACAGTGGGGGAAGGGCCACTACACACGTACCAAACTAACAGTTGGGGGCTACTACACACGTACCAAACTAACAGTTGGGGGCTACTACACACATACCAAACTAACAGTTGGGAGAAGGGCTACTACACACATACCAAACTGGCAGTTAGGACCTTCAAAGCCTGTGGGACATGAGCAGGTTTGAGCGTAATCTCCTATACATTGGCCTCCATTATGGCACTGTGATGGGTCACACCTTCCTGTAACAACAGCATTCTTTAATCCACATCAGAACCGCTCGATCTAAGTGAATGTTTCAATTTTATTGAATATAAACAGAAGGCACACACTCTATTGAATAGAAACAAAAAGCACATTTTCTATTGAATATAAACAGAAAGCAGTTTTTTGTTGAATATAAACAGAAAGCAGACTTTCTATCGAATATAAACAGAAAGCACACTTTCTATTGAATATAAACAGAAAGCACGCTTTCTATTAAATATAAACAGAAAGCACATTTTCTATTGAATATAAACAGAAAGCAGTTTTTTGTTGAATATAAACAGAAAGCACACTTTCTATCGAATATAAACAGAAAGCACACTTTCTATCGAATATAAACAGAAAGCACACTTTCTATCGAATATAAACAGAAAGCACACTTTCTATCGAATATAAACAGAAAGCACACTTTCTATCGAATATAAACAGAAAGCACACTTTCTATCGAATATAAACAGAAAGCACACTTTCTATCGAATATAAACAGAAAGCACACTTTCTATCGAATATAAACAGAAAGCACACTTTCTATCGAATATAAACAGAAAGCACACTTTCTATCGAATATAAACAGAAAGCACACTTTCTATCGAATATAAACAGAAAGCACACTTTCTATCGAATATAAACAGAAAGCAGACTTTTTATTGAATATAAACAGAAAGCACACTGTTTATTGAATATAAACAGAAAGCACACTGTTTATTGAATATAAACAGAAAGCACACTTTCTGTCGACTATAAGTACACTTTCTATTAATTATAAATAGAAAGCACACTTTTTATTGAATATAAACAGAAAGTACACTTTCTGTTGACTATAAACAGAAAGCAGACTTTCTATTGAATATAAACAGAAAGCAGAGTTTCTATTGAATATAAACAGAAAGCAGACTTTCTATTGAATATAAACAGAGAGTATACTTTCTATTAATTATAAACAGAAAGCAGTTTCTTAAGTGCATGTCTGTACAGAACAAATCTATAAATCGAGTCAATTTCTTTAATTTAAAATTAAACTTTTTAATGCAAGCAAAAGCTCTATTCAATCCAATGGAATGTTCCAGAACAGTGGTTTAGAGTGAGACTGACAGGAAGTATCTCTAAAGTATGTCTAATATTTTATGCCTGTAGAGTATCAAAGTGACTACGGCTCCATGCTTTCTGATCATCTAATCTGCAGAATAATAGGTATGGCATCATTAACTGTTGTATAATCAACATACACTCTGACTACAGGCCTCTGCCGTTGAAGTAAGATTAAACCCTCAGTTCAGTACACTTTATTTGCATTTACAGACCTTATCACAAATTATTTAAATATTCAAATGGAGACAAGTCTTTAATTTTAGACATACTTTGTGTAACGCTAATAAACCGAACATTTGATCGTTCAGACTTTTAGATGCATGAGTGGAGACACCAAGTACCTCTGCATTATTATACCCAATGGCATTATTGATCAACACCTGGATAACTTGTAGGGTGAAGGTCAACAATACATTTTATTCGTATCCTTTACTTTGCAATGAGCACCTGCGCGACACAAGAATTCCATAGTGAGATGTGGCGCTGTAGAAAAAGGGGGCTGATGCTGCGGTTAGTTTAGTGGTCTAATCAAATAGCGGTAGGTCAACTCATCTCCTTTCACCGGCTATTACTAGGGATTATAGTGTCCGGTTGCTTTGTAAACGTTGCACCCTTTTGAGAATCAGTGAAACAATGGCGTTGTCACAGTTCAGCCGCCCATCTCCATCATTTCTCCAGTTACTAAATAGTTTAGCATTGAAAATTTTCACTGGGTACAAGCTGAGCTTTATTTACACAGTGTTATCTCGGTTATCTCTCTGTCCAGATTTCAATAAAAACAAGGAGGAACAACTCCAGGTGGCAATAACATGGGGCAATTTAACAGACTATGCAAACCATACATACAAACATACAACAGAAGCAACGGAGTGATGGCATGTTTGTCTAAACAATCAAAGAGTTGATCGCACCGCGGCCAGCCTCAGTTAATATATGCTGTTGTTAATGTCATTTCGAGCCATTATTGTCTTGTTGCAGCCGTTTACCATTTTTCATTCTACACCCTCACGTAGGGCCATTATATGCATTCATCTAATATTTTATGTGCCAGTTAAAACTTCAAAACAACAAAAAGTGAAAAATCAAACAAAGGTGTCCCTGCTTATACCAAAACCCCAAAACATAAACATCAACAAGAGAGCAATAAGAGTAGAAAAATGGTGTATAAAATGTTGATAATAAAGAGAGAGAATGTGACCTGTCAATACTGGAAGGTCCGGTGTATCAACAGAGAAACTCAAGTATGGCACATACTATATAAGAATTAGTAACCTTTCAACACTGAACCTAGGTAAGAGATTTAAAGATAAAAATGACGCAGCATGCAAGCGGTGTAAACACATCTAGACAATTGTTGACTCATAGAGATCATTTCATGCAACAAAGAACATTATGAGGAACGAGAACAGCATCGCTGTCCTAATCACAGCTGCCTAAATTATATACTTTACAGACATCTCAATAGAACAATTAATGAACCAGACACATTCATTACACAATTCAGTTGTCAGGACTTCATGGCATATTCAGCGTAATTGTTGGGAATTCAAAGGCCTGTACTGACAGACTCTGTGTATCAACTATATCTCTCTATAAACTAAAGTACTTACAGACTCTCTATATCACTATATCTCTCTATAACCTATAGTACATACAGACTCTCTGTATCAACTATATCTCTATATAAACTAGAGTACCTACAGACTCTCTGTAAAAACTATATCTCTCTATAAACTAGAGTACTTATAGACTCTATATCAACTATATCTCTCTATAAACTAGCATACTTACAGCCTCTCTGTATTAACTATATCTCTCTATAAACTAGAGTACTTATAGACTTTCTATATCAACTATATATCTCTATAAACTAGAGTACTTATAGACTCCCTGTATCAACTATATCTCTCTATAAACTAGAGTACTTATAGAGTCTCTATAGCAACTATATCTCTCTATAAACTAGAGTACTTATAGACTCTTTATATCAACTATATCTCTCTATAAACTAGAGTACTTATAAACTCTCTATATAATCTATATCTCTCTATAAACTAGAGTACATACAGACTCACTATATCAACTATATCTCTCTACGAACTAGAGTATTTACAGATTCTCTGTATAAACTATATCTTTCTTAAAACTATAGTACTTGCAGACTCTTTATTCCAACATGAGCAATATCGCTCCATGGAGTAAAGGTTTTTTGCCAAGGATATGTGAATTCTTACTGTACTGAATTCTTACCAACTTTCTATATAACCTTTTTACATAGATTTATAAAAAATATTGTATTACAGTTGTACAATGAAGACAATGAAAGACTAAGCGAACTAGTACAGCCTTTTATAACCTTGCCATATCAACGTCATCATGATAAAATCACCAACAGCCACTGGAACAGAGCTGAAGATCTAAAAAGTTTTTCCAATTTCAAGGTCAAAATAGGCTTTAGTATTATGTGTATGGATATGTTATAAAAGACTAGTTTATCTCAGTTACTGTTTAAATATTCACACTTTGTAGTTGTGTTCACAATATTATTCTGTTCATTTTATTATATGAGTGTATATACTGAAAATAATCACATGGCTCTAGTTGCAGTGGCGTCACCAAACTTTATAATATAAACTAATACATGCACCCACGTAGTTGACACAAACATGGGTGCGAAGAGATTCATTATTACTGTGAGTTGATAGCATGTATGACGAGGCTGCCTTTAGAACAACAAAGAATTTGACTCACTGTAAAGGCAACCAGAGGATCCGCCCACCTGATTCCAACCATCGCAGCACTTGTATTTGGTAACATACTGTTGCTGAAGGGTTGGCTTGTATGTCATATAATAGTAGGTCCTAAAAGAGAGAACAATTACAGCTAATAGCAGCTGCATGAAGGCTCTTTTTAATAATAATAGTAGTAATAATAGTAACAATGATAATAGTAGTAATGATAATAGTAGTAATGATAATAGTAATAATAATAATATTAATAATGATAGCACATGTAATTCATACTTGTCTAAAAATGAAAGAGTATTTTCTGACAAGTTTTTCTATAAACAAAGCAGCATAGGCAGAATTGTATTTACGTTGTAGATGCATGGACTTAAAACAGGCTTGTCAAACGCGTGGCCCGCATGCAGCCAATTGTAGGCACCCTCATTGCCGCATGCAGCCAATTGTAGGCACCCTCGTTGCCGCACAAATGATGTTTCTCTTCAAACACATCCGCAGACTTATCCGCGCATTAACAGGCAGAATTCAAAGTATTGACATCAATTTTCACTTTTTAGTTATTATCAAATTGGTTGAAAAAATAGATATCATTCGACGATTATTCGATTTCTAGAAAATGGCTTAACCAGATAAGAGTGATAAGCGATCTTGGTTACAAAGATTTGAACGATAAAGCCATCGAGTTATGAATGGTTTTCCTTAAAAATACTGTAAATTTCTATTGATTACTCTATTTTCACCGGATCCGGAGTGAAGGGGGTGTATATAACTAGAGTGAAGGGGGTGTATATAACTGAGGGATGAAGGGGGAGTTTATAACTGGGGTGAAGGGGGTGTATATAACTGAGGGATGAAGGGGGAGTTTATAACTGGGGTGAAGCGGGTGTATATAACTGGGATGAAGGGGGTGTATATAACAGTGGTGAAAGGGGAGTTTATAATTGGGGTGAAGGGGGTGTATATAACTGAGGGATGAAGGGGGAGTTTATAACTGGGGTGAAGCGGGTGTATATAACTGGGGTGAAGGGAGAGTTTATAACTGGGGTGAAGCGGGTGTATATAACTGGGGTGAAGGGGGAGTTTATAACTGGGGTGAAGCGGGTGTATATAACTGTGGTGAAAGGGGAGTTTATAACTGGGATGAAGAGGGTGTATATAACTGAAGTGAAGGGAGAGTTTATAGCTAAGCCAGCAGAATTTAATCCAACTCTGCATCACGCGAGTCCTCCTGAGTTGCTTACATTTTCTGTTATCATGTTGAAATAAAAAGTATCAGCAATTTTGTTGCTATATTTTCTTTTGTTGAATTACATGAACATTATTTTTAAATTTGTTTGTTTTTCAATGGAAAAAAATGTAAAACTACTGTTAAAAGCACAACAAAATCTACAGCAAAGTTCCCCGAGTTAACAGCAGCAGGCATCATAGACCTAAGTCAAAAAGTATGACCCTGTGACAGCATCATAGATGTAAACATTCAGGTCATACGCGAGTGGGCTAAGTGCTTTGGTAACCATTTTTATGATAGAGAAATGATGACAAGGAACCTGCAACTGTTGCAGGTTGACAAGATATAATATGACAAGATACAAAATTGAGGTTACAGGTAAAGCGTGTTTCATTAGAGTAGAATGCGGATCTGGTGCCTCGTGCCAACGAACTTAATGCGATTGTCGCTATCTTAATTTCATTTTACAACTGACTGCTTTTGTACAAACGACTTGCTTGTAAATCCTATTCTTTATTGATCGGTCTCTCCAAGAATATCAATAATCCCATCAAGTATTCCCTATTAATACAAGGTGGTTGATACCTCAACATAATCACTCACGTCTAAACACCCGCCACCACTCTCTGCGCCTTGCATGTTTATAAAAAGAAACCAGTCAACAGTGTTGACTCAACAACCACAAATAACTTCTCATATACAAGATCTTGTCTCTCATTTGAAAAGTTTAACCTGTTGTCTAGCAGGAAGTACTTCCAGCACTATCATACTGGCTGTCGAATTGGGACATCAAATTTTTCTACTAATCAGCCGTAGACCAAAATTTTTCATAGCCTTTTTTCATTCAGTTGAGTCAGTGGACTCGGATGATGATGGCAGGTTGAGTCAGTGGACTCGGATGACGATGGCGAGTTGAGTCAGTGGACTCGGATGACGATGGCAAGTTGAGTCAGTGGACTCAGACATATTTAAGTTATTCTTGGAGCAGATAGCAAGCAAGCGTGCGGTCTTATGCAAATACTTGAAAAGTCGAGACTGCAAACAAGCCTAGAGCAGTGTTTGCTCAACGTACTTCATTGAGGGAAAAAATGTTTGCAACAAGACGTCTGGAGAGGCTCTGGGGCGACAAGTCACTGGGTGTAAACTGTAAAGAAAGCCTCGCATTGAAATGTATCTTTTATTGTGTATGAGCACACTTCATATTATGCGCATCTAATGCGCTCGTTGCAATAGCAATATTTGTAGCTAAGTTATACAAAATAAACTAGTTTGCGTGTTGACAGCTCTTCAGAAAAATGAGTTACAACAAGTTATAACAAGCAGGTCTTTCTAAACGTATCGAGCTATGGTAGCTCTATGGCAGCTCTACACTTTGGAGCTACTATAGCTTTGCCATAGAGCTACCATAGCGCTATGCTCCAAAGAAATGGTAGCTCCGAGCAGGTAGCTATGGTAGCTATATGGTAGAGCTACGGTAAAGCAGTGATAGCTCTATGGAGGTAGCTTTATGGTAAAGCTATGATAGCTGTATGGATGTAGCTCTATGGATGTAGCTCCATAGTAGAGCTACATCCATAGAGCTATGGTAGCTCTATAAAAGTTCGTTGGATTATTCTTGTCTAGCTGCAACGTCTGCCGGAGAAAAAGAAGAAGAAATGTTTGGGAACTGAATGAGGGACCTCCCAACCAATGGTAGCTGCTGCTAGCTACACCATGTCAGTCTACTTAAGTTGATGATTTGAAAACTTCACAAATGAAGAGATTCTTTTACGTAACAGTCTACAAGTAGGGATGCAAGTATAGAATTCTTTTACGTAACAGTCTACAAGTAGGGATGCAAGTATAGAATTCTTTTACGTAACAGTCTACAAGTAGGGATGCAAGTATAGAATTCTTTTACGTAACAGTCTACAAGTAGGGATGCAAGTATAGAATTCTTTTACGTAACAGTCTACAAGTAGGGATGCAAGTATAGAATTCTTTTACGTAACAGTCTACAAGTAGGGATGCAAGTATAGAATTCTTTTACGTAACAGTCTACAAGTAGGGATGCAAGTATAGAATTCTTTTACGTAACAGTCTACAAGTAGGGATGCAAGTATAGAATTCTTTTACGTAACAGTCTACAAGTAGGGATGCACGTATAGAATTATTTTACGTAACAGTCTACAAGTAGGGATGCAAGTATAGAATTCTTTTACGTAACAGTCTACAAGTAGGGATGCAAGTATAGAATTCTTTTACGTAACAGTCTATAAGTAGGGATGCAAGTATAGAATTCTTTTACGTAACAGTCTACAAGTAGGGATGCAAGTATAGAATTCTTTTACGTAACAGTCTACAAGTAGGGATGCAAGTATAGAATTCTTTTACGTAACAGTCTATAAGTAGGGATGCAAGTATAGAATTCTTTTACGTAACAGTCTACAAGTAGGGATGCAAGTATAGAATTCTTTTACGTAACAGTCTATAAGTAGGGATGCAAGTATAGAATTCTTTTACGTAACAGTCTACAAGTAGGGATGCAAGTATAGAATTCTTTTACGTAACAGTCTATAAGTAGGGATGCAAGTATAGAATTCTTTTACGTAACAGTCTACAAGTAGGGATGCAAGTATAGAATTCTTTTACGTAACAGTCTACAAGTAGGGATGCAAGTATAGAATTCTTTTACGTAACAGTCTACAAGTAGGGATGCAAGAACAGAATTCTTTTACGTAACAGTCTACAAGTAGGGATGCAAGTATAGAATTCTTTTACGTAACAGTCTACAAGTAGGGATGCAAGTATAGAATTCTTTTACGTAACAGTCTACAAGTAGGGATGCAAGTATAGAATTCTTTTACGTAACAGTCTACAAGTAGGGATGCAAGAACAGAATTCTTTTACGTAACAGTCTACAAGTAGGGATGCAAGTATAGAATTCTTTTACGTAACAGTCTACAAGTAGGGATGCAAGTATAGAATTCTTTTACGTAACAGTCTACAAGTAGGGATGCAAGTATAGAATTCTTTTACGTAAAAGTCTACCAGTAGGGATGCAAGTATAGAATTAATTCCTTTTCTTAGTATTCTCCAATACGAGAGATATAAATCTAGAACCTAACCATAAATCTAGAGTAAATATGAAGTGTTTGAGGGACACAGCAATGTGAGGCTGATACTTTTTACTACCCGGAGCTCTTGTTCCAACCATTGTTGGGTTTGATGTCTATTGCATCTCAACTTCTTCTCATATAGACAGCAACAAAATGTAAACGCGATGATGACAAATGGCACTGAACGCGGTCAGATAGCCTACTTACGGCTCGGGTGCCTGACAGAAGGGATTAAGGGACAAGATGATGGCAGCATTCCAGAGAACAGACCCATGACTGCTGTCGCTGGGTAGTTCTCTCTAATGTAACGCTGCACTCAGTATTCTGAGGCAATCAGTTACTGCCATATCTTGTGAGCTCCAGCAACTCCTGTTCAAACTCATCACAGGCAACTTACTTGCGCTGGTAGCCGATGCACCAGTCAGATTTGGATGGTCCACACTTCTTCCAGACCTTTTCCATCCTGGTGAACCTCTGAGCACACTTCTTTTGTGAAGAGACCATGGTGGCCTCTCTGTACGAGCAGACATTGGGCCTGAAGTGAGAGATAATCAAATCACCGTTAGTGCAAAAAACATATCTTGACATGTCAGTTATTCTAGGTCAGTACATATCAAACATATATCAACATGCAGTTATTCTAGGTCACTACATATCAAACATATTTCAACATGCAGTTATTCTAGGTCACTACATATCAAACATATTTCAACATGCAGTTATTCTAGGTCACTACATATCAAACATATTTCAACATGCAGTTATTCTAGGTCAGTACATATCAAACATATACCAACATGCAGTTATTCTAGGTCACTACATATCAAACATATTTCAACATGCAGTTATTCTAGGTCAGTACATATCAAACATATATCAACATGCAGTTATTCTAGGTCACTACATATCAAACATATTTCAACATGCAGTTATTCTAGGTCAGTACATATCAAACATATATCAACATGCAGTTATTCTAGGTCACTACATATCAAACATATTTCAACATGCAGTTATTCTAGGTCAGTACATATCAAACATATATCAACATGCAGTTATTCTAGGTCACTACATATCAAACATATTTCAACATGCAGTTATTCTAGGTCAGTACATATCAAACATATCTCAACATGTAGTTATTCTAGGTCACTACATATCAAATGCTGCCCTAGCCAGTGATTCTCGTCAGCAAATAAAGCTGCTTTAGTGACCGCAGGCAATACATACACTGTCATTTAGTAATAAGTTGTACAGGCACTTTGTATAATCCTGTATATTTCTAACTATTACAACAAAACTTTACATCTGACGATGGCCAAAACTGGCTAAGCTATTGCCAGGGGGCACCTTGTTTCAAGTGTCATAGGCACCTGTTGATGAGTGTTATGGCTGCATTATTGTCTCAGCATGAAACGCACTCTTTGATAAGGCTGAATAATGGCTGCCATTGTTCACAAGTCTTCTAAAATTTTATGAATGAGTTGCGCATTGAATGTTTCTTAACTGATGGCTTATAATTAAAGTAAACTTGCTGCAGAATAAAGGGGTACCTGGACTACTTGCCAAAATGAATTGGGACAATTGCAAGGCATGTCACATCGCATCGATAGCAAAATTTATAAGACCAAAAACTTCAACCCAGAACTCAAAGCGGGTCTGACTAGGCTTCGGCTCTAGACCAAAGTGTGTAAATCTAAGTACCAGCCTCCATTTGAATAAAATAAACTGAAGAACAACATGTTACAGGCTCAATAAACTCTGGCTGTAAGTACAACAGAGTAGATGGCGTGTTCCTGAGCTATCAACTTAGAAGGGGACAATTGCCGCGGGAAGTACTTGCTTTTGTAAATTTATGAATAGAAATCCAGTCGCTCGGGTCTATAATTTTATATTATCAGGCAATCTGTAAGCTCCTGGTACATGTTCTGATATTATAAATGTCGGCTATCAATAGGTAAGAACACCTCATCTCAGCTAGTCAGGCGCACGAGTTGTCATAACTCTCTGAAACGGCTGAAGAGCATTGAAACCTGTATAGCAAAGGTCTGCAGCAGCTCACAGGTGACTTTAAGGGGTATCCACATGGCAACCCTACCGAATATTCTGATATGTGCATATCTTAGCCTATACATGAAAGCTTGTACGAAGCATCCAAACAAACCAGATTCAAACTCAGAAAGTTAATGATGTTGACAAGCCCCTGAATCCTTAGCATCCTACCACATAATTACTCCCCATGCTAAGTGAGCATACTCCCTACAAGTGAGTATACTCCACATGCTAAGTGACCATACTCCCTACAAGTGAGCACACTCCTTACAAGTGAGTATACTCCATATAAGTGAGCATACTCCATATAAGTGAGCATACTCCCTACAAGTGAGCATACTCCACATGCTAAGTGAGCATACTCTGTATAAGTGAGCATACTCCCTACAAGTGAGTATACTCCACATGCTAAGTGAGTATACTTCCTACAAGTGAGTATACTCCATATAAGTGAGCATACTCCACATAAGTGAGCATACTCCCTACAAGTGAGTATACTCCACATGCTAAGTGAGCATACTCCCTACAAGTGAGCACACTCCTTACAAGTGAGTATACTCCATATAAGTGAGCATACTCCATATAAGTGAGCATACTCCTTACAAGTGAGTATACTCCACATGCTAAGTGAGCATACTCCCTACAAGTGAGCATACTCCCCATGGTAAGTGAGCCTACTCCCTACAAGTGAGTATACTCCACATGCTAAGTGACCATACTCCCTACAAGTGAGCACACTCCTTACAAGTGAGTATACTCCATATAAGTGAGCATACTCCATATAAGTGAGCATACTCCCTACAAGTGAGCATACTCCACATGCTAAGTGAGCATACTCTGTATAAGTGAGCATACTCCCTACAAGTGAGTATACTCCACATGCTAAGTGAGTATACTTCCTACAAGTGAGTATACTCCATATAAGTGAGCATACTCCACATAAGTGAGCATACTCCCTACAAGTGAGTATACTCCACATGCTAAGTGAGCATACTCCCTACAAGTGAGCACACTCCTTACAAGTGAGTATACTCCATATAAGTGAGCATACTCCATATAAGTGAGCATACTCCTTACAAGTGAGTATACTCCACATGCTAAGTGAGCATACTCCCTACAAGTGAGCATACTCCCCATGGTAAGTGAGCCTACTCCCTACAAGTGAGTATACTCCACATGCTAAGTGAGCATACTCCCTACAAGTGAGCACACTCCTTACAAGTGAGTATACTCCTTACAAGTGAGCATACTCCCTACAAGTGAGCATACTCCATATAAGTGAGCATACTCCCTACAAGTGAGCATACTCCCTACAAGTGAGCATACTCCCTACAAGTGAGTATACG
Organism: Watersipora subatra; assembly: GCF_963576615.1. Classification (NCBI taxonomy): domain Eukaryota; kingdom Metazoa; phylum Bryozoa; class Gymnolaemata; order Cheilostomatida; family Watersiporidae; genus Watersipora; species Watersipora subatra. The sequence continues at coordinate 63,817,862 of NC_088716.1, read as the reverse complement.
CCACATGCTAAGTGAGCACACTCCCTACAAGTGAGCATAGTCCATATAAGTGAGCATACTCCATATAAGTGAGCATACTCCTTACAAGTGAGTATGCTCCATATAAGTGAGCATACTCCTTACAAGTGAGTATACTCCACATGCTAAGTGAGCATACTCCCTACAAGTGAGTATACTCCACATGCTAAGTGAGCATACTCCCTACAAGTGAGCACACTCCATATAAGTGAGCATACTCCATATGTGAGCACACTCCATATACATGTATGTGAGCACACTCCATATAAGTGAGCACATTCCGTATAAGTGAGCACACTCCATATAAGTGAGAACACTCCATTTAAGTGAGCACACTCCATATAAGTGAGCATACTCCATATGTGAGCACACTCCATATACATGTATGTGAGCACACTCCATATAAGTGAGCACATTCCGTATAAGTGAGCACACTCCTTACAAGTGAGCACACTCCATATAAGTGAGCACACTCCTTAAAGGTGAGCACACTCCATATAAGTGAGCACACTCCTTAGGTACAGGTGAGCACACTCCTTAGGTACAGGTGAGCACACTCCATATAAGTGAGCATACTCCATATAAGTGAGCACACTCTATATAAGTGAGCACATACCAGAGGAAATGCTGCTAACAATTTATATAAGCAGACAACAGGTCCCTAGATGCAACAGATGTCTGATGCCGAGCTAGTACAACTAGAGCTAGTAAGTCTCTAACATGTTCATACAGAGAAAATCTCATATCTTAAACAACATGTGCACTTCATGTAGCCGATAACACAATGCTAGATTTGTATTGCATGTTCCACTCAAACAGCAAGATCCAAATTACTTGCTCTCAGTTTTCCTCTGGCATCACTCAGCTTATAATGGGGAGCCAAAGTTTAAATGTACAGCAGTCTTAATAGGCTGACACTTGAGTACAATACAAATAGAACTGAACCACATCGGTCCGTATGGCAGTACAAGAGTTGACAGGTCTGCACAGAGAGGGAGTTTTGCATGAAAAGATCAGTTGACAGGTCTGCACATAAAGAGGGAATCTGGCAAGAAAAGATGGTTGACAGATCTGCATAAACAGAAAGAGAGAGAGAAAGAGGGAGAGAAAGAGGGAGAGAAAGAGAGGCATGCAACCTTCACCAACCTTATCCAGTAACACGATTTGTCATATTTCAACTAATGACAAAGTTTTGTTTTGATTTGTCTCCCTTAGTAGGCCTATGCCTTTTCTAGATGGTCCATTCAAATACTGCCAACTAGGCAACTTAATGTAGGTAAGTATATGATAAAAATTGCAGCAATCGGCTGTTTTATATTTTTAGTTTAGCGAAAAATGGGAGACATTGCTGAGCTGTTTTTGTAATATTTATTTAAACAATTTTTGTTACAACAAAAAATTAAATGGCACTGACTTTCGCTCTATGATAACAATGAATTAACCTAGCTTGTATTGATAGCGGTGGTATTACAATACATCCAAATACCTTATCAACATGTACTCACAAAAGTAGATATGATCATTGAACCTATAATTACAGTTGTAGTGAGACTTGTTGGCATGACTCAAAGATATTAGGCTATCTTAAACTAAGTTTTTCAAAAGATTGACGAAGAAAATGCTGCAATAATATGCTGCTAATAGGAATATTTATTAATTAGTCGAGTAGATAGTCACCTACATAACTGTAACAACAATAATTGATGTTTGTCCTTCAAAATTTCTCTGTCATCTTATAGCTGGGTATGTTCAATTACACTGTTCAGACAGCTGCATATGTTAACATATTTCCCACCTACCATCTACATGGTGTGTAAGTCATACCTACCATCTACACAGTGTGTGTAAGTAACACCTACCATCTACATTATGTGTGTGTAAGTCGTATCTACCATCTACACAATGTGTGTAAGTAACACCTACCATCTACATTATGTGTATGTAAATCATACCTACTATCTACATAGTGTGTGTGTAAGTCATACCTACCATCTACACAGTGTGACTCTAAGTTCTGGCTGTGAACAAAAAGGTTTCCTACTATACTTATCTTTACCTACTTAATTATATGTTGAACCTGCTGTTATAAGAGTCAAGGCTAGAGCCAAGACTAAGTGAACATAACTCCCCAATGACACAAATGGCAACATGGTGTCAACAGGTTCGGACAAGACCTTAAACACTGTAGTGCAACCAGTAGAGGGTAAGAGAGATGACCTCAAACTGACTCAACTTTCTAGGGGATGCTGCCGAGAAAGCCGTAACGTTATCTCTCCTGCTGTTACAGGTTGACAAAGTGCAACAGTTGCTCATTTGCAGCATCTGAAACTATTTCTTTCATAACATCTGTTTTTCCTTAGTAAATGTCCTACACACCGGGAGGTATGATTCAGATCAGCGTATATGCGTGAATAACTGACTTCGGGACCATTAAAACAATACCGCCTTCTGTTCGCTATCTTCCGGGATGAAGATATCAAGAGCTTACACTCTGTTTATATACAGAGCTGGAACGATTACAACATTATTCTGAATCAGAAAGGCAATGTAACCATGAGAGCGCGTGCGATCAAGAACTTGGTCTGTATGCTAAACTGTTCTATGCCGGATGAAATATTATTATAACATTACATTGTGTAGTCCAGTGTTGGTTTCTGGTTGGAGGTATAATAGGCCTTGAAGCAATGGAATGAATTAACAGAATCACAGTGTATTCTTATGAGATAATAATTATGATCCAACGTACAAAGGTTTTAATATATGAAGCAGATCTCGAAACGAATCAAATTTATAAGTAGAGGTTAAACTGTAGTGCTATTGTTATGTAAGTAGAGGTTTGACTGTAGTGCTATTGTAGTGTAAGTAGAGGTTAAACTGTAGTGCTATTGTTATGTAAGTAGAGGTTTAACTGTAGTGCTAATGTAATGTAAGTAGAGGTTTGACTGTAGTGCTATTGTAATGTAAGTAGAGGTTTGACTGTGGTGCTATTGTAATGTAAGTAGAGGTTTGACTGTAGTGCTATTTAATGTAAATAGAGGTTCAACTGTATTGGTAATGCAGTGTAAGTAGAGGTTTAATCGTAATGCTATTGTAATGTATTTGTACTATGTAATTCCTAAAGAAGCAATGGAAGTGTTTGTTTTGGAGTCTATACCCATGTGCATCCAAGCTAAACCATGAGTACGGAGGATCAAGGTACTGACTTCCAACACAGGTATTATTTGGCTAACCCTTGGACTATTTAAAAGTTGGCAGGATTCTTATATAGCCTATTCCTTATGCAATGGGTACATAGATGGCAGTCTCCCTATGCAATGGGTACATAGATGGCAGTCTGGTGTATTTATTAATATTTTAGGCTGCAGAACATGTTCAAAGATGCAAAGCAGTTCCATTGACAACCATTCTCATTCATATTCGAAATTAACGGACAGACTTTTAACGGACAGAATAAAGACACAGCTTTTCATGTTAGAAATCAAGCTAAGGTGTACCGGCCCCACAATACTTGACATTCATAATAAGAAAACTGCTATGCCATTAGAGCATCTTTTTAAGAAATAATGTTGAGCCAGGCATATAGGATTCTTCTAACCAGTGTCTGCTGGTTGAAATGACCCTAGCATTCCTTGTGACGGCGTAACATGATATCTTCAAGAACGGAGCACAGGACATAAGAGAGTGGAGAGGCAGATGAAACGAAGGAAGACAGAGAACTCAGGCTTAAACGAAAACAATATTTATACTAATTTGAGTAATGGACTCACTACACGAAGAGAAACCTTATTAACCCGCAATTGTATCGTCTCCATATCCTTGAAGCAATTAAAAGGCTGAATACCACGAGTTGGTCCAACAATGCTCAGGCACATACACAATCTGCCATCTCATGTCATATGTTTTATGTTTGCTCGTAATCACACAGAAGTAATTACAAGGTGAGCCAAGCTTTAACAATACTTCAGGTGTTTACACGCTCTCCTTGTGATGAGATTGTGTATCCGCCCTTTCCCTTGCTCTTCTACTAGCGTTTAATTCAATGTCTTTCCTGAGCATAGCCAAGTTTGGGTAGACTAGTGAGGGAATAAAACAGAACCGGAGAGAGGTGCCATGGACAGGCAGGTATAGAGTACTTTGAGAATCGGGTACACGCTTGGCCTTCGTACTCCACCCCACCCCCTCATGATTGTAGAAGAATTACAGTAGGTTTTTCCTTATTCATACAAAACCATAACTGAGTTGGGTAGGATTGGCTGACAACAGATAAACACACGAGTGATAGCACATTATGGTATACTATGGTCGAGTCTCTATAAATAGTTTAACGTCTGTCGGTTATGATAACCAAATGCAAAACTTCATAATGAACGAGTTTGATATGTTATCTTAAAAATGTTTTTATTGGATTCATCCACGGATCAGCGATAGGAGTAATTGCCGTGCTGGTCAAATATTCATGGTAGAATAATGCGAATTTGAAGTTGTGCGCACGTTAAATTACCATAGCAATAATCGTAACAATGGACACACACATTATGCGGATTAATGCTGGCGCTTTGTTAAAAAAGATAAGGAGTTTTACTTTTTCCACTAAAGTGTAGAGAATGTTTAAAATAGAAAGGCTTGCCCAACATTTTTTGGCGTATTATTCGCGAATACCGTTTTTGTCTTTCGAAAACATAAAACATTTGATAAAAATTTGCGTGTCACAAAACTCGCTTGACTTGTGAGTTTCTGCCATTTCCATCTTGCAAATGTGCGAATTAACCGGGTCGTGGAGACCTAGTAATCGGTGAATGGGTATGCAGAGGGTGGAGACCTAGTAATCGGGAATGGGTATGCATAGGATACAGAGTTTCCAGGTATGCGTGGGATTAAATGAGTTATCATAGACCAAAATCAATGATAGCGATTTCTTAATATTTCATCACGCAAACCTCTCTGATACAGACAAAGGAATTCAAAAGCAAATTTACAATAATTATAACTGGCAGTAAGTCCGCCGTTGCTCAGGATTCCCTTCATTTTCAGTCAGATGGACTGCTCCACCACCTTTCACTACGATCAATGAATGCATTCATTGAAGGCAATTGTCGTTGATGCACGCGAAGGTGCATCCTTGAGTTTCTAATCAGATGAATGCTTATAATGCGACTGCTTCTCAGATACCGGTCAGAGTCTTGAAACCAAACGCTTTTGCCAACTTGATGGAAGGCAGAGAGTATATTCACTGTGAAGTTTGGATGCAGACTACCAGACAGTCAGACATGCGCACATACACAATGACCAAGTGAGATTTACTAGTGATTCCAGCAAGATGAATGAGAATGCTCCCAAAGCTCGATGTTTACGACTTGAGCAGGCTTCACCTTAATGAATAGGGAATATAAGAGTTTTGGGTAGCCTCATCTCCAGGCATACAGTTACGATGCTTTTCCTGTGAAAGCATCAGCTCACCGCCATAGGAAGAGCGCATGTCTACATTGAAGATCACATACATATCCCCGATTGTATTGTTTGCAAGTGAGGAGTGGTTTGTGATATTGTAGATACGAGTGAAGAGTGGTTTGTGATATTTTAGATATGCCGCTTTTATTTAGAAATACAACACTGAAGATAAGTTTATCCAAAACAAATTACAGTTTTTATCATCAGCTTACAACTTTCCAGAAGGACAGCGGTCTCAAGAATCTATTATGAAAATAAGTTTGTCAGAAATTTGAACAAACCTTTTGATTTTTTGTTAAAGAGAAACAGAATCCAAACAGGGTTGCTATCAGCTTACCCTCTGTTAGCCCCACAGCGGGCACCCCGCATGAGAAAATAATATCAGAGCGCTCGCTGCCCTCTGGTTTATAAGGCAGTTTTCATGAATGCTGCAAATTGCAAAGTCACTTTTTGGTGAATAAAAATCAGTCTTGAGTGTAACGACCTGCAACACACGGCGTTTGTAAATTGAATAGTTTTGTTACTAATTGTAAAGACAACTCCTGTCATTCACACGCTGCACCTCGTATACGATTTTACCAATTTTGTGCGTGTAGTGAAATCTGAAGCTAGTAACAATAGTATAAGAGATATTGTGCTGAAGGCTAGAGACATTGCAGTGAAAAGGATATGAGAAGAATCCCACATTACACTTCAGCTTCCTAACACTGCTGTTACTGATGTATGCTTCCCTATCATGGTTTACAATCAACTCACTGATAAACATCCATGAATACCATCAATTTGTAAAAGACAGTAAAGTAATGACACGGCTAACTGTAGTGATGACACGGCTAACTGTAGTGATGGCATAGATAACTGTAGTGATGACATGGCTAACTGTAGTGATGACACTGCTAACTGTAGTGATGACACGACTAACTGTAGCGATGACACGGCTAACTGTAGTGATGACATGGCTAACTGTAGTGATGACACGGCTAACTGTAGTGATGACACAGCTAACTGTAGTGATGACACGGCTAACTGTAGTGATGACACAGCTAACTGTAGTGCTGACTTGGCTAACTGTTGTTATGATATGGCTAACTGTAGTGATAACACGGCTAACTGTAGTGATGACATGGTAACTGTTGTGATGACACGGCTAACTGTAGTGATGACATAGCTAACTGTAGTGATGACACGACTAACTGTAGGAATGGCATAGATAACTGTAGTGATGACATGGTAACTGTTGTGATGACACGGCTAACTGTAGTGATGACATAGCTAACTGTAGTGATGACACGACTAACTGTAGCGATGACATGGCTAACTGTAGTGATGACATGGTTAACTGTAGTGATGACACGGCTAACTGTAGTGATGACACGGCTAACTGTAGTGATGACACAGCTAACTGTAGTGCTGACTTGGCTAACTGTAGTGATGACACGGCTAACTGTTGTTATGATATGGCTAACTGTAGTGATAACACGGCTAACTGTAGTGATGACATGGTAACTGTTGTGATGACACGGCTAACTGTAGTGATGACACGGCTAACTGTTGTTATGACACAGCTAACTGTTGTTATGACATGGCTAACTGTAGTGATGACACGGCTAACTGTAGTGGTGATATACACATAGCTAACTGTAGTGAAGCCACAACGATCTTGCTAGATTTCCATGATCGTTATAGAAGTGTCATCAGCATGTTGATTACCTACTAGGATCATCAAGTTGCGATAGCAATAACACTTGCGTAGCTATTTTCATTGTGATAATTTCATTTAAGAAAAAATGCCAACATTACCCTTGAAAATCAGCTGATGACAAAAATAATTTAGATCTATAAAAAAGTCCAACTAGAGAAACTTCGAGTTTTGACATGTTTAATCACGTCAAGACCTATTTGCAAAGTTTCACGCTCAGTTCCAAGTGACACGAGTAACCTTTACATATCTGTTACAAGGGGAATATTCTTGTCAATATATGCTGTAATTGTTTTAGGTGTGAATCTCCATTGTCGTTCAAAATCAGTTCAAAATCAAATCACCTCGTGCTAAAAATGAATAAAATGGGATCGATATTATGCTAGTTAAGAATCAACATTTTCAGCCAATCGCATAAAAGCCGCTTCCTTTTATCGATGTAGAACATCATATATAAAAAGGACATAGTGGCAGCGCAATGGCTATACAATCGACAGATTTCAGTCAGTATGTGTAGTCACCTCTTGTCAGATGCCAGCAGCTGTCATCTCAACTGCGGCAATGTATCCTTCTCCAAGCAAAGCTATAGTCATATGATACAAAGGAACACCGACTAGTGTATTAGAATCTACTAGTGCATTACTCAGATTAGTGTACTAGTGTATTACTCAGATGGCATCGGCAGCAAAAGCCTACATCATGCCCATGTTTGTTCAATGAGCTTTTACATCACTCGAACCAACGTGGCTAATCTCGACTAGAAGAGTAATACGAGTGGATACGTAAAGATTGTCTTTCAATGGGCTGACTCGTTTACCAGTCTGACCCATCTGCCCATGTGATCTTTATGACTAATATCTACTTCAGCTCACTATATTACTCAATGCTCAAGGAAAACAATTATTATAATTATTATTATAGTATTAAAATATAGTATTATAATATTATAGTGTTATCCCACGACCAAACACGAGCGAAGCGATTGGTTTGGGAGATTTATGATAAATGCACATGTGCACACAACTCCCGAAAAATTATCCGTTAACGGCTGTCACCAAACCCTTGTAACGAAATCCTATCAACAAATTTAACTATTTTTCAGTAAAGTCGTTTAAGTATAATAATGATACAAAACGCATATAAACCTATTTAAATATGTTACCAAGCCTTTGAAAGGTTACCGCAAATTCCTAAAACTAACCCATCTGATCGGATTATACATAAATAAACAGATTTGTTTGGCCGAAAATTGTTATTAAAACTTGCTAAGCCTCACTTTTATCAAAATTAAGACCGGAAATTAAAACGCCGAACGACAGAGAATAGAGCGATTAAGTCGTGCGCATTTCACGAAAAAAATAACGTGCACGTTAAACCAGTCTATAGCATTGTCGAATTGCCGAAGGTTTCTGTAATTAAGTTAGGAGTACTGAAATCGTTTCATTTTTGCTGATTTAAAAGTAACTGACATTTTAGACAATTTGGAGTACTTTGGTATTCTAACTGATGTCCAACGTAGTGTAAGTAAAGAAAATGACGATGATATTTTTTCTAACGGTTCTTATGAGATTATTACAATAACTAATTATAAGTTTGGATGACTACAGAACAATGACTACGTAGTACAGAATTTCTAAAAATCTATATAAATATCACAACTTCGTGATATTGTTAGCTATGACGTTTTGAAATGTAAACAAAATTGTGCATTGGTTTCATATTAATACTATGTTAATAATATTGGTTATTCTAATAATATCAGTGCATTTTACTTCTAATATTGGCCAATATCGCATTTCTCCTATTGCGGGGGAGAGAGATATAAACATATAATCTTTTCCTTTCATTATTGCTATTTGTTGTATATAATAACACCCACACCCAGTACATTACAGCTACCATTGCAGTTATCCTATTGCACCGCAGTGCCATTTGACTGCTAATATTGCATTTCTCAACCATCGGTACCCTTTCTTTTTTCCAATATCACTTTGGTCGTGGGCTGTATGACAGGGGAATGTCTAGTAAATATTATAGTGGCTATAGTATAGTATTATAAATATTATGGTATAATATTATAAATATTATAATATTATAAAAATTATAGTATATAGTATTATAAATGTCTGGAGAATTCAGGTAAATAACATGTCATACTATTTATGTTTTTAAGACACTTGGTTTTGTTGCATATCTGAAGTTGCCTCATATAAGTGCATCTTAATGTTTCATAGACCTGCAATACTGGAAGGAGTCATAAATGTGTCCACTGATGAACTAGGCTTGCAAGTCAAACAACTGTCTATCATGAACAGGCGCACAATGCTAGAAATATGTTCTGCCCATCCCAAATATTGATCTGTACCCACTGACCTCAAAAACACAGGTCCAATCAGGGAAAGAGAATTGGAGGACAAGATGGTGGAATCAGCAGAATATATAGCAAATACGGTATATAGCTAAATACTGCTGGCCATACGAGGAGTCAGCACATTACACAACGCTGCCGCCAGCTCTGATCCAGTGCAGACAGTGGATCAGAGCCTAATTGGCCAACATAATAGTTAATGATACTTGAGGGATTACAATAATAATTGGCTATTTTCATAATCACTGGGTTGTATTTATCAGCACCTACACAATCTTATATAATTGTTTAATCAGCCTGCATATTCGCATTGACCTCTGAGATAAATATTTATGACCCTAAAGATTAAAGGAATTGTTCTGTAATTGAAATAATTCGTTCCACTGAGCTGGCTTGTAAGCTATCAGTACCTGCCACAGCCAGTCTAATTCGTTCCCTGCCATGCTTCTTTATTATAACATACGAGATTTGCAGCTTCGCTTATCAGCTGAAGCAATGCTAGATGCCAGCTGCGTTTACTTCTATTATACTTAAAAACATCTAGATGACTAAATGTGTAGGCATTTTTGATTTGCTTATTTAGTAAACCATTTCTCAACATTGGTTATGGATAACACAGAGAGAAGAGGAAACGCTCGCTGACTTAACTGTGTTCCAGGTCTTCTATTTGTAGAAAGTAAACTCATCGTCGAGCTGCCTTTTAAGAATAATAAAAAGCTGAACACCCTATCAGACACCGAAATCGACAAAATTTAAACTTCAATTTAATGCGAACAGTTTTACACAAATGAATGGAGATGCTCAACATGCCCATGCGAACTATAAAAAGTATTACCTAAGAAATTTCCAAGACCTCGACTGCCAAATACAGAAGCAGCAATCACACTTGAAACCTACTTACATTCCAACGGAGAGGTCACTGTCAGATCTGAGAGAAACTGGCTGTTGGCCTTGTGCAGAATTTGTGAATAACGGAAATAGAAGCGTATACGTTGCACACAAAATAATAATCCTTGAGTCTGAATATTTCTTCATATGTGCAGTCATTGCGTTGAACACGAGTTCGTTCTTGGCTTATCGAAAGTCACAAGCTTATCAGTTGACTAATCCTTTGTTCTCTTGTATTGTAAGGAAATTATGGCCCTCTTTGCGAATAGTGGTTGCACTGGTAGAAGCTCAAGACAAAAAAATTATCAAATTCTCTGGATTTCTACACTCTGCATGTCAAAGCCGCTACAAAAGATGAAGCAGCATTTGAACTAATGAGTAAATTAGCATTGCGCATTCATACACAATCAAAAAGCTCAACGATGACGAGTTGAAGCTTAGCTATTTTATGTTTTTTTTTGTCAGAGCTATGTCTTATGTCTTGTCAAAGCTATGTCTTATGTCTTGTCAAAGCTATGTTTCATGTCACGCTTGGAATTGAGATGAAAAGTGAAATAAAATTAATTAATAGCCTAAAGTACATTTTAATCTGATGCGCTTTCAGTCTTAGTAGTATAGTAAAATACGTACTGTAAACTACCTTTTGATTATGACATCATGAACAAAACTTAAACAGCTGATAGGAAGGCTCATGAATGGCATAACAAACAAAAACAGTACAAAATGACAAGTTGTAGCTATCAAGAGCAGTATAAGTCGGCATGAAAATTTAGTGAGCTTGCTATAGTCTGTCTCAAATACTACGACAAACAGACAGCTTGGCCTAAACGTAAGATTCACTCAATGTACCACTTTTTAGCAAAGGAGAAGACAATCTTTAGTAAAACAAATGTATTCCAGAATATATTTCTCACCAGAATGGCACGCGTGTGTTTGTAAGTATTACACGCTAACGCACGATTAGAAATCAGACCAAGAAATTTGCAAGGTTCTAGCAAATTCATTAAACGTAAGTAATCCAGATAGCTTGCGTCCTTGTTGAATAAAAACTATAATGTTGTTGTCGGCAGGCTGATCGCAAAAGAGCCCCGCGGTGGCCAGCCCAACTTTGACGGAAAAAGAAACTAGCTTGAGTTGGCACGTGGTTTTAAATCATTCGAGCGATAATTGGTTAAACTAAAACTAAATTAGCAAATGATATAAATGGCACCTTTTGTAAACGAAAGAAGAAACGACAACTCCAAGTATATTTGCGTTTTTATGTCGACCAATCATCAAAAAGTTTACAAATTTAGACATGGCCGCCAACCAAACTGAATGCTTAGCGAAACGACTGATAGTTTGCATAAAGTTGCCGCTGCTTAACGGAATGTTAGTATGCAGCGCATAGCAAACGTGGAGTAATTCACCATCTATCGGTCAGTTGAACAAAATGCTATAGCAATTGTCGTCTGATCAGCGAATTAAAACGAAATAAGCTTTAACTTTGCTTCTGTTTTTGATAAGATCAACGCTTTTTCTAACATTGGATTTTTTATTCGGCCATTGATGTAATGCTAAATGCAAACAAACTTTAATTGTAGGTTTTCTTATTTGTAGCTAATATGCACATTTAGATTTACATTTTGTATGCACACATTATCAATTTTAATTCAACACAAGTCTATCCAACATAGCATATGCATATTTATTTCGATGTCGTTTTGGTTTTTTTGCAAATATTTCTAATCAATAGACCTAGATATCACGTTGTAATAGCACACATTTGCAAAATATGAGGTTATCTGCTCAAAGTAGGTTTTAATAGTTATTGTCATTTTTTATTTTTCTAAAGTTTAATGTTTATAAGAGATGTTTTTTAAGTCTGACAAACCACTCGAGCCATTCCAATTCTCATCAAAAAATTAACTATTCAATTCCCAATTCTTTTGCATCATATGTTGTGTAAGAATCGATTCAATATGTATTCATACCAAAAATATCAATTGATTCAATTCTCAATTCTTTAGCTATCCCGTCTTCAATGATTCGATTCAATTCTCCCAAATACACAAAATCAAATCTTACAAAAAAATTGACTTATGAAAACATATCAAAATAACATAACCCACTAAGCTAATTGAGCTACATACATTAGCGAAGTTTATTGGCTGTTTCTATAGCAAATATACACTACTTCACTAGGGATTTCATTGCTTTTTTGGTGGAATCAAGTCATGCCTACCGTTTTTTGCTGGCATACACTTGGTATTCTTGCTGTAAAAGCAGAGTTTTGGTCATAAAAGGGTCTATCTATAAATAAATGGATTTTTTTGCAAAATTGCAAAACAGTAATTTTGTTAAAATAATGCTTCACATATGAAGTATACATACAAACCCTAAACTAAAAATAGTTAAGGGGTAGCGCTCCTCTATCATGTTTTAATAGTTTGCTAAAGTTAGTGTATATGCACAGAATACTTTGTAGTCATAATGGCAATATAGAGATGCTTGTACACGGTATACATATTACTGTGAACACAAATACCTAATTGTAATGGATTTCACATTGACTTTGCAGCCCATTAATGCATAAATTGGTATTGTGTCCACTAATCCATTGGTGTGGGGCTCCTTTATAAGTTGGCATGTTTCGAGTAACAATGGTGACAGGAAACATCAATAAGTTTCTGCTACACTTTTATTATTAGTTCAAAATTAGTAGTAATTTGTTTTCAATGCTAAGTTTATATGCTGTGCCTTTAACTAATTTCAGTTTTGCTCAAAGTTGCTCATATTTTTTTAATTTGCGTCACGGATGTTACGCTGTCACCACCGTTACACCCCTCAACTCATATAATTATAAGATTAATCTGAGTGAATTTCACATTTAAAAGTAATTAGTGGTGTTGTTGACGTTCTCGCGTACGAGTTACTCATTATATTGTAAATTTGAACCATTGTGGGAACATAGTAAGCTTCTTTGGTAGATAAAACGGTTGCTACCTTAAAAATGTATTACCCAGACTTGCGACTTCGATTCTGAGAATGGTCCAAAATGTAATCCAATCTACTCATGGAAGTAACTTGTAACAAGCGCTTGAAACAGAATATTGTTAGGTGGGAAGTCTGCTGGTAATTTCTGCTTTCAACATGGACAAGACAACATCTGCACAATGATCAAGACAAGAACTGCACAATGATCGCATAAATTAAACAAATAACGGGATCAGTACAAATACACGATTAACTGAGTTAAGCCAATTAATCTTCAAATAAAATGCAATCGAGGTGAGGATCATGATGTAGTTCTTTTTTAATGTTTAATATGCTGTAAATGGTTTTGCCCGTCTTTACTCAGGCGCGATCTAGGTTGTAATAAATGTTGCATAAATTGTAAAAGAAGTGAATATGGTTTTTCATTTGGTTATATTCCGAAGGAATTTTTGTTAGTCGTGGAACTGCGACTACTCTGCTCTTCTAGCAAGAGTTGTCCCTATAAATAAATATATTTTTCCCGGACTGTATAATGAAACTGTGTAGGAAACCATACAAGAATAAATGATTAATAGAGTTACTAACACATTGGCTTAATTATGGCCGAACTAACAAAGTATTAGCGATAAGACACATAATAAAGACAGACACAATATGAAAAAAAATATTAGAGTAATTACACTATATGCTAGTATATAAAACATCAAAAATAAATTTGTGGCTCGGCGTCCGCCAAAATATAACATTACCATAGCAGGTTACTACCATTCAATTTACTAACAAATAAATATTATAACAAGCAACACTTTCTTACCAATTAAATACAACCACAATTATTTTGCACTCAACTATGAAAAACACTATGTGAGTCACTAATGTAAAATATTTTATACAACGACAAAAGCACCGTGAAGATCTAGTTGAAACGGCTATGTTGCTAGTTGTTTAAACATGTTTCTAGGTAGAAGCAACAAAAGCGGTTTCAGTATTATTTAATATCGTAGTCTATTTTTGTTTATATTTAAAAATTTTCTTAGCAAAAATATACGTGTATTTCAATTTTTCAAAAAAATCACAATCATATTTCAGCTTTAGAATAATAGTAAAATAAGATTGACACTTTATTGGAACATAAAAGCACACAAATGTCCTCCGTACTAGCTGACGTATTTTCATACGTTGTTGGAAGCATAAACAAGAAAGTGAAGTGCAAAATATGCCATAAAGAACTTGCCTACCACCACAGCACATCATCATTAAGATATCATTTAACTAATTCTTATTTATATGTAGCTGTATTATTTGTTTTCAAATAAGCAGGTTTTTGCTAGGTTAATTCTAAGATTAATCGAAGATTAACTGGTTTAGACCAGTTATTAATCGCGATTAAATTTTTTAATTGTCGTGCAGCTCTAGTAAATTAACAACAAAGTAAATCGTAACAAAATGCGTCAAGATTCAAAACAATATACTCAATATTTGACTGCACAAGCTATTCAGAATAAAAAGAGTAGAGCAAAAAGAAGGACTCAGCTTAGAGAAGAGCAATTGTAGGAAACACGACAAAAGGCAAGGATTAGAGTTCAGCAATATAGAGATCGCAAAAACTCTTGAAAGTAAAATTACCAGGTGTGTAAGACTACATTCATTTTTCATTCATTCATTCTTGAACAAACTTAATGCATTGCTACATTTGTATGCACTATGAATGTTTTAAATTAAATGTTTCAAGTATTTTCTGAAAAAGATGTTATTAAAGTTTAAACTCACTTTTTGTAGCAACAGATTCCCAATTTGGCAACCCACAATCTGAAGGTAAAGATGTGAAACATTGATCAGAGTACTTCCAAACAGCCCAAGGAAAGGTCCCCAGGCTGCCTGTAAACTAGTAATGACAGTTGGACTATCATTTTTGAAAGATGGCAATAAAGATGAGAAAAGAGGGCGTAAGCCAATAGATGACGTCATTATCAACCAAGTCACAGCATTTTACAGAAGAGACGCCATATCAAGAATTGCACCTGGCATGAAAGACTAAGCTAATAAGTGGAAAACAAGTTCCAAACCCTCATCTTTACCCAAACTTAACAGAGACATTTGAACTGTATAAGCAGGAATATGGTGCGAGTACCTGTATTGGACGTAGTAAGTTTGCACAATTAAGGCTATCATGTGTTTTGCCTCTGGATAATATTCCGCTATATTGAAAATGTTTCGATGTGTGTCATCACAGCATTAAGTAAGGTTTTAGGTAATTCTCAACTTCCAACTTCTGGCCAAGAACTTGTTAATTGTGTAGTCTTTGACAGAAATAGCCCAAAATGCATAAATATATTGCAGAAAAAGTTGCACCAGTTGTAGAAATGCAACTGATTTTTATAATCCATATATTGCACATAAGATTGGTAAGACTGTGACTTGGTACCAGTGGGGTATAGTGGAAAAGCGAAGTCAACTGTCTAAAAAACGGGGCCCAATCAGGCCTGTTGTTTTGACTAGATAAGCAATGGGGCAATTTTTTATCCCACTACTACACCAAAGATGTGCAAGCCTCATATTATGAAGAATGTAAAAGTGTGCTTAGTGAAAATGAAGCAGTCATTCAAGTAGATTTCAGTGAAAACTTCCAAACCTTATATCAGGACAATGTTCAAGCTGCTCATTGGTCATATAGACAAATTATCTTGTTTTCATGCGTTCTATGGACTGCATCTGGTGTAAAAAGTATTTGTATGATCAGTGATTGTCTAACTCGCAATAAATATACTGTGCATACAGTTTTTGGAGAAAAGATTTTCTTACATAAAGCTCGAAAATACTCCGCTCACAACAAAATCTTCTCTGATGGATCTGCAGCACAATTTAAAAACTGGTACTTGTTCTCTAATTTGGGCTGGTATAAAAAGAGCCACGACCTAACCCACTTTTAGAATGAATTTCTTTGCTACCTCACACGGCAAAGAGCCAGTTGATGGTCTAGGTCAGGGGTGTCAAACTCATTTTCACCGTGGGCCACATCAGCGTAATGGCTGTCCTCAAAGGGCCAGATGTAACTTATAATTGTAACGAAATGTAATCGAATAATGTAAAATAACTTTAACTAGTCTTTGATATTAAACAACTCTGAATTTATTACTTTAAGTTGTAAACAGAACAGTTGCACAGCAAAACATGCAGAACTCTTGTTTTCGAAAAAAATCAGAATTACACAATACTCATTAACATGGGTATACTTTCAGTAAAATCAAAATTATGAGCTGCCAAGAACATGAATTTGTTTGCATGCACGCTTTAACCTGCAAACACTAAATAATTGCAGCAGCAACACAAAATCAATATGTAAGCAGCAAAAACAAAAAATTGTTATTTGCTGAAACAAAGTTAGACTTGCACCAAAAATATTGCAAAATATACAGGGTTTGACTAAAATTACTTATTTATTACCTACAATACAAAGTTATGAATATTATTTATACATATACAGGTAGTCATGAACATGAAAATCACGAAACTCAAATTTTCCTCGCGAGTATTATCCTTCAAAGCATAGCAAATCTACATACCAATATAACTCAAATAAACTGTCATAAACATGTTTCAAATAATAAAAATATGTTCAGTAACTCTGTTCTTGATTTTCAGGCTTCAGGGGCAGCTTTAAGAATCAATATGATCCTATCGAGATTGCATGATAACTTTAGTCTGACTACGGCTGACAGCCTAAAAAGGGCATTTTTATTCGAACATAACAATTCAAATTGACAGAATTAAAAGTTAGTAAAAACCTTGAAACGTTAAAATTAATGTTTCGATTTGATTTATGCAGTCTTTCACTGTCTTACCCCTTCTGACTCAGCATATTTACTTCTGGAATTGAAAAAAGTTGATCGCGAACGATAAGTTTTTGAAGTGACCGTGACGATTTTCAGTTTAGCTAGATGTCGAATCGGGTGTTATTTTAGTTATAACTTTTGCCAGAGTGATCATTGATGCATATTTGTACGTTTGTTTGATTAGCCAGAAAATTTTATTTTAGACTTATCAAAATTGTTCTTATGTAATTGAAAAATAACGATACATGGAATAGATAAGTTTCAGAGGCAAGATAACTCATGTTGGGTGCCTCGCAACGTTATAAATACGGCAGTTAACTCTGTCGCGTGCGAATGAGTAATTAAGATCTCGCAGGCCACATAAAATGACATGCCGGGCCACATGTGGCCTGCGGGCCATGTGTTTGACACCTGTGGTCTAGGTGGTGCCCTGAAAAAGTGTCAGACGAAATATCTTAAGCAGACAGGCAATTGTAGAGAATGCTAAACATTTTGCAGAATGTTGCACGCATAGATATAGTAAACCCTAGATATGCGAATAAGCAAAATAAGTGAAGCCTATAATTAGCATGATGCAACGTCATTGTGATGTGTAGAGTGAAGCAGCTGATCTATGAATTTCTATTGACTTAGCACTAAAACCTGCACAATTATTCCATAGTTTATGCATATCAGACTGCATATTTTATTGAAAATGTATAGAACTGACTTTGGATGAAAAAGGCAAGAATCTTACACACATGGTAATGGATAATACCAATGATTTAGAAGCTTCTATATCGTTGATAATACAAAGAGTAACTAAATAGAAATTAAACTAATGTAAAGAAATTGGCCGGCCTTTACTTAGCACGATCTAGCTTGTTACATAAAGAGAAGAAAATGTGGGTAGTTTCTTTCAATTTTATTATAGAAGGAAATTACACTAGCCGAGGAGCGTATGGCTATCTGCTTTGCCCAACTAAGTGAGCGCGCTCCTTTATATACAATAAACTCACCCGCTCCAGCTAACGGAACCGAATAAAAACCGTATAACATTAACAATAAACATAATTTCTAATCCGTTGGCATGGTTAAAATACAGCGATAAATGAAAACATTATAGCGACATAGTATATGGACAAATTAATAACGATATAATAAAAAAACAACACAGCATGCAAGATATAACATATAAAAATATTTACATGAATTACGGAGTCATTGCCCGGCGTCCACCACACTAATAATAAACTAATGAATCAAATGAGATTTAGAAGCAGTTAAGCTAGACCACTGTATTAAACACCCATTAGACATGACTGAAAATAACTAGATAGTGTTTGTCTAAGGTTGGTTGAACTAGATTCATGCTGTGAAGCTTCTGTCTTGTTATGGGCAATTCAGGATATACTTGGGGTGTTGTAGTCTCCTCTGATGACATTTCACTAAAAATTTGGTCTTATTGTAACGTTTATGACATGAAAACTAGCATGACAAGCATGCTTTCACTACTTAACTCATTGCTCAATTGAAGGTTATGATGCACATCACTGCGACGTAACCTTGTAAAAACAACAGCCAATTATGTGCTTCACTTTTGCTCCATTGTAATGATAGCTATTCGCCAATCTAGGGTTTACTATATCTATGGTTGCGCCAGCAGCAAAATTAATTTTTTGGCAGCCGATGACGTTTCTGATAATCAAATGTTTGTAGACCAATGCTGGGTTGCCGTTCAGCCTTTGAAAGGACCAAACCCAGCAGATACACCACGTTCAAACTGTGAACAAAACACGCGTTAGTCATAGCCGTGTAAGTAAAAATATGCCATTGGAAAGTTTTAACTTCAACATAGATCCTGATGACCATGCAATTAGTGATCCAGAAAGTGAGTGCAATTCAGAATCCATCAAACAACTAGCAAGCACATTGGAAGGTGATTTTGTGTTAACGTTGCTGCCTGGAAAAAAACTTGTGTGGTAGGAGTGGTAAAAAGTAAGAATTGGTAAAATGTAGCAGTAGTAAAAAGCGTAGATGGCTTCAAAGCTGAAGTGCAGTTTTTTAAGAGTGAAGCAAAAAAACACTTTTTGTTAATACAAAAGATATAGCATGGGTAGAATTTCATCACATAACCAAGTCACTGTCTTTACTAGGTACTTTAGTACTACACTTACTAGTACTTTACAAGGTACTGTTTTACAGAAGGCTTAGAGCATGCAGAATGACCTAAAACGTTTTGTTAGTACATTCTCACAATTACATGATCAGTATATGTTTTTTATCTTATGTTATTTAAGCTTAATTATGTTTGTCATGTATTATTACTATTATATTGTTGTTATATTTTATACTTTGAAACTAATAAAAACATTTCAAGTTAATGCCCATCTGTATATATTGTAATAATTAGCTTTAATACCATTATTGATCTCATTGCAGTGAATTTAAATACTTTCAAGCTTGCAGAATATAAAAATCGTAACAATGGTGACAATCGGATTTAACAACGGTGACATGTTTACAAGCATTTAGTTCGCAACTACCATATAATATCTGTATAACTTTTCGTGCATATGTTAGCAAGCTTCTTTAAAATAAGACCAATAAGTGTTTATTAATGTGCCTCCCACCAAATCAGAGAGTTTTAATGATAAGCGACTAGCTCTTCAAAATACATATTTCTTTGATGTAACGCGAGTGACACACTAACTAAACATTTTCTCAGTAAAAATAAACTTTAGTGTTACATATTATACATCATTGGAAAGAGCTTGTTGAGCTCTAAGAGAATATCTCATTTAAAATTATCTTAAATGCAATACCAATATTTTGTAATAAAATTTCTGCTGTAACTGTAACAATAGTGATTATAGGTTTACCCATAACTTCAGTTTAAAGCCTTTTGAAATCCGCAAATAATTCTGCACACGAATCAATGCACTTAAAAAACAGAAGGAATGTTTAATATTTTTGTAGTATAGTGAAACCAGCTGCTAAAAAAAACACTACCGTTTTCGAAATTTGACCAAAAAGCAGACACACATTATGTAATATGGAAATGTAGTGATCAAAAATATCTTTGGTCCAGTGTTGAAAAGTTTCTCTAGCAGAAATACATTCAGGTCGCTGTTTACAATATTCCTTTTTATTTATCTCTTAAACCAGAAATTCAAAAAATGAAACTATGATTTTCCGCTGTTTTATGAGTAAAGGAAAAACTAATGTAGCTGGTTTGTTTTTAACCAACTGATAACCAAACTTCATAAATTTATTGTGCCAAAGCTTTGGGTGGATCTGTTAACACTGCGATCCGTGAACAATGTTTTTGTAAGGGTACAAAGGCTAGTCGTTATAAAGGCTTTTCCAAATAATGAACAACACATGAATTCGCGAGCAGTTATAAAGCTTATAAATACATAGGCTTATTGTCAGTGCGCAGACCAGCCATAGAGCTATACTACATTAGCGCGTAGTGCATACTATTGACCAATAAAATATTCTCAGTGATAACGAGGTATTGCGAAAAATGTGTGGGGCTGGCTACATACTGTTATTGTGTGCAGCTGACAACATAGGTTACTTAGGACATCAAGGCAGTAATAAAGGGGAACATTGGTGCATTTTGACTCGGGTCATTCTGCTTATTGAAAGTAGAGAATCGAGTCGATTCCTCTATGGTGACTGCAAAGATTCAATTCTTACTGGTGAGATGCTCGGAGTCAATACAATTCTACAGCAAGTAAGAGATACCAGAGAATCAATTCAATGCAATTCATTTGTGAGATTAGTCTTAAGGCTTGCTCGAGCAAATATGTTAACTCGAGTTCCCATTTCTGATATTTACACTCGTCTCATAAATAGAATCCTAATATTTTATTAGAAATTCAATATTTTCTACAAAATATCTTTACTAAAATGTCTTTTTCAGAATTTAAATTAGTGGTTTAAAGTTTGTCGACTCAATAGGCCTGTTTCATGTTGGGTTACACTGCGTGTATTCTTACTTATTGTATGCTTCGGGATTTTATTGCAATGATCCATAGCCAGCAGTATTTTCATCAATGATTTTACTTTAAACTTATACTTCTAACGTTATTACACCCCAACCAGCTACATCAAGATTGAGGGACATTTTCTTAAATAAGAGGGTGTTTAGCTAAGGTATTATTCTATTGCTGCAGTCAACAAGCTTAGATTTTGGTATCAACCCGGAAAATATTTTATAAAGGATCTATTAGCAGCTAAACAGTTTTTTTATGGATTACATGCATATTTGTTTGGGACTAATCACGTTCAGCTCTTGAAAAATTTTGTTTACTTCATTGAAAGGTACATTTAATATTCATGCTGTCAGAAAAGTTGACCAGCCATTAAGCTGATGCTTTATGATGCATTATGATTTCAGTTTGTTTCAGTGTTGGCATGCGAAAATTGGCATGCCAGTGTAGGCTATAGATGTACATAAAGTGGTATAGAAACCCATAGTCATTATCTAATGCAATCACCTCCCTGTAAAAATCATCATCATTAAAAATACATGTAGTACCAAAATACTATGTTAGCCTTAGTAACTATAGGTACCTACAATGACTTTATTGCATTTTTGTGGTTATGATCTGCAAGATAATATATCATTACAATGTACTACGTGGAGAGTTCTTACCTTCAAGACAGATGTGTAACAAACGCTGAATCTAACTTAAATGAATTTAGTTTACTAAATGAAGAAATTGAAGAAAGTTTTCGTATGTATCTTAGTAAACTTCAAACTTTAAAAAACCATTTTCATTTATTCGTTTGCAAATCGTTTTTACTATAACGGATACCGGATATACTGGAAAATGGATACGGACAACTCGCCATGGCGAGTTCAGCGAGGTATATCTTTTAATAACGTATATAATCAGCACACCAATCGCCAAATTCTAAGTTCGAGATAAATTATTGTTGGTATCGTGGGTTGGAACAACTTTGCCCTAGCGAAAAAAGACGAAGAAGCATTGTGTTGCATATACTTAGGTCCCAAAATATTTGTTATATGATATACGATTGTACGATAATATAATACGATTGTACGATAATATATGATTGTACAGTAGGTGCTCCTATAACGTATACTTCCTATAACGTAAATTCTACATAACGTAAAGAATTTATGTAAAGTTTTTGCGTACAGTGTAAAAAATTTCATAACAAACTGTGAAGTCATCGCAAGTTCTCAGATTAGATGTGAATAACGCGGATCTTGTGGTTAGCCTTAAACTATCGTTTTCCTCTTGTTGCTTCTGAGAGAGAAAACGACATATAGGGTTATCTCTGTTATATATGCTAGTGCTCTGGCAGTCTATTTCACCATGAGAAATCAGATGTGTCGATAAAGCACAGATTATAAGTGAAGTAGCTGCGCAATTATTCACTGTATGTGTTAGAGTGTCGGTCTACCGATCTGAATGTTACGAGCTGAGTATCGTCAAAAGCTATCTTTTATCATATTCATGATTCTTTTCGATGGATAGGCGGACCGCCAAATACACACCGCTCTTACAGTCTCTATTTAAACTGCAGAATTTGTCTATTTGTTAGTCTGTATTAGTGTTGGGCCGGTATCTAATTTAGTGCCAGATCGGATATCCTTGCTCATTTTTATCGATTTTTCCGGTATCGGTATCCTTGGTATTTACCATCGTCGGTATCCTTTGCCAACTAAGAAAGTTTGGTATTGTCGGTACTATTGTTTGGTATTTGGTTATCAGTGTGTCTTTAAATTGTTTAAACTTTAAATCATAACTGTCTCGAACAATTTTTATCGTTGTGCAAAAAGTAGCCTGTGCAAAAAAACATTCTTTAGTCAGCAGTATATTGTTACGGCAAAGAGACTCCTTGTTTTAGAAAGCCAACAAAGAAAGATGGAAATATAATTTTCATGATAGATGTTTTTATTGTTTATTCTATTAAAACATATTGTTATTAATACAAACGTTATGTATAATAAAGAACAGATAGATAATGGCAATGGGCTCTCTTTGTTAAATATACTGAAACAGTTTTAAAAAAATCTTACTATCACATATTGTAATCAGGTAATGTAATCACATAATTATACGCAGTCCAATTAGAGTCCAGTCCCGTTAGAGTCTTTATACGTCCTCTCATCTGTGTAGAACTCCCAAACCTTCGAGGCTGGTGGTATTATCAATGCAACGTAATATAATAGTAGATACAGTAAGCGTGGAAATTTTTGTTGAATTTGTTCGCCAATGCATGCTAAGATTGGCATGTTCGTCATGAAGCGTTTTAAAAATCTCTCCGGATATCCGTATAACCATATACCGATAGGCTTTTACGGATAAATACTGATCATATCAAATCGGCCGCGGATACCTAGCTGACACCGAAAATGATTGGTTTCCTCGGATACCGAGAATCCCTCGGTATCGGTAAGAGCGGATAACCCAATACCGGCCCAACACTAGTCTGTATCCATTATATGATGTTATGATTGTGTTATGATGGTTGTGTCATGTATCCAGTGATATTGAAGGAGTTTTAGGAAATAAAAACCCGTTTCACACTGGATTTGAACTCGGAACTTTTTGAAAAATATACCTTGCTGTCTAGAATAAAAGCAGTTGATGTAAATTGACATTGAAGGCTTGCGTTTTCCTTAACTCTTTGTAAAATTACCACAATCGATGACCATGAAACGGGTGATAGTGATGAGAAAAAAGATAAAAGTTGTCGATACAATAATACTACAGTTACTGTATAGTCGGTAAATTAAAAAGGTAAGTCTAGAATTGTTTTTAAAGAACCATGGTGGTAAGATATGGAAAATCCTGAAACGAGTTACCCTAGGCCATTTATATATTGTAGGGTTCGTATAACATAAAATCCCTACAACGTAAACATTTTTGGAACGGACTGTTTGCAATGTGGAAGTATTTACCGTACATATATAGCGATAAGTTTTTTGTGTGAAACCCTGTCATTATTGTTAAAAACAAAGGCTCATGTGAAACGAACTTGCCTCGGAAGAAAAGAAAGTGGAATTGAGATTATATTCATTCGACTCGACTTTTTCTGGCAATCACAGATGCGATGTTGTTTTCTACACTAACATAAGACAACATTGTCGATTGGACACGACGCATCAGCAATTCAGTGGCTATGCAAATGGTGTAGTTCATCAGTGAGTGTAGCCATTCCTCACCACAATCAGTGCCCTGCTATCTTTTCACGAAATCTTTTATTGTAACCACAGGGCTAGCTGAACAACTACAAAATGTCTGGACAAAGCCAGTCGAGTGAGGTTGCTATGAGAATTATAACTACAGAACATTCCCTTGAGATACCACTTCTACAGCTCGATGTTACCAGATCAGCATTTAGGAGGACTAACACTAAGCGAGTTCCTGTCATCCACCTCTTTGGCGCTACAAATGAAGGTAGGCTGGTTGTTGTTTTTAGCAAAGCTAACCTATTCTTACACGCGTCTATTAGGTTTTTGCTCCTGTTTCATCTTCATTTACATTAAAGATTCAACCAGTTAACATGAAGCTATGCTGGTTCAGTTCTGGTAAGGGGTGGCATCCAACACAAGGAGTTCCCATACACAAGTGTTTGTCAGTGTCTGGTCAATGCGTAACCAGTTACAGATCAAGTCGTAGTTTCACTGTGTAGGGCCCAGACTTATTGGATCATTCTTCAGTACACTAACTAGTCTTCTTGTATCAACAAGCTTAATCTGTAAGACCTGCTGAACAGTCTTCTTCTGATGACCACTCCTACTCTGATGACCGCTCCTACTTTTATGACCGCTCCTACTCTGATGACCGCTCCTACTCTGATGACCGCTCCTACTCTGATGACCGCTCCTACTCTGGTGACCACTCTTACTCTGATGGCCACTCTTACTCTGATGACCGCTCCTACTCTGATGACCACTCCTACTCTGATGACCACTCCTACTCTGATGACCACTCCTACTCTGATGACCACTCCTACTCTGATGACCACTCCTACTCTGATGACCACTCCTACTCTGATGGCCGCTCCTACTCTGATGACCGCTCCTACTCTGATGACCGCTCCTACTCTGACGACCACTCCTACTCTGATGACCACTCCTACTCTGATGACCGCTCCTACTCTGATGACCGCTCCTACTCTGATGACCGCTCCTACTCTGATGACCGCTCCTACTCTGATGACCGCTCTTACTCTGATAACCGCTCCTACTCTGATGACCGCTCCTACTCTGATGACTACTCCTACTCTGATGACCACTCCTACTCTGATGACCACTCCCGCTCTGGTTATCAATCTTATCTTCTGATCTTTTCTACCTGTGAGCCTGATTTAACCTGAAGGCTGTCTGATTGCAATATTGGCAAGACTTACACGTGTGAACATGGTTAAATAGACTCAGGCCTTGTCTATGTTCAAATGTTAATCTTTGGATTGGTCAAACCTCCTCACTTGCTTTGATTTTGATCCAAACAATCTCATTACAGATGGAGTTACATTGTATTTCATAATTGCAGATGGAGTTATATTCTATCTCATAATTGCAGATGGAGTTACATTCTATCTCATAATTGCAGATGGAGTTGCATTGTATCTCATAATTGCGGATGGAGTTACATTGTATCTCATAATTGCAGATGGAGTTGCATTGTATCTCATAATTGCGGATGGAGTTAGATTATATCTCCTAATTTTAAATTGGTTTGAACTTAGAAAGGAACGGTTGAGCAAAAGTATTTTCCTTTTAAATCAACCAAAACTCTCATAATTCTACCAACAATCAGTTGATTGTGCAAGCAATTCAAAGACAGAGGACCATCTGTAAAGAAATGCTTTTGACAAATTAATATTAATGTACAATTCCCAAATAAACAATCAAACCTCATCATATGAATATTTTGACATATAACTCAAAATTTCAGCTTATACTTGTCTTCACATATGAAGCAATTTCCAAAATATGATTTTTGAAGTTCCTCGAGACATTACTGTTTTGTAAATCAGCATATATGTTTATAGTTCTGTTCGTGTCACTCAAATAATATTAAATATGCTTCATACCTGTTTTGTCTAGTCATAAAATTATGCATTACGAGAGAAGTAATAATTGACAATGAAAGGTAATGCTTTTCATAGAATTGAAGCAAAAGGTTATAAAAAGGCCAGCTTAATATTTTCATAGAATTGAAGCAAAAGGTTATGAAAAGGCCAGCTTAATATTTTCATAGAATTGAAGCAAAAGGTTATAAAAAGGCCAGCTTAATATTTGAATTTGTTTAATTAAATCTCCGAGTCATTAGTAGTTGTAGCAAGAAATAAGGTGAAAATGATGGGAAAAGAAAGTCTCAAATCAGTGAATGCGGTGAGGTTCAATGGACCAATTCCATATATTCTGGACACTACATTTGATGAACATAAGTCATTGTAGATTTTTGTTGGAACAACATAGAACAAATTTGCTGCTTACTATAGGTAGCCACTAATGGTGTTTAGCTCTCACTAATATCTCATGGCTGTGGAGTTGTCCATTTGGCAAAAAAGTTTTAAAAAGTACCCCTTCTGGACACTACTCGATAGAATTGGGAAATTTGTTTCCGATTTTCAATGTCAGAATTTATCGAATCGCCCAGGTCTGCCAAAATTAAACTTGGTTTACATTGGAGTAGCACAAACCAGCTTCACAATGATGTATATATCGACTGGTTTTAACCAATTCTAGACCGAGTACTTGCAAAAAATGAACACTCCATACCTTCTGGACACTACATTCTGGACACTACAACTTTGTCCACTATGTATTGTCTATAGAAATTGACTTTCCATAGAACTTTATTAGCTGTATTTATTACCAGGAATTGATAAATTTATTTAGAGCGTAATATAAGAGGACAAAAAACGTTCGAATATTATTATGACTAATAGTAATGTAAGTTTATGATAAAATTATTTTTTAAAGCAGCAAACCAAAAAAACGTAATTAATTTAAAGAATTTAAAGTCCTTTTTCTTGTATTGCTCGCTAACAACTTGGGAGTTTTCAAGTTCGTAAGATAGAAGCGAAGTATCATTGGAGCTTATAATTGGCACCGCAGCCAAAATAAAATTGGCATGAACGAGTTGAGGCTTGTCCTTGGCAGGCATTTGTAGGTTCCATTTGATGTGGCAGTCATGAAATAACATGTACATATCTCATTTCGATCACCGTTGATTTTCTCGATTGATCCTATATATGCTCCACATTCATAAGCTTCAACTACCAGTTTCCCAATAGCGTAGCGCCTAGGAAGACTAACACTGTGACCAGGAGAAATAACCACAGTTGCAGGTGCCAATGTACTGGGATGTGGAGCTGGCGTTATTGTGATGGTCTCGAGAAAATTTGTTTTAGTTTCAAAGTTGAATGTATGAGTGGTTGAGCAACCAGTGCAACGACAAAAAGAATTTCGGTTGCCGTCTTTGGTTTGACGTAGTGAACGCCATGGTTGCCAGGCAGAATTTATATTCCTTCCCAGATCTTGTCAAATCCTTGCCTTTGGTGTTCTGCAGCAATGTCTTCTTTTGACACAAATGTGACATCAACAGCCTGGTTTGAAGATGCAGCCGCATTGAAAAATTCAACGGCATTCCTTGCTTCAACTTTACCAGCTTTCACACGTGTCCATACATATCCTTTCACACACTCACCCACCCCATCAACCACGCCTTTGCCATGGCTGGTAGCAAAGTAGTTCCACTCAAGTGAAGCATCGAGTGTTTTTTGTACATGTATGATACAGATTAGAAAAAATATGGTTTGACTTGAACAATAATAATAATTGAAGGGATTACTAGTTTTAGCTATCATGAGTAGAAAGCGATTTGTTTGATGTTTCCCCTAAAGGCTTCCTAGACTGTTCTTTCTCTCCCTCAACAAATAATCTCTTCACCACTCAATAATCAGAGTAAATGTTGAGTACAACTATCTATATATATATATATATATTTCTCAAAGTATGTGTGTGGATATTTGTGTGTCATTCCGGCTATAGATATAGCTTTAGCGCACGCTGATTATTTTACAGATACGGCCATGTTCACGACGCCCCTGTTAAGAAATATTTTTCGTGAGGCTCAATTACTATATTTTTTCGGCGCAGGCAAGTATACTGTATTCGTGAGAAGAGCCTCGACATTCTCTCAAATTTTGGTCAGACAATGTACGATATCTCATTTTTACATTTGTACTAGTATAGAGAGATAATAGTATCGTCGTATTCAAAGTTTTGATGGCTATCTTCTGGTGGAACAGTAACCTTTTTCAAACACACACACACTTCTATGCAAGAATTTCAATAACAAAAAACGAATGTTTTGTGTAAGTTTTATGTATGTACCTCCCAAGTTATAAAACAGATAATCACTTATGTTAATGGCATTATAGCCAATTCAGATTTTCGTGATTACACAAATAAGTAAAATAACAGCACTCACTCTGACGGTGGTGAAAGTAATAGTTTTGTAAGAGTAAGAAATGCTGTAGAGGATCATTTTAGCTTCGTAGTGATCATAGCTTCACATCTTTATCAATACACAAAGTATAGATAAATTGAATTTATTGCATGGCAGCGTTTTTTAACATATTGGAGAAATTAAATATGTAACAAAACTGTTTTAGATAGTTTGAAATTGAAAAAGTATTGTTTACATATCATGAAGCAATATCCGCATTTTTCAGTAAAATGGATGGCCGTCGGCTGATAGCTAAATTTGTACATGGATGTTATACAAGAATTGTTATTATTAATTCAACATATTCAGGATTTTTATTTTGTTTTCCCAGTTCGTAATAATTGTATCATTAACAAATCATCCTTTATTGTAATCGTAGTAAAACCAACTTAATTTAGCTATTACTTGCTAATTATTTTACATTTACTGTATATCTAAACCCTTTTATAGTTGTTTTGTTTTTTGTAATTTATTTGACTTGCACAAAACCTTTTCCTCATAATATGAAGTTTAAAAGTTACAGTTTGACAAAGTTAGAAAACCTTTACAGTTGTTTTTATTTTCTATTAAATTGTTTCAACTACACAGAACACTTTTTTCATTTCTCATGATATGTAGTTTGAAAGTTAGAATGGCACTTGTTGTTATATGTTGAATACAAATCAATTTTTCTCGATAAGGGCTTTTATATTTAGGTTGTTTTAGTTTTTCTCTTGATTCATTTGAACTGCAGAAAAAATATTTTCTCATCAAATGAAGTTTAAAAGTTAGAATGGTAAATATTGTATACGGTATGTTAAATACAAATAAATTTTCTTACCAAAGACTTTTTTATTACCCAGGCAATGCCGGGTAGCACAGCTAGTTCTTCTATATGTTTAGGACCTTATGAAAATGCTCCGAATACACTTGCTAAATATTAATAACAATTTGAAGCTACAGCTTTCTCACTTCTGGACACTACAGTTTCTTCTGGACACTACAATATTTTGGAAACTACCAAAATGAATACCATTTTTTTAAACTGCTGAATTACTGGGAAACAAAAGTTTTGCTATTAAAATTTTCTATAGAGGGTACTAACAGAGGATTTGAAAAAAAAAATTTTTTGATTAGTGTCTGAAAAAAATATTGAAACTTTTAAAGGTTTTCCCTTCTGGACACTACGCAGGTTCATGTTTTTCTTGTGTTTATATTTTCAAGGATTAAAATTGAGAATGACATTTTTTTCTATTTTATGTGATTGCTGATAATATTAGCATGCATTATAATTCATAGTGTCTTTGAGAACAATTGTATAGTTACACAACATGACCGTAAGGGATATCAATATTTTTTAGATTTTAGCTCTTTTCCTGAGACACTGTCTTTGATACCCTATATATATTTATGTGACAACATGAGGTTTAAAAAATAATAGCATCTCGACCTGCAGACTTTTAGCTTCATTTTGATACCCATTATGTTGGTGTACCTTGAATTTTAAAAATCTTCACTGAAGTTGACGTTCATACGGAATTGGCCAATGGTAATTTAACATTAAATACTGAAGATATCAAATATGGAAACGGATGTATATCTGTGAATATGTTAGGCTAATTTAGGTTCCTATAGCCTGAGTTATTAGTTGAAGTGTTTATCATAACTTATAGCCTTTTGGTACTAAATAGTTGATAAATAATATATGGAGTTTTCTTATATATTTTAATATACAAGTTCAGTTTCAAAACAGATTAGGTATGTACATATACTTGCAATGTCTTTTTGTCCTTAAGTTTGCTTGCTGGATGTGATAACAAATATTCACGATACAGTATGCTTGTCGTCAGATATTGTAATGCTGTATATGACACTGTTGTACATTACACTTTAATCCTGTACATTACACTGTAATGCTGTATATTACACTGTAATCCTGTATATTACACTGTAATGCTGTATATTACACTGTAATGCTGTCTATTACACTGTAATGCTGAATATTACACTGTAATGTTGTATAGTACACTGTAATGCTGTATATTACACTGCAATGTTGTAAATGACACTGTAATGTTGTATACTACACTGTAATGTTGTATATTACTGTAATGCTGTATATTACACTGTAATCCTGTATATTACACTGTAATCCTGTATATTACACTGTAATCCTGTATGTTACACTGTAATGTTGTATAGTACAGTGTAACGCTGTATATGACACTGTAATGTTGTATATTACACTGCAATGTTGTAAATGACACTGTAATGTTGTATATGACACTGTAATGTTGTATAGTACACTGTAATGCTGTATATTACACTGTAATGCTGTATATGACACTGTAATGTTGTATATTACACTGTAATGTTGTATATTACACTGTAATGCTGTATATTACACTGTAATGTTGTATATTACACTGTAATGTTGTATAGTACACTGTAATGCTGTATATTACACTGTAATGCTGTATATGACACTGTAATGCTGTATATTACACTGTAATGTTGTATATTACACTGTAATGCTGTATATTACACTGTAATGTTGTATATTACACTGTAATGTTGTATCGTACACTGTAATGTTGTATATTACACTGTAATGTTGTATAGTACACTGTAATGTTGTATATTACACTGTAATGTTGTATAGTACACTGTAATGTTGTATAGTACACTGTAATGTTGTATATTACACTGTAATGTTGTATAGTACACTGTAATGCTGTATATTACACTGTAATGTTGTATAGTACACTGTAATGCTCTATATGACACTGTAATGTTGTATATGACACTGTAATGTTGTATATTAAGGGTATATAAGGGTTAGTTGTAGCAATAATTTGATCAGTATAAATCAAAGTTCTGATTAGAAGTGACAAATATAAATTTAAAATTCTAAAGAATGATTTGTGGCCGATGAATAGAATTTAAACTGAATCTCATGTGAGATGCGGATGTTTAGATTAGGCCCAGATGTCAGACCAGGCTTTTATAACAGCATCCTTGTATGTGTGCGCGAACTTTCCTATTACATGGATGACAGCGTAATTTAGGTGGAATTGAAATACTGTCCAGCATGATTCAGGCTATACGCTCACTTATTTTGTGAGAATATACATCGGGGTGTATTTTCAGCTATGTCTGGAACTATTGGAATGTGGTGCTCAAGCTCACTATCCCATATTATTCAAAACAGCTGTGTACATACACTTGTAGGGAAGAGAATGTGCATGCATGTGCACGGAGTCTTTCCTTACATCTATGTGCCACTAGAGTATGATCCAGAGGAAAGTTACCTCCACAAGTTGGCTCAATCAGTTGACAAGGCTATCAACATATCACTCGGTCGTCCTGACTCATACTCACAACATGTCTTCAATATCAGTGTTGTTCATGGCATGTACGTCGGTAACATAGTACTAGATGTACCTGTATATCTCACCTAGTCTACTCTGTTATACATAACTGCCTATATGTCTCTGTTAGCTTAGGTTATACATAACTATATGTCTCTGTTAGCTTGTGTTATATATAACTATATGTCTCTGTTAGATTCTGTTATATATAACTATATGTCTCTATTAGCCTATGTTATATATAACTATATATCTCTGTTAGCCTATGTTATATATATAACTATAATCTCTGTTAGCTCATGTTATATATAACTATATCTCTCTGTTATCTTATGTTATACATAACTATATCTCTGTTAGCCTATGTTATATATATATAACTATATATCTCTGATAGCTTATGTTATACATAACTATATGTCTCTGTTAGCTTATGCAATACATAGCTATATATCTGTTGGTCTATATTATGTATAACTATGTCTCTGTTAGCTTATGTTATACATAACTATGTCTCTGTTAGCCTATGTTATACATAACTATATATCTGTTGGTCTATGTTATATATAACTATGTCTCTGTTAGCTTATGTTATATATAACTATGTTTCTGTTAGCTTATGTTATACATAGCTATATATCTGTTGGCCTACGTTTTATATAACCATGTCTCTGTTAGCTTATGTTATACATAACTATATATCTGTTAGCCTATGTTATATATAACTATGTGTCTGTTAGCGTATGTTATACATAACTATATATCTGTTGGTCTATATTATATATAACTATGTCTCTGTTAGCGTATGTTATACATAACTATATATCTGTTGGCCTATGTTATATATAACTATGTCTCTGTTAGCCTATGTTATATATAACTATATATCTGTTGGCCTATGTTATATATAACTTTATATCTGTTAGCTTATGTTATATATAACTATATATCTGTTGGCCTATATTATATATAACTATGTCTCTGTTAGCTTATTGTGACTGATGTATATGGTCTATTTTTGTTTTCACATTTTTCCTTGTATTTTTCATTTGATCTTGTAGACCATACTATGGATTTCATCATAAGACAAGCGTATTCCTCAAGATCTACCTGTATAATCCAATGCTCATTTCCAGGTAAGCTCACCACTTACTAAGCTGAGTTTACCACAAATAAAAATTAAACGGGGTGCATCTTCTCACGTCGTCATAATGTTTACTGGTTTCTGATTGTTTTCAAAATTTGGTGCTATTTTGGAAATATTTTTGATTTGGAAATTATCTTCAGTTATATTCTTGGTTGTATTGATTTGCTTGCTCGCCTAGTCAGGCCTTTAATTCTGCAGCCCTTGTCTTAACGTGTCACTTCCTATTCAGGTTAGCTGATCTGCTCCTTAGTGGGGCTATCATGGGTCGGAGTTATCAACCTCATGAGGCACACATTCCCTTCATTTTACAGGTTTGTTTTTGTCTTTCCTGTTGTTCTTTCTGTAATACCAACAGTCACCCAAACAAACACCTTATGAAATCTATGAACGAAAAGTCTGCAGAGAGGAATACGGAATACTCAAGTATAACTGATGCATATAGTACATCTAAATCATAGATTATGTTAGAGTTACTGAGATAAAAGGACTATAATTTAATTTTCTTTTCAGCTAATGTGGAGCCGTCAAACCTTTACATGGGAGGTTAATTCATTTTTAAATCTGCATCGTATGTTGAAAGCTTCATATGTTGGAGCAATAATCTGCATCGTATGTTGAAAGCTTCATATGTTGGAGCAATAATCTGCATCGTATGTTGAAAGCTTCATATGTTGGAGCAATAATCTGCATCGTATGTTGAAAGCTTCATATGTTGGAGCAATAATCTGCATCGTATGTTGAAAGCTTCATATGTTGGAGCAATTCTATATATATAAATCTCAAAGTCTGTCTGTAAGTCTGTCTGTGGTTCACCTGTTCAGTTATAGTGATATAGTTATAGCAACGAAAAAGCATCTGTAGTGGAATTTAACTCGCCATATTCAAATTGCAGTCTACTAATGAGCCCGCGTAACCACTAGGGTAAGCATAGTCTACTAATGAGCCCGCGTAACCACTAGGCTAAGCCATTATTGATATTCTGAACTCTTCATTTATCCTTAGCGCGATTGCAGATGCTAAACATGTACTTTTATTATTAATTAATATTACCTTTTGCGTTTGTTTTTCGTTAAAATTTTTTTAGCTTTTTTTTACCATTACTCATTACCTATGTTTTTTAATTTGTAATTTTCAAATGTGCCGTTTTAATTGTGCCATTAAATTTCCATTTCCGGTTTTTTCCTAAAGTTCGATCGCTAAATCTGTATAAGCTAAACACTTTTCACATGGATAATTGTTGTATTTCGAGGAGGAATTGCCTCCGCATTTTCGCTCCATTTGGTCAGACAAAATATCAGACAAAGACAGTCCAATATCTTATCATTGCGTTTGTCCCAGTATCGAGAGGTAGCAATATCGTTGTATTTAAAATTTTGATGGACAGCTTCTGCAACAGTAACCATTTTTATACACACACTTCTATGCACTAATTGTTATTATTAATTCAACATATTCATGATTTTTTTCAGTTCTTATGGTATCATTACCAAATAATTTTTCGTTGTAATCGTTGCAAAACTTTATTTAGCCATTACTTGCTAAGTATTTCACATTTACATTTAAACACCTTTACAGTTGTTTTACTTTTTCTCTTAATTTATTTGAACTGTACAAAACACTTTTCTCTTGATATGAAGTTTAAAAGTTAGAAGGGTATCTGTTGACATATGTTAAATAAAAATAAATTTTCTGTGCAAAGACTTTTTTATTACGCGGGCAACGCAAGGCATTTACCTTGTATCCCCATAAGAATACACTGTAATCCAGTTAATTTGTTCCATAGCTCAAAAACCTACAATGACTCTTTAATAAATACCGCAGGTAATTACACACATCAATAAACAAGTTCATTATAGAAAACTCTCTAATAACCAATTTATGTACTTAAACTAGAAACTTAGACTAGATAAATAAAATACTCAGTATGAAGAGGCTGTTAATATTATTTATATGCCATTTATCTCTATCACCAGCTCTATCTCTAAACTTATGTGTAGGTTCAGAGGTAGAGGAGCTAGAGAATGGTAGTAGAACTGTACTTTTTACTTATGTGTAGGTTCAGAGGTAGAGGAGCTAGAGAATGGTAGTAGAACTGTACTTCTAACTTACATGTAGGTTCAGATGTAGAGGAGCTAGAGAATGGTAGTAGAGCTGTACTTCTAACTTACGTGTAGGTTCAGAGGTAGAGGAGCTAGAGAATGGTAGAACTGTACTCCTAACTTACACGTAGGTTCAGAGGTAGAGGAGCTAGAGAATGGTAGTAGAACTGTACTTTTTACTTACGTGTAGGTTCAGAGGTAGAGGAGCTAGAGAATGGTAGTAGAACTGTACTTTTTACTTACGTGTAGGTTCAGAGGTAGAGGAGCTAGAGAATGGTAGTAGAACTGTACTTTTTACTTACGTGTAGGTTCAGAGGTAGAGGAGCTAGAGAATGGTAGTAGAACTGTACTTTTTACTTACGTGTAGGTTCAGAGGTAGAGGAGCTAGAGAATGGTAGTAGAACTGTACTTTTTACTTACGTGTAGGTTCAGAGGTAGAGGAGCTAGAGAATGGTAGTAGAACTGTACTCCTAACTTACATGTAGGTTCAGAGGTAGAGGAGCTAGAGAATGGTAGTAGAACTGTACTTTTTACTTACGTGTAGGTTCAGAGGTAGAGGAGCTAGAGAATGGTAGTAGAACTGTACTCCTAACTTACATGTAGGTTCAGAGGTAGAGGAGCTAGAGAATGGTAGTAGAACTGTACTTTTTACTTACGTGTAGGTTCAGAGGTAGAGGAGCTAGAGAATGGTAGTAGAACTGTACTTCTAACTTACATGTAGGTTCAGATGTAGAGGAGCTAGAGAATGGTAGTAGAGCTGTACTTCTAACTTACGTGTAGGTTCAGAGGTAGAGGAGCTAGAGAATGGTAGTAGAACTGTACTCCTAACTTACACGTAGGTTCAGAGGTAGAGGAGCTAGAGAATGGTAGTAGAACTGTACTTTTTACTTACGTGTAGGTTCAGAGGTAGAGGAGCTAGAGAATGGTAGTAGAACTGTACTCCTAACTTACATGTAGGTTCAGAGGTAGAGGAGCTAGAGAATGGTAGTAGAACTGTACTTCTAACTTACATGTAGGTTCAGAGGTAGAGGAGCTAGAGAATGGTAGTAGAACTGTACTTCTAACTTACGTGTAGGTTCAGAGGTAGAGGAGCTAGAGAATGGTAGTAGTACTGTACTCCTAACTTACACGTAGGTTCAGAGGTAGAGGAGCTAGAGAATGGTAGTAGAACTGTACTTTTTACTTACGTGTAGGTTCAGAGGTAGAGGAGCTAGAGAATGGTAGTAGAACTGTACTCCTAACTTACATGTAGGTTCAGAGGTAGAGGAGCTAGAGAATGGTAGTAGAACTGTACTTCTAACTTACGTGTAGGTTCAGAGGTAGAGGAGCTAGAGAATGGTATAGAGCTGTTACCTTAGGTACAACTAAAGACTCCATCATGAACATCCTTGTTATACTGTACTCTCTTTCCATACAGTTCGAATAATTACCTTTTAATTGTGTCATTGTAGTTTTTCATTGACTACAATCTCTATGGGATGAACTACATCAATGTGTCTTCATATGTAAAGCGAGACTCTCCTCCTGAGCCAGAGCATGCCACACAAAGCCATGGCGGTAAGGAGTTATAGCAGCAGCTCAACTCTGCTGCCTTTTCAGTTACCTCACACACTCGTAACTGGGCCATATAGTAACACTGATTTCTCATAGTGGCTTCTGTTCGTTTCAGCTTTAGAGACAAGCTCATTATCACTCTCATAGGGCGCTTTCAGATTCTCTATACATGGCGGTAGTATGCTATTGGGTGTTGTATTTTAATCGTGTACCCATCACAATCTTAGGAGAGACGCTGTAGTCATTGTCTTGTTTGTGTGGTTAGGGCCTGTTAACAGTGACAAGCAGATGCGTGGCGATGCATCATCAAAAGTTGTATAGTCTGAAATATTTATAGATAGTTTAATGTTTTTAGGCTACAGTAACTAAAAGCTTGAATCCTTAGAGTAATTGCCATGTTGATCCCATGGCGCTAAAAGCAGCATGTGGAGGATAACTCCAAGTTAAGGATTATATAAAGCACTTATCATATGTCTCATTCCATGATAGGTAACTTTTTAACAGTTGGTTGCGTTCACCCCTCTAGGGTACGCGTAAGCGATCTGAAATCACGCCATGTTTAGCAAATCTCATTACTTATGATAGAATCTGTAAGCTTAAATCTTGTAGAACGATTGGAAATAATTTTCAAGTTCATTTTTGAACATACGCTATCTATTATAACTCTATTGCATTCAACTCTATTACATATAACTCTATTGCATTCAACTCTATTACATATACTGTAACTCTATTGCATTCAACTCTATTACATATAACTCTATTGCATTCAACTCTATTACATATAACTCTATTGCATTCAACTCTATTACATATAACTCTATTGCATTCAACTCTATTACATATAACTCTATTGCATTCAACTCTATTACATATAACTCTATTGCATTCAATTCTATTACATATAACTCTATTGCATTCAACTCTATTACATATAACTCTATTGCATTCAACTCTATTACATATAACTCTATTGCATTCAACTCTATTACATATAACTCTATTGCATTCAATTCTATTACATATACTGTAACTCTATTGCATTCAATTCTATTGCATATATCCTAGGACACTTATATTTCGCTAGTATTTAGTTTCGTGAGTAACATACAGAGTAAAATTTCACTGCAGCTTGATTTCACATCTTTGATGAGTGCGAAAATATAGTGATGTGAAAACAAATGCAGTGGAACAAACATAATTAGATTCCTCAGGTTCGGTTAACCGGTAAGAAGATTTTTTTTCAATTTGGAACTAGTTTGTAATTTTGAACCGCAGGTAGAATTGTGTGGACGAGATCGATAATGCAATTTGATCGCTTGCTGCCATTTGTTTCTTGGACTAACCATGAACAAAACTATTTAATTCCGCGTTTTCGCTCGTTCGTTATGATAGTTTAGTTTCGCTCATGAAATTTTCGCGAGAGGATGACTCCACAAAAACGCGAAAGTTAGATGACGCGAATACATAAGTGTCCTAGGGTAACTCTATTGCATATCACTCTATTGCATATAACTCTATTGCATTCAACTCTATTACATAGAACTCTATTGCATTCAATTCTATTGCATATAACTCTATTGCATATAACTCTATTGCATATAACTCTATTGCATTCAACTCTATTACATATCACTCTATTACATTCAATTCTATTGCATATCACTCTATTGCATATAACTCTATTGCATTCAATCCTGTTGTATATAACACTATTGCATTTGTGTTAAGAGAAAAACAGAGCAACATATAAGGACCAGATTGTAATATAGCAGTAGGTCTCGCAATGTACAAATAGAAAGATTTTGCATCTAAAACACTTCGTTTCATGGACACAACTCATTTCTATGATTGCAGTAAAAACCATAGAATGACCATACTGCAATCGTAGAAATGATTGCAGTATGGTTATTAATCAATTTTAAAAGAGTTTCAAAAGGGATTTCATTTCAAATAATTTATTTTCCCTATTGTATTGTTGTTTCCTTTTTTTTGTTAACCTCTCTCTTGGACCTGCCTATCTCAAGTCGAGATATTTTATTGAATTAACTTTCTTTGTATTTATGTCCTAAGACACAGTAACAAAATTTGTTTTCATTTGTTTTATTCGTATGATGCTACATTTTGTTTCTACAGCTTATATGATCATGGAATATAAAAACTTGCATATTTTAAATGGTTTAGATTCATGTGATGCAAACCCTTCAGGAGTTGCTGACGGCGCAATGCATTCTGCCTCTTTCACATCACCTCTCTACAGAGTCAGTACTTGTGATCTCGAAGTGGACATTACGGCTGCTGAGATTCTAAATAAACAGCTCATTGATGGTAAGTAACGGCCTTTTCGTCATATTTTGTTTGCTCTATGAAATGGTTGTCATATTACATTGAGAATTATCTTACCTGATTGCTTAATGACACCTCAATTCACCTTATTATCTCCATATTAGCTCCCAAACCACCCGCTTACAAATATCTTATTCTTATCCTTTATTAATAATCCTATTTTTATTTTTTCACTCACGAGCAACACCATTTCCTTTGAACTGTGCACATTTCATCAAAATGGCGCATTTTACGCATTTGAGGATGATTCTTACATTTTTCTCTTCCCCTTTTCAATATTTTTACAAGTAATTCTTTAGTAGTTTTGCTTCTAGTCTTCTCAAGTTTGTTTGCTGTGAAGCATATGCTACAATTGTCAGTTAGTAACAAGGCTTGGTTTTCTGTGTGCTACAGTTGTCAGTTAGTAACAAGGCTTGGTTTTCTGTGTGCTACAGTTGTCAGTTAGTAACAAGGCTTGGTTTGCTGTGAAGCACATGCTACAGTTGTCAGTTAGTAACAAGACTTGTTTTGCTGTGAAGCACATGCTACAGTTGTCAGTTAGTAACAAGACTTGGTTTGCTGTAAAGCACATGCTACAGTTGTCAGTTAGTAACAAGGCTTGGTTTTCTGTGTGCTACAGTTGTCAGTTAGTAACAAGGCTTGGTTTTCTGTGTGCTACAGTTGTCAGTTAGTAACAAGGCTTGGTTTGCTGTGAAGCACATGCTACAGTTGTCAGTTAGTAACAAGACTTGTTTTGCTGTGAAGCACATGCTACAGTTGTCAGTTAGTAACAAGATTTGGTTTGCTGTAAAGCACATGCTACAGTTGTCAGTTAGTAACAAGGCTTGGTTTGCTGTGTAGCACATGCTAAAGTTGTCAGTTAGTAACAAGGCTTGGTTTGCTCTGAAGCACATGCTACAGTTGTCAGTAACAAGGCTTGGTTTGCTGTGAAACACATGCTACAGTTGTCAGTAACAAGACTTGGTTTGCTGTGTAGCACATGCTACAGTTATCAGTTAGTAACAAGACTTGGTTTGCTGTGAAACACATGCTACAGTTGTCAGTTAGTAACAAAACCTGGTTTGTTTTGGAGCATATGCTACAGTTATCAGTTAGTAACAAGGCTTGGTTTGCTGTGAAGCACATGCTACAGTTGTCAGTTAGTAACAAGAGTGTTCCAGACGCTTCCATTTTTGAATTTTGGTCAAATATTTTAGTATCATCCTTTATGTATTATCATATTCTAGATCATGTGGGTGCGAATCCTGGTCTGCTCGCACTGTGGGACGAAGAACGAAAGAGACTTCGTCTTAAAGGAGTTGAAGATGAGGTCGTCCTAGAAGCACCATCATCTCCCGGTTAGTCATGCTGTATTTGTATCTTAAGAACTGCTTGAGTGGCACCTAGTTCCTATTTGACTTTCTAGTATTTGAGTTGTCTTGTGGAATTGATTTCTTTAGCATAACGGCTGGCACAGAAACCCTATTTCTTGATTTGTTCATGTTTTCTGCTTGGCCTTTCAAAACACAATAGCAACATTTATTCAACATTTTTTGTTTGGACGATGACATCCTGGAGGGCTGGTGTCTCTTTGTTGGGTCTTGGTTAAGTTCCTGGAGGGCTGGTGTCTCTTTGTTGGGTCTTGGTTTAGTTCCTGGAGGGCTGGTGTCTCTTTGTTGGGTCTTGGTTTAGTTCCTGGAGGGCTGGTGTCTCTTTGTTGGGTCTTGGTTT
Organism: Watersipora subatra; assembly: GCF_963576615.1. Taxonomy (NCBI): domain Eukaryota; kingdom Metazoa; phylum Bryozoa; class Gymnolaemata; order Cheilostomatida; family Watersiporidae; genus Watersipora; species Watersipora subatra. The sequence goes on along the minus strand of NC_088716.1, from coordinate 63,776,931 downwards.
AGTTCCTGGAGGGCTGGTGTCTCTTTGTTGGGTCTTGGTTAAGTTCCTGGAGGGCTGGTGTCTCTTTGTTGGGTCTTGGTTTAGTTCCCGGAGGGCTGGTGTCTTTTTGTTGGGTCTTGGTTAAGTTCCTGGAGGCCTGGTGTCTTTTTGTTGGGTCTTGGTTTAGTTCCTGGCGGACTGGTGTCTCTTTGTTGGGTCTTGGTTAAGTTCCTGGAGGGCTGGTGTCTCTTTGTTGGGTCTTGGTTTAGTTCCCGGAGGGCTGGTGTCTCTTTGTTGGGTCTTGGTTTAGTTCCCGGAGGGCTGGTGTCTCTTTGTTGGGTATTGGTTAAGTTCCTGGAGGGCTGATGTCTCTTTGTTGGGTCTTGGTTTAGTTCCTGGAGGGCTGGTGTCTCTTTGTTGGGTTTTGGTTTAGTTCCCGGAGGGCTGGTGTCTTTTTGTTGGGTCTTGGTTTAGTTCCTGGAGGGCTGGTGTCTCTTTGTTGGTTCTTGGTTAAGTTCGTTGAGTTTACTCATGTCTTTGACATAGAATAATATGTTTTGTAGATGCTCCAATTGTTATAAATGCGCAAGTAATGGTATCAGGTTTCTTTTTGTATGTAGTGTCATTGGGCTTGTAACTGTTCAAAAGACAGAAATTCTAAAGTTATGCTCGGGACTATTGAAGCTGTCCAAGGGTAAACAAGTCTTTGAAAGTAGGGGAGCATTTGCATGATAGTACGGCAGTGTGCCTTCGGGTTACATTGTCCCTGTTATACGATTTTTTCGCCCTGCGACGTAGAACATGCTGATTTTTTGCCCTCTCCGTATGAAATGTTTTTCGTCATACGAAATCAGCCAAAAAATCTCGAAATTCAATTTTGGCAGTAGGTGTGCTGATTACGTCAGAATAAATATATATATATATATGCCGATATGCTATTTGCTGAAATCCCTCTAACAACGAAGGAAAGAGATATAATGCTCAATCTCGCTCAGTTTGGCGTTATTAGTTATTAGTTTTTGTGAAAGCGAGACCGCAAACAGAGAGGTGATGAAATAAAGCGAGACCGCAAACAGAGAGGTGATGAAATAAAGCGAGACCGCAAACAGAGAGGTGATGAAATAAATGGAAGATATACGATGCTCAGTCTCGCTCAGTTCAGCGTTATTAGTTATTGTAAAAATGAAACCAGAAACAGATTAGCGATAAAGTTTTAGCGATGAAAATGTTGAAGATCAGCAAAATAGTTAAAAATACACTAAAACTTAGCTTCAAGTATGTGTTTAGTAAGCTAAATTAATATAAGTTAAATTTAAAGTTTATTTTATATGTCTGCTTCGAAAGTAAGAACTCCTTACGGTGCATACTGCACATACTGCACATATTACATTGTAATGTTACATTTTATTGCAGTTCATAATCACTAAATACACTAAAGTTACTGTAGGTAACTATAATTACTAATTATTAACTTATTTTAATATACTATTTTGTGATTAATTTTTAATATGCACAGTATGTACATACAGTCAAACATGGATAACTCTCCCACGGATAGCTCGAGCACATGGTTAACTCGAATGGTTTCTTTGGTCCGTTCCCACTTAAGGATAAATTGCTATAGATAACTCGAACTCAACACTGTTAACTCGAACTGTTTTTTGCCCAACGGCTACCGAAACGGTTGTTATCGCTTTAGAAAATCACTTTATTCCAAGCCATAGAGGTAAACCTCAACTTTTCGTAATTCATAAGCGTCGTTATTACCACCATCGGCAAAATATTTTTGTCAACGACATTTTTAAAGGTTTGGTGAAATTTGATTTATACCAAACATCCGCTTAGCGATCGCCCTTCGGAAGCAAGGTAAAGTGAGGTAATCTTTGCATAAACTTCAAGAAAAATCAGCAAAATTGATCGTGGATAAAACGCTCAAGAGAAAAAGATGTCTTTTCTTTTGAGCATTTCAACAACGATCAAGTTTTGCCAATGTCAATCTAAAAACCGTCCTGGCAATAACATCACCTCAAACAACAAACCAATCTCAAGTGTTAGAAAAATCTCTATACTTTTTGATAAAAACGTTTTAAACTTTACATTAGAAGCATTTAATTTGAAACAAGCCATTTGTGCTTTTGATTTATATTATAGTTTGTATATGTACATGTATCTACTAATAAATAAGTAAATACATGGACTTGTGACAGTGCTCTGATAACTTGAACGCCCTGATAATTCAAACACTTTCGCTCGGTCCCATGAAGTTCGAGTTATCCATGTTTGACTGTATATAAGATTTTTATGATTTTTTACCAAGTGGCGTTTACATTAGATTACTATAGGTTTCTATACACCTCTAAACAAAATTTTTGCCTCACGATGCCAACACTGGAACAAATTAAAATTGTATGGCGAGTGTTCACTATTATTGTAGTGTTTGCTCTATTTGCAGAGCGAAAGGACTCAGATGGCATTGGGGTTGACAGCGACTGGTATGAGAGGTTCCTCAACATGCTCGATGCTCTTGATCTGTAAGTATGTCTCTGCATTTTATTCCTGTTCTCTCCGCTTTATGCGTATGAAGTGTTAATGTAAGATGAGGTGTCGCCTTCAGCTCTACTTCATCTGAAATACTTACACGTATGTACTTTAAAGATATACTTTAAACTGCCTCTAAAGAAGAACTTGCACAAAATTTAAGTAGATTTTATCAGAAAGTATCAGTATTTTGTATCCTTTGCGAATGTTTTTGATGTTTGAGGTGATCTGACTTCCAGGATGTTTTAAGATTAAAATTGACAAAACTTGATCGCAATTAAAACCGAAAGTGGATTATGACGTCTCTAGTTGCTGAAACTGACAGAATAGAGACAGAATAGAGAAGCATAGCATCAACTATTGCAATTATAGCATCTAATTACGTCATTTCGCACATATTTTTCTTCCGAGCGTTTTAACCACGATTAAGTTTTGTTAATTTTAATCTTTAAACATCCTGTCAATCAGATCACCTCAAACTTCAAAAACAACCGCAAATAATAGAAAAAAATATTGAAACTTTCTAATAAAATCTACTGAAAGTTTGCGCAAGTTCATTTTTAAAATAGTAAAATTTTGTTTTCCTTTCAAAGTGCGCAGTAAAGGGATACCAAAGGAAATGAAACTGCAAGAAACTAGGCACAGTAGGAGACTTTATCATGTTTGAGAGAATCCGTAACTGTTGTCTGAGAGAACCTGTAACTGTTGTCTGAGAGAACCTGGAACTGTTGTCTGAGGGAATCCGTAACTGTTATCTGAGAGAACCTGTAACTGTTGTCTGAGAGAACTCGTAACTGTTGTCTGAGAGAACCCGTAACTGTTGTCTAGAGAACCAGTAACTGTTGTCTGAGAGAATCCGTAACTGTTGTCTCAGAGAACCCGTAACTGTTGTCTGAGAGAATCCGTAACTGTTGTCTGAGAGAACCTGTAACTGTTGTCTGAGAGAACCCGTAACTGTTGTCTAGAGAACCAGTAACTGTTGTCTGAGAGAATCCGTAACTGTTGTCTCAGAGAACCCGTAACTGTTGTCTAGAGCACCCGTAACTATTGTCTCAGAGAATCCGTAACTGTTGTCTGAGAGAACCCGTAACTGTTGTCTGAGAGAATCCGTAACTGTTGTCTGAGAGAACCTGTTACTGTTGTCTGAGAGAATCCGTAACTGTTGTCTGAGAGAATCCGTAACTGTTATCTGAGAGAACCCGTAACTGTTGTCTGAGAGAACCCATAACTGTTATCTGAGAGAATCCGTAACTGTTATCTGAGAGAACCTGTAACTGTTGTCTGAGAGAGTCTGTAACTGTTGTCTGAGAGAATCCGTAACTGTTGTCTGAGAGAACCTGTAACTGTTGTCTGAGAGAACCTGTAACTGTTGTCTGAGAGAATCCGTAACCGTTGTCTGAGAGAATCCGTAACTGTTATCTGGGAGAACCTGTAAGTGTTGTCTGATAGAATCCGTAACTGTTATCTGAGAGAATTCGTAACTGTTGTCTGATAGAACCTGTAACTGTTGTCTGAGAGAATCCGTAACTGTTATCTGAGAGAACCTGTAACTGTTGTCTGATAGAACCTGTAACTGTTATTTGAGAGAGTTCGTAAATGTTGGCAGGGCAAATGAGGAGGATAAGCAGAGCTTCATGCTGCCTTCTTCTGGTGAAACATCGTCTCTGGACCAAACTGATCTAACGGAGGATGTAAATGAACATTCCATTAGTCAGATGCTGACCTTTAATGACAATCTTTCCGAGATGGCCAGGCGTAGTAGGTGTTATACCTCAGATTTCTCTAGGGTTTCATGGAGATTACATTGTGTTCAAATGCATTCATTTCTGAACAAAGACTAGTACCAGAACTAAGTTGACACTTCTCTTCCCCCTTACATTTTCTCATCTGCTACTTCAATGCTCATCTGTTCATTCAGCTTGCTGGGTTTCTGCTTGTTACAGTGAGTTGTCGCAAGCTCGCATCCCTCCTTGCTAACCAGTCTGATTCAGAAGAAGAGATTATCAGCTACTCCCCTAAAGTATCTCCTGTGAAAGGTACAAATAATACATTTTCTGCTGCCTATCATCATTGATACCGCATGTTGTACCGCATTGTTTTTCATGCCTACCTATTAGTCTGGTAGGCTAATGAGGCCGTTTTTTGTTGATATTTTGTATACACTGTATTTCAATAACACAATCTGTTGATATTGTGCATCTATTGGTAGGTTCAGAAAATAGTCTAAAGTATTTTATCTTCCTTTGCGCGGTTGCTAAAGAAGTTAGCTAATAGAGTTAGTTTCTCAGATGTCAAGGGTAAGGCGTTTCCGATGTTGGAAAATTTATTTGACTGAAGTTGTGAGCAGAGCATAATCTGGGTAAAACTTACCGCTGCCCCAGAAGAAGTGTTTATTATAAAGAAAATCGATTCATTTTATATTAAGTTTATAAACAAAAAGGCACTCATTGGCTAGTAGGTCATTAGTTTAAATGTCTAACACAATGTCTATGTCTGATTTACTCTGGTCATTCTTGTTATAGTCACTTACTGATCTGCGAAATACAGCGCTGATACAAAATGTTAGGAAACCTTGGCTTTTTGTGATGATTGTTTCCACAATCAAGTTTTTATGGCAGCCCTTAAGGTGCCCTAAGGCTCAGTGTTTCAATGAAGCAATTTTGAGTTGAATGTTCTGAAAAAATTTCAAAACAAGTTTACAAATCTCTTATTTAAAACAGAGATTCGTTATGCTCGACTTGTACAGTTTTTAGAGTTGATAAATGAAATATTTAATGCAACATCTACTAGTGCGAAGGAACTAGTTAGTATATGGCGAGTGTAAAGATTTGTAATCCTTCAACAGTTGCTCCGTAGTAGCATAAAACTGATCCATTGTTAATGAGGGATTTATAAATAACTAATACACACACTAACAGACTTTGTTAAATATTTACTGCTGCCTTGTTGCGTTTATGGCTGTGACTGATGTTAGTTGACACCGGAGCGGTTTGGAGTTTTGGCAGCGCAGAGCAAGTGACTCTAAATGTTGGAGTGTCAACCAACTTACGTCACATTACAAGCTTTAAACTTTACAGACTGTTTTGAAGCTAGTAATCAGTGCAGCGATAATTCCTTACTCCTAGACACATTTGCTAAATGTGTATTTTTTTATCAATTGCACTAATTGTGGCTTGTGACTTACATGTAGATAAATCTTGGTGGTGCGAAGAACAATTGGACAATTTCTCAGCTTTTAAGAGTGTCAAACATTAGCAAGGCATTAGTGCTATCCTAAAGTGAACAATTACCAGGGGAAACTACAATTTTGCAGGAAATGTATCGCGTCAAGAGGTTATTGGCCAGAGCTTCTCACCTATTCTTTCGCCAGTTCACTCAGTTGAAAGTGCCTCAGACATCACACTCACTCCAGCTACAGCTCAAATTGAGAACACAGGTTCTCCTGGGGCCTTGTCTGCTGCATCTGAGAACAGGCAAAAAATTTATCTATAGTCAAACTTCAAAATTACCTTAGCATGCAAATTTTTCAATATTTTTTGAAGTTGATAATTCTTTGACTTGACTGACACATGTATGCAGTTCTTTCTCATATAGTTGTTTCCACGATCTTTGAATAATGTAGGACAGTGTTTCATACTTTCCTGAAATCTTTTTAAAATCATGGATGCCAAAAAACTAGTATGAGTAATAGTAGTAGTACAGGTACGTGTAATAGTAGAGGTACAAGTAATAGTAGAGGTATGAGTAATGGTAGAGGTACGAGTAATAGTAGTGGTATGAGTAGTGGTAGTAGTAGAGGTACGAGTAGTAGAGGTACGGTTAATGGTAGTAGTACGAGTAATATTAGTAGTGGAGGTACGACTAGTAGAAGTATGAGTAATGGTAGTAGTACTAGTAGTAGTAGCAGTAGAGGTACGAGTAATAGTAGAGCTATGAGTAATAGTAGTGATATGAGTAGTGGTAGTAGTAGAGGTACGAGTAGTAGAGGTACGGTTAATGGTAGTAGTATGAGTAATATTAGTAGTAAGGGTACGAGTAGTGGTAGAGGTACGAGTAATAGTAGAGCTATGAGTAATAGTAGAGCTATGAGTAATAATACGAGTAATAGTAGTGATATAAAGGAAAAAGACGGTACCTTTTTCTACCTTAAAATAAATATGAATAGAAAATTGTGAGGAGACGTCTTTGAATCTTTAAATAGTATCCGAAGCCGGCTAGTAATTATCCTGGTAGTTATGATACCGTATGATACCTATAATACCGTATAGTTTAATACTATATATAATTACCTGAAGTATTATAATTGTTTAATACTATATACGGATAGTTACCTGAAGTATTATAATTGTTTAATACTATATATAGTTACCTGAAGTATTATAATTGTTTAATACTATATATAGTTACCAGAAGTGTTATAATTGTTTAATACTATATACAGTTACCTGAAGTATTATAATTTTTTAATACTATATATAGTTACCTGAAGTATTATAATTGTTTAATACTATATATAGTTACCTGAAGTATTATAATTGTTTAATACTATATACAGTTACCAGAAGTATTATAATTGTTTAATACTATATACAGTTACCAGAAGTGTTATAATTGTTTGATACTATATATAGTTACCAGAAGCATTACAATTGTTTAATACTATATATAGGTACCAGAAGTGTTATAATTGTTTATTACTGTATATAGTTACCACAAGTATTTTTTTTTATAACTATTTTTATACTCACGATCATAACCTTTTTTTCTATAGGTCGTTGAGTGTGCTTTCTGGCAGCAGCTTTGTGAGTCAAGCTAGTCGAAAATCCAAGAGCTCTTTATATAAATGGTCTAATAAGTGGTCACAAATTCCAGACTCGGCGTCAACTAGTACTACTTATCCTACACTGTCTCAAACTATAACTGACCTAGTCATCCAATCACCATCAATGTCGCAGAAGGACAGCCAATCGCAGCATATCTCAGGAAGCACTGACAATTCAAGTAGAGTGAACCTACTGCTAAAAGACACCAACCAAGTCTTGTCACAGCCGGCCTCATTCCACAATACATCACTCTTTTCTGATGATGAAGAAGATAGTTGGTTAATGGCAGATAACTCCAGCAAGGTGAATCAATTGGCTCAAAGGAGTAAATAGTCTTTTATAAGACTTGTTCTAAAGCATTCTTTTGATATCTTATACGATTGCAACCAATAATTAGCAGACTACTGTCTATTTAACCGATTGCCATTCCACTTCCCTTTAGTTTGAACTAAAACTGCTAATTTATGAGTTGAGATTTTTTTTCGCGTTAATATACACAATTTTATTTGGTATTCAGAAGAGGTGAACTACCTGTATTTTGCTAATAATTGACAATGTAATGCCTGTTTGTCAGCCTACAACCATAATCAACTGCATATCTTTGTGAAGAGAAGTCTCAGATTAGCTCGGCTTTGCTTTGACCTCCTTTAAAGCCGCTAATATAATTCAGAAGATGCTCGCAGGAGCAAGTAGTATTTTGCACTCATCAATATTTCGGTTCTATATCTGTATACGCCTAAAAAAGACAGAATATTTGTTTTAATATTTCTAGTTGTCTTTCGATTGGTTACATTTGTAAAGCATTCTAATCAGTAGTTATGCATCTTACAGCTCAAAATATGGGCTAAATTTTTTAATGGCGAGGCATGGTTATGCGGTAAAATAGTTTTTTGCATAAAGACCTTGTTATGTATGCTGATGAGATCGATTGGCTTATAAATGCTTCCACAATAGCTGTTAAACCACTCCTTATAATAGATGTATGCGAACATACATTGTTTCTAGTTAACTTTTTACACAGTTATTACATACTAGCAATAATTGACTTAAGCAATCAAAAATTTTATCTCGTTTAGGGGATAATATTAATGTGTAATGACGCATTAAGTGAAAAATCGCCCTATAAATAACAAACTAAGCTAATGGAACAAACTAAATAATAGAAATAACAGCATTAATAACCATAATATGCCGCATGGCATAAAATTGTGTAATCAACATAAAGGATTTTGAGATGCTTTCTGTTTACATCAATCATGAATTTTACAGCTCTTTAAAAAGTAGGAAAAATTTGAAACATGACAGGACCTTCGTCCTATTCAAACAAAGTAATCGCATAAATCGATGTTTCTTTTGCCCGGTAACAGATCACAACATCCTTTTGCCCAGTAACAGATCACAACTTCCTTTTAAAAAGGTTTTTATGATGCATTCACTTTATGTAGCTGCCTCACTTGTTTACACGTGTCAAGTTAGAGTCTTATGTAGCTGCCTCACTTGTTTACACGTGTCAAGTTAGAGTCTTAAGGTGCTATTGAGCTGTCTTCATGTGAAACAATCAGTTAAGGCGATGTTATTCATAAGTCTTGCATATGAGTAAGTTTTAGGCTTTTTGAAGGATCAGTTTTTTGTAGCCGACTGAAATGCACAGGCATGTTTGGCCACAACTTTAAGATATCTCAATGAAGTACTCATAAGTCTCTTTCATGTTATCTAGAAGCTATAATATTGCTATTCAACTTCTGCCATTCAAAATTTTTATTTAAAAAAGTTACAAAGGCCTACAGAATGGCCTTCATCGGATCACATTTCACCTTCACCGGATGACGGATAGCTTTTCAAATGTTTCAAATAAACTCTACTGTTATTCTGAGCTTGTGTTGTTATTCGGCACACATTTTCACAGCTGCAGCTTACAACTGGTGGATTTGACAAGCTTTATGAAAGCCCCGACGACTTCAGCAGTTCGGAGGATGAAGACCTGGAAACAACACTTATGAGTCAGCCTGTTTGGGAGGGAGCTAGTGACATCTCTGACAGGTGCTCTCATTGCTAGTAGCGTTTTGTTGGCATTTGTATAAGTGTTTTTTCAAGGAGTTTGTCATCGTTGTGTGTATATGGTGAGAAGTTATGCATTGTAATATGCTCTTTTTAATTTTTTCAAAGGCTTTAGTTTCACTTAGTTTTTTATGTGCCCATACTTGCAACGAATACTAAGAACTATACAGTAGACACTCCATACATGTTAAGTTTTTGTTTCATACTATGTAGAAATTTCCATATAGCGTGAAGTGTGATGTCAGCAAAAGTTATCAAGTTTGATTTGAGTATAACACGCATCGCATGGTTAGCCTTATAAGTATCACTTTTGCTCTTGCCACACTCGAGAGAGAAAACGACGAATAGTGATATTTCTATTACATTCACTAGTACCCTGACAGTCTAGTTCGTTGTGAGAGACCGTCAGGTGTGTTGATAAAGCGCAGAGAATAAGTAGCTGTGCAGTTATTCAGAAATACTTGAACGCAGTAAAGTGTCATTAGTTAGAGTATCGTCAAAAGCTGTCTTTCATCATAATCTTTAACCCTAGGGACAAATAGACAGATAAGCATTCAGACACTGCACTTAATATAGTAAAGATATATTTTTGTTTTGCATTATTTTATAAATGAAACATTTTTTATTGTTCTCTTTTTGTGAAAAAGACCTTGCACTTGAAAAAAAAGAACAAATAATAATATATTGATGTTGGAAGTGTGCGCTACTCTTAACTTATGGTAAAACTATCACTATCGTGGACCAAAGATCCAGTTAAAGTGATAAAAAGGAGAAAAGTTGTCGATACAAACCAATAACTTCAGTTATGGCACGTCATTAAATTAAAAATTTATGTCTAGACTTTCTCTCTTTTTAATGGTCCAAGGTGTCAGATTGGGAAGATTTTTGAATGAGTTAGACAATTTACATATATTTACTGTTCGTGTCACGTAAAATCCCTATAATGTAAACATTCCCGAAACGAATCATTTACCTTGTAGGAGCGCCTGCTGTAATCTTAGATCAGCTAAATCGTGCAAGGTTATGATGATTGTTTCATGGGTTATATCACTTGCTTTTGACTACAAGGGTAGTTTTGTAATTGTTAGAGGTCAATTTCGTTGACATAATTCTAAAGTAAAACCAAGTGTAGTCGGTCACTCGTGTCCAAACTTTGGAAAGTATCAGTTTCTGTTGTAGTGAACTTATACCTCAACTTGATGGGGCACATGATGAGGAAGAGCCAATAGATAGCAGTGTGAGTTTGCTATATCTTTGTATTTCCTTATAAATATTTGCTACATATGTTTGCTACATATGTAATATGTTCACTACATATATACGTATAATATAATAATATGTATCTTCCAGTTATTGGTCAGTATTTCATGCAGCCATCAATAAAAATAGCAGCATCAAGGTTTTCAGCCTTTCAGGCAATTTCTTGCCAATGTCATTTATATTTTAATGCGACCTCTTCTCTAACTGGAACATCACTTAAATATCATTGCTTTGAACAAATTGATTTTTTCATGTCAACTTTCATTATTAGCCATTATTGCTTTCCTTTCTGATGCCAATTACTGTAAACTTTAGAGTTCATTGTTCCAAGTCAGCAAGCAAAGGAATCCCCTGAAACTAACTCTAAGAAAAAGCATCTCACAGTCGGAACAAGAGGCTACTTCGCAACCTCTTAAGATGACTTTTAGAAGGACTTCGGCAACAACCTATGCAAATGACATGGATGTTCCTTCCGTTCATCTTTCTGAGAGTGATGTGAATACTAGTGATCAAGCAAAAGAGTTGTCTGAAATAAAGCCCAAAATTACTCTAAGCTTTAAATCTCTTACACAAAAGATGAAAGATATTCTGCCAAAGAAGAAGAAACATAAAGACAAAAATAAATCTCATAAAAGAGATAAAAACAAATGTAAAAAGATGAAAGATGAATCTGATGTCAATCTTTGTGCTGAAGCAGCCATTGCTTCAACCCCATCCAATGGTTCCAGTGCGATAGTTGTTTCTCACACTAACATTTCAGGGGATGTTGAAGTTCCTTGTGTATTGCCAGTGTATAAAATGACTAAGGGGGATCACACAGTTGAACAAGAATCTTTTATTCCAAAGCTTACGTTTGCCAAAAAAGGGAAGCATTTTTCTATAAAGAAGAAGTTAAAAGTTTCCCCTTTAAAGCTGAAACTATCTGAGGCAGTAAATGACACTCTGACAGCAAAATCACTGGTCGAAGATCAATCATGTTCCAAACCAAAATCTAGTATAGAGCAATCAAAGCACAGTGCCTGCTCTGTGTCACTTGCCATGTGTCCAACACAGTTAACAGGTGCTTTTTCCGGCTCAATAACAACTGCTAGTGATAAATTCGAACAGGAGTTGGCATTAGCAGGTCCACACGAAGATCCATTATCAGCTTCTGACACATTTGTTGACAAGTCAGGCACAAATAACATATCTTCCCAACAGACTCGCTTGTTTGCTTCCAAGTCGAAACCAGCTATCAAGATGAACAGGCATGGCAAATTCACAGTGTCGAGAGAACGTGTGGCCTCTGTAAAAACTTCTTTGCCTGTTCAAAAGGAGCTTTCTAAATCGGTCAAACGCACTTGTCGAACACATAAGGCTGTTTCCAATAAGCAATCAATTCGCAAAGATGTTTCATTTGGTTCTCATAAAGGCAGCCATAAAGCTGATATTGCATCCACTTCAACAGGGAATGTTACAAAACGAAATCCTCGGGGTTTAATGCTCGGCGATGGGCATCCTGAAGGAGATTCTGAAGTCCGAGACCTGGTAACTGCAAGGGTATCTGAAGTTCCAGAAACCGATAACGCAGGTTTCTTACCCAGCTCTAATCTCTGGCAATCGACAGCTGTTGCGAAAGGATCAAATGCTTATGATTTAAACATGCACATGTCAGGACAGCTGCTTGGAAATAATACAAGCGTTTTTCCACAACCTATCCCTGTGGTGGAAACAAAAAATAATTTTCATTCAGATGAAAGCCATGCTAAGCAAGAGTCCAGAGAATCTCGGACACCCAAGCCTAGCAAATATTTATTAACTGCCACACAACGAGCAAAGTCTGTTTTGAGCCTAAGTACAACAGCTTCCGCTGGTGTAAATTCGCTCCCACAAACTTCTACTTCAGCGATTTCAGTTTGTACCTCTCCTGGTCCAGGCTTTTTGGAAAGCATGAATCTCAAAAGAGTCTGTGACAAGCCTACCGGTGAACAAACTGGAAACTTAGATATCTCGATACAGCAATCATATTCTAAGTCTGATACATTTTCTTTGGTTACCAACAAACCCAATCCTGGAGCAAAGCATGTCTCTAACATTGCCCCGTCACTCATGAACAATTTGGTTAGTCCTTCAAGTGCTTTTTCATCCGCAACAACCAAAACAATTTCCGAGCTAGGAGAATCTAGCCAATCTGGATTGTACAATACTTTTCTTAAAACCAAGCTTGGACAAAAGCCTGTATCTCGAAGTCCACTGTCTACAGGATCCTCTCATGAAAGTTCAGCTAGTGGAGGAGAGAATGAGCAACGACCAGTTTCTTGCATCTCTAGCCCAGGAAGCATTCACTCTGCTTCAGCATTACCCACAGAGCCACAAGAGAGTACCAGTTCAACTATGCCCAAAATTAGTGTTGGCACTGGTTCTCATGTCTCATCACTGGATAAGGATACAGCTGTTTCCATCAGAAATGAACAATCAACATCCTCGTTGGCAAGCGCTCCTCAAGTTCAACATGGCTTTTTTCGCAAAAAAAAAATTGGCAAATCGAAACATTCCAAAACTCAAAGACGGCCTCATGGATGTCGGAATGTACCGCAGTCACTATCTAAAACCACACCTCTGCTCACCAATTCTATCAAAATTACAAATGATGTTAACTTGCCATCAGACACCATAGAAAATGACTACAGCAAGAATCCCATACGACTCAAACTAAAAAAGCTGAAATCTCCCACCACCAATGATATTGCAGAAAATGACTTTTCAACTAATTCATTACCACAAGAAACTGTGTCGAGTCATATGGAAACTATGATAGGCCCCAAAAATGTAAGTGAAGAAGTGATTGATGTACCTAATACTGTGCCAAAAGAACAAGATCATGCAAAAGCTGCTTATTTTACAAGTTCAGCACAGGAGTGTTCGGAGTCTACTCTTGAATTAAATCAACCTATAATAGATCACCATTTGCATGAAGAACCTGTAGACCAACATTTTAGTGCGCAGGGTTCGCCTAAAAACACACTCGAAAAAATAGATTGTGAAGTTCAATCAATGTCACCCACATTTCATGGCATTACCAAATCTGAACAAGTAGATTGTGTTTCTGCGCCAGATGGGACTGCTTCTGAACCAGATGGGACATCATTACCAAAGCCAAGATCTTTTGTTGACAGATTAAGCCAGTTGAGTCAAGTATTGGGTGTAGCTCCATCTGATCGATTGCCTGAAGACTTGCCCATAAATCTCCCTCCATTTGTTAGACGTGACAAATCTGGTAAGAGATCCAAAAGAGGCAAAGGTAGAAGTAGTGGGGTGGCTCGAAGTGTAGCCCCTACCACTGTTAAACGAATGCCACAGAAGAAACCAACTATTTTGATTCAAAAACGTTCAGATCGCCCAAAAAGAATGCCCAATCGTTTCCAGGATCAAACTACTAACCGTTTAGTGCAGAAAGAAGATGCTTCCCATGCTTCTACTCAGTTAACTGATAAATTACCTATTGTCCAAGTTAACACCTTTGAAATGCCTAAAAATCAAACATCTGTGCTGCTCAAAAAAACTGCTGATGCCAGTGAAGTTCAGGAGCGAAAGCTCATTAAAAATAATCGAAACACTAAGCGCAACCCTTCAAGCCTTATAGAACCCGAATTGCTCATTACTGAAGATCAGAATAGAGAGAGTCTTGAACAAAAGCAATCACCAAATGATACAACCTCATTAAAGTCGAAAGATGATAGCAGCAATTCTTCGCTCAAATTTGTTGCAGAAAAGCATAAAGCAAATCGCCTTCGTCTTACCTCGTTACGACTTCGGCGCAGACCACAAAGCTCTGAGACAGTGAAAAAGTCTGCTATTCCAAGCTTAAACAAATCTAAGCACTGCAAAGATGTTCAGCATTTGCATAATCCAGAGCACGTCTATCAAACTCGTGGCCGCCTTGCTGAAAATTGCAAGTTCAGTGGTCGTAGGACCAAACTTATGGGTAAGGTTTCAAGGCATCATATTCGACAACCCAAGCAGATACATGATGGTGCATTCATAAAATCCCATCTTTCTACAGAATCATCAAAAGTGAGAGACAAGCATAAACAGTTGGTGTTAAGGTCTTCACATCTCCCTAGTGAAAGTGATGGTAGAGTTACGCTTACACTCAGACGGTCTGTTCTACTTCAAAAAGATCATAACACTGAAAAACCTGAAACTCAGTCTCCCAAATCGTTAATTAAACGGCCAAAGCATGAGGCAAATCCTATTTTTGAACTGCAATCTGCTTTTGAAGCTTCCTATGCGTTTGAATCAGATGGTTATGCTACAAGAATATTACTGAAAGACGCTAAAACCTTGCAACCATCTGTTGGCCTGCCCCTCACAAAACCACGTCTCTCACATCCTGCGAAAACCACATCATTATCTATTTCTTTGTCGAAAGAACCCAGCTTTACCGCTGCAGTATCTCTTGCGACACATTCCATGGGTTCAAATGAAGCAACTCTCTCTAAACCGGTTTCATCCACCATTAAAACAAGGGCCAAGAATTCTTGTGGACAATTAATGGCTGAGTCCGCTAATGCTGTATGTACTGCTAAAAATCATGCACTATCAAGGTTAACTCCTTCAAAAACCCGTATTGCGAGTTCTAGACCGTCTCCTTGTTCGCTGAAGAAACCAAATAAAGTGGAAGCAGTGAGAACTGCCGCAATCACTCACCATGTTATTGAATGTTCTGCACCACAAAAAGCTGTTAGCAAGAGCATTAGTCCTGCTAATCCAACGGTGATCATTTCTGAAGCGAAACCTGTTGTGTCAGAAGCTGCTCTTAAAGTAATTGAATCTCACAGACTGTCTACTAAGCCGTTATCAGTGATGAACCAACGAAATATTGCTCCAAAACCCCAACCCGCATTGCAGAATGCTCCACAAAGCAATATGGTTATAATAATTCCTACCGCCCCGCTACCGTCCACTCTAGCAGCACACACTGAGCCAAGTTTAAACCGCAATATTTCATCGACTTCAATGAATATACCTACAGAACAGCTTTCTATTCCACAGATTTCAACAGTCACTCATGGTCTTCAAATTCCTTCAGATATTATTAGTGGCAAAAACAGTTCATATTCAAAGATTCAGGCATCTCCTTTAATTGGCCAGTCTGACAAGGTTAGCGGAGATGTTTCAGGAAAACTTCCTATGTCTACTCTCAAGCCTGTGAATCAAGTGTTTGAAAGCGATAATCAGGTTCAAGTGACACGGACTACCAAGTTGAGAAGCACTCGAGCTGCCCGAAACATTAACGGGATAATGGAAGATCGAGCACTCATGCTGAAGCGTTTCCTTGCATTGCCCGAATTAACTGTAGAAAACAAACGCGCATGTGTAACACCCACTTCAATATCAGACGAGTCAGCTGCTACATCCTATTGCGAAAATGCCAATAACGATTGGCAAGTGGCATATGACCATGCATTACAATCAGCGGCATTGTTATCTGATGATGGCACCATTCCATCACAATCAGTCAAAGTAGATTTTTTCAATGTAGGAAATTCCTCTTATCGCACTGATGATTGTCAAACAGACCTAGACTCCATCTCTTCACAAAAATTAATTGCAGATGGCTGTAATTGCTTAGATTGTTCGCTTTCTATTAATGCCTATGAACAAAATAGTACAGTTATGGCACAAGGTTTACACAGTTCGGAATCGGTTAGCCTAGTCATTCATGCTGAAAAACGAAACACTTGGAGTTGTGTCTATAACAGCTGGAGATCTGATGATCCCAACTTACGCGATATTGCAAACAGAAGTGATGAAAATAATATCCTCAGACAGTCAGGTAGATGCCCTAGCTCCTGCAAGGTTTCCAATATAAGTTCGGAAGCTCGAATAGACTTGGTTCGTGAGAAATCTACCACTGCATGCAACAACACAATGTCAAATAGGAGAGAAGTTGTAACTAGGCTTTCAAAGATTCTTAATCTTGAATTAACAGACATTTCCCCAGTTCTAGAAAAGGGAAGCTTTGGTAATCATTCCATTGCTTTAGCCGAATTTGAAACAGTAACTGAACAACTCAACAAAGAAAGACATTGCAATAAAACACTCACTGCTGAACCGCTTACTAATTGTGTCTCTCTTTCATCAATGTCACCTATTCTGCCGCCGATGGTCCCATCCATCATTGTTCCTAAAGTTAGCACTGTTATTTTAGAAAACAGTCGTGCAGTTGCCATCATTGGCGTAAAATCAAATGATCTCGTCTTTGCTGACCTATTCCCTAAGCTTCCAAAAGTAGAGGAGTATATTTCCATTGAGCAATGCTGTACAGCAATAAAAACTAATTGTTTGTGCCACATAAATGTATCTGAGCAGCTAAAAGAGTCTCTTAGTTTGTGCTCAGAGACCAAGAGCTTTCCGAATATCAATTCTCGAGATATTCCTATTTCCCGTATCACCCAGCCAACTGTCTCCTTGTCTAATGCAAGTTCATTTCCCCAATGTTCAGTAATAGCATCTTTGGAGTTTCGTGCCTTTCCACAAGTTGAGTTTAAGAATTATGAGATTTGTGAATTGATTGATCCAGATGCCATCTCTGCTACGAACAGTGCATGTATTGAGCTTTCACATTCAGCAGCTGTACAGCAGTGTATGGTAGCGTTTGAATTGGCTAATTCTTGCGTCACTGATTTGGGGAGGCACCTAACCACCGATACCAGATCACCGAAAGCCCTCGGTGATATCCCTATTAGGACTGCAGAAGAGATAGTAACCAACTCAACTGAATTATCAATGGCTTCTGTAATTTCCATGGAATGCGTGAAAGAGGAATCAACATTTTGTGCTCAGTTAGAATCAGCAGTAGCCCCTCTGTGTGATCCTGCAATTCATATCTCTCAAGCACTGTTCAGCTGGAATGATCATCCACCGAATAGTTTCTTAGCATCTGAAACATTTGTTCGCAAATTAGATGCATCTGACTCTGTCCACCATAGTGCCATTGTTAAGGAAAGTAATTCGTTAGCGGGCATTAATCTATTAGAAGAAGTGATTCTTGTTAGCTGTACATCATCTACTTCTATTTTGAGTAAACAGTCTCCTAGTTTTGCTATATGCTTTTGTAACCCAGAAACTGTTGCCATTCAATGGCATCAATGTAGTTCTATCAGCTCAGTCAATGTAGCTCACCCACTAGTTGATGGCATCTATGTTCAGTATGAAAACATTTCAAATTTGAAGCAGTCCTTAAATGTTATATGTGATGATGGTATGCTACCATTGAATCTCTCGATAAAAACACCTACTACAAGATGGACGACGCAGGAGTCATTGCCTATCGATCTTAGCATTAGGCGTAAGCGCTCCTCTCCTACTCCAGACCCACTCAATTTGAGCATCAAAAGAAGAGCAAGAATGTCTGAGCCTGCTCTTCCCTTCCATTCTGAACATCTACCTGTAGCTGTAAAACTTGAGCAACACTTCGGCATAGTGGAAGGCATGTCATCTTCTATCTGTGAGAATGGTGAGACGCCAGAAAAGCAGGATGCTCATTTGCCTCGCCGGGCCAGTACATCTGCTGCCTCTCTTTTTGAACACTTTACAACTAGTCAGGTTGGTTTTTGTCAACTTCTTTCCTCATTATAGTATTAATTTCTTTCATGTTAGCATATTTGAGACATGCTAAAACAGTACAGTGTTGTTGGGCCCAATGCTTAGAATCTCTTTATTTTTAATGTTAGTGTTGAGTTTTTAACAGTCATTTTTTGCTGCATTTGATATTTAGTTGAAGTTTGTGTACTCTTCTTTTTTCAGACAGATGGAGCTAGTGATTCCCCAGAGTCATCTACTCAGAGTGGCCCAGGCTCAGGTTAGTGAGTAAGTATGACTGATACAACCGATAGCTGATAATCATTTCCATCATATGCTCTGCATTTGCATGTTCCTACAAGTTGTAGCTGTTCATTGGTGAACCTTGTTTGGTAGCTCGATTAGCATAAGTGGGCTAAAAATTAACTGAACAGGTAGTTGCCTACAAGGAAACATGCCTGATCGTGTTCCAAATGTATAGCTTGTGTGGTCATCAATTCGCTTTATAAATTAAGGTCATGCGACATATTGTTTTTCAAATTCAAAGGCATGACTCCCACACCCATGTTAGAACTATTTCAACACTGGTGTCAGGCGCTTTTTAGCTTTTGCTCCTTATGATCTGTTTGAAAACATGCAAGCCAGCTGAGTAATATTACATGTCGAAGTATAGTGCGCCCCTGGGTTACGATGTCCCTGTTATATGATTTTTTTGCTTTATAATGTGGACCACAATATTTTTTCGTTCCCCATATGGCTTTCTTTGCCTTACATTATCATCAAAAATTTCTCTCAAAATTCTAGTTTGGCAGCCAGTGTGCTAAATACATCGAAATAACGAAGATGCTGATATGATAGTCGTCTAAATCCCTTTCACAACGCCTGAAAGAGATACGATGCACACTTCAGCTCAGCGTTATTTATAAGTTGCAGTGAACAAGAAACCTGAAACAGATAAATGATAAAATTTTAGCTGATGACAAAGTTGAAGTTTAGTAAAATACATACTAAAACTTACCTTCACGTATGTGTTTAGTAAACTAAATTCATTAAAGTTAAATTCAATGTTCATGTTATACGTCTCTCTCGAAGGTACGAACTGCTTATGGTACGTACTGCTGCTACTGCACTTAGTACATTGTAATATTACATTTTATTGCAGATCATAACCACTAAATACACTAAAGTTACTGTAGGTAACTATAGTTACTAAGGTTAACATATTATTTTGTTACTAGATTTTAATATGTGCTGTATGCATATATAATTTTGATGATTTTTACAAGGGAGTGTTTGTATTAGGTAATTACTATAGGGTTCTATACCAATCTATATGAAATTTTGCCTTACGATGCAAACACTAGGACGAATTAAAATCGTATGGCGAGGGAGCATTGTAGTTCCTTTAACAAATATTACAATGTGTAACGTCGTTTTAAATAGATGTATAAATATACTGTATGGAATGTGTAGATGTATAGCTTATCCTTCACAATTCTTGTCAACATTGTATATTAGATGTTTATTGATAATTAACCTTTACTTTAACATGATAAACAGATGTAAGTTTTAATAATCGGCACTAAGCTTTGAATTAGAATTAGAATTAGCTTTGAAGACCTGCAGGTTTATCTGCAGCTTTAAAGTGGACAATTTTCAGAGGGTAAACCCAATTAAAGAATGTATAGCCAATGCTTGTTTCAAATATAAGCATATACCTAATAACATAATTTCCATTTATACTCACATACTCTCTATGTATACTCCCATACTCTCTATATATACTCACAGACTCTATGTATACTCACATACTCTATGTATGCTCACAGACTCTATGTATACTCACAGACTCTATGTATGCTCACAGACTCTATGTATACTCACATATTCTCTATGTATACTCACAGACCCTCTATATATACTCACATACTCTCTATATATGCTCACAGACTCTCTATGTATACTCACAGACTCTCTATATATACTCACATACTCTCTATGTATACTCACAGACTCTCTATGTATACTCACATACTCTCTATGTATACTCACATATTCTCTATGTATACTCACATACTCTCTATGTATACTCACAGACTCTATGTATACTCACAGACTCTATATATACTCACATACTCTCTATGTACACTCACAGACACTCTATGTATACTCACAGACTCTCTATATATACTCACATACTTTCTATGTATACTCACAAAGACTCTCTATGTATACTCACATACTCTCCATGTATACTCACATACTCTCTATATATACTCACATACTTTCTATGTATACTCACATATTCTCTATGTATACTCACAGACTCTCTATGTATACTCACATACTCTCTATGTATACTCACATACTCTCTATGTATACTCACAGACTCTATGTATACTCACATGCACTCTATGTATACTCACAGACTCTATGTATACTCACATGCTCTCTATGTATACTCACATGCTCTCTATGTATGCTCACAGACTCTCTATGTATGCTCACAGACTCTCTATGTATGCTCACAGACTCTCTATGTATGCTCACAGACTCTCTATGTATACTCACATGCTCTCTATATATACTCACATACTCTTTATGTATATTCACAGGTTTGTACACTTGCTCAAAGATTCTTTTGAGTTGTGTGTCTTGTTGTGTATCAAATAATTTTGTAGCCAGCTAATATTTTCCGTGCAAGGAGTTATGCATCTTGTAAAAAGCAGTGTGTGCCATTTAAAAGCAATTACAGGTCATGATTATATAGTAATTGTGCATTTATCATAGTTAGGATCAATGAGGACGATTTGCCTATTAATATTATGTCAAAGGCACTTTCTTATCCAGCATTTGTGTTTTTCTTATTAGCAAAGTCTAAAAGCCATCTCACTCAATCGGAAGCTAGCTTCAATGCTCTTCCATCATCACCTGCAGATATTGAGAGCGATGAGACACTATGGTCGGATGACAGCATGCGAGGCACTAATGTTTATATTATCCCAGGAAGTAAGCACACATCTTCAGTTAGTAGCTTGCCTTGTCTTCAATTACCCTTTGTTATCTTCCAGACCAATATTAGTGATAGACTTCAACAACTGGGTTTTTGCACTTTTTTACTGTCCAAGGGATGATATATTTTGCTATAGGAACCTTTGAAATCTTCCTTCTTCATAGCGATCGTGTGTAGTCTGGTCATGTTAATTCATAGCGATCGTGTGTAGTCTGGTCATGTTAATACGATCACCACCATTTATAATCAGTATTGCTCTTTTTAATCTAGACAACTTGTTCGCTCCTGAGGCAATTGCCATTGTGGTAAAAAGTAAATTGTAAAAACATGTATACTTATTTTTTCTGTGAGGTACTTCTTGCTCATTGCTCAAAAGTTCATTGATTCTCTGGAAATGCTGATTATCACAGTATATAATTTCCCAAATGTTAAACAGCTAACTAAATACTGATTATCACAGTATATACTTTCCCAAATGTTGAACAGTCAACTAAATACTGGTTATCACAGTATATACTATCCCAAATATTTAACAGCTAACTAAATACTGATTATCACAGTATATACTTTCCCAAATGTTGAACAGTTAACTAAAATCATTATTCGATCAAACATTGCAGTGCGACTTTAAAATATTCCAATATTTTCCTTGTTCGTCATATGTTAGAACAAACGTTTTTATAAAAATGCTGCATTTAAGTTAATTTGTTTCATAACACCGGAAACGTAACGATAAACAAATACCTAGGTTATTGCGTACAACATAAAAAATAAATGTTAAAAGATTATATGAAAATGTAAATTATATGAAAGAAATAAGTTAAATGTCAATAACTAGATGTAGTTAGTATCACATGTCTTTCAGGTTAAATACAGGTAGTTTAGGTGTAACCTGGATGGAACATAAAACAGACACTATTACAATGTTTAGGTGTAACCTGGATGGAACATAAAACAGACACTATTACAATGTTTAGGTGTAACCTGGATGGAACATAAAACAGACACTATTACAATGTTTAGGTGTAACCTGGATGGAACATAAAACAGACACTATTACAATGTTTAGGTGTAACCTTACAATGTTTAGGTGTAACCTTACAATGTTTAGGTGTAACCTTACAATGTTTAGGTGTAACCTTACAATGTTTAGGTGTAACCTTACAATGTTTAGGTGTAACCTTACAATGTTTAGGTGTAACCTTACAATGTTTAGGTGTAACCTTACAATGTTTAGGTGTAACCTTACAATGTTTAGGTGTAACCTTACAATGTTTAGGTGTAACCTTACAATGTTGAACTGATCTAATTTAGACTACATGAACTTTATATAAGTTGATATAACTTCAATAAAAAAACAATATTATAGACGTTTCTCCAATGTCACTCATTTTCAGCGTTTTTTCTTCTCATATCTTTCACTATTATTTTTTAAAAATTACTAGATGACTTATCAGGTCTTTTGAAGAATTAATCTGAAGCTGTTGTTGTTTTTCCCCTGTATCTTGTTTTAACACTAAAAAAAGCTACATTTACTCTTTTACAGCTCATTTACAGCTTTATAGCTCATTTACAACTACTGTTAACTGTAGTATTACTTTATATCCATGATTTTAAAGCTGTCTCACTGTATAGTATATAGCGGGCTGACTGTAGTGTGATAATGTTTGACTGTAGTGTATTGAGGTTTGACTGTAGTATGTTGAGGTCTGACTGTAGTACATAGAGGGTTGACTGTAGTGTTGGAATGCTATTGGGAACTGGTTTGCAAGATTAATTTACAAAACTCAACTGTGGAGTGTAGGCTAATTTTTTGTTCTACCAGGGCACGTTGGTCATGTTGATGGTTGTAAATATAGATTGTTTTTTAAATTTCACAAATATATCTCACCAAGACATTCTCTAAGGAATGCGCCAAATCTACGTCACGTGCCCCTTAAGAATGCGTGGCTTCTCTCAAAATCACTATTATCAACTTTCCTTACAACTAGGCAAGGTTAAGTATAATTAATGACTCGATAAAATAAAAGTCTTCGTTTTTGTCTCCTTTATTTCATCAATTTAAAGACAACTAGTTACCTTATGTTTATTGCCTCTCATTCAGTTTGGTGCACGGATTGATTTTGTGAGAAAGACTTTATAGCTACTATCGCAGTTGTTTTAAAGCTGAACAACAACCAACAAGAGAAGAGCAGCTCTAATCAGTTGAATGATGCAGATAAACCTATCAGCTTAGATATATACGTTAAGATGTTGCTATTTAACATAAAGCAAATAATGGCTGAGCTACCATTTTAATGGCTTCTCATTTAAATTCCCCGGGGCTCTTTTGTGGCCGACTTTAGTTTAGCTAAGTTTCTTGCATCAATCTGTATAATATCTTTATATTTATAGATTTCAATGATTCTGCATTACCAAAAAGTTTAATCTGGATTCTCAAAACTGCTTCATATGATTTGTCAAATACTAATCAGATTTAAAACCTGTGCGCATTTGCTCTTTGTTGATATGGGTAGGCAGTTCTGTCTATGCACTCTATGGGTAGGCAGTTCTGTCTATGCACTCATATGGGTAGGCAGTTCTGTCTATGCACTCGTATGGGTAGGCAGTTCTGTATATGCACTCATATGGGTAGGCAGTTCTGTCTATGCACTCATATGCTCATTTGGAAGTTGTGTAAGCATGAGACAAAGTTGAAAAAACCTGAAAATAGTGGTACTTTCAACAAATTGGCTTCCTATTTGTCACATCTGCCTAAGTTTCTTAGTTCATTTAATCTGGCAGTGCATGTTTTGCATTCATTTTTGCAGCTCCTGAAGAGTTGACACAAGATGATCACGCTTTGCCAGATGAAGGTGACAAACAGGCTGGCCAAGATATGAAGCGCAGGAATTCATTTGAGGGAAGTGAAATTGAGAAAGAGCAAAGTGCAAATGTTTCAACACAGCTTAAGCACAGGCCATCAGAGCTAGCCGAGAGTGACTCCAGTTCTTCATCCTTCACATCTATTAAGAGGTTTAAACCGAATCCAGTCAAAGAGACTACAACAGTGAGTATAACGTTAAAAACCAAAGTGAATACGGCAGTCAGTGTAAGTCGGCGGTGTTACCTTGGTCACCAGTAGTAAATGTCACAGTTACAGTAGCAATGAGTATAATAGCTGTCAGTATGATAGTGAGTGTAACCATAGGTCTAACAATGTGTCTACTAACAGTCTGTCTACTAATAGTGTGTCTACTAACAGTACGTCTACTAACACTGTGTCTACTAACGGCTTGTTTACTAATTCTGTGTCTACTAACTGTGTGTCTACTAACTGTGTGTCTACTAACTGTATGTCTACTAACTGTGTGTCTACTAACTGTGTGTCTACTAACTGTGTGTCTACTAACTGTGTCTCTACTAACTGTGTCTCTACTAACTGTGTGTCTACTAACTGTGTCTCTACTAACTGTGTGTCTACTAACTGTGTGTCTACTAACGTGTGTCTACTAACTGTGTGTCTATTAACCGTGTGTCTATTAACCGTGTGTCTACTAACAGTCTGTCTACTAACTGTGTCTACTAACTGTGTGTCTACTAACGGTCTGTCTACTAACGGTGTGTCTACTAACTGTGTGTCTACTAACGGTCTGTCTACTAACGCTGTGTCTACTAACTGTGTGTTTAGCCTTGAGTGTGTGCTAATGTGAGCTAATGTAACAGTAGCTCCATCACTGAGTACAACCATTATAATTATGATGAATGAGTTTTTGATATCAAACATTGCCTCTTGTAGCCTACGGCTAAACAAATTACATTATATTCTTGTAGACAAAGTCGGAAATGAAGCATTATACTTTCTCTCGCCCTCCACCCCTATTTGAGGATGTGAGGTCTAGTGCTATAGACCTCGGGCTGGCCCTTGTAGACAATGTTTATCCATACTTCAGCAATAAGAGTGACTGTGAAACAGCCTTGGCTGAGCCTATGTCAAGGAATTGTAACAAACGCTTCGCTGACAGATGTGTAAGCCGCTCCATATACATATTGTATTGCCAGGTTTACTTATACAGCGCTGCCAGAGGTTGTGCGACCACCTCAAATTTTAGGAGACATTTGCTAGGAGCTACCAGCAATGATTTTGCTGGTAGCTCAAGGTTTGCTGTAAGCCGCCACAAACCATATACCATTAGATGCAAAATCATTTAACTATTAATATGGGTTATGTTTTCAATAAGCAGCTATTGGCAATTAATTTTGCTCATTGAAAATGCATATGCAAAAGACTTTTATAAACACCAAAAGATAGCTTAGTTATTTGCTTATTGTAGTCTCAACTGATTAATTTTGTGATACTGTAACATAGTTTCAACAATTCTTGTAATAAGTGGTGGCCCTGAAAAAGGCCATCGGGGTGTCTAAAGTGGATGAATTACTATTAATACTTTGTTCTGCCGACCAGCTTTTTCAATCCTCCTACTGTCACAATGTGGTGCCAAGCTTTGATTATCTTTTCTGTTAGTGATCTTCAGTTGGTGGGCTTGTCTTTTGCTATGGTGCGGCTCATCTCCAGCTCATAACAAATTTTCTTTAGGGTTTAGGTCTCGGGATTGAGCTGGCACTGTTATGGTTCATACTCCATTTTCAGCCATCTATCTTTTCACCAATCTTGCGTGATGGAAAGGTGTTGTCATCTTGAAACATTCAGTTATCCTTTTGAAACAGTGTTCTGGCTCCTGGCAACATCTTGGTCAACAGTACATCTTCATATTTGTTGGAATTCATTGTTTCCCTACAAATATGAAGGCGACCAGTACCACCAACTGCCATGCATATCTCCAAACCATAACACTAGTTGGGTGTTTGACAGTGTGCAATATGTACTGAGGGCTGAATTATTCAGCTGGTCTTTTTCTGAAATAATTTTTGCTTGCATGATTCTGGATGGTGAAGGTGCTTGCATCACTGAACAAGACTTTTACCCACTCCTGCATCCACGTCACAGGATCTGTTTCCCACTTCAATCATGCCTTGCTCTGATTCTCATTGACTTTGCTTTAAATCTTCTCAGCACGATTTCCAACAATATGGTTCTTCTGGTTGAAGCAACCATATTAACATCAGCTGACTCTTTCTCCCGATGTAAATTCTTGTCAAATGTTGGTTTCTTAGGAACAGCCGTATCAGAGTTCGATCTGGCATTCAGTAATGGCTCGCTTTTTTCCTCTTCCGGTCCATTGGTTTCCGACCATCGTTTAATAGTGGCATTGGCACCTGTTTTAGAACCTCCAACTTCTGAGGCAATCTTTTGATGAGATCCTGTTTTGGAACCTCCAAATTCTGAGGCAATCTTTGTTGAGATAGTCCAACTTTACAAAAATGGATAACCAGATATCGCTTCCCTGATGTGAGGAGTTGCCGCAATTTGATGAATTGCAAACAGTTTCTGAGTTTAAATACAAACTTGCGTAACAAAAAAATCAAGCAAGCAAAATAAATCCATTAGCAAACTGCATAACGTCGTATAATGACAAGATTTTTTGCTATTAGCAAGATTTCTGAGCAGGCACTGAGGATATAACAAGATGACGCTAATTTCATCATCTCTACTATATAATGAGACTGAAAAACTTGCTTTATTTTATAGAGCAAGGAATTTTTTCTGCATTTAATGATACGCAATATGTAGTAATTAAATGGATTAGCTTGGCTCCAGCAAAGATGCCAAAATGAACAAAAGTGCGAATTCTTTGGGGGTCTCATAATTTCTGACAGTACTGTATATACTGCATATATATGCTAATATGTATGCATATGTATTTATATGTATACTCGCTGTGCTACCCGGCATTGCCCGGGTAATAGAACAGTCTTTGGACAGAAAATTGATTGGTATTTAACATATAACAACATTTGCCATTCTAGCTTTCAAACTACATATCATGAGAAAAGTGTTCTGTCTTATAAACAATGAGAAGTAGTGAGAGTTGCTTGTTATTAGCCTGCGCGCTATCAGCCAGTATGTTTACTAATGTGAGTAAACAGCTTCTCGTGACGTTATGATTCACCAGCGTCGTACGCAAATCTGTTGGGTAATTGCTCTTATATTGGTAAACTAGCAATTCACTTTATTCATTTTCTATGGTCTAGTTGATAGGGCGTCAGTATGGCGAATGGCACGGTCCGAGATCGAATCTTCTTGGGTACGGAATCTTTATCCTACGATTTTAAGATCTATAGCCGGAACGCGTATACACACATACTTTGAGAAATGTATGTTTAGAAGTTAGGCCTTCAATTAGTAGTTCCAAGTTTGCTTCCAAAACCTTAGAGTCCTCCAAGACTCCGTAATTCCATCAGACTGATTCAAAAGATGCCGGTTCACATCATTAGAGCATCCATTAGAGCATCAATTGTATTTGGGCGTGTGCAGTGTAAAGATGTATTTATTTCAAGATTAGCCTAGACCCCCCTCAATAGATGTTCTGGTTTCAAGAGTTACAAACTTATTGTTATTTTTCCTCAAGTATTCTTACTAGTCTATCATATTACTGAGCTTGTATTTTCTCATCAAAACTTTGCTTATGGCTGGTAACTGTTGCAGCTGAGACACCTGCCGAAAGTGGTAATGAGACATGACCCTAATGAGTTTGACCTCGCTTCGCTCCATAAAATAGAACGGCATCAGTATGTGAAACCGCCACCCTCTAAGAAATCTGTGCAAAGATGGCTGACTCATAGAAAAAAGGTAATTTATTTTGTGACTCAAGTGGTGGCTTTGGCAGGTTTTGTTGTGACTTCTCATTGTGTATTGTAACATACTTAACAGCTAACACACCTTCATCTAGGAAACAGAAAGGCTGCCATTGGTCACTAACCAACCCACTACTAGTAAGACAACTTCTGTTGTGAGTCCAGCTGCTGTTGCAGACCTTGACATCGTTGTGCCTGAGAGTCCCCCTACTGAGTCCCATTCCCGTAACAAAGGTTCCTTCACTAGCTCCAACCCTGGTATTCTATGCAGTTCTGCAAATATCTATATTTGTATAGACAATTTGGGTATTCTTTGATGTTATTTAATGTCATTTCCTTAACAGATGTAAGTTGCTGACATACGAGTGTCAACTTGTTGTCAGCTCCTATTGCTTTACATTTTAGTCTCAGGTCAATCAAAGACCTCGGATTTGAGTGAGTGTGCCAGCTCCTCTTCACACTATCATTTGTTTGACACTCGGGTGATAAAATCACTAAATGAGGATGATGGAATGTCGGGTAGGCTTTCACGAAGGTGAGCATTGATCTGTCTGTAGCTCATAAACTTTGTGCAGAGCTATTCCGACTGTTGAAACCTTCATAGATTGTAGGGGTGTGTGGCAGCGTCTCTGTTTTATTTGTATTTATGTTTGCATGGTAGTACCAGTTATTACTGTTTAACACGGTAGTTGCAGGTATTACTGTTTAACATGGTAGTAGCAGTTATTACTGTTTAACATGGTTTTATATTAATTAAACCTGTTTACATTTATTTTTTATAGATCAGCATTTGCTGATAAGCCTACAGATGAAAGATCGTTTCTGTCTCATCAATCCCTCTGGTGAGTTCATAATAATCCTTCAATTCTCCATCATCTCTTAGTTTTCAAGAAATGGTGCATTTCTCTACTATGTCTTTGTTTCCGAGAGCTGGTACAATTCTCTACCATCTCCTTGTTTCCAAGGCTGGTACGATTCTCCACCATCTCCTTGTTTCCAAGAGCTGGTATAATTCTCTACCATCTCCTTGTTTCCAAGAGCTGGTACAATTCTCTACCATCTCCTTGTTTCCAAGAGCTGATACAATTCTCTACCATCTCCTTATTTCCAAGAGCTGGTACAATTCTCCACCATCTCCTTATTTCCAAGATCTGGTACAATTCTCTACCATCTCCTTATTTCCAAGACCTGGTACAATTCTCCACCATCTCCTTATTTCCAAGAGCTGGTACAATTCTCTACTATCTCCTTATTTCCAAGAGCTGGTACAATTCCCTACCATCTCCTTGTTTCCAAGACCTGGTACAATTCTCCACCATCTCCTTATTTCCAAGAGCTGGTACAATTCTCTACTATCTCCTTGTTTCCAAGATCTGGTACAATTCTCTACCATCTCCTTATTTCCAAGATCTGGTACAATTCTCTACCATCTCCTTATTTCCAAGAGCTGGTACAATTCTCCACCATCTCCTTGTTTCCAAGACCTGGTACAATTCTCTACCATCTCCTTATTTCCAAGAGCTGGTACAATTCTCTACCATCTCCTTATTTCCAAGATCTGGTACAATTCTCTACTATCTCCTTATTTCCAAGATCTGGTACAATTCTCTACCATCTCCTTATTTCCAAGATCTGGTACAATTCTCTACCATCTCCTTATTTCCAAGATCTGGTACAATTCTCTACCATCTCCTTGTTTCCAAGACCTGGTACAATTCTCTACCATCTCCTTATTTCCAAGAGCTGGTACAATTCTCTACCATCTCATTATTTCCAAGATCTGGTACAATTCTCTACTATCTCCTTATTTCCAAGATCTGGTACAATTCTCTACCATCTCCTTATTTCCAAGATCTGGTACAATTTTCTACCATCTCCTTATTTCCAAGATCTGGTACAATTCTCTACCATCTCCTTGTTTCCAAGACCTGGTATAATTCTCTACCATCTCCTTGTTTCCAAGAGCTGGTACAATTCTCTACCATCTCCTTATTTCCAAGAGCTGGTACAATTCTCCACCATCTCCTTATTTCCAAGATCTGGTATAATTCTCTACTATCCCCTTGTTTCCAAGACCTGGTACAATGCTCTACCATCTCCTTATTTCCAAGACCTGGTACAATTCTCCACCATCTCCTTATTTCCAAGAGCTGGTACAATTCTCCACCATCTCCTTGTTTCCAAGATCTGGTACAATTCTCTACTATCTCCTTGTTTCCAAGACCTGGTACAATTCTCTACCATCTCCTTATTTCCAAGAGCTGGTACAATTCTCTACCATCTCCTTGTTTCCAAGAGCTGGTACAATTCTCTACCATCTCCTTGTTTCCAAGAACTGGTATAATTCTCTACTATCTCCTTATTTCCAAGATCTGGTACAATTCTCTACTATCTCCTTATTTCCAAGATCTGGTACAATTCTCTACCATCTCCTTATTTCCAAGACCTGGTACAATTTTCCACCATCTCCTTATTTCCAAGAGCTGGTACAATTCTCCACCATCTCCTTGTTTCCAAGATCTGGTACAATTCTCTACTATCTCCTTATTTCCAAGAGCTGGTACAATTCTCTACCATCTCCTTATTTCCAAGAGCTGGTACAATTCTCTACCATCTCCTTGTTTCCAAGATCTGGTATAATTCTCTACCATCTCCTTGTTTCCAAGACCTGGTACAATTCTGTACCATCCCCTTGTTTCCAAGAGCTGGTACAATTCTCTACTATCTCCTTATTTCCAAGATCTGGTACAATTCTCCACCATCTCCTTATTTCCAAGAGCTGGTATAATTCTCCATCATCTCCTTGTTTCCAAGATCTGGTACAATTCTCTACCATCTCCTTATTTCCAAGAGCTGGTACAATTCTCCACCATCTCCTTGTTTCCAAGAGCTGGTACAATTCTCTACTATCTCCTTATTTCCAAGATCTGGTACAATTCTCCACCATCTCCTTTTTTCCAAGATCTGGTACAATTCTCCACCATCTCCTTATTTCCAAGATCTGGTACAATTCTCCACCATCTCCTTGTTTCCAAGAGCTGGTACAATTCTCCACCATCTCCTTGTTTCCAAGAGCTGGTACAATTCTCTACTATCTCCTTATTTCCAAGATCTGGTACAATTCTCCACCATCTCCTTTTTTCCAAGATCTGGTACAATTCTCCACCATCTCCTTATTTCCAAGATCTGGTACAATTCTCCACCATCTCCTTGTTTCCAAGAGCTGGTACAATTCTCCACCATCTCCTTGTTTCCAAGAGCTGGTACAATTCTCTACCATCTCCTTGTTTCCAAGAGCTGGTATAATTCTCCACCATCTCCTTGTTTCCAAGATCTGGTACAATTCTCTACTATCTCCTTGTTTCCAAGATCTGGTACAATTCTCTACTATCCTTGTTTCCAAGAGCTGGTACAATTCTCTACTATCTCCTTGTTTCCAAGAGCTGGTACAATTCTCTACCATCTCCTTGTTTCCAAGAGCTGGTACAATTCTCTACCATCTCCTTGTTTCCAAGAGCTGGTATAATTCTCCACCATCTCCTTATTTCCAAGAGCTGGTACAATTCTCTACCATCTCCTTATTTCCAAGATCTGGTACAATTCTCTACCATCTCCTTATTTCCAATAGCTCGTACAATTCTCTACTATCTCCTTGTTTCCAAGAGCTGGTACAATTCTCTACCATCTCCTTGTTTCCAAGAGCTGGTACAATTCTCTACCATCTCCTTGTTTCCAAGAGCTGGTATAATTCTCCACCATCTCCTTATTTCCAAGAGCTGGTACAATTCTCCACCATCTCCTTGTTTCCAAGAGCTGGTACAATTCTCTACCATCTCCTTGTTTCCAAGAGCTGGTATAATTCTCCACCATCTCCTTGTTTCCAAGATCTGGTACAATTCTCTACCATCTCCTTATTTCCAAGAGCTCGTACAATTCTCTACTATCTCCTTGTTTCCAAGAGCTGGTACAATTCTCCACCATCTCCTTGTTTCCAAGAGCTGGTACAATTCTCTACCATCTCCTTGTTTCCAAGAGCTGGTATAATTCTCCACCATCTCCTTGTTTCCAAGATCTGGTACAATTCTCTACTATCTCCTTATTTCCAAGATCTGGTACAATTCTCTACTATCTCCTTGTTTCCAAGAGCTGGTACAATTCTCTACTATCTCCTTGTTTCCAAGAGCTGGTACAATTCTCTACCATCTCCTTGTTTCCAAGAGCTGGTACAATTCTCTACCATCTCCTTGTTTCCAAGAGCTGGTATAATTCTCCACCATCTCCTTATTTCCAAGAGCTGGTACAATTCTCTACCATCTCCTTATTTCCAAGATCTGGTACAATTCTCTACCATCTCCTTATTTCCAAGAGCTCGTACAATTCTCTACTATCTCCTTGTTTCCAAGAGCTGGTACAATTCTCTACCATCTCCTTGTTTCCAAGAGCTGGTACAATTCTCTACCATCTCCTTGTTTCCAAGAGCTGGTATAATTCTCCACCATTTCCTTATTTCCAAGAGCTGGTACAATTCTCTACCATCTCCTTATTTCCAAGAGCTGGTACAATTCTCTACCATCTCCTTATTTCCAAGATCTGGTACAATTCTCTACCATCTCCTTATTTCCAAGAGCTGGTACAATTCTCTATTATCTCCTTGTTTCCAAGATCTGGTACAATTCTCTACCATCTCCTTATTTCCAAGATCTGGTACAATTCTCTACCATCTCCTTATTTCCAAGAGCTGGTACAATTCTCTACTATCTCCTTGTTTCCAAGACCTGGTACAATTCTCTACCATCTCCTTGTTTCCAAGAGCTGGTACAATTCTCTACCATCTCCTTGTTTCCAAGAGCTGGTACAATTCTCTATTATCTCCTTGTTTCCAAGACCTGGTACAATTCTCTACCATCTCCTTGTTTCCAAGAGCTGGTACAATTCTCTACCATCTCCTTATTTCCAAGAGCTGGTACAATTCTCTACTATCTCCTTGTTTCCAAGAGCTGGTACAATTCTCTACCATCTCCTTATTTCCAAGAGCTGGTACAATTCTCTACCATCTCCTTATTTCCAAGAGCTGGTACAATTCTCTACCATCTCCTTATTTCCAAGAGCTGGTACAATTCTCTACCATCTCCTTGTTTCCAAGACCTGGTACAATTCTCTACCATCTCCTTGTTTCCAAGATCTGGTACAATTCTCTACCATCTCCTTGTTTCCAAGACCTGGTACAATTCTCTACCATCTCCTTGTTTCCAAGAGCTGGTACAATTCTCTACCATCTCCTTATTTCCAAGAGCTGGTATAATTCTCTACCATCTCCTTGTTTCCAAGAGCTGGTACAATTCTCTACTATCTCCTTGTTTCCAAGAGCTGGTACAATTCCCTACCATCTCCTTGTTTCCAAGAGCTGGTACAATTCTCCACCATCTCCTTATTTCCAAGATCTGGTACAACTCTCTACCATCTCCTTATTTCCAAGAGCTGGTACAATTCTCTATTATCTCGTTATTTCCAAGAGCTGGTACAATTCTCTACCATCTCCTTATTTCCAAGACCTGGTACAATTCTCCACCATCTCCTTATTTCCAAGAGCTGGTATAATTCTCTACCATCTCCTTGTTTCCAAGAGCTGGTACAATTCTCCACCATCTCCTTATTTCCAAGAGCTGGTACAATTCTCTACCATCTCCTTATTTCCAAGAGCTGGTACAATTCTCTATTATCTCGTTATTTCCAAGAGCTGGTATAATTCTCTACCATCTCCTTGTTTCCAAGAGCTGGTATAATTCTCTACCATCTCCTTGTTTCCAAGAGCTGGTACAATTCTCTACCATCTCCTTATTTCCAAGAGCTGGTACAATTCTCTACCATCTCCTTATTTCCAAGAGCTGGTACAATTCTCTATTATCTCGTTATTTCCAAGAGCTGGTATAATTCTCTACCATCTCCTTGTTTCCAAGAGCTGGTACAATTCTCTACTATCTCCTTGTTTCCAAGAGCTGGTACAATTCTCTACTATCTCCTTGTTTCCAAGAGCTGGTACAATTCTCTACCATCTCCTTATTTCCAAGAGCTGGTACAATTCTCTACCATCTCCTTATTTCCAAGAGCTGGTATAATTCTCTACCATCTCCTTGTTTCCAAGAGCTGGTACAATTCTCTACTATCTCCTTGTTTCCAAGAGCTGGTACAATTCCCTACCATCTCCTTGTTTCCAAGAGCTGGTACAATTCTCCACCATCTCCTTATTTCCAAGAGCTGGTACAATTCTCTACCATCTCCTTATTTCCAAGAGCTGGTACAATTCTCTATTATCTCCTTATTTCCAAGAGCTGATACAATTCTCTACCATCTCCTTGTTTCCAAGACCTGGTATAATTCTCTACCATCTCCTTGTTTCCAAGAGCTGGTACAATTATCTACTATCCCTTTGTTTCCAAGATCTGGTACAATTCTCTACCATCCCCTTGTTTCCAAGAGCTGGTACAATTCTCTTCTATCCCCTTATTTCCTAGAGCTGATACAATCGAGATATTACCTAGTAGATCCTAATGTGCTGAGTCCAGTTTGTAGACTAGCTGCGTTTCATCCAGCTAATAATAATTTTAACTTGAACACATTATTATCATTATTATTATTATTATTCATGTTAAAGATGGTCACAGGAATAACTTTAACCTAATAAAAGGTGGAATGCTAGAGTACACAGTAGTAGAAGTTAGATTTTAATAACCATAGGACAGGAATTTTCCCAGGAGTTGTGATCTAGGGGAGAAAAGTCCCTTAAATAGTTTACAAGTTTTCATTATAGCAACCGATTTTAGGTTTGAGTTAACACGAGGTAGTCCGTACTAATATTACCAAGCTATATTTTGTGTTTAGCGGGCATTTTCAAGTAGGGCATGTGCAAACAGGGCTCGTTTATAACAGGTCTATACATTGCGTTTAGCTGGCATGTGCAAGCAGGGCTCATTTATAACAGGTCTATACTTTGCGTTTAGCTGGCATGTGCAAGCAGGGCTCATTTACAACAGGTCTATACTTTGCGCTTAGCTGGCATGTGCAAGCAGGGCTCATTTATGACAGTTCATCTTCTTGAAACTATTCAAGATGACCAAAATAATTACTAGTTCAGCTACAAATTTAGTTTATGCTAATATCGACTAGTTCAGCATTCAAAAAAATTTTATGCAATAAAAAAAGTGAAGATGAACTTGGAAAGCCAAAGGAAGGTAATGTGAGTGAAAGTGACAGCGAGACTGATAGTTGTAGCGGCAGTTCAGAAGCTATTGATGCTGAATAAAGTTATAAAAATGGTTTTATTTTAGTTTGTTTTAATTATTGATTGGATATGTCACAGTTTTTGTATGTTTCATTTTAACATTTGATAGATTATTATTTATTTATTAATTTGCAGATTTGTAACATACTGTTTGACAAGCTAAGGCCATTATCTAAATTGGCCTTGCAATGAAAGTTTGTTCTGAAAACTGTAGGAAATATGAATCAGGACAATGCTCTTTTATATACCATTGTTAAATTTATTGATGAAAGCCGAGAATGTGTTCATATTTAGATAATTGAATGTATTTTTTCATTTCTGCAAATAGTTGCGACTCAGATTATAAAATCAGCCTAAACCTTGTTGTCATTAGTTTCAAAGTCATCTGTTGCATCATTTTACAGTACGAGCCTTAATGACGGGTCCTCATATTCGCCCTTGACCAATTCTCAACAGGCTGATTTGTCCGCCAGCGTGACGGCTGCATGGTCTGGAGATGAGAGTGGCATCGAAGGTCTGTCTGGTCGACAGAACGCTGCTGAGACTCATCGAGTTCTCAAGGAGATGGCTAGTCATAACACTGTCTATAATGACATGGTTACCATGTCTATGGAGTTGCATGCTAGCACCAGAGGTACTCACCTTATCACCTCACAGCTGGCTCTATAATTAAATCAATTGCTGCAGTATTGTAGGTTGATTGGTAAATAAGGGCTTACTTCTTCCATGCAACCCTAGAACTCCTCCCTATTGTTGGTAAGGGGGGACCAACTGGCTAACCCAACTGCAGTTTGCAACGAGTGTCCGCATGAGCCCAAACAGAAACCACAAATTTAACTTCGCTCTAGCTATTTCTTGTCTTATTGTATCTTAATTATATTTGTTATGTTTGAATTACGATTGACTCAGCCAGTTGTGGAGAACTGTAGTGAATATTGGAAATGCTAATGAAGGAGTTTTCAACCACCCACAAGCTTCGGTTGTGTGTGGCTGATCAAAATTCACCGTAACCGCTTTTAAGTATGACTGACTAATGACGTTCGGTTTCAAGCTCTTCTGCTTCCGCCCCACCTCTATATCGGCAAAAAAAACATTTTATTTGGGCTATTGTATGGCCACTCATAAGGCTGCCGTATGGCCACCCCTTAAGCCGCCATAAAGTCACCCCTGAGGCTAAGTTTAGATTTATTTTGTCAAACATCAGCAAACAAAGTTAATTCCTTCTGAAATTTACCCCATATGTCAAAACAGTTGTATGTTGAAGGAAACATTCTAATAAATTTACTCCATATGTCAAAACAGTTGTATGTTGGACCAAATACTGTAATAAGATAAATTATTCGGGTGATTGTATATAAAACTATAACAGTATATTGCTAAATTGGTGTAAAAAACAAAATAGTAGGAAACCAAACTAGCAAAGAAACAATCAGTATAAAGAAGTTTTTATTGTCAGACATTCACATTAAAGACAGGTGAACGAAGCTATAGCCTTAGTGAAATGGGATACACTGCGGTGCGTATGTAGATATGTCAATAGATATACAGAGCTAGACTAAGTTACACCACGCTAACCTTAAATTAACATATTAACTATTTATAGGCCTATATGCTGTGGCTTTTCTCTTTGAGTTTTCTTATTTCATTTTTAATTATCATTGTTTACTTTACATAACTTTCACTCTATAGCTACTAGATGGCTTCTTAGATTTGTTGATGAATTGATCCAAAAAGTTTCTTGTGGTTTTTCATAATTTTTCGGTTTTATTCTAAGTAGAGCATTGTCTTTGTCCATTTCTGCTGCTACTACCTCTCGGACTGGTGTTCTTGAAATTGGTGTTCTCGGACTTGAAATTTTTCAATTTCAAAACTATAAAAAATTTTATAGAGCATTCTTTAAGACTTTTCAAGCAATGTGGAACTAAACTATGTGAAGAAGAACTGTGTGCTTATGTATTGATTTTCAAAACTGTGTTGTGTCAAAAATCTTTGGATGTCGTGCGCTGGAAATTACATCAGATGTCAAGTCGAATATTTGCTCACACGTCGAAAGTATTTGCAATTTGAGGTGATCGTCAGTCAAGGTTTACTTGTATACTGGTTTAGGAGTGTCACTTATACAGAGATTTAGCACAGCTACATCAGTCTAGTTAAAAATGTGATGTTTCTATTTATCACTCTTTAGTCATCAGTCAAAGGTTGGTTGGGAAAACTCCTCATCCTGGCACGTATCTTGTTGCAAGAGGACGAAGTTTGAAAAGTTCTAGTTTGACTTTTATGTCTCAGTATCTGATTGATAACTTTCAGATGATTTTTTACAGGTTCTCTATATCCAGATCCCCTTTATGACAGGGTAGAGGCAATATTCCTGCATGTCTATCATGACACAGCAACTAAGGATACATTCCATTATGTGCTTATACTCGTCGACAAGTGTCAGCGAGTGCCTGTTTTTCTGGTGCCTGGCATTACCGTTCAAGTGGTCGAATGTGCAAGTGAAAAGCACCTTCTTCAAGAACTTATTCAACTTGTGATAAAGTGAGTGTTTGTAGTACATTTCAAAATTGAAATTAAAAAAGAGCCTCCATGTCATTGACAAAGGTAACTATTTTTATGGTTTTGTTATTCAGGATTTGCCAGCAGGCTGTAAACACTATACATGTAGGAAATAATATTAAACATGAATTAATATATTCAGGTACAAACATTTCAGACATGATGCCGACTTGCTCGTTGGTTGGGAGGTAAATAATATGTCATGGGGATATCTGTTGCGGCGCTCTCACGCGCTACAAGTAGAGCTAGCCAATGAGCTCTCTCGCATACCCAAACAGTCCAGTAACACCAAGCAATCGATGCCAGAAATTGGTGAGGGTACAGAGTTTGCTAGGGTTGGTGGGAGAGTCATGGTAAACATGTGGAGAGTGATGAGACACCAGGTATGTGCTTACCAATGACCTCTAGTGCTTGGTAAATACAGTTTAACCTCTCTGGTATTTCTCTGTATGTTGAAGCTGTTGTGTGTTTTTAGCAAATATCTCTATAAGAATAAACTACAATGCTTTCAATTCATTCTATAGCCTTAAAACCTAATGATAAAGGCTTCATATTACTACACATGAACACATTGAAATAAATGTATTATATAAAGCTATTCAAAATAATTTATTTGTGAAAAATACTTAGTTAATGAAGAAATAATAATCAGTAAAAATAGGCTTTCATTGTATTTTTTAACAATTTGGAGGAATTTAATTCGCAATATTCTCACCTATTATGTTGTTTTACTTATCAACTCTATGTAAAACATAGTCGAATTACATTCATATTAGAATTGTAACAAGAGTGCCTCTTGATCAACAGCTGGCATCAGCAGTTCATATTTTCAACTTAACAGATAGGTTGCGTATGAAAGCTTGGAAAACCAATGTTGGCAAGCTAAGCTGTCTTGACATACCTGATTGTACGCTATTTATTGCTGTAGATGATGCTTGGCCTCATTCCCGCACTAACCAGCTACCAGTTTGAGAACGTTGTCTATCACACCCTCAATCTCAGAGTCCCAAAGTTTACGTTTGAAGACCTGACCAAATGGTACAACATGCCTAAGAAAAGGTAATACATGTTGGGCTGTCATTTAGAACTTTTCATTTTTTGTTACACACGAATGACCCCTAACCCATAAGAGAAGGATTTTTCAGTGTGAATTTATGAGCAGGTATGGCAGCATGGTTACGAGTTACCACTTAAGATCATCTCTAGTTCAAGATCAGAGGTGTTCACCAACCTACAACCGACCTTCAATCTATCTGATGGCACTTTCCGTTTACCTTGGATGGTGTCTTACATAAACCCATAACTCTGTGTTGAAGTTAGAGGTGCTTGTTTAAGTAATTAATCTGGGCTAAACCTAGAACTAGGGGCTAAACCTAGAACTATCTTGAGTGGAGTAATCAGCAAGATGGCCGCTATACCATAGCTTCTGCTTGGTGATGCCTGCACCACAAGAAGTCAGGTTGGCGATTATTAGTGGCTGGTACAAGCCCTAGTTTTTGTCCATCACTCCATGCTGTAGGGATTGTTAACTAGAATTTCAGTCCGAGAATTCAGTCTGTAAGCATTTCTGTTATGATCCTCCAGATGACCGATGATAGTTTGCACAGTACTCTATTCAACTAGCTTGCGCATGCTCTGGTTGTAACCGCCTCTCTGCATTACAGGCAGCTGGTGTTGGACCAGTATCTACGCCGAGTGCATCTCCTGCATGACATGGAACAGCAGATCGACTTCATAGGACAAACAAGCGAGTTTGCACGAGTCTACGGCATAGAGTTCTGCGATGTTGTGATCAAAGGCACTCAATACAAGGTTGAGTCAATGATGCTCAGGATAGCGAAGCCTCTTAACTTTGTGGCGGTTTCTCCGAATGTGCAGCAGAGGGTGCGCATGAACCCACCCCGTAAGTTGCTGATCCTTTCTTCTAAAAACTATAACATTAACAAATCATGCAATAATGCAATTCTATTTCACTCCAGTGCGTTTTGTTTTCAGTGTACATTTATGCTGGCTCCCTGTTTCTTTGACTCCTGTAGGGTTTGGTAGTAATCATATATATGTTTGTTTGGTTTCGTAAAGAAGAGTTGTCAAATAAAATACGTTTGAATGTCAAATTTTAATAGTGAAACAAACTGACTACCGTCCAAGCGGGCAGCAAGGAAAACAGTTCACTTGTTAATATTTTACAAGCTGAATGATGACTAGCGCTATCACTCAGTTCGTTTATAATCAAAATTAAAGCAGAAAGGTTATCTGTAGTGTTTTTGTTTATTGCCATTGGTCATTTTCAATAATAGCTGCCACTCTCTCCGTTCATAGACATTCGTAATTGAGAAATAATTTTCATGGGTATTTGATTCGTTGAAATGAGTGATCCTCATAGGACAGGTGACAAGTTCCATTGTAATCTCTTTTATGTAATAATCCTCATAGGAAAGATGACAAGTTCTATTATAATCCCTTTTATGTAATAATCCTCATAGGACAGATGACAAGTTCCATTGTAATCCCTTTTATGTAATAATCCTCATAAGACAGATGACAAGTTCCATTGTAATCCCTTTTATGTAATAATCCTCATAGGACAGATGACAAGTTCCATTGTAATCCCTTTTATGTAATAATCCTCATAAGACAGATGACAAGTTCCATTGTAATCCCTTCCATGTAATGATCCTCATAAGACAGATGACAAGCTCCATCGTAATCCCTTCCATGTAATGATACTCATAGGACAGATGACAAGTTCCATTGTAATCCCTTCCATGTGAAATGTGCTTAATTTGAGATACATTTAAGAGACTGCGTCATTTGTAAAAGGTAACTTTAAAAGCAATGGTAAATTGTCAGAAATTTTGCAGAGCAGTATCGATGTCAAAGCTTTATTTTTGTGTTACATTTGCAGTTGTTTTTAATGCGCTAACTTTCACATGAACATAAAATTCTGTACATGCATTTAATGAGATGAATAAAATTTTGGTTTCAAAATAGCTCTAACCAACTGAGCTGATCAGCCACATTATAAAACCTACCAAAGTCCTAGAATAACTGTTTCAATCTTTATTTTCTGCGCTTTGTAACGAAAAAAGAAAAATTCCCTCCACCTGTTCAGGGGCTTGAGAAGAGATTCTTTTGAGCTGGTTATTTTGGACGGACATTCGTTGGAGCAGCATTCACGATGGAACAGTGGGGTGGGATTACATTGCAGATTAACCCTCTTGTTTCCACAATGTCATAACTTTTTATAGTATTTGTGTCCTTGAAAATAGCTTTATATTTAAAAAAGTATAGAAATACTACTTTTCATAATTTTGCTGACTTCTGTGCCAAGATTCTACAATTAGCTTTATGTGATTTATTTTTGCATCCATAGGGAATTAAAATTCAGGCTTTGAAATGCCATTGAGTTCACATTTATATGCCATCCATCTATTATGATTTTTGTTCTCGAAAGCATTGAGCATTATAATCTTGGTAACAACAGTCTAAGGAATCGTCACCAAATAAGGCCTTGCTATTCAGATGCATCAAATTCTATATAGTTTTGTTATACTGGTCTTTAATTGTCTTCAACACAAAATAGATGCTTGCAACTTCAGAGAATAGCATACAACTTAGCACCATCATAGATGTTGAGTGTTTTACACACTCGCACTCACACGCACCTGCACACATACACTCTTGCGCCTCGCTCACACACTCGCACACACCCAATGTACTTTGGTTTATAAGCTCTAGACGGTCTGCTTCCTATGAATTGCGAACCAGAATGCTTTTGCACAGGAAATGTTGGCAAAGAACCTTCTATCAATGATTGGTTCACAATTTTTGTTGTTATGAACCTTTCGACCCTTTTGTCGCTGTATCTTCATCAAATTTAGAACAAGCGCCCGACAGACGTCTTCTCGATTGATATCTGCCAGTATGAACAAGAGCCGATATAAATGCTCAACTAGGACAACTGTCTGATCAGACAGGTCGGTCTGATCAGACTGATCTATTAGGTCTTCAGTAGCTTGTTTTTTATTTCTTCATGTAGAGATTGAAGATTGGAACAAATAATATCTTGAGTGTGCGTGTTCATCGGTGTGCTCAAGTTTTCTTCAAAGTCCGGTAGTTTTTACCTTAGAATGAAAAGAGCAGTTGTGTATATGTAAATATTCAGGCGAGTTTCTTTATAGTCCTGTTTGTTTTACCATTCAGATGGCAGATGTCCTGATCGAGCATTTGGCTATCAGGCGCTCTTCATTCGGGCAGATGACCAGGTGTCTATCCGGCCTGTGGCTGTTGGGCATTTGTCAGTAGGGCATTTGTCAGTAGGGCATTTGTCAGTAGGGCATTTATCCTGAGACCATCTCCATCACTAGTTGCTTCTGCTGAACGGTTCAGCTTGTCAAACATCTTCATGCAGTTTCCAATGTCATAAAACTGCTGAAATGGGAAAACCACTACATAGCTCCATACTATTGCCTATGACCGTTACTAGTATATATGACTGTAGGCAGGTACTAGCTAACTCACTTTTCTATCCCTTTGCAGAGTGCATACAGCTTACTCTTGAGCCCGAATCAAAGTTCTATGCAGACCCAGTGATAGTGCTTGATTTCCAAAGTCTCTATCCCTCAATCATGATAGCCTATAACTACTGTTTCTCAACATGTCTTGGGCATATCACGGAGCTGGAAAGGGCGGGGTAAGTGCACACAGGTTTAGTCATTTCGTCATGTGTCATATATTTTGGTTCAGCAAGATCGAGTGCGATTTCTGAGCATCCTTTCTACAGTTTTAACACACATTTTAACATACACTACCGTTAGTGATCTATTAGGCTACAGCTGAATTATTTTGGCATCAACATTCAAATGTTTGTTTCAGGGGAGAGGAGTTTAAATTTGGTTGCACATCTCTGAAAGTGCCAGGGCATGTCCTCAACAAGCTGCGAGGACATATTAATGTTTCTCCTAACGGTGTTGCCTTTGTCAAAGAGCATGTGCGTAAGGGTGTCATATCCAGGTATGTAATGTCGTGACCTAAAACCATGCCTTGCAATCACCTCCGGTCTAAAGATTCCAGCTTAAAAATCTATACAATTTCTTAATTATAAATTTTATACTCACATAAAATGTTGGAATTGGCAGTTATTAGTGTAAAGATGCTTGATCTCTCTGGCCATTTCACAGGATGGTGGAAGAGATACTGGAAACAAGGTTGATGGTCAAGCGGTGCATGGCGAGATATAAGTCTGATCAGGGCCTTCACAAGCTGTTGCATGCTCGCCAACTCGGTCTCAAGCTCATTGCCAATGTTACCTTTGGTTACACAGCAGCAAACTTCTCTGGCAGAATGCCTTGCGTCGAGGTATATTTCAAGTCTTCCGGCAGTTTTAAATCTTCATGTAATGAACAATTTTTGTTAATAATAGTTATAAAGGTAGTCTCTTTCTCGGCAGCAATGATGTTTAGTTAGATTATCTCTTTCTCGGCAGCAATGATGTTTAGTTAGATTATCTCTTTCTCGGCAGCAATGATGTTTAGTTAGATTGTCTCTTTCTCGTCAGCAATGATGTTTAGTTAGATTGTCTCTTTCTCGGCAGCAATGATGTTTAGTTAGATTGTCTCTTTCTCGGCAGCAATGATGTTTAGTTAGATTGTCTCTTTCTCGGCAGCAATGATATTTAGTTAGATTGTCTCTTTCTCGGCAGCAATGATATTTAGTTAGATTGCCACATTCTCCTTTTTGGCAGCAATGATGTGTAGTTAGATTATCTCATTCTCTTTCTCGGCAGCAATGATGTTTAATTAGATTGCCTTATTCTCCTTCTCAGCAGCAATGGTTTGTAGTTAGATTGGCTCATTCTCTTTCTCGGCAGCAATGATGTTTAGATAGATTCTCTTTCTCGGCATCAATGATGTTTAATTAGATTATCTCATTCTCTTGGCAGCAATGATGTTTAGTTAGATTGTCTTTTTCTCGTCAGCAATGATGTTTAGTTAGATTGCCACATTCTCCTTGTCGGCAGCAATGATGTGTAGTTAGATTATCTCATTCTCTTTCTCGGCAGCAATGATGTTTAATTAGATTGCCTCATTCTCCTTCTCGGCAGCAATGATGTGTAGTTAGATTGGCTCATTCTCTTTCTCGGCAGCAATGATGTTTAGACAGATTATCTCTTTCTCGGCATCAATGATGTGTAGTTAGATTGGCTCTTTTTCGGCAGCAATGATGTTTAGACAGATTATCTCATTCTCTTTCTCGGCAGCAATGATGTGTAGTTAGATTATTTCATTCTCTTTCTCGGCAGCAATGATGTGTAGTTAGATTATTTCATTCTCTTTCTCGGCAGCAATGATGTGTAGTTAGATTATTTCATTCTCTTTCTCGGCAGCAATGATGTGTAGTTAGATTATCTCATTCTCTTTCTCGGCAGCAATGATGTTTAATTAGATTGCCTCATTCTCCTTCTCGGCAGCAATGATGTGTAGTTAGATTATCTCATTCTCTTTCTCGGCATCAATGATGTGTAGTTAGATTGGCTCATTCTCTTTCTCGGCAGCAATGATGTTTAGACAGAT
Organism: Watersipora subatra; assembly: GCF_963576615.1. NCBI lineage: Eukaryota > Metazoa > Bryozoa > Gymnolaemata > Cheilostomatida > Watersiporidae > Watersipora > Watersipora subatra. The sequence continues at coordinate 63,732,552 of NC_088716.1, read as the reverse complement.
TATCTCTTTCTCGGCATCAATGATGTGTAGTTAGATTGGCTCTTTTTCGGCAGCAATGATGTTTAGACAGATTATTTCATTCTCTTTCTCGGCAGCAATGATGTGTAGTTAGATTATTTCATTCTCTTTCTCGGCAGCAATGATGTGTAGTTAGATTGGCTCATTCTCTTTCTCGGCATCAATGATGTTTAGATGGATCGTTTTATTTTCTGTGTTTTCCTCACTGTCAGGTTGGGGACAGCATCATACGGAAAGCACGTGAAACGCTTGAGAGAGCCATCAAGCTTGTGAATGAGTCTGAGCGTTGGAACTGCAGAGTTGTTTACGGGGATACAGACAGGTTAGTCTTTTGGTTTTTTCCTTCTAGCAATATCTATTCCTATGTCTGCGTTAGTCATATTTGCACAGAAAATATGTTTCTCTGTTTCTAGCCTTTTTGTACTGGTGCCAGGCCGTTCTCTCGCTACTGCCTTTAAGATAGGCGAGGAAATACGAGATGCCGTCACCGCTGACAATCCCAAGCCAGTGAAGCTCAAGCTTGAGAAGGTACACGTGCCAATCACATAATCTTTTCTCATGAGTTGTTTTTCTCTAGCCAATGATCGGGTGCTCTGCTTTAGAACCTAACCAGTCATTGTATGTTCTGTTGCGGATACGTGCTCTACAGTTGACACATGAATTACCAACGTGAATCAGCCTGTCTTCTGGAAAAGAGTAGTTTGTTCTGTCAATTGCTTTACTATTTTAAAAAGCTGATGATTCAGGCTGTTCATTTTATTACTGCTATTAAATTACTAGCCTTTTTATCAGGGTGTTAAATCTACTAGATGTCTTCTTATCAAGGAGTTAAATCTGCTAGATGCTTTTTTTTATCAGGGAGTTAAATCTACTAGATGCTTTTTTTATCAGAGAGTTAAATCTACTACATGCTTTTTATCAGAGAGTTACATCTACTAGATGCTTTTTTTATCAGAGAGTTAAATCTACTAGATGCTTTTTATCAGAGAGTTAAATCTACTAGATGTCTTTTTATCAGGGAGTTAAATCTACTAGATGCTTTTTATCAGAGAGTTACATCTACTAGATGCTTTTTTTATCAGAGAGTTACATCTACTAGATGCGTTTTTTATCAGGGAATTAAATCTACTACATGCTTTTTATCAGGGAGTTACATCTACTAGATGCTTTTTATCAGAGAGTTACATCTACTAGATGCTTCTTATCAGGGAGTTAAATCTACTAGATGTCTTCTTATCAAGGAGTTAAATCTACTAGATGCTTTTTATCAGAGAGTTACATCTACTAGATGCGTTTTTTATCAGGGAATTAAATCTACTACATGCTTTTTATCAGAGAGTTAAATCTACTAGATGCTTTTTTTATCAGGGAGTTAAATCTACTAGATGTCTTCTTATCAAGGAGTTAAATCTACTAGATGCTTTTTTTATCAGAGAGTTACATCTACTAGATGCTTTTTTTATCAGGGAGTTACATCTACTAGATGCGTTTTTTATCAGGGAGTTATATCTACTAGATGCGTTTTTTATCAGGGAGTTAAATCTACTACATGCTTTTTATCAGAGAGTTAAATCTACTAGATGCTTCTTATCAGGGAGTTACATCTACTAGATGCTTTTTATCAGGGAGTTACATCTACTAGATGAGTTTTTTATCAGGGAGTTAAATCTACTAAATGCTTTTTATCAGAGAGTTAAATCTACTACATGCTTTTTTTTATCAGGGAGTTAAATCTACTACATGCTTTTTATCAGGGAGTTACATCTACTAGATGCTTTTTATCAGAGAGTTACATCTACTAGATGCTTTTTTTATCAGGGAATTAAATCTACTACATGCTTTTTATCAGAGAGTTAAATCTACTAGATGCTTCTTATCAGGGAGTTAAATCTACTAAATGCTTTTTATCAGGGAGTTACATCTACTAGATGCTTTTTATCAGAGAGTTACATCTACTAGATGCGTTTTTTATCAGGGAGTTAAATCTACTAAATGCTTTTTATCAGAGAGTTACATCTACTAGATGCTTTTTATCAGGGAGTTAAATCTACTAGATGCCTTCTTATTAGGGAGTTTAATCTACTAGATGCTTCTTATCAGGGAGTTAAATCTACTAAATGCTTTTTATCAGAGAGTTACATCTACTAGATGCTTCTTATCAGAGAGTTACATCTACTAGATGCGTTTTTTATCAGGGAGTTAAATCTACTACATGCTTTTTATCAGAGAGTTACATCTACTAGATGCTTTTTTTATCAGAGAGTTAAATCTACTAGATGTCTTCTTATCAAGGAGTTAAATCTACTAGATGCTTTTTTTATCAGAGAGTTACATCTACTAGATGCGTTTTTTATCAGGGAATTAAATCTACTACATGCTTTTTATCAGGGAGTTACATCTACTAGATGCTTTTTATCAGAGAGTTACATCTACTAGATGCGTTTTTTATCAGGGAATTAAATCTACTACATGCTTTTTATCAGAGAGTTAAATCTACTAGATGCTTCTTATCAGGGAGTTAAATCTACTAAATGCTTTTTATCAGAGAGTTACATCTACTAGATGCTTTTTATCAGGGAGTTAAATCTACTAGATGCCTTCTTATTAGGGAGTTTAATCTACTAGATGCTTCTTATCAGGGAGTTAAATCTACTAAATGCTTTTTATCAGGGAGTTACATCTACTAGATGCTTTTTATCAGAGAGTTACATCTACTAGATGCGTTTTTTATCAGGGAATTAAATCTACTACATGCTTTTTATCAGAGAGTTAAATCTACTAGATGCTTCTTATCAGGGAGTTACATCTACTAGATGCTTTTTATCAGGGAGTTACATCTACTAGATGAGTTTTTTATCAGGGAGTTAAATCTACTAAATGCTTTTTATCAGAGAGTTAAATCTACTACATGCTTTTTTTTATCAGGGAGTTAAATCTACTACATGCTTTTTATCAGGGAGTTACATCTACTAGATGCTTTTTATCAGAGAGTTACATCTACTAGATGCTTTTTTTATCAGGGAGTTACATCTACTAGATGCGTTTTTTATCAGGGAGTTAAATCTACTACATGCTTTTTATCAGAGAGTTACATCTACTAGATGCTTTTTTATCAGGGAGTTAAATCTACTAGATGTCTTCTTATCAGGGAGTTAAATCTACTAGATGCTTTTTTTATTAGAGAGTTACATCTACTAGATGCGTTTTTTATCAGGGAGTTAAATCTACTACATGGTTTTTATCAGAGAGTTACATCTACTAGATGCTTCTTATCAGGGAGTTACATCTACTAGATGCTTCTTATCAGGGAGTTACATCTACTAGATGCTTCTTATCAGAGAGTTACATCTACTAGATGCTTCTTATCAGGGAGTTAAATCTACTAGATGCCTTCTTATTAGGGAGTTTAATCTACTAGATGCCTTTTATCAGTGAGTTACATCTACTAGATGCCTTCTACTTTGCCGGCTATTACTTTACTTGGGAAAGCTTATAGAAGGAACCTCACTTTCAGCATAGGTCTCCCTAAAAGTGTGCTTTTTTGGATAAAATTGACCCTGCTGTATCATGATATACTTCCAAAACTATGGTTTGTAATTTATTGTTGGAAAATTCTGATTAGGTTCTAAAGGATAACTGTTTGTCTTAGGCTTAGCAATATGCGGTTTTGTAGGTGTACATGGGCTGCGTTCTACAGACGAAAAAGAGGTATGCTGGTTACATGTATGAAACGGCTGATCAGAAAGAGCCTGTCTTTGATGCTAAAGGGATAGAGACTGTGAGAAGGGATTCAGTCCCAGCTGTATCTAAGGTAACTCCAACTTTATCCTGTACAAGGTTATGATATCAGTCCCAGCTGTATCTAAGGTAACTCCACCTTCATCCTGTACAAGGTTATGGTATCAGTCCCGGCTGTATCTAAGGTAACTCCACTTTTATCTTCTACAATATTACCATATCGGTTGACTGACAGGAATATTACTTAATATTTACTGCAGTGTCTGTAGTAAGCTAGCGAGACAGACACTCATTGCTGTGTCTGTCTGATTTTCTGCGATATTCTGTACTGTAGATGTTCTGTGCCGTAAATAACCACTTAACATGTCTGTTTAGAATTACCACTTCATATTTTGTCTGTACATTAGCCAGTAACCAAGCACTTGGTATTCAGTGCGGTTCTCTTTCTACAGTTTCTATAATAATAAAACCCGACCATACGTATCTTGGTACAAAAGTTATATTCATTTCTGTCAGCGAATGGCTCATGGTTTCAAATACTGACTCATCAGAGAGGAGTACTTATGCTCATCATTTCTAACCAAACAATGGTTAGACGTTCAATAAGACACCATTTTATTTCATGCATTTATATGCCCACCATTCGCATTGCTCACACAGAGAATGCCGATCTTTACGCTGGCGGTTATGATTCTTGTGTCATCAAAACCGCTGGTGTTGCTCATTTGCAATGTTTAATGTGATCTTCAAATCTTTGACAAAGAAAGAAGCTTATTCCCTAACCCAAAATCTCTCAAAAATTCCTTCTTTTTTTGAGTTATCATTTTATCATTCAGCTGCAGTAGAGAAATATGGGTCCTATAGACTACATGTACATGTGTGTCTTTTCAATAATAGCTGCTGATTACGGAGTTACGGAGCTACAATATAAATGTAATCACCTTTCATAAGCTCCTCCTTATCACTTGGTTTGAAGTTTACTTTATTTGAAGGTAATAGTAGGAAATAGCGGAAACTGTATATAATATATAGGGGAATAATATATGCAGGAGTCCTGTGTACTTTGTGAGAATTATGTTCCGGACTAATCCACAAAATTTGGAATTTCTTCAAAATAAACACGACTTTTTTAAAATATGAGCCATTATTTTGACACTTCAGAAAACTGTAACCGTTTTCTAAACCTTCGCAATCCCTATACTTGTAATTAGATGTCCTTGTTCATGCTTCATTTGTATACTTGTAAGTAGATGCCCTTGTTCATGCTGGATACTAGTATAGTACATTGTATATACATTACTGAAATACATGAGAGATTAACAAGAATTAGAATGTGAAGCATGGCTGGGATGGGATTCACAGAGGCAAAGTCAATGCTAACTCTTCCTGACCTAATCGATGTTATGAGAGCAACGTAATGGAAAGCTCTTATCAGCGATTCACTCTCACTAGATCAAGAAGAGAGGATGGTCAAATTGCATTCAATAGTTGAAAGTGGTCTCGAGCTATTCCTGTGCACGAGATCAAGAAGGGAGGATGGTCAAATTGCATTCAATAGTTGAAAGTGGTCTCAAGCTATTCCTGTGCACTAGATTAAGAAGGGAGGATGGTCAAATTGCATTCAATAGTTGAAAGTGGTCTCAAGCTATTCTTGTGCACGAGATCAAGAAGGGAGGATGGTCAAATTGCATTCAATAGTTGAAAGTGGTCTCGAGCTATTCCTGTGAGAGATTTTATTTTTATCGCTGTCATCAACTAGGTCGTTGTTAGGTGGCTATCATATCAGTAGGCTGTGCGCTTTGTATTCATGCTGTAGCAGCGACACTGATCGTGTATTGTTGTACATATCTTAGTGAAGGCTATTGCTGGTGGAGAGATGGCCTCTTCAATTTAATCATTTCAAGACAAAAATCAACTATGGATTTTAAACATGAGTTGTATCATAAGTGTAACAAAAAAACCATGATAGAGCGAAGCTGACAAATCCAAGATACAGCGAGGCTGACAAACCCAGGATAGAGCGAGGCTGAAAAACCCATGATACAGCGAGGCTTACAAACCCATGATACAGCGAGGCTGACAAACCCCGGATAGAGCTAGGCTTACAAACCCAGGATAGAGCGAGGCTTACAAACCCACGATAGAGCTAGGCTGACAAACCCATGATGCAGCGAGGCTGACAAACCCGTGATGCAGCGAGGCTGACAAACCCGTGATACAGCGAGGCTGGCAAACCCATGATACAGCGAGGCTGACAAACCCATGATACAGCGAGGCTGACAAACCCATGATACAGCGAGGTTGACAAACCCGTGATACATCGAGGCTGACAAACCCGTGATACGGCGAGGCTGACAAACCCGTGATAAAGCGAGGCTCACAAACTCGTGATACAGCGAGACTGGCAAACCCGTGATACAGCGAGGTTGACAAACCCGTGATAAAGGGAGGTCGACAAACCCGTGATACAGCGAGGCTGACAAGCCCGTGATACAGCGAGGCTGACAAACCCATGATAGAGCGAGGTTGACAAACCCATGATACAGCGAGGCTGACAAACCCATGATACAGCGAGGCTGCAATAGTCGAAGTAAAGAAGTAGAAAAAATTGCTATATATACAATATACAAGTAATAGCATTAGTAATATATACAATATATAAGTATTAGTGTTAGGTATGCCTTGTGTATTCCATGTTATATAGTATTAGGTATGCCTTGTGTATTCCATGTTATATTTTTGACAGATTTTAGAGAAGTCCCTCATAACTCTTTTTGCATCAAGGGACCTCAGCCAGGTAAAGCTCTACGTTCAAAAGCAGCTGGCAAAAGTACTTGAGGGCACTGCCAAATTGCAGGACTTCATATTTGCGAGGGAGTATCGGGGTGAGAGAGGCTATAAGGCTACAGCCAAGGTTCCATCTCTGCTTATCGCTAGGTCAGTGTTAATCGCTAGGTCAGTGCTCATCACTAGGTCAGGGCTCATCGGTAGGTCAGTGTTCGTCGCTAGTTCATTGCTCAACATTCTTCAAGTTTCTTGTTTTCTCATTCTTGCCTGTCAATTTCACTGTGTGTAATAAGCAGTTGGTTGTGCCATTGCGTCTAATTTTGAAATCAGCTTACATTGTTCGATTCGAACATAAAATATATAATATCCCAGCAATTGAGTAGAAGACATGGTTCCACAGAGGTTTAGCCACCTAGTTGGTAGATGTCAGGTCTCTACTCGTGCAGCAGTACCACCAGCATGTTTTGCGGTAGAGTAGCAGGAAAATTGAAAAAAGTTTAACCTAACAAACACTGGATTTGCAAACCTGTGTTTGTGAATCCATTAGAGATCAAACATAACCGTGATGAAAGTTAGCAAAATGAAAAAGGCAGTGTCAGAATTTTTCAGGTGACCGGATAACTAGGCCGACTCTCCCACCATACTTACCATAATAATGTTGTGAAACATGTTTCTCTGATCAGTTCTACCATACACATGTAGGTAAATCTATAACTTCATTAGCATGCATTACTGTCGGCTAAAAACACTTAGAAATGTCCCAATTATGGCCCTTTTGGGTAAAATCGCCCAAAAAGCTGACCAAAGATATTCATTCAATCTTTTCAGTATATTTGGTACTTAACTTAGAGAAGCTTACTTGCGATTTGACATCGGTATTGAAAACTGGCAGACTGAATATCCCTGTTCGATTTGTCCAAGGTTTTAGCTCCGCTATGCTTACTCCTTGCACACATGAAAATGAAATGTATTTTTCCTTGCAGGTAAGATGCCAAAGATTCAGTCCCGCATTTTGATAAATATAATTTGCAGTGATCGATTACATAAGTAAACAGCAACGGGTCTTTCATTACTGCTCATTAGATGTATGATTTAAAGTCTCTCTAATTTACAGTGTCCTAAAACTCTCTTGTTTACAGTGCCCAAAGTCTCTCTTGTTTATAGTGCCCAAAGTCTCTCTAGTTTACAGTGTCCAAAGTCTCTCTAGTTTACAGTGTCCAAAGCTTCTCTAGTTTACAGTGTCCTAAAACTCTCTTGTTTACAGTGTCCAAAGTCTCTCTAGTTTACAGTGCCCAAAGTCTCTTGTTTACAGTGCCCAAAGTCTCTCTAGTTTACAGTGTCCAAAGTCTCTCTAGTTTACAGTGCCCAAAGTCTTTCTAGTTTACAGTGCCCAAAGTCTCTCTAGTTTACAGTGTCCTAAACCTCTCTTGTTTACAGTGTCCAAAGTCTCTCTAGTTTACAGTGCCCAAAGTCTCTCTAGTTTACAGTGCCCAAAGTCTCTCTAGTTTACAGTGCCCAAAGCCTCTCTTGTTTACAGCGCCCAAAGTCTTTCTAGTTTACAGTGTTCAAAGCTTGTCTAGTTTACAGTGCCCAAAGCTTCTCTAGTTTGCAGTGCCCAAAGTCTCTCTAGTTTATAGTGCCCAAAGTCTCTCTAGTTTACAGTGCCCAAAGTCTCTCTAGTTTACAGTGTCCAAAGCCTCTCTTGTTTACAGCGCCCAAAGTCTCTCTAGTTTACAGTGTTCAAAGCTTGTCTAGTTTACAGTGCCCAAAGCTTCTCTAGTTTACAGTGCCCAAAGTCTCTCTAGTTTATAGTGCCCAAAGTCTCTCTAGTTTACAGTGCCCAAAGTCTCTCTAGTTTACAGTGTCCAAAGTTTCTCTAGTTTACAGTGCCCAAAGTCTCTGTAGTTTACAGTGTCCAAAGCCTCTCTAGTTTACAATACCCAAAGACTCGCTGATTGTCAATCATTAGGAACAGTTGAATTGGAATATTTATGAACCGTTGAGCTGTGTTGAAAAGCTCATTTGCTTAGCAGCAATTCTTAGCAACGATATTAGCGCTTCGATTTTAGCACATCGTTGTAACCCTTCTAGTTTTACCATTTTCTCACGTTTTGCCTTTTTATCCTTTCATGTCTGAATCTAGTAGGGACATTCATTGGCTAGTAGTTTGGTGGCAAAATATGAGCTCTTTAATAACATCATAAGCATTGAAAGCGTTAAACTTGTCATGAATATATCGTACGTATATTGATAGGAAGCGACTCGCTCTAGATAGATGGAGTGAGCCATTGACAGGCGATCGGGTTCCTTATGTCATAGTTTGTGGCGCCCCTGGTACCCCTCTCTATAATCTCGTTCGAGAGCCTCACGAGGTTTTAGCTAATGCGCAACTGAAACTAAATACTCTGTATTATGTGACGAGAGTTATCTTACCCCCTCTTCACCGGTGAGTACATGAGGCATAATTTCTCTTTGACTAGTTTTATCTTTATATCGCTGGTAACCTTAGCAATTGATGGAAGTGAAAACAATTGCAAGTACAGCAAACACCTTCGTCCTTAGCAATTGATGGAAGTGAAAACAATTGCAAGTACAGCAAACACCTTCGTGGTAGTTCATGCAGACAGATAGTTGTTTTTTCACTGTTCATGAACTGCGAATATTAGTTACATAATGCAGATTTCTCTACTCTGGTAAAGAAACCACAGTTAACCTGTTTACTGTGGTTGCTTTTTGAGAAAATTGGTTCTAGTTCTTTGTTGCCATAGTTACAAGTCATGGAACATGCTTTGTTGCCATAGTTACAAGTCATGGGACATGCCTTGTTGCCAAAGTTGTAAGTGATGGGATGTGTTTTGCTATCGCAACATTTTTGCAGTAACAAATAATTTTGGGACAACAAAATATGTAATCTTACAAAAATATTATGATTCTAGCAATCACTGTTTCTATTTGGTCTGCCAGGCAAGCTGGTAAACCTGTTAAAGCATAGGAGTGTTATGTCTATAACCGTAATCTGTATCATTTGGCGTATATATCTCTTTTAAGTTACGTGTAGGAGAGTCAGCATAATATATAACTATTTTTCAAATCAGAGATCGAGGTTGCATCTCTGTCCTGAAGCCGCAGAGAAAGTATCTGAACTTTGTTACCAACCCTGCAAGATATAAAAAATCAATTTTTACACTAAATTCTCAAGTTTGAAGTGTACTTCCACACTAATAGTGTATTAGTGCCAAAAAGCGGGCAGATGTTCAGGTATTTGTACAAGCACTGGACTCGTGATAGCACTAGCATCTTGTTGGCCATTTTATTTTGTTTGAGGAAAATAATCTTGCATCGCCCTTTTGAATAACATCAAATTACGTTTGGTGCTCCCATTTCTTTGGTGAAATCTAAGGCTTTTGTATTCAAAATCATTGCTGACCATTTTTAATATTTACAGACACTATTCTAGACAAGCCCGCTGTTATTTTTCATAATACTGGAAAATCACTACTTACCCAGTCAACATTCGTTTGCCACATGGCTATTAGTAAGAGCACCTGCCAATCACACTGTTGTCAGTCAGAACACCTGCCAATCACATTGATGTCAGTCAGAACACCTGCCAATCACATTGCTGTCAGTCAGAACACCTGCCAATCACATTGCTGTCAGTTGGAACACCTGTCAATCACATTGCTGTCAGTTGGAACACCTGTCAATCACATTGCTGTCAGTTGGAACACCTTTTTCAATCACATTGCTGTCAGTTGGAACACCTGTCAATCACATTGCTGTCAGTTGGAACACCTTTTTCAATCACATTGCTGTCAGTTGGAACACCTGTCAATCACATTGATGTCAGTCAGAACACTTGCCAATCACATTGCTGTCAGTTGGAACACCTGTCAATCACATTGCTGTCAGTTGGAACACCTGTCAATCACATTGCTGTCGGTTGGAACACCTTTTTCAATCACATTGCTGTCAGTTGGAACACCTGTCAATCACATTGCTGTCAGTTGGAACACCTTTTTCAATCACATTGCTGTCAGTTGGAACACCTGTCAATCACATTGCTGTCAGTTGGAACACCTGTCAATCACATTGCTGTCAGTCAGAACATTAAATAATCTTACTGCTGTCAGTTGGAACACCTGTCAATCACATTGCTGTCAGTTGGAACACCTGTCAATCACATCGCTGTCAGTCGTAACACCTATCAATTACCCCATTGTCACTCAAAACGCATGTCAATCACCACTATCAATAAGAGCATAACCAATCACCACATTATCAGTTGGAGCATTAGCCAATCGTTCTGCTATCAACCACAGCATCAGTCAAGTTCGAGGTCAGATATACAAGTTTCAAGAATGAAGCTACAACTCAAAATGTGTTGCTTCAATTTGCCTATCTAGATAATTTCCTTCAAAGTTCTTCCCTTGGCTACCGATGCATTTGTCCCACCTCTTCTGCCATGATGACTTGTGTACTCTTTAGAGCAGCATCTCCAACAGCAATGTGTAACATTTCAATTGTCTGAGTACTAGTTTTCCCTGATTTCACATAAAATTTAATGCAAATATGCTGTTTCAATAGATTAGACATTTCGATAAGTTTGTTAAAAACTCTCTAAAAGCAACTGACAGACCTTGACATAACGTGGGCTCATGTGACAAAGCTTTGTCATAATAATCTGAAATTTTCTGACAACACTCATGAAATGATTGCTAGCGAACGCTGCGATTGGTTTTTCTTTCGTGCAACTATACAGGTGTAATACAACTCCACTTTGGCAACTTCTGGATCAGATGTTGTAAATAGATGTTAGTCATAACACTTAGCCAGTCTCGCTGATAACAGTGGCGAAAACCATACAATCAATCTGCAATCAAGCAATTACTATCCAAACACACTATAATCAATCATAACATAAACTCAAATTCACCGCTATCACACTGCTGTCATTTAAAACACATGATTTTAGTCAGATGATCACACTGATGACAATATTGTCTAAGGCAGTGAACATGTCTGAAACATATTATATACATACTTGGTTTACAGAGCGTTTTCCTTGCTTGGAGTCAATGTGCAAAGTTGGTTTGAGGAACTACCTAAATCACACAAGATAGGAACTGTGAGCACTTCAAGCAGCGTTAAGGTTGGCCACGCTTACGCTTCTTTTCTTCCTTCAACATATTTTCATTTGCATGTACAGCATGTTTATAGCTGTACTCAGGTAATATTATCACCATTTCATAGGATCACTGCATACAGCTGTAGCTGTGTCCTGGTAGTGTCATCAATATCACCTTGTATTCCTGTTCAACTGTGCTCTGGTAGTGTCATCAATATCACATTGTAATTCTGTTCAACTGTGCTCCGGTAGTGTCATCAATATCACATTGTAATCCTGTTCAACTGTGCTCTGATAGTGTCATCAATATCACATTGTAATCCTGTTCAACTGTGCTCTGGTAGTGTCATCAATATCACATTGTAATCCTGTTCAACTGTGCTCTGGTAGTGTCATCAATATCACATTGTAATCCTGTTCAACTGTGCTCCGGTAGTGTCATCAATATCACATTGTAATCCTGTTCAACTGTGCTCTGGTCGTGTCATCAATATCACATTGTAATCCTGTTCAACTGTGCTCTGGTAGTGTCATCAATATCACATTGTAATCCTGTTCAACTGTGCTCTGGTAGTGTCATCAATATCACATTGTAATCCTGTTCAACTGTGCTCTGATGGTGTTATCAATATCACATTGTAATCCTGTTCAACTGTGCTCTGGTAGTGTCATCAATATCACATTGTAATCCTGTTCAACTGTGCTCTGGTAGTGTCATCAATATCACATTGTAATCCTGTTCAACTGTGCTCTGGTCGTGTCATCAATATCACATTGTAGTCCTGTTCAACTGTGCTCTGGTAGTGTCATCAATATCACATTGTATTCCTGTTCAACTGTGCTCTGATAGTGTCATCAATATCACATTGTAATCCTGTTCAACTGTGCTCTGGTAGTGTCATCAATATCACATTGTAATCCTGTTCAACTGTGCTCTGGTCGTGTCATCAATATCACATTGTATTCCTGTTCAACTGTGCTCTGGTAGTGTCATCAATATCACATTGTAATCCTGTTCAACTGTGCTCTGATAGTGTCATCAATATCACATTGTAATCCTGTTCAACTGTGCTCTGGTAGTGTCATCAATATCACATTGTAATCCTGTTCAACTGTGCTCTGGTAGTGTCATCAATATCACATTGTAATCCTGTTCAACTGTGCTCCGGTAGTGTCATCAATATCACATTGTAATCCTGTTCAACTGTGCTCTGGTAGTGTCATCAATATCACATTGTAATCCTGTTCAACTGTGCTCTGGTAGTGTCATCAATATCACATTGTAATCATGTTCAACTGTGCTCCGGTAGTGTCATCAATATCACATTGTAATCCTGTTCAATTGTGCTCCAGTAGTGTTGTCACCATATCATTGCATTACCACTTTTTTAGAGCACGCTGACTCAGTATTTCCAGTCAACTAGTTGTCACTTATGTCAAGGTGGCCAGCAAGCTAAAGTCTGTTACGACTGTCTAACAAAAGATGCTTGTAATACAGTTATAGCTTTGAACAGCATTGTCAGCAGGCAGCATAGCTTGGAACTTGCTATCCTCCAGGTTTGTGTGTGTAGCAGCTTTTCTGGTATTGTTCTATATATACCAGTTCAGTAGGTATTCCTTGTATAGTCCCTCCGTTTGTTTAGCAGTTCAGTATCGCACAACGGGGTTTATTGCATACAGTTTTGGAAAAGTTGGTTCAAGTGTACTACATATCCATTTAGATAGGTTAGTTTAAGCCTAGTTTCCATATACGCTGTAAGCATCGGTGGCAGTATCGCAGGGCTATCGGCGGTGAAATGGGATCATACGTGCCGAGTACTGCCAGTAGTCACCGGAGGTCAACACAAGAGTTCAGCGCGGTTCAACATTCGCGAGGGGCCACAGACAAAACATTCTCGAAGTGCATTGTACAAGTGAAGGTCAGCACTTTCGAAACGGCATGGCGAAAAGTCAATTTATGTGATAAACTGCGACACAGTTTTATGTGACCAGAAGCCACCGAGCCTAGCGTCGCAAGTGTTTTGCTGCACAAGATTACCGCCAGGGTCTCGCATTCAATATGGGAACTACACCTAAAGTGTACTACATATCTTTTCAGGTAGTCTAGTTGAAGTGTACCACATGATCTAGTGTGTATTATAGATGTGTCGCTGCTGTGCTAAAGTTCCCGATCAGAGGGTTCCGTGTATCTCATTCGATTGTCCTGTGCTCTACAAGAAGACTCAGCTTCACAATGATCGTATTCTCGCTGCCTCTCTTTCTGACCAATATCTTGGGAAGATCAATAACTTTTAGGGAGATGCCAGCAAAAGTCTTCCTTAACTTAATCGTCTTCTATCTTCAGCTGAAACCTGGTTTTGACAAGCAAACGCATCAATGTGTTTTTATAAAAAAAAGCTGAATTTCTCTCATATTCTGTCTTTATCAAATATGTAGCATTTGCCATCAACCAATCATGCTTAATATGAATACAGGCATGTTTCCTTGATCCTCAAGTCTCCTTCTCTCAGTATATGCAGGTGGTCGTTCTTGTCTTTCATTCTCCTTTTCATTCTCCTTTTTATAAACATTCTTATCTCTTACCTGTAATTGACATTTTATTGTGACTACTCAGTCAATCATTTGTATGCAATATTTAACTTTTTTACTCTTTACACTATTTATTTCATTTAGTAATTTATCTATGTGTACAAGCGTGTATGATTTATGTATATAATTGTACAGTCTGTAATATATGTATATATTTTTATAGATTTCCAATGTTCCAATAATTAAATCTATATATAAATTTCATTGTTTGTCATTTGTTGGTCAGTCCGTGTGTCCAGTTTAGTGACAACGTTGTAGGAATGAAAATCCCACATGTCACCGGATTTGAACTTTGAACCTCCAGTTTCGCAGACAGGCATTTATCCACTACATTGTCCAACTGTCTATACTATGAAATAATTTGTGCACATACTCAACCCACATGCCAATCATTCATGGCTTCACGCTTAACGCTTCATCTAGCATTATGCTAGAATTATTTGCCAGAAGAAAAATGCTCAACTCACATACATGGGCAGTACTCACTACATGTACATATATGGGTAGCAAGACTATTTCTATCGGTACAGAGCTGTAGTAGGCACTGAAGCAGGTACGGTATGAATTGCACATAAATAGACACAGTGCACAGAAAAAATAGAGTAGACTGAAATAACAAACACCTTCGTTTAAAAGTTAAAATGGTAGATATGTTGAGTAAAAGTAAATTTGCTGTGCAAAAACTTTTTTATTGCCTGCGCAATGCCGGGTATTTAACCACATGTTTTAATCTTCAGATGCATTTATTGCTTTATTTAAGAATTTTTTACAATGTATTTTATGAATAGCAATCACATGTGGTCACTGGTCCTCTGGGTGCTAGTTCATGTAAGAAATAGGGAAATAAATGACAATATCCTTATTATTCTTCATATCTAGCTCACTATGTCGGCTTTATTAGTATTTCTGTTTAACATATATTTTTTTATGTTATTTCCTGAACTATTTATCTTCATTTTGTTATGTTCTGCATTATGATTTGTTTACTGAAAGTTTTTATGAAGGTCAAGGTCGTTGTGTATTGTCAGCATAAAATGGCTAACAATACACAATGACATTGATCTTCATTGTCAGTTATAAATTAGCTAACCTTTACTACCAAATTTTACATCGTTCTAGAAACTCCCTCCATAACTTGACTTTTTCACACAAAAAAGCTGTGCGCAAAAATTTAAATATTTTGAACTATTCTTGCATCGGCTATATTTATGATAGCTATGATGTGAGATGAAAAAGGTGTAGTCCACTCTCTAAAAGCCTAACTTCTGCTGAGCAAGTGGATATAAAGTTTTCATATGTAGTATGAAATAGGATAGACGTTGCTATGGAAAACGTAAATTTTAACAATAATTTCTGTCAATATTTTTAATTTGCCACTTTAACTGCAGTTTTCCCTTTTTAATATATTGTTTACTGCAGCTCAGCTATCAAGACCGAATGAAACCAAAAATAACCAGTAGACATGATTTGTAAAATTACAGACAATGCAAAAGTGAAATTTGCCTGACATTGCTGGTTTTGTTGTGACAGGTGTCATATGTAAACCTGACATTGCTGGTTTTGTTGTGACAGGTGTCATATGTAAACCTGACAATAAAAAGGCTGATATATTAAATCGCTGAAGGAACATAAAAACAAAATGTTTATATTAATGTCAATAATTATCTAATCATCACATGTGCGAATTGTTTTCAAATTAATCATATACCTGTATAATAAAATGATTAAAACAAAGGAGCTAGGATACATTTCTCAAGTGAATTAGTGTTACAACTATCACCAGATGAAGGATAGAGAGGTCCAGATTCATGCAGTTCAGCAGCACCTAAAATTGTTACACAGATATCAAAACATACACCAAACTAGAACTTGGTTTCAGATGCAAAACCTGTCATAATTTGAGCTATATGCCAACTTGGGTAAAACTTGCGCTTTGACTTAAGCTTTAACAAGGTTATCTTCTCTTAAATTATAAAATTATACGCGTCATCTTGTAGGGAATCCTGTTCTCTTTCAAATACTGTCTAATACGGTAACCAATTAGACCTAAAAATAGTGGGAGCAGACTGTTGGTTTGGAGACTAGCAAGTTCCGTGCACATTTCATTGCCAAAGCAACTCTCTATTACACGGGCAGTTGAAGAAAGTTACTCCTGCATTACATGGGAGTTGTAAAACATTACCTGGACATGTAAAACTTTGTAGTTTAATTTTGTCGATCTATGTTTTGACAATGTTTGGAAAATGAAGATCCCACCCGTTTAGTGAACTTTGTGTAGCCTTAGAGCACTGACAAGTATACCACAAAAAGTTCAGGTTTTGCTCTAACTCACACTGCAGTGATAGAAGTGGCAACTCCATATTTAAAAGTTATTTACTTCTTCATAGTAAATAACTCCTATTATATGTGCTAGAGCGTCTTAGCTAAATTGTGTTTACTTACCAAACAAACAATTTATTGTATTCATAATGATAATTATATTTATAATACCATCAATTGCCAATTTTTTGTTCTTAGTAGTTATAAAAATTATAAACAGGCTTGTTTTATTCAAATTAATGAACAATCAATGGACAATGATGTTACAATGATTGTAACTAAAAGTGCAAGAAGTATGTAGTACAACATAAAAATTGAAGTACTTTACATTATAAAAACTGAATACACAAAGAGCATATTATACCACATAGAAAACCCTTCATAGTAATGTTAAAATAAAAATTATTAATTTTGAATAAACAGTCAAAGGAGCTAAGCTGTACTAGTACTATTGCAAGCTATGCCAGAGTAGTATTTTGTGTGCTATGGCTGACCTATACATGTTTATAACATATATACATAATATACTAGCCACCAAGCCTTAGTTCAGTAAAAATACAGAAAGCATCAAATTTCAGCAACGCTTAATGAATATTCTGAGCTAGTGTTCGCAAGGCCATTCGTTTGGTACCTAGCTGTACTGACTGTGAGATGGAGGGGTGTTTTTTACATAAAATATGAATTCTAACATTCACAAACTTTTTCACTAGTTTCTGTAATATAGGATGACAAGTTGGCAGTTCACATGGCATATCAATATTCTCCATGCATTTAGAACCAACAACGTGTCTAACAACGTGTTTATTTTTAAGATGAGGTTCAAAGTTTCTCACGACTGACTCTCCCTTTTTTAATAGAGCAAATGTGTCACCAGAAACTTCACACAAAGCACCTTCTTTAAAGTTTTTTAACCTGACCTGCAGTGTGGAATACTGGATGTGTTAGATGGGCCAGTGCAACAACTTTCACATACTTGCTTCAACTTTAGCAAACTCTGTAGACAATAGTCAGCTAGGTAATCTAGTGACTCTTCCGCTGATCTGATTTCCTCACATGTAACCAGCAGTATATTTATGAGCTGAGGCTCTGCAGTTGGTACTTCTATGGTAGATGGCAATAAATCTCCGAAGTACTCTCGTTCATTTTCTACGTAGTTGGAAGTTTTGGTCGGTTTGAGATACTCTGCCACAGTGATCAGTTTTAAAGCATATTTAAATTATCTAGCTGTTGGTACAGGAATTCTATATCTTACCAAGCTGAAAAGGCTCTCGACACAGTCTTGTGTCAACCTAGAGGTGAGTAAGAACTCCATCTTGTCAAGCATGTCATCACAAGTGTAGAGTACAGATCATGTGGATAGGTGAATACCAGCTTAGACTGGCTTCCATGCAAACTTGAATCCTATCCGCATTGACTGAACTATTTGTATAAAATCATCAAGAAATGAACGAGCATCAACATAAGCATCAAGTTTGTGTTTAGATAAAGCCATTACCAAATGTCGAGGGACATCAAACCAATGATCAACTGCAAACAGTAAAAACAACGTAAATCTTACCTGCCCACTTTAACAATACAGGCATTCCTTCTTCCAGGATCTTTTGGAAATTGAAACACCTGTAGGCCTAACTCTGATCTACCTGAGCATCCCACAGCCCAACAATAATTAAATATTATGATGAACATGCTGTTTAAATTACTATTAAATTTAATAATTATAAAAATAAATAAAAAAAGTGTTAACGCAAAGATTAAAATAATTCCTTTAATGTCAAGCTGTCAGATAGACAGAAGTTTGGTTTTAGCCTGGTGTAAAATTTATTAACCACAAATAAGATGTTAGTGCTACACATAAAAAGATTTTTGTGGTATATTAAAAGTTTAGAAAAATAGTGATTTCATGTGTGTAAGTCGTATTTCTGATTCAATACCACAATTTGTAACAGAACTTTGTATGATCACATGAGTTTGCTTGGAACGTTTGAAAATATTTAGACTTCCGGTAACGTAACTTTCTCTGAGCAATGCTGAGTGAAAGTGAAACTGTTGCCATTGCGCCAATTAAAAAATAGTCTCGTTTTCATATGTAAACACGGCAACATCCGTTGATCTCGAAAAGAGCAGCTCCTGGAAAAATTGGTAAGCTACCGCGGTTATTCGCCCTTTATCTAGAAGATACTAAATAAGAAATATCGAGGTCGCATTTTTCGTAGATTAGATAAAATAATTTTGATTTTTAATGTTAATTGCACAAATACCCAATAACAAACCTGGAAGAGTTTAGAATACTAGCCACCGATGAACAAACATCTCATTATTATGTATTGTTTGTCGTGATTTCTGTATCATACGAGTGTACCATGCTTTTAATGGACATAGGAACTGAAATCAACAAAATAATAAAAAGGTGTAATGATTTTTTTCTTTAGGATTGAAGTTCAATAACACTATAGGCAGAGCCTATAGTGTTATTGCTGCATTATTCAATGCTTTCCTCGAAAATGAATGCATACAATTAAATCTGTCGCTATCACATGGTTTTTGTGTCTTCATTGGGTTGTTTTTAGTACCAAAGAGCCTGACTTATTGCTAGCCAATCAGTGCCTAAATGTGTCCTTGTTAATACAGTAGTGTGAACTAGCTTACATGACATCTTAATTACTTACTGTTGCAAGGATTTGTTCCTTTTTGAGGTAATTCAAAGCTGGTTAAATAGTCTGTCATGAATTTTTTGACAGAAAAACTAGCATTGGCTAAGATATAAATGCAGTCAATTTCAAGGTTTTTCTATACCTCATGAGGCTTTTTGCAAAAATTTATGCCAACTATTCTATGCAGTTGTATCCTCACATGGCATTGCAGCAGCCCTCAAGGTTTACACTTCAGAAACGGCAAATGATAAATTTTATAGTCCAAGTGATTTCCATGTTTGACTAGCAAAAGATTTAGTTTGTACCCTGAAGGTAATCGAGTAAGTTCAACAACAATGAATTTGTATATATGAAAATGTTTACCTTTTGTTACAGTTAACACACAACTTACTCAATTGTTGAAAGCAATGTAATACAATAATACTGGCATGTTGATGGCTATTGTAACTTGCAAACATGTTCTTCATCTACTTTCCTTTGACATGTTATTAGGAGATTATGGATATATATAAGATATACAATATATAAATCTCAATGTTTGTCTTTTTCTGTTGTCACTGTCCAGCTGTAGCGATTAAAACTGGCAATAAACAATCTCCACATTACTGTAATTGAACTCGCGATGATTGCAACTGTAAGTATGCAAACACCCACACCTAACCACAAGGCCAAGTCTTTCTTATCTTGTTTAGCTCACCTACGGTATCCTTATCTACAGCATCTGTGGTATCCTTGTCGCGATTAAAGCTAAATATGTACGGTTTATTATGAATTAATATTACCTTTTGCGTTTGTTTTTTTTTTGAACTTTTTTAGAAGCCATTTAAAAATCCATTATTCATTTTTTGTTTGTAATTTTCAATCGTGCCTTTTTAATTTTAAATGTTCCATTGCAGTGGAGCTGTAACACCACAATTTCAGTCTTTAATTTCTGCTTATCGCAAAGAGTAATCGCTAAAAATTGTAAAACTAAAAAATGTTCACATGGACATTCTCGAGTAGGATTTGCCTCTACATTCTCTCTCGGTTCAGTCAGACAAAGTATCCTTGTACGTTTCACTGATGTATTTAATTTTCATATCTCATTTTGACATTTGTGCCAGTATCGACTATCGAGAGGTACCAGTATCGTCGTATTCAAAATTTTGATTGATAGCTTCTGCCGCAACAGTAACCTTTTTTATACACACACTTCTATGTATTTCTTAATATTATTAATTCAACATATTCGTGATTTTTATTTTGTTTTATCAGTTCATTTTAATTGTATTAGTATCAATTCACTTGTCATTTTAATCGTAACAAATCACATTTTATATAGCCATTACTGGCTAATTATTTTACATTTAAACACCTTTAAAGTTGTTTTACTTTTTCTTTTAGTTTATTTGAACTGCACAAAACACTCTTCTCATGATATGAAGTTTAAAAGTTAGAATGGTAAATGTTGTATATGTTGAGTAAAAATAAATTTTCTGTGCAAATATTTTTTATTACCCAGGACCATTGCCCAATGCCCATTGCCCAGGCAATGTCGGGCATATAGTGTACAACATATATATTGTGCATGCTATATTATATATGCAATATAGGCATACTGTATATATGTATGTATATGTGTGTATATATATATTTAAATATATCTGTTTATATGCATATTAGGTGAATGCCCGGCGTTGCTCTGGTAAAAAAAACTTCTTTGCACAAAACGTTTATTTTTATTGAACATATACAACATTTACCATTCTAACTTTTAAACTTCATATTACGAGAAAAGTGTTTTGTGCAATTCAAATAAATTAAGAGAAAAACTAAAACAACTGTAAAAGTGTTTAAATGTGAAATAATTAAGCAAGTAATGGCTACAATTAATACAAACTGATAAAACAAAATAAAAATCACGAATATGTTGAATTAATAATAATGATGAATGCATAGAAGTGTGTGTATAAAAAGGTTAGTGTTGCAGCAAAATTTATCCATCAAAACTTTTAATACGATGATACTGGTTCTTCTCGATACAGGTATAAGCGTGAAAATAAGATATATCAAAATTAAACACATCAGCGAAGCGCACGAAGGTACTTTGTTTGACTGAATGGAGAGAGAATGCAGAGTTAAATCCTACTCGAGAGTTTCTATGTGAACAGTTTCTAGTTTTGCAATTTCTAGTGAATACCATTTGAAGTTTGAAATTGTGCCGTTGTAGTCACACTTAAAATTGAATTGGCACATTTGATAATTACAAATTAAAAAAGGTAATAATTATAATTTTTTTTAAAAATCAAAGAAATCAAATACAAAAGGTAATCTATTTAAAGAAAAGCAGATTTAGTTTGTATTTAATGATTGTGGAACACAAGCTAAGCACCAAGAAATCCCTATAAATTTATGTGCTATAATTAAAATCAAGGAAATCATAGTGTAGCTAAAAACAAGTCTTCTGAGCAGATGAAATAAATTAGGAGAGAAAATATATGTAGATGTGAACTAAATAGCAATTATGTAAACTACAAAACAGATAATTTGGTAATAATACAATTAATAATACCATTAATAATACAATTAATACAAAGTGAGAAAATCAAATAAAAATCGTTATTTCGTCGTAATCAGTACAACAATCACTAGATTTTTATTTCGAGAGAAATTTTTGTTGATATAGTACGGTGGGAAACAAAGTCGCCCTAGTATGGTGAGGATGAAAAAGTGTCTTGTTTTATAAAGTTAAGCAAAAAATAATTTATAACAGGGGCATCGTAACCCATAGGCGCAATGTATCAATCAATACGTCATTTAGCATGTGAAATCGGGTAAAGGGTATACAGTATATAGTATATAGTAAGGGCTATGGAATCGTAAGGACCTTTGTAGACTTGTGGTTAGATGATTGGTTTGCAAATATGTGGTTTTAATCTTGATGAGTTCAAATCCAGCGTGATGCTAGCTTTTCATTCCAATAGATATAGCTGGACACACCGATTTACAGAATCACAGAATAACAGACACACAATCACTGAGATTTATATATACAAATATATATACAGTAAAACCTCTAATTGAACGCCATTGCGCTCTATTTTTCAACCCTTTCTCTATAATGGCGGTCAATTGGAGGTGGGTGATGCGAATTTTGCCTATATTTTGCCCTCTCTTTCCGGCGGAGCAATATCAAACCTTTTGGATGCAATAAATCTGCTAACTTACCTGCTAACTTGCCAAAGATCTCTTGATAAATATGCATTGAGGAACGGAGAAATACCTCTACCAGTTGATATCTATTGCTTGCAATAAATCTGCGATGATATTATAGCTTGTGTCTAGCTTTGCAATTTTTTAGAGCTTTCAATTTTTATTTTATGTTAAATTTGAAGATTTATTTTTATTTTATATCTATATTTACTAATTTTGCATAAAAGCTCATTGCATTCATTGATATCTGATTGCTAGTTTGCAGCCAAAAATAGCTTGTTATGTGTAATAGAAGAGGAGTCACGAGCGTCGATCCATTGTAAGATCAGATTACCACAATGATACTATCAAATAATATGCTATAAATCTGAAAATTTGTAAGTTATATAATGATAATCTCTCAAATGCTGCAAATATATATTCATGAACGAGTGACATAAACAAACCATATTTTTATTACAAGCAGAAACAAAAAGTGAAGTTTTTAAAACAAAAATATTTGCATCGTTCACTCGGATAGCTGCGTTCTTATTGTTGCTTTTGATGGAACGAACATCTTGTGGTTGTCCAATACCTTCCACAATCTTTTCAGATCTCAACTCTTTTCCGGCACTGCTGAACTAGTCGATATGGCACCCAAAGAATTTTTTAGCAGAGCAAAACTTTTACGCGTTGCATTTAGCACAAATGCAATGCGTAAAAGTTTTGCTCACTTAACGTAGCCTTTGGCCTAAAACTAATCGCTCATCTACCATTGTAAATGTAAACCGTTTTTATATACATGTATTTTGAAGTATCAAGATCGTGTTAACCAAAGAACTACTATTAGCCAGATACAGTTATTGATTATTTCTAGGGTGTTGCTTTCAAAGTTTTTAACGAAAAAAAGTGCAACGCTTTGGAATTAGACAACAAGATAATTGATTGTTATTGATGTTAACAATTCATTATTAATAGGATTCTGTGGACACTTTTTTACTGATCACGTGACATTATGGGTTCATAAAGATCAAAGATTGTCAAAATAGCCATCAAATGGAGGCGGCGTTCAAATAGAGGGTGGTGCTCTATTTTTCAACCCTTGTCTCATGGTGGCAGTCAAATAAAGGTGGTGTTTAAATAAAGGTGGCTTTCAATTAGAGGTTTTACAGTATAAATATATATACACATATGTCTAAACTGTAAAACCTCTAATTGAATGCCACCAATTTACAAATATACCAGCATACCAATATACATATATACCTATATATATATTTCTCAAAGTCTGTCAGTGTGTTCGTCGGAAATCCGGCTATAGATCTTAAAATCTTGGAATAAATATTCCGTACCGAAGAGGATTCGATCTCAGACCAAGCCATTCACCAGTCTCACGCCTTGACCACTAGACTACGGAAGTCAAATTGCTAGCCTGCCAATATAAGTCATTATATCAGAGCAATACCTAACTGCTTTGCGTATGACGCGGGTCATAGCATAATGTCACGAGAAGCTGTTCGCTCACATTATTAAACTGGCTAATAGCAAAACTCTCACTACTTCTCATTGTTTATAAGACAAAAAATTTCTCATGATATGTAGTTAGAAAGTTAAAATGGCAAATGTTGTTATTTGTTAAATACAAATCAATTTTCTGTCTAAATACTCTTCTATTACACGGGCTACGCTGGGTGGCACAGCTAGTATATACATGTATATATATATAAAATTGTTTCCTCACCCCGGATACCCAGTATGGGTGGTAAATTCTGCTCTAACTCGGGCCTCCTACCAGAGACCTGGGAGTTTGAGCACTCGCCTCAAGATCTTAGCTGTTCCCAATAGCGCACTTTTCTGCAACTCACCTGAGTTGATTGTTGTTGGTATTTGGGCAAGCCACATTTTATGCGCCGGTGTTATTGCGCCCAGTGCCCCAATGACTACTGGTATTACAGTTGTTCTTACATTCCGGCATTTTTCAATCTCTTCTCCAAGAGGGAGATATTTCTCTACCTTTTCTTTTTCTTTGCCGGCTATATTGTAGTCATTGGGTACTGCTATATCTATTATAGTAGCCCTCTTGTTTTCCCTGCCTACCACCACTATATCTGGTTGGTTTGCTAGGACATGCTTGTCAGTTCGGATGTAGAAGTCCCAGAGGATCTTAGCGCGGTCATTTTCATTGACCTTACCAGGAGCTTCCCACCAGTGTTGTGGTTTATTAAGGCCATACTCATCACATAGACTTCTATACACAACACCTGCAACATGATTATGCCGCTCAGTGTATGCGTTTTCTGCTAGCTGCTTGCATCCACTGATGATGTGTTGGATGGTCTCAGGCGCATCTTTGCACAGTCTGCATCTAGGATCGTCTCTAGTGTGATAGATTTTTGTTTGGAGTTGCCTTGTTGGGAGCACTTGCTCCTGGGCTGCCATGATTAGCGACTCTGTATTGGCCGTTAGGTTTCCTTTGTTCAGCCACATATATGTCTGGTGAAGATCGCCAACCTTAGATATTTGTTGGTGGTAAGCACCATGAAGAGGTTTTGTGTGCCAGTCAATTTTCTCATCATCAGGGCGTAGGTCCGTTGTAAGAGCAGCCGATTGAAATTCAGCTAGCAACTTATCTGAAATGGCCATGGAGGCTGCATATGCTTTGATGCTTTGCTCCTCTTCTTTCACTGTCTGCTGTACACTTTTGAGTCCCCTACCGCCATTTTTCCTATCAAGATACAATCTAGTAGTGTCAGATTTTGGGTGGAGTGCTCCATGCATGGTCAGCAGTTTACGAGTTGCTATATCTGTTTCTTTGATGGCTTCCTCAGTCCACTTTATTATGCCTGCTGGATATCTTATTACTGGCAGTGCGTAGGTATTTATTGCCATGACTTGGTTCTTGGCATTGAGCTGGCTCCGTAAGACCTGCCGAAGGCGTTTCTTGTATTCTGTAATGGCTTTGTGACATACCTCGGCTTTGTGGTTGATGTTGCTTTGCATAATCCCCAAGTACTTGTACCCTTCTTCTATATCTTTAATGGTACCATTTGGCATTCTTAGGCCATCTGTGAACATAGAATGGCCTTTTTTAAGAATTAGCATATATAATATATATATATATATATATATATATATATATATATATATATATATATATATATATATATATATATATATAATAGATAAGTTGTCAGGCCTACTGCTAACAGCACTCTACGCTCTAAAAAGTGCGGAGTGTTATAACTAACTAGAGTGTGGAATAGGTTAATGTTACTTATCTTTGTTCCAGATTGATGTTTTATTCTGGGGTCACGACAGGTCTGTTTCGTGCTGGTGCACTCTTCAGGTGACTTGTGTTGAATGGCGGGTGGAGTTGCCTCTCCTGATGTTGTTGGTGGTGTCTGTAGCTCCGCCTCTGCCTGGATCGTATTGGCTGAGTAGGTATTTCTTGGAGTGTCTGCATGTATTGTTTATTTCATTTCTTTTGTTTAAGGTGGCTGTTTCTGGCCTGCAAATGATGTAATATTTTTCACTAAGGCACAGATGACATTTCTTTGTTTGGTTTGAATAAGGTCTAGCTTTCTGCATAATTTTCCATTTAATCCTGTAGCTTGCATTGTCATTCTTAAGTTTCCAGATGTGTTTACTAAGTTCTGTGCTGTTTTGCTTGTCACTGTGTGTGAAAGAGGCTGTGTGGTTTCTAAATCTGGATTTGAAGTCGGTTGTGCATAGTCCTATGTAGGTGCTCTCGGTGCCCGTATCTTCTCTAGTCACTATGGCCTGGTATATTATGTTTGTGGTTAAGCAGTTTCCATCTAGTGGGCAGTTGTTCCTTACTCTACAATTGCAGGCCCTGTTTGTAGTTGTGCTCTGAAATTAACCATCGAAGCTAATAAAAAGTCTGTAAATTTCCTTGACGTAACCTTTAACCTTAATGCAAACACTTACTCACCCTATGCCAAACCTAGCAATACAACACTCTATGTCCACAAAAACAGTAACCACCCACCTACTGTAATAAAAAATCTACCACACAACATTAATTTGCGACTAACTACACTGTCCAGTAATGAGCATGAATTTAGCAAAGCAGCACCCCCTTACCAAAAAGCACTCAATGACAGTGGTTATAACCATACACTTAAATATAAACACATCCCGACCCAGCCAGCGACTAACAAGAGACAGCGTAAGCGACCCGTAACATGGTACAACCCCCCTTTTAACGCCGACGTACAGACAAATATAGGCAGAAAATTTATAAACATTATAGATACATGTTTCCCGCCTACCCATTCACTGCACAAAGTATTTAACAGACACACACTAAAACTCAGCTACTCTTGCATGCCGAACATGAAACAGCACATAGATTCACACAACAGACGCCTGCTGAGCAGCCAGCAGAGCACAACTACAAACAGGGCCTGCAATTGTAGAGTAAGGAACAACTGCCCACTAGATGGAAACTGCTTAACCACAAACATAATATACCAGGCCATAGTGACTAGAGAAGATACGGGCACCGAGAGCACCTACATAGGACTATGCACAACCGACTTCAAATCCAGATTTAGAAACCACACAGCCTCTTTCACACACAGTGACAAGCAAAACAGCACAGAACTTAGTAAACACATCTGGAAACTTAAGAATGACAATGCAAGCTACAGGATTAAATGGAAAATTATGCAGAAAGCTAGACCTTATTCAAACCAAACAAAGAAATGTCATCTGTGCCTTAGTGAAAAATATTACATCATTTGCAGGCCAGAAACAGCCACCTTAAACAAAAGAAATGAAATAAACAATACATGCAGACACTCCAAGAAATACCTACTCAGCCAATACGATCCAGGCAGAGGCGGAGCTACAGACACCACCAACAACATCAGGAGAGGCAACTCCACCCGCCATTCAACACAAGTCACCTGAAGAGTGCACCAGCACGAAACAGACCTGTCGTGACCCCAGAATAAAACATCAATCTGGAACAAAGATAAGTAACATTAACCTATTCCACACTCTAGTTAGTTATATATATATATATATATATATATATGAAGGATTATCGCATCATTTGAAAAATTGCTCAATAGTAAAACTAGAGCTGACTAAAATCAAATTTGAGTAAAAGTTACCAACATGGTTAAAGCATTTTACTACTAAATAGTTTCATGCATAGTATGTGCACTCTTCAGGTAAAATGACCTAAGGTTGGTAAAATGTATAAACGCAAGCTAAGCAATTATAGGTTTAAAATAAATAGGATTAAAAGACACTATAAACGAATGTTGTATGGTAACAGAATTCATGTAATGTGATCCAGTCTGTGCTTTCGTTTATACATTTTACCAACCTTTGGTCATTTTACCTGAAGAGTGCACCTACTATGCACGAAACTATCTAGTGGTAAAATGCTTTAACCATTTTGGGAACTTTGACTCAAATTTGCTTATATATATATATATAGCTACACGTATATATGTTATATATATATGTATATAACATATATGCTACTGTTATAGATTTATGTTTATTGATGTGATGCAATGATTATTCTGTATAATTTCAGGAAGATGAGCTCTCTAACTTTCAGACTACCCATGAAGTTGCAGGAATTAACTGTAAGTGTTTTCTAGCCAACTTTCTTTCTAATAGAGCTTATTATGCCTGTTGCACCGAAACAGATGCTAGGTTGTCTCTAAAGTTCAGTCACTTCAGCCAACGATTATTTTTTTTAATTTTCTAATGAATAAAAATGAAATTCTTTTCACTTACCAGTAAAACTTTGCATGAAACTTTCAGGCCAAGTTTGGGCAAAACTCACAATGAGTCAACCTAACTCTGGCGATTACATACCTTCCTATTTTATAGTAGAGCTCTTTCTACAGACAGAGTAGGGCTAGATAAAGCAGGAAGAACCAGAGGTCAAGGTAAACGAGTTTAAGGATGACGGAGTCGATTTAAAAGCATAGAAATATGATGGAAAGATATTAGGAAATAGAGTTGTGAGATGGCCAGTGAGATGAGTTTCATTTTGTGTATCCTACTGCAGGTAGTGGGCTGTATAAGAAGGACAGGCAGCAGTCTAGATCGTGTTGACCTTCTCTCTGAAAGTAATAAAAAGAGATGCAAAGCTCAAGTGAGTCTCTTTGTTAAATACTGGTATTGAAACTCTGATAGTAGACATTTTATTTGGATGCCTTTATCATTATAATATAATAAGCTACCTATGATTACTGGTATGTATATCATATAAACTATAACATGATACTCTACTTATGATTACTGGTATGTATATCATATAAACTATAACATGATACTCTATCTATGATTACTAGTATGTATATCATATAAACTATAACATGATACTCTACTTATGATTACTGGTATGTATATCATATAAACTATAACATGATACTCTATCTATGATTACTAGTATGTATATCATATAAACTATAACATGATACTTTACCTATGATTACTGGTATGTACATCATATAAACTATGACATGATACTTTACCTATGATTACTGGTATGTACATCATATAAACTATAATGTGATACTCTACCTATGATTACTGGTATCGATATCATATAAACTATAACATGATACTCTACCTATGATTACTAGCATGTATATCATATAAACTATAACATGATACTTTACCTATGATTACTGGTATGTACATCATATAAACTATAACGTGATACTCTACCTATGATTATTAGTATGTATATCATATAAACTATAACATGATACTTTACCTATGATTACTGGTATGTACATCATATAAACTATAACATGATACTCTACCTATGATTATCAGTATGTATATCATATAAACTATAACAAGATAATCTACCTATGATTACTGGTATGTACATCATATAAACTATAACATGATACTCTACCTATGATTATCAGTATGTATATCATATAAACTATAACATGATACTCTACCTATGATTACTAGCATGTACATCATATAAACTATAACATGATACTCTCCCTATGATTACTAGTATGTATATCATATAAACTATAACAAGATAATCTACCTATGATTACTAGTATGTATATCATATAAACTATTACATGATACTCTACCTATGATTACCGGTATGTATATATTACCTTATAAGCTGAACCATTCATTTTTGTTATGTTTGTGGCTTATGGCACAGTATGCAGCTTTGATACCTATTAATTCTTGCCTTCGCAATGTAGTTACAAGCCTTGAAGAGCTCATTAAAGACAAAAAAATCTGAGGATAGTGGAGTCAGCAAGCAAGCCGCTGTGCTCATACCAATGTGTTTCGTAGATTGTCAGCCCTCCATTGTGTTTACTCTCAGATCAAATAATCTACGAAACCACGCTGGCCAAATCAGGTATAAATGATAATATGATAAATGATGTAATACTAGTACTATAGTATCACCTGTATAATATACTTGTAGTACTATAGTATCACCTGTATGATTTTCTTGTAATACTAGTTACTACAATTTAGACAAAGGAAGTGACTGCTATTGTGTGAATATATTGTGCAAGTATGTGCGAAAAAAGTTGTCATAGACAGCTCTAGTTGTCTTTTCTTGATTTATTCAAATGGGCGCAGGTAATCATCAAAATTATTTCTTATATACTTTCTTTTTTAGTATCGTTGCATCCAGCACACCATCTTATCTTTTAATCATAATTATTGTACATAGGGACATTCACAGCCATAGATTTTCCTTCATCTGATATTCATTGACGATAATTTCCCATGCCTATTAGCTTTCCTGGAGGTATGGTGAGCGAAGGTGACACTGATTCTGTGGCTACAGCACTGCGGGAAAGCGAGGAAGAATTAGGACTAGATTTAGGAAATGTTGATGTCTGGGGTCCTATGCTACCATTGCCTTACAGGGTATGTTCTTATGCTACCATTACCTTACAGGGTATGTTCTTATGCTACGATTACCTTACAGAGTATGTTCTTATACTACTATTACCTTACAGAGTATGTTCTTATACTAACATTACCTTACAGAGTATGTTCTTATACTACTATTACCTTACAGGGTATGTTCTTATACTACCATAACCTTACAGGGTATGTTCTTATACTACTATTGCCTTACAGGGTATGTTCTTATACTACGATTACCTTACAGAGTATGTTCTTATACTACTATTGCCTTACAGGGTATGTTCTTATACTACCATTACCTTACTGGGTATGTTCTTATACTACTATTACCTTACAGAGTATGTTCTTATACTACCATAACCTTACAGGGTATGTTCTTATACTACCATTACCTTACAGGATATGTTCTTATACTACCATTACCTTACAGGGTATGTTCTTATACTACCATTACCTTACAGGGTATGTTCTTATACTACTATTACCTTACAGGGTATGGTCTTATATGACCATTACCTTACAAGGTATGTTCTTATACTACCATCACCTTACTGGGTATGTTCTTATACTACCATTACCTTACAGGGTATGTTCTAATACTACTATTACCTTACAGGATATGTTCTTATACTACCAATACCTTACAGGGTATGTTCTTACACTACCATTACCTTACAGGGTATGTTCTTATACTACTATTACCTTACAGGGTATGTTCTTATACTACTATTACCTTACAGGATATGTTCTTATACTACCATTACCTTGCAGGGTATGTTCTTATACTACCATTACCTTACAGGGTATGTTCTTATACTACCATTACCTTACAGGGTATGTTCTTATACTACCATTGCCTTACAGGGTATGTTCTTATACTACCATTACCTTACAGGGTATGTTCTTATACTACTATTACCTTACAGGGTATGTTCTTATACTACCATTACCTTACAGGGTATGTTCTTATACTACCATTACCTTACAGGGTATGTTCTTACACTACCATTACCTTACAGGGTATGTTCTTACACTACCATTACCTTACAGGGTATGTTCTTATACTACTATTACCTTACAGGGTATGTTCTTATACTACTATTACCTTACAGGATATGTTCTTATACTACCATTACCTTGCAGGGTATGTTCTTATACTACCATTACCTTACAGGGTATGTTCTTATACTACCATTACCTTACAGGGTATGTTCTTATACTACCATTGCCTTACAGGGTATGTTCTTATACTACTATTACTTTACAGGGTATGTTCTTATACTACCATTACCTTACAGGGTATGTTCTTATACTGCCTTTACCTTACAGGGTATGTTCTTATACTACCATTACCTTACAGGGTATGTGTTTTTACTACCATTACCTTACAGGGTATGTTCTTATACTACCATTACCTTACAGGGTATGTTCCTATACTACCATTACTTTACAGGGTATGTTCTTATACTACTATTACCTTACAGGGTATGTTCTTATACTACCATTACCT
The DNA here is from genome assembly GCF_963576615.1 of Watersipora subatra. Taxonomy (NCBI): domain Eukaryota; kingdom Metazoa; phylum Bryozoa; class Gymnolaemata; order Cheilostomatida; family Watersiporidae; genus Watersipora; species Watersipora subatra. The sequence continues at coordinate 63,700,718 of NC_088716.1, read as the reverse complement.
TACAGGGTATGTTCTTATACTACCATTACCTTACAGGCTATGTTCTTATACTACTATTACCTTACAGGGTATGTTCCTATACTACCATTACTTTACAGGGTATGTTCTTATACTACTATTACCTTACAGGGTATGTTCTTATACTACCATTACCTTACAGGGTATGTTCTTATACTACTATTACCTTACAGGGTATGTTCTTACACTACCATTACCTTACAGGGTATGTTCTTATACTACTATTACCTTACAGGGTATGTTCTTATACTACCATTACCTTACAGGGTATGTTCTTATACTACCATTACCTTACAGGCTATGTTCTTATACTACCCTTACCTTACTATTACCTGATTATTTTTCCTCATGAACCTTACATTTACAAAGTTCGAGTTCTATGTCTCGTTTGCAAGTGCTTTACAAGTAGCTCTTTCTTGTTCTTGGAGTGTCTATGCAAATGCAAGATGAGGCAGAAGTTTTTGACAATTGATGTAATAATAGCATACGATCATATCATATAATATATCATACAGTTGTTGAGTAGTGAGCAGTGCATAGTTAAATTAAAAAGAGGTATCAGTGGCAGAGCATAGGTCATAGGTCATAGCAGAGATGCCACATGGTTTACAAGTGACAATCTCTTGCTGACTGCTGAAAGCAGTAACTATTCAATAATCCAGGTCTATAAATTATTTGCCGGTAGACTTGTACAATTGTACAATTTTTTGCTTTGGTTTCATGACATTTTCACTCATATTTTAGACTGGCGATGTGCAGATAACTCCAATTCTAGCTAATTTAGGAAAAATTGATGTGGAAAATTTTGAGCTCAACTACGATGAGGTATGTCTGAGAACCATCAGTGAATTTATCTAATTTTGTTTTCTAAAGTACGTCTAGTAATTACAGAATTAACGCTATAGTAATGTCAAAGGTGCAGAGATATGACACACTGACAAGCTGTAGCCGTAGTGACATACTGACATGCTGTAGCCATAGTGGCATACTGAAAAGCTGTAGCCGTAGTGACATACTGACATGCTGTAGCCATAGTGACATACTGACAAGCTGTAGCCGTAGTGACATACTGACATGCTGTAGCCATAGTGACATACTGTAGCTGTTGTGACATACTGACATGCTGTAGGCATAGCGACATACTTACATACTATATCAGTAAGGACATGCAAACATACTGTATCAGTAATGACATGCTGACATACTGTATCAGTTATGGCATGCTGACATACTGTATCAGTTATTACATGCTGACATACTGTATCAGTTATGACATGCTAACATACTGTATCAGTAATGACATGGTGACATACTGTATCAGTTATGACATGCTGACATACTGTATCAGTAATGACATGTTGACATACTGTATCAGTTATGACATGGTGACATACTGTATCAGTTATGACATGCTGACATACTGTATCAGTAATGATATGCTGACATACTGTACCAGTAGGGACATGTTAACATACTGTATCAGAAATGACATGCTGACATACTGTATCAGTAATGACATGCTGACATACTGTATCAGTATTGACATGCTGACATACTGTATCAGTAATGACATGCTGAAATACTGTATCAGTCATCTAGAGCAGGGGTCAGGAACGTTTTTGACTGAGAGAGCCAAAAACACCCACATGTTTCAAAATTTAATTCTTAGATACCCGTATGTATATTTCAAATTTCGAAAACAAAATTGAAAAGCAAGACCAGCAAATTTAGTATGTTTAAACAATTTTAGAGTTCAAATTACAATTTTTTCTTTTTGCCGTTTTTTGGTTTGAAGGGTTTACCTTTTGGTCTAAAACTGACTAGTGCGGTCTCTGTTCAGCCAGCGCAGAGAGTAGTACAGAAAGCACTAGAAACTCTCATAACTAGAAACTGCTGCGAGCGCCACATCAAAAAGTTGCAAATGAAAATATAACTTTATTAAACTGACGTTATTTTTCATTTCGATTTTTATTACTGTAATTTCAGCATTATTTGCATTATTATGTTGATTAAATTAACAGCCAATTTATGGATTATTTCTCCACTGATTTATCAAAGGGCCAGATGCAATCATCAAAAGAGCCACATATGGCTTAAGAGCCATAGGTTACCCCTGCCCCTACCTCTAGAGGTTATAGCCTGCGCTTGTCATCCAACCTGTTTTCAGTGCCCTGCTGTTATTTTAGTTTGATCGCATCTTTCATATGTAATTACAAATCTTTTATTTTCAGGTTGATTGCGTCTTTACACGAGACATTCTCTCTCTTTGTTCAGCAAAGAACTTTGCTCAGACAACATATTCACCTCCACCAGCAGGGGGCTATACAACCCCCATATTTTTGGGCGGTAATTACAAAATATGGGGGCTAACAGCCATCATACTGCATCAGACACTCAATCTTATAGCTCCAGGTTTGTATACCAACAGACTTGTACACCCGAGAACTATCGGCAAGGCAACACAACTCCATAACTAGTAAATTTTATAACATTACATTTTTTGTATATTTTTCTAATTTGATAGTTTATAGTGAATGTCTTTATTTTTATTTGGTTTTACAGTTTCCTTCATGTCATTGATGCATTCTACCGTTCCATGTATACATACACTTTAACACGCATCACCGTTTCTATTTATATAAAGCTTCTTGTAGTTTCTGCTTTTGACAAACTGCAGTAATAGTTTTATGTTTTCCACATACTTGGGTGATCATATCATAGATCTGATCAAATCATAGATTTGATCAGATGATCATCACGATGAGGAAATCAGATGATTTCTTTTTTTTGTAATTTTTACATTTAGTTAATAAACTAACTAATATATAAAGCACATCTTTACATATATTTTTCGTTTCAGAGCCTCCTATATGTAATTCAAGCCTCACAAAATTTTCGGAGTCGTCTTCTAGCTGGATGGATAATGACAAACCAGACAGTGAATAAGAATTTATTGTTTTGACTAATTATGACTCTCTTGAAAAAGATATTGTAGTTTTATTGCTGGTTATTTGTTTATTTATTGCCATGCTTCTACACACATTAAGAAAGGTCTCTCGAAGTAATGATAAGTTTTATCAGAATATATTTTTAGACGAACATTACTGATGTTAATGTTGTTTAAGTTTTTGTTTAGCATCCATTTTTAAACTTATTAGCGAATATTTGAAAATTAAAGAAAGCAATACAAAAGTGTACATGTCTTTTTACATTTTACATGCCCAATCAAATATCAGACACCAAACACTGCTACATTCCTTTAATATGCACGTTCATCCAAAATATTGCCACAAAAGTTAAATTATTCTAAAGATAAATGAGCCAATTTTAGATTATACATATTGTGATAGAGTATCCTAACATCATCAGACTACTATAGAATATATACATTACAATAGAGTACCATGACATCATCAGACTACTATAGAATATATACATTACAATAGAGTACCATGACATCATCAGACTACTTTGGAATATATACATTACAATAGAGTACCATGACATCATCAGACTACTTTGGAATATATACATTACAATAGAGTATCATGACATCATCAGACTACTTTGGAATATATACATTACAATAGAGTACCATGATATCATCAGACTACTTTAGAATATATACATTACAATAGAATATCATGACATCATAAGGCTACTGTAGAATATATGCATTACAATAGAGTATCATGACATCATCACGCTACTATAAAATATATACACTACAAGAGAGTATCATGACATCATCAGACTACTTTATGAATATATTTCAATATAGTCATTGTCTGGATTTTAAAATTTAAATTGTTCTCACTGGCCAACAGACTAAAACTAACAAATCAACTCAAACTGTTTGATGACTTTGTTCCAATTATTTTCGGGCACAAAACCGATCGATCGTAAGAATACATGATCGTAAACACACGATCTTTGTAGCACAAACTTTCCTCATAAGATTCTCCATTTATGATAATTCTGCGTGCCTGGTGAATGCACTGAACTTTCATATCTGGAGGTGAAACTCGGTAAGTGATTTCAACTTTAGTCAGATGGTTAAGTGATTTATGAGACAGCTATTATCTACTCAATGTCTCTAGATGAAGGAAATTGTGCTTACTTTGATGTGTCAAGTCTAACGTACTGAGAATAGCTCAAGGCAGCAGCAGCGCGAGCCCGCACGCTCCTGTCTCCACTTGTCACCTGTTTGTACCAGTCACACAAGTCACTGGCAGATGTCCCTTGACTTCATTCAATCTTGTCACAGTGGCAACTAGAAGCTATCTTAGAGCTATTGAACATCATGTCCCATCTGCTGCTCTGTCAGCGAAGCGTGAATGCAAGCATTGTAGGACATCTTGACTTTGCTTGGATAAAAAATGGCAGTGTTTCTGAATGCAGCAGACGGCTTATAAGCTGAGAGAAGAACGGAATAGAGTTATCCTTTCTGTCAGGCTACGCTACTCCTTATGCACAATCCATTAGAAACACTCAATTCTATTCATAAGGCTACGGCAGTTGTCAAATATCTCTTATTTAGGGATGCACAGGATCTATTCTCATAGGTGCCAACAGTGGTGGCAGATAGCAGTTGATTTGCTGACCATAATAGTGTCCTACTGACAGGGGTGCTAGTTAATGTTGGAACTACAAGGTCAGCAGTGGCGTCTGTCATGAGTTTACCAAAGTGGTGCCCAAGGATGGAGTCAAAGCAATACACAGATCGTACATAAATAGCTACCTTACCCATAAGATGACAGTTTGTTAACTCTGCTGCAAGGCTTTTTTAAATGGATGACAGTGTTTCTCTCTAAACTTTAAAATCATTGAATAATTCTTAGTGTTTATAGCAATTCATGATGCACTCGTTCAGTTTATTACAAACAGTTTGTATAGATTACTTGCATCATAAGATGATTGCTGCAGCCTTAGTGAGTAAATAAATCACTTTATTTAATTTGATTGGCTAATTATTACCCTTTTTTATTTTGTTGCTTCATGATTGTTTCATGGCAAAATTTGAAAAAAATTTATGTTTGAAATGAAAGAATTGCCAATAGAGCAATATAATATAATAGCAATTTCTGTCTAACGGGCCTTTACTCATGTCTCTTTAACCAGATAAAATAAGATTATTTTGAGCCATGCTGCTTCTCTTTTTGAAATTTCTAAAAATATTTTATAAGCAAAATGAATTGTAATTGTATAGCCTGTCCTCATCAAGTAAGATTTCTAGTGTCCAACAAAAGACAAGAGAGGGCTGAGTATCTAGAGGAGGTCCAATCAGCGTGATTTTCGCGAAGACCAACTATTGGTCTCAAAGTTGCCTCAGGCTGTCTAATGATTTAGTTGTTCTATTGTTTGTTTAGGGTATAAATGTCCCCTACTCTCAGAGCTTGATCACTTACTCTCACAACGCTCAAATTTGTTATCTTGTAGCGGACAACCAACCTGCAGAAGATGGACACCCCAATGACATACGGCCAGGCGCAACGCAAGGAGGTATGCACTTTTTCCAGCTTTTTGCAACACTTTCATAACAGTCTCGCGAAAAATATAGAAGGCTGCATCAAATACTATTGCTATTAGGAAGTAGATGAAGTTAAAATTTTTGACAAGCATCAAGTCCATAGCATTTACTTGATCCTTGAGTAGCTAGTTTGATTTAACTACTCACACAGGTTGCTGTTAGTACCGCCAGAGAGAATATTACTAGAATTGTACAGTAACCTTGAGTTTGTACAAGATTACGTTCATAATTAATTCCACTCTTCCAGAGGCTGGATACGTATGGGGTACCATACGTTCGAAATGTGCGGAAGAGACTTGACCAAGTACCCAAGTCTATAGAGAGCGCAGATATGAGTAACGAAGAAGTTCAGGAACTAAGACTAAAGGTAGAGTCACTTGTATTATCAAATGTATTGTATAAAGTTCAGAAACCAAGGCTAAAGGTAGAGTTACCTGCTCTATGAGTTAATTCTACAATAGGACATCAAGGAGACAGCGAAGGCTCAAGAAATTTTAGTGAAATGATTGTTACTAGATTTTATGATGGGTTTTAGGTGAATGCGAGAGAAAGACAACGAATGCATGATCTAAACCACGCTCTTGACAGCCTAAGAGAAGTGATGCCCTATAGCAAAAACCCTTCAGTTAGAAAGCTATCTAAAATATCTACTATGGTTCTCGCTCGCAACTATATAGTCTCTTTGCAGAAGAACTTAGATGACATGCAGAAGATGGTAAGCATACTTGTGCACTATTTTCGTAGGCGTGTCATTGCGTTACTTTTAGGGGTCAATACTATAGGTCACTTTTTGTTGCTCAAATTGAAGGATTACTCTAGGTTAGCTATTTGTGGCATCTGTAGTGGTAACTGTACAAACTGTTTCCAAAAGATAGTTTCATTGGTTGCTTGGATATGCCAGGTAGTGGCTACTAAAATTTTAACGAACTCAGATATGCCGCGTGAGCGTGCTATGTCTCACTACCGAAGAAGCATTAATTATTTTCACTTAGTTACCATGCTCTCTAGCACTTCCCCTTGCCTTTGCAGGTAGCAGACATAAAGGCGAACCAACAGATAAAAGCTGTAAGAGCAGCCAACTCCACAATGCCAACAGCACCAGCTTCATTCCAATCTACTGGTTTGACCACCCCTGTCTCTTCCGTGTTTGGAGCCATTTGCACTGGTGAACTATTTTGCATGTGCGCTCGATGTCTACTTCTAAAAGCTCCATTCTTGCCAAGGCTTCCACTCACAGCCTCCCATGAGTTTTCGTTGCAAGCTCTGAAAGCTGATACTCTGCGACAGATGAAGGAAACAGGACACTTGCCACCGCCTTCTTCACCTGCACAACCTGTTAGTCCGACGTCTAGTCTCACTGTGCAGATACCTCTCTCAACTGCACCATTTTATAACCTCAAAAGATGATCATCGCTTCTCTATGCTTTTCTTTATTGATCTTCAAGGTTTTATTTTAATTTGAAGATTATTATACCTTTTTCACTTTTAATTTATTGCCTCCATTTTACATTTTTTTCTTTAAACCTAAATTTTCATCCATACAGAAAATGCCAATAAAAGTATAATGATATAATACGTTGATACACAGTTCTGATGACTTGTGAATTTTCAGATATTATTCTGGTACAAACAAATGGAAAAACTCTAATATAGATGAGATTTGTAAATAGCAATCCATGTTTGAAGCTGTCACAGCCAATCAGTGGAGGTTTATGAATAAAGCATCTTTCACGGTCACTAAACTATCTAGTCAGCATGCAGTGGTGTATTTATTTCCCCTCTTGTTAGACGCTCCATGGCAATTCTCAGGAAGTACTCACATTCTAGCAAAAGTTAGCCAGCCTCTCAGGCTTATCTTTCTGGGTTCAAATCGGCCAATTGAAGGAAGACTCTTTAATGTCAGCATGTATATTTATATTCGACCAACAAGCTTGTCAGCGCTGTCATATGTTGTTTTTAACTAGCTGGCAGCTGTACGCCTAAAAAGAGCCATGCTGCTTATAAAAGGAATAGATTGATGGGGTAAGGCAGCGACTTGATCCTTTTACTAAAATTAACTTGTCTGACTTTTAGATCAGAGATGAGTTATTGTAGCCAGTACAGGATGTTTGTGTTGGAATTTATATTGGCAGCCTGGATGACCTGAAAGATTCACAAAACAAGGTTTTCTGAATAGTTAACTATGAGATTGTGGTAAAAGGTTTACATAGCTTTTCACAGAATAAGATTAAGAGTGACATAAAGGAAGCTGAAACTGACTGAGAGTAAAGCATCAGCATCGGTACGGCTGCCGAGCTATTTGTTGAACGCTTAGGTGCATGGCTGTCACTCCTGGCTACAAGATATATTTTGAGGATGTCATTTAGCCTGCTCACATCACTGCTCATCGCGACACGAGTAAGCAGGTTGTTGGAGAGTCATTGTTTCGAAGGGGCTACATTTAGTACAAGGCCTCTCCAGCCTCTCAAGCATGTGTTTTTCATGTCTCATTATCCACACATCTTCGTGTTGATTGTAGCAATTACACTCATCCTATTGCCTTCTCTGACAACAATTATGCCTAGAAAATCAAAGCTGAATGAGAAGAGCGGTAATTGCTAGAATTAATTACTCGTACTTAAAATTCTATTGGTATTCTTATGGAACTAAGCTTGTTGTCAACATGGCAATTCCAACCTTTTCAACTGATTCAGCCTTAGAGCATAGCCTTAGATTCATACCATCTGCTCAATCTATTCAGGCCGATGTATATAAACACTTTATATATCCTTTTATATAAACACTGCTCAGTTGCTATGGATTCAGTTCTTCATAAAGTATTTCACTTTTTACGAATATTATTAAAAATTAAATCTACTTCTATGATTTAGTGCTGCTCCTTACTATGCAACATCCAGCTTGCATTTGCTCAACAATACTAAAAATTTCAATAAGTTTTAAAACTCTTAAAATCATAATGTGCAAAGTTCTTACAGCTACCGTAACTGGATAAAATAAACAAGAAATGATTTTTAAATGAGCTGCTTACAGTGATTCTACGAATGAGTTTGTTTTAAATATAATATAGCGACTTTATCGAGTGTATTTTCAATATAATATTTTTATTTCTAGTGCTTGATCCAGTATTGAATGTAAAGCATGTATAAGGTAGAACAATGCTCCAAGATTATTACCTTTTCTTGGCTAATACTGGTTCAATAGATTTGCATGCACAATAATGTCATTGTAAGTAGAAAAAATTCTGTAAATACATGTTTCCTATAAATTATTATAAGTTTCTATTAATAAATACTTGAACAAGGTAACAGCTTAACTCTCAACTTTCATCAACTCGAAAACTTAAAAAGTTTTTACTTGAAAACACTAAAAGTAAAAATAAACAGGTGCTGAGTAGCAAAGAACTAAAAATGTGTTTCATAGGCAGCATGTTAGCACATGCAAAATGTGTTAACGTGTTAATAAATGTTAGCATCTGTTAAATTTGATAGCATGTTGGCTGAAAGCATTCATCTAGGAGGTTTAAACGGTTGCCAAATGATTCCTACTTTATCAGGTAAAGTACATGTCATTTCTACTGCTGCCTACAACTGACATCTCAAGGAAATCTCTTTGTACAATACATTTCTTTGCCTGGTCAGGCTAGGAGTTTCCTGTTTAGTTCTTGTTTCAACACCTAATCATCAACCAACCGCTTTTATCACCCGAAAATGTTTTACTCTCCCATCAAATCGTAATTATTTCAATTATTTTACAGATTAAATGCTTAAAACTTCTCAACTATTGTCTGTTTGGTGTGAAGAGAAGAAAGAGAAGCAAGTGTGGTGAGCGATTGAGAGAGCAATTATTCCGGGTGCAAACGACGTGTTTCTTTCAACAAGCTGATAGAGAAAGATTGTTTGTAATTGTCACAATTATGGCTATTTGCTACCATTCTATTTTACCACAGACAGATTTAAACTTGTTGTTTTCTTCTATTGTCATTGTGATTAGAGCAATACATTAAACCAGCAGTTGAAAGAATATTACCTCCAGGCAGGCGGTCAGTGTGGCGTGTAAATTTGTGAAATCATTTGGTAACAGCTAGTGATTGACTCGTCTATTGACTGATATATTAAAGTAAAGAGATCACTAAGGCAAAACAGTCAGACAAAAAGTTCCATACACAACCTCTATTTATTGTCAGTAATTGGTAGGCTTTAGTCTGTCAAAGTAGTTTCTTATTCATGTAAATAAACACACTCGAAATTATAATCATATGCAAATGATAAAACATGCTTCCCTGCTCCTTCCATATTGATTATAAAAGGAATTGTTACTGGAATTGAGTTCAGACCTTAATTTAACTCTTTTATAAATATCTGCATTAGTTTCTGGATCATTTTAATATTGCTTTCATATAGGGGTTTAGGCTTTTATAAATTTACAGACTTAAGGATTTATACCAGAAGTTGAGTTTTTACTAGTGTTTAGTAATATACTACACTTATTTACTAAAATCTATTCACTGGTATAAACATATCGTATCAGCTCTTGTGTGAGTGAACACAGGAGCGAACGAAGGAGCGAACACAGGAGCGAACACAAAATCAGCAATTTTAATGATGATTCTGTGTTTTGTAAAAAGGAACAAGGAACCATCAATAAAAAATAATCAAGACTCACAAAAACTTGGGGTGTCTCATTACTGGCTAATAAATTGGGAAGGTTTCAATATTAATCAATACAGTAAAGCGGAATTGCGATAGGAAGGCCAACACCCCAGCAATACTAACATCTGCGGATAGTATAAGTTTAAAACTACTTGCAGAAAACAAAAATAGTTTCAAAGATCAAATAGTCCCAGTTAAATGTAAAATACTGCAAAACACTAGGGGTAGTACTGCACCACAACACTACTGAGGGACACTAAGGGTAGTACTGCATTACAACAATACTGTGAGACACCTGGGGTAGTACAGCATTACAACAATACTGCAGGACACTAGAGGTCATCACAACAATACTACATCACAACAATACTAAAGAACACTAGGGGTAGTACTGCATTACAACAATACTGCAGGACACTAGGGGTAGTACTGCATTACAACAATACTGCGGGACACTAAGGGTAGTACTGCATTACAACAATACTGTGAGACACTAGAGGTAGTACTGCATTACAACAATACTAAAGGACACTAGGGGTAGTACTGCATCACAACAATACTGCAGGACACTAGGGGTAGTACTGCATCACAACAATACTGCCGGACACTAGGGGTAGTACTGCATCACTACAATACTGCGGGACACTAGGGGTAGTACTGCATCACAACAATACTGTGGGACACTAGAGGTAGTACTGCATCACAAAAATACTGCAGGACACTAGGGGTAGTACTGCATTACAACAATGTACAAGAAAATAGCGTCATTTACTTTGCACAAACAAATGCAGCATCATGAGACAGCATCATGACACAACAACATGAGACAGTATCATGAGACGAGATAGCAATACTATATGTGGTACTTCTATACCCCATCACCAAACCAACCTAAACTGGCCTAACTCTATGAGCTGTGTTTACATAGATGTAATTCTAAGGCAGCTTCCAAGTAGCAGCAGTAACCATGATTAGTTCTAGCCTAGATGCCAACTGAATTACCTCAAACATTTAACTGCAACAGAAAAGGCTGCCACCAAAAATTTTCCTCAACAAAAAAGCAATTATTTATATTCTTTATCAATGCTCCAGAGTGTAAGAGAGATTGAAGTGTGCAGCTTAAACAGACAGCATTTTCCTGTTATTACTGCATAGGAAGAGGAGGGATCGCCATACTACCTTATCTAACAACCCAATAAAAGAGCAACAGATAACTGCCGCTTAAACATGCTATAAACCAAACGTCTCCAGTATTAAATGAGAGGTTTTTTACTGGTAATTTTTACCCTTGGAAATTAATCATTTTATTACACCTGTTTTTCTAATGTTAAGACTATCTGTCTAGTACCCACCTGAATTTGCCATATCATACAAGATTTCATCTTTCATATCGTTAGACAGTAATTCCCCATTGAGTACTTTTATTATCGAAAGCTTTCTAAGCATTTTGGTTTATTATTCTTGTATTGGTGTGATTACCTTGCCTCGCTCTATTCGATTGGCTAGTAAAATGGTTAGACAAAGTGTCCTCCACATTTATTGCTCTCAACAGCCAAAGATCCAAATTCATCTAGCAAAAAGTTCAATAATTATCAAATAATAAACTTGGTGTGTGCCAAAGTAACACAGCGTAAGATCTATACTATTTTTGAAATATTTAAAAAAAAACAGTATTTGTATGTGTTCACATCTCTGGTTGGCTTGGTTGAGAGGTGAAAGATGCAGGGTGGGGGGAATAGAGGTTGAAGATTCACTTTCTGAGCTCTACTTGATTGACCAAACTAGTGGATACTGTTTTCTGTTAGTAGCTTACAACTAATGACAAAGAGCTAGTCTCTGAATCCTACCTATATACTAGAAAGGCTTATCATCTCTCACATAAAATGAGATCAGGCAACTCCAAGTTTTCACTGTGGTAAGCCAGCATTATTCAAGGAAACTGGTGTGATGAGAGCCTATTTACAGCGAGTGACGGTAAAAACTCTTACTTTGGTTAGTGGTCATTTCTAATAGTTGATCTTTTGTACAAGCTTCCTATAAAACTTAGCACAAATTTGACCACCCGGCTAATAGTAGGCCTAGTACTTTGACCTAAATTCTACAGCGGGTCATCACTGATTGCTATCTTCACTGTAAAGCCTGCATAGCATGAAGACTCTTGACTACCTTCAGAATACCTCTGGCTATACCTTTACTGATGCCTTTGCCTTCACCCCTACCCAAACCTCTACCTTTACTGATGCCTTTGCCTTCACCCCTACCCAAACCTCTACCTTTACTGCTACCTTTACCTTCACCCCTACCCAAACCTCTGCCTTTACTGCTGCCTTTACCTTCACCCCTACCCAAACCTATACCTTTACTGCTGCTTTTGCCTTCACCCCTACCCAAACCTCTACCTTTACTGCTGCCTTTGCCTTCACCCCTACCCAAACATCAACCTTTACTGCTGCCTTTGCCTTCACCCCTACCCAAACATCAACCTTTACTGCTGCCTTTGCCTTCACCCCTACCTAAACCTCTACCTTTACTGCTGCCTTTGCCTTCACCCCTACCTAAACCTCTACCTTTACTGCTCCTTTGCCTTCACCTTTACCTAAACCTATACCTTTACTGCTGCCTTTGCCTTCAACCCTACCCAAACCTCTACCTTCGCTTCTGACTTTTCCTGCCTCTGACTCTACTACCTCCACTTCTATTTCGCCACTGCCGCCTCCGCCTTTGCCTCCGCTTCCACCTCTGCCTCCATGTGAAACGTGAAAACCAACAAAAAGCAAATATCATTTTCAATATTTTTACATTTTTTGTTCCTTGCAATGTGTAAATTTAATAGGATCTTTATTATTGAAATTGAAACACAAGTCAAGTGATATACTTATATCTTTGTCACTGATATTTCTAAAGATACATACATGTAAGTCAAGTGATATACTTATATCTTTGTCACTGATATCTCAAAAGAAATGCAAATCAAAAGATATACCTATAGCTTTGTTCCTGATGTTTGAACAGAAAAGCAATTCAAGTGACATACTACCAGAACACAAGGACCTGAAGTAGCTCTTTAGCACTGAAATCAGGACACACCTAGTCAGCTAAAATAACATGTTGAAACTAATCGTTTCGTTTTAGTCTTTGACATTTAATTCTTAGAGCCAGTATCTATTTAACAGTGACAAGTGTTTGGTGAACGTTGACCAGTACTTCGTAACTAGTGTACAGCAACCAGTGTTAAGTGTTCAGTAACCAGTGTTAAGTGTACAGCAACCAGCGTTAAGTGTTCAGTGACCGGTGTTAAGTGTTCAGTGACCAGTGTTAAGTGTTCAGTAACCAGTGTTAAGTGTTCAGTAACCAGTGTTAAGTGTTGAGTAACCAGTGGTAAGTGTTCAGTAACCAGTGCTAAGTGTTCAGTAACCAGTGTTAAGTAACTAGTGTTAAGTGTTGAGTAACCAGTGTTAAGTGTTCAGTGACCAGCGTTAAGTGTTCAGTGACCAGCGTTAAGTGTTCAGTGACCATCGTTAAGTGTTCAGTAACCAGTGTTAAGTGTTGAGTAACCAGTGTTAAGTGTTGAGTAACCAGTGTTAAGTGTTGAGTAACCAGTGTTAAGTGTTGAGTAACCAGTGTTAAGTGTTGAGTAACCAGTGTTAAGTGTTCAGTAACCAGTGTTAATTGTTGAGTAACCAGTGTTAAGTGTTCAGTAACCAGTGTTAAGTGTTCAGTAACCAGTGTTAAGTGTTGAGTAACCAGTGTTAAGTGTTCAGTAACCAGTGCTGAGTGTTCAGTAACCAGTGTTAAGTGTTCAGTAACCAGTGTTAAGTGTTCAGTGACTAGTGTAAAGTGTTCAGTAACCAGTGTTAAGTGTTCAGTAACCAGGGTTAAGTGTTCAGCAACCAGTGCTAAGTGTTCAGCAACCAGTGCTAAGTGTTCAGCAACCAGTGTTAAGTGTTCAGCAACCAGTGCTAAGTGTTGAGCAACCAGTGTTAAGTGTTCAGTAACCAGTGTTAAGTGTTCAGTAACCAGTGTTAAGTGTTCAGTAACCAGTGTTAAGTGTTCAGTAACCAGTGTTAAGTGTTCAGTGACTAGTGTAAAGTGTTCAGTAACCAGTGTTAAGTGTTCAGTAACCAGTGTTAAGTGTTCAGCAACCAGTGCTAAGTGTTCAGCAACCAGTGCTAAGTGTTCAGCAACCAGTGTTAAGTGTTCAGCAACCAGTGCTAAGTGTTGAGCAACCAGTGTTAAGTGTTCAGTAACCAGTGTTAAGTGTTCAGTAACCAGTGTTAAGTGTTGAGTAACCAGTGTTAAGTGTTCAGTAACCAGTGTTAAGTGTTGAGTAACCAGTGTTAAGTGTTCAGCAACTAGTGTTAAGTGTTCAGTGACTAGTGTAAAGTGTTTGGTGTCCCATGTACAATTACGAGTGTCAATTGACCCTTGACCTTTAAAATCTTTGTCAAAAATTGAAATTAAATCTGCACTGTTATTACTGCTTCTTCCAATCAAGTAAATCACAGTTCTCAATGTCACCGATGGTCATGTCCCAAAAATGTATTTACGAGTTGAGAATTGGAACAAAGTGAGATAACTAGTTTTATGGCCACTCTATCAACTGTTACGTATCACAATAGCTAGAGATTGCATATCCTATGGGTGACTCCGACCGGCATAGACCAGTCATCTACTGTATATTGTCAGCCAGACATCCAAACAAAACACAATGTACGTCTATGGATTCACTTGCTGCGCTGTCAGATTCGTTTAATTGCCTCACGGAGCAGACAAGCTTGTTATAGATGATATTCGTAAACTGTTGATCACATGATTTTCGCTGCCCAATCAGCAATGTTTAAACAGAAAATACCTGTCAGCAGTGTTTTATATCTGGATATCACTATTTACCATATCTAGATGAGGTATATTTATGCGCTGTGGTTTATAGAAGCCAAAGTTTTGAAGCTGACTTGTCACTTTATAGCTTCTAGTAGAGTAAAACCGTTTTCCTATAACTTGGGTTATTCCACTCGCTAACTTTCTGTTCAGATGTAAAATAGCATGATGGAGATATACAAGCGATAATGTAGGTCAACCAGTTGTTCTGAGTATTTCAGCTCCACTACAACAATCTAATTATTCACATAGACACCTAAATGGGGCAACAAAGTGTTCAAGTGCAGTATGTCTATAATTATATAGATACATGTATATAAACATAAAGGCAGCATACAAACAATACAATTATATAGCATATAAAGACAGCATACAGACAGCACATCTATACAGGGTATAAATACAGCATACAGATAACACATGTACATGTATATAGTATATAAAGATAGCATACAGATAATGCATGTATATAGTACATAGTATATAAAGACAGTATACAGACAATTCATGTATATAGTATATAGACAACATACAGACAGTACATGTTTATTGTATAATAGACGCATACAGACAACACATGTATGTAGTATATAGACAACATACAGACAGTACATGTTTATAGTATATAAAGACAGCGTACAGACAATACATGTATATAGTATATAAAGACAACATACAGGCAGTACATGTATATAGTATATAAAGACAGCATACAGGCAGTACATGTATATAGTATATACAGACAGCATACAGACAGTACATGTATATAGTATATAAAGACAGCATACAGATAATACATGTATATAGTATATAAATACAACATACAGACAATGCATGTATATAGTATATAAATACAGCATACAGATAATACATGTATATAGTATACAAAGACAGTATACAGGCAGTATATGTATATAGTATATAAAGACAGCATACAGACAGTACATGCATATAGTATATAAAGACAGCATACAGATAATACATATATATAGTATATAAATACAGCATACAGACAATACATGTATATAGTATATAAATACAGCATACAGATAATACATGTATATAGTATATAAAGAAAGCGTACAGATAATACATGTATATAGTATATAAAGAGAGTAAACAGGCAACACACGTATATAGTATATAAATACAGCATACAGATAATACATGTATATAGTATATAAAGACAGCATACAGGCAGTATATGTATATAGTATATAAAGACAGCATACAGACAGTACATGCATATAGTATATAAAGACAGCATACAGATAATACATGTATATAGTATATAAATACAGCATACAGACAATACATGTATATAGTATATAAATACAGCATACAGGCAGTATATGTATATAGTATATAAAGACAGCATACAGACAGTACATGCATATAGTATATAAAGACAGCATACAGATAATACATGTATATAGTATATAAATACAGCATACAGACGATACATGTATATAGTATATAAATACAGCATACAGATAATACATGTATATAGTATATAAAGAAAGCGTACAGATAATACATGTATATAGTATATAAAGAAAGCGTACAGATAATACATGTATATAGTATATAAAGACAGTACACAGGCAGTATATGTATATAGTATAACAAGACAGCATACAGACAGTACATGCATATAGTATATAAAGACAGCATACAGATAATACATGTATATAGTATATAAATACAGCATACAGACAATACATGTATATAGTATATAAATACAACATACAGATAATACATGTATATAGTATATAAAGAAAGCGTACAGATAATACATGTATATACATGTAGTATATAAAGAGAGTAAACAGGCAACACACGTATATCTAAATATATATATATTTTCAAAGTTTGTCATCGTATGTGTATTTGTAGGATTGATTGTCCGGCTATACGGTAGATCTTAAAATTTTAGAATAAAGTTTCCATACTAAAGAAGATTTGATCTCGCACCCTGCTGTTCACCAGTCTGACGCCTTACCCACTAGACTACAGAAATCGAAATGCCAGCTAGCCAATATAAGTAATTATATGAGAGCAAATACCTAACTGCTAACGTACAGCAGGGGGGAGGGGTTTGGGGGGGGGTCATAGCATAATGTAACAAGAAGCTGTTTGCTCACATTAATAAACATACTGGCTAATAGAGCGCAGGCTAATAGCGAGCAACTCTCACTACTTCTAAGAAGACAAAACGGTTTTTCATGATATGTAAGTTTGATAGTTAGAATGTCTAATGTTGTTATATGTTAAATACAAATCAGTTTTCTGTCCAAAGACTTTTCTATTATCCAGGCAACGCCGGGTAACACAGCTAGTCTATATATATGAATGTGAGTCTTAGTCTGTCCAGTTAAAGTGGTTGAGTTTCAGTAACGGAAAATCTGCTTCGCAGAGGATTCGGTCTTGGAACTGGAGGTTCTGGGAACAGTTCTGGAGGCATCAAGCTTATCCATTAGGCTACACCTGCAACTGGCCATAATGATCAATGATAGTGAAGATATTCATTACATACATAGTTTAAAATACGCATAATGGCATTGCGTCATTGCGTCACACGGTGGGCTCCCGGGTAATAAAGACAGCTTATAAACAGTTACAGGTACAGGTAGTGTAATGATAGGGTAGTCGGTAATGTAGTAATGTAATGTAAAGTAATGTTTTTTATTACTTATGCAATGCAGGGCATTCATCTAGTAGTATATAAAGAGAGCATTCACCTAGTAGTATATGAAGACCGCATACAGGTTGGCATATATATTGGTGTTATTCACTTAGTACTCTAATTCCATGTATATGCATCATCCTGAGTCTAACCAACATTGACTAATATTTCATCTTGCCCATGCGAACGTTTTTCTACCTAACCACTATTATGGCTGCTAAAGCTCTCAAAGTGAGACGTGATACCTTCACTCCACCATCTGCCTATTATAATTTGATCATCTATTCACTAACTACTGGTGTATAAACATAACATCTTAAGGAAAAGAAGTCTAAACCAACGCTGCTGTATGTTTGCTTGGACAAACTCAGAGTTTCCTGTTTAGCTCTTGTTTCAATACCTAATCATCAACCAACCGCTTTTATCACCTGAAAATGTTTTACTCTACCATCAAATCGTAATTATTTTAATTATTTTACCCATTAAATGCGTAAAACTTCTCAACTATTGTCTGTTTGGTGTGAAGAGAAGAAAGAGAAGCAAGTGTGGTGAGCGATTGAGAGAGCAATTATTCCGGGTGCAAACGACGTGTTTCTTTCAACAAGCTGATAGAAAAAGATTGTTTGTAATTGTCACAATTATGGCTATTTTCTATTATTCTATTTTACCACAGACAGATTTAAACTTGTTGTTTTCTTTTATTGTCATTGTGATTAGAGTAATACATTAGACCAGCTATTGAAAGAATATTACTTCTAAGCAGGCGGTCAGTGTGGCGTGTAAATTTGTGAAATAATTTGGTAACAGCTAGTGACTGGCTGTTCTATTGGCTGATATTAGCTAGTGGTCGGCTGTTCAATTGGCT
The DNA here is from genome assembly GCF_963576615.1 of Watersipora subatra. Lineage (NCBI taxonomy): Eukaryota > Metazoa > Bryozoa > Gymnolaemata > Cheilostomatida > Watersiporidae > Watersipora > Watersipora subatra. The sequence goes on along the minus strand of NC_088716.1, from coordinate 63,682,092 downwards.
GATATGAGCCAGTGATTGGCTGTCTATTGGCTAATATAAGCCAGTGATTGGCTGGTCTATTGACTGTTATATTAAAGCAAAGGGATCTCTAATGAAAGGTTCCGTACAGGTCGACCTTTATTTATTATCAGTAATTTGTAGTTGGTGTTTCTTATTCAACTATATACATAGCCTAACAACAAAAACAAGATGCGTGCAGTAAAATATAATTTCTAAAACATTTCATACTTTTTGGTACCTCACATCAGCAACAGCTCTCAAGCTAGTAATTATCCTAGTTACAGTTCTCAAAATGTTGCAGAATCACATTAACAATGTGAAAAGAGCTTTTTAGTGGTAGTAGTAGTAGTAGAGCACTCAGTATATCAGTATAATAGCGGTAATGTGTACAATGCAAAAACCTAAGTACAGCTAACCTGTGCGCAATTAATCAGGGCTAAAACTATGTCAATTGTTACTAATATTATTAATTAAAAACTTCCTCCATAACCTCATTCATGAGCAAGGACTTTTTGTTGTTTAATTTAATGGTAAGCTGAGTTTCTTACAGGCCTTTTTCTGTTCTCTAGATTTGTATTTGCTTCTCTAGGTCTACCTCCTACTTCAAGGTTTACCATACAGAAGTAGCAGGCCTTTCCTACTTCAAGGTGTACCATACAAAATAAGCAGGACTTTCCTACTTTAGGGTTTACCATACAGAAGAAGCAGGACTTACCTACTTTAGGGTTTACCATGCAAAAGAAGCAGGACTTTCCTACTTTAGGGTTTACCCTGCAGAAGAAGCAGGACTTTCCTACTTTAGGGTTTACCATGCAGAAGAAGCAGTCAATCAGGTTGAGTATTTGTTGAGAAACCTTATTCTTTGTTGTTTTTATGTCTTTTACACTGTTTCTCACGAGTTTATTAAGATTATGGTATAACAATTTGTTTTTAAAAAAAACCATTCTACCTTTTTAGTCAACAGTCAATACCCACTTCTACGTAAATGAAATTTTTTAAGGAAGTGTAAAAAAGTTCAAATACTTTGGTGTTACAATCAATACGAATGTCGAACTAGACTCCAACCTGAATGCTCGCGTTATATATGCCTTTTTAACCTTTGGAGCGCCTGCGAATAGATGTCAGCACTCACAACAGGATGTCAGCACTCACAGTTTCCTTAAAACACAGTATCAGACCAGCTGGCTACTTTCATCTCATATTCAAAGATGTCCTCAAATACAACCTAAAAGTTTGGAGGGTTGATGATAGTTAGTGCGCAGTGTTGTCCAAATGGTATTTTATCAAATAGTTGAGTTCACTGTGATGTCTGGTATTCTATCAAATAGTTGAATTAATCGTGTTTCCTAATGTTCTATCAGCTAGTTTTGTTTGTTGTGCTTCCGTTGCAACCACTGCCTATTTATAATGTATGTCTTCTTGGACTACAGATTTGACTGTCGTGGTTGCACCACATCATTTCCCTGTATAGATGTCATATGAGAGTAGCTCTAGTCTATATCTGATAAAAACCATACTTCTAACGTGATAAAAATGCTTGCGGCGGTTATGAAACTACAGATAACAAATAAAGATGTAGGGTGCATGAAGATATGCTAGCAATAAACATACAGAAAAAAGAGCACTTGATTTAGAGAAGTGCAAGAGGATACTATTTCTGTTCAAAATAAATATTTTTATGGCCACTTGACAAACTTTTATCTATTGCATGAGCTCTTGCTCTGTGTATTAATAACTCTACTCGTATTAGACACATCTTACTTGTTGTCACACGTTTGAACATTACACGTCATACATTTATGGTATTACTTGCTCACCTCTCAAATATGTACGCTTTATTGTCGTACAGAGAAGGTAAGTTTTTGATTTTTGAGGCGACGAGAAATTAACACGTAATTCGCTAGCTGTCGTGTTAACTTCATCTAAAACAAGAAGAACATCAAAGTTTGCATTCTTTGGTAGTTACTGGCTTGCTCTGAAAAGGCAGGTATAAATGGCATTGAGTTGAAAGGAATTAAAAAATTGCGTTATAGCGCTGTTCAAGTGACTTTTCTTTGATATCATAGTTACATCCCTTTTTAGCCAATCTTCATTATTTTATGTTCGCAAAAAACCTATCAAGATTACTTACAAGCCCTCAACACCTCATTCAACATATTCCATATTAAATCAGCATTCTTTTATCAACTCCAACTCAGCTCTTTATCTCTCAAACCTTCGACTACCACAATTAGACGAATCTTACTCTATCACCATCGCTAGTCACTTCAGCATATTAACTCAAACTCAAATTCTCTACCCCTTTCCTTAACCGCTTGTCTTATTGTAAGGAATTTATGTTTCCTCACAAACACTCTCTTGTCTACCTCCTCCTTTTGCTCCTCTAACTTACCGCTCTCATTCTTTCTATTTATATCGCACCTTCACGAGTAGAATCTGCACCATCTAGATCAAACTCTGCACCTCTTAACATTTCTCTACAGCTGTGTCCAATAGCTTTTAATAATGGCGCTAATTTAGTTCCACCTTCGTATCCTTTACTCTCAATTGCACTCTCAATACACTTACTCATTCCTCCACCAACCATCATCATGCTCATAACCACCATCAGCAACCAACCATCACCACTAATTGCACCGCAATTCACATCAAAAACACCATCTATTCAATTGTTCGTTTCCTTTCTTCTTTTGTTAACTCTCACCTTCTCCGATTTCTCAGCGAATATTTAATCAATTTAAATACTTCATGTCAACTGCACCGACACATTTTCTGTACTCACACTTCACCTCACCAGCATGTCTGTTATAGGATGCACACGCATCTCATTCCTACCGAAACTCGAGTCGCTGCACTCCTTAGTTGACAATCCTAAGAAAAAAGCTACAATTTTGGCAGTTGCGCCCTTTTGTGTGAAGAAAAATAACCATTTTTCTTTCAACGCTCGCGTATAAAGGAGCTTTATGACTACATCCGGCAGCTTCATCAAATTATTAGTACTAGCAGTAGACTTGTGATGTTATGTTATTAGTACTAGCAGTAGACTCGTGATGTTATGTTATTAGTACTAGCAGTAGACTCGTGATGTTATGTTATTAGTATTAGCAGTAGACTCATGATGTTATGTTATTAGTACTAGCAGTAGACTCATAATGTTATGTTATTAGTACTAGCAGTAGACTCACGATGTTATGTTATTAACACTAGCAGTAGACTCATGATGTTATGTTATTAGTACTAGCAGTAGACTCATGATGTTATGTTATTAGTACTAGCAGTAGACTCGTGATGTTATATTATTAGTACTAGCAGTAGAATAGTGATGTTATGTTATTAGTACTAGCAGTAGACTCGTGATGTTATGTTATTAGTACTAGCAGTAGACTCGTGATGTTATGTTATTAGTATTAGCAGTAGACTCATGATGTTATGTTATTAGTATTAGCAGTAGACTCATGATGTTATGTTATTAGTACTAGCAGTAGACTTGTGATGTTATGTTATTAGTACTAGCAGTAGACTCGTAATGTTATGTTATTAGTACTAGCAGTAAACTCACGATGTTACGTTATTAACACTAGCAGTAGACTCATGATGTTATGTTATTAGTACTAGCTGTAGACTCATGATGTTATGTTATTAGTACTAGTACATGTAGGAGGTCGATTACGTAAAGTTTACACTTTCAGGAAACCAAAGCCATCAGCAAGTCATTTGAACATTTTTAACAAACTAAATGCTTTTTAGCAAGTCTGATAGAAAAAATTCGTATGACTATGTTGTGATTGTTGACCAATTTACTGTTTTACGCTAACATATAAATATATAGTGCTTCTCTTTAAGAGACCCACGTTACAGTGTGTTGACTATCTGATTGTACCGCTCTCCTGTTGTTAGAATCTTAACGCTTTCCTATTGCTAGAATGTTACAGTGTGTTAACTATCTGATTGTAGCGCTGTCCTGTTGCTAGAATGTTGGCTGTTAAAATGGCATAGCAGCTATAAAGCTAGACACCAAGAAAGAGGATTTATTAAAACAAACAGAAGCATGACTCTAGTCGCAGTTGATCGTGAGAGAGATACCTACAGACAGAAGAAAACATTTGCTCGAGCGATTTGTGATGCTCTAATGAACAAAGACAGATATTGCCTAAGTGTCCAACTAAACAAAATAATCTGGGTAGGTACCGTTTTTATTTACATATCTCATTTTTGTCACGGAGGCTAAAGACCTCGAAATATCTGCTATGTGGAGTGTGAAAATAAACACTCCTTATCAGCATTAAATTTATAGCTTTTTAAATAAATTAGCTAGAACTAGTATGTGATTTGAATATATTAGCTATCCATTTACATATATTGCATTTACTGAATATATACTGTATATAGGTGATTGAAAAGCTACCTAGATATGGAGCAGAGGTTTGTTACCTGTTGAAATGTCCTGAACAGTTGACAGATAAAAGCATGCTGACCCTCTATTTAAACAATGAACTGTTACACACCGAGATAATTTTTATAGATTTACTTCAGTTTTGGTTATACATGTATTATGTTACTAGAAAAGGTTTGACATACAAGAAATTTGTTCACTGGAGACCGGAGATGGAAAATCACCGATTAGATATTCCATTACTGAAGCGAGAGGAGACACCAGTAAGTATCCTCAAAGGCTATTCGCTACTCTTCTTTACCGACTCTACCAATTCTTCCCATCTCTACTCAACTCTGCTCAACTCTGCTCAACTCTACTCAACTCTACTCAACTCTACTCAACTCTACTCAACTCTACTCAACTCTACTCAACTCTACTCAACTATACTCAACTATACTCAACTATACTCAACTATACTCAACTATACTCAACTATACTCAACTATGCTCAACTCTACTCAACTCTACATAACTATGGCGCCTTACAGTGCCTCGCGTTGCGTGTTCACAACTCGAGTTGTACAACTCGAGTTGCGCAATTCGAGTTGGGAACACGCAACGCGACTTTGTAAAAGTAAGGTGCAATATATTGGTATTACGGTAGCATAACCGTAGATCTGGTTATATTAACAATGGTACATCACTAGGCACCCGTTAGCTAATAGAAATTAAACTATGTATGTATGTACTGTAAAACTATAGCTAATGGCGAATTATAGTGTGCCGAGTTTGCAACTCGAGTTGTACAACTCGAGTTATATTTACCAACTCGAGTTTGTAAATATAACTCGAGTTGTACAATTCGAGTTATATTTAACTCGAGTTGAATTCAACTTGAGTTTTGTAACTCGAGTTGTACAACTGGAGTTACACAACTCGAGTTCATCAAAAATCCAGGCCGAGTTCTTTTAACAGCAACTCGAGTTCAACAACTCGGCTTGAGAACATCTCATCATTTCATTTTCTCTAGCTATATTTTCTATAAATGGAAGTTATTTTGGTGCATTATTAAACGCCGTTGAAATAATTTCTTGTTCATTTTCGGTGTTCATTCAGGTTTTTGTCAGGTTCTAGAGAGATAACTCTTTTTTCATTTGAAAAAGGAGTGACCCAGCTCCAGGCCTGCCAACCCAAGAGTGGGGCAATGCGTGAGATTTGGTTTTGGTGCAATTGATGTATCAATGATAGTATATACAACATTGTGGAAATTGGGGCAAAAATCTCACGCATTTCTCATGCATTTTCATTTTTTCTTTGGGGTGATTTCGTCAGTCTCTCGCCCAATGCGTGAGAGTTGGCAGGTATGCCCAGCTCCCACATAGATTGTTTTTTAGTTTGCTTCTTACATTCTACAATTGTTTTTGTCTCGTTATATTTATAGAAATAAATATGCGTAAATATCGCCAATATATATAATTTAAATGTGTATATATATTTAAATTTTTGTTATTAAATTTCTGTAAATGCTCTGTAAATGAGACACTCCAATTACTCACTTTGCTTTTTTACAGACCCGTGTTAGTTTTGCGTAACACAACTCGAGTTCATCAAAAACCCAGGCCGAGTTGTACAACACGGCAACTCAGGTTGTACAACTCGAGTTACGAACACACAACGCGAGGCACTGTAAGGCGCCATAACTCAACTATACTCAACTATACTCAACTCTACTAAACTCTACTAAACTCTACTAAACTCTACTAAACTCTACTCAACTCTACTTAACTCTCCTCAACTCTACTCAACTCTACTCAACTATACTCAACTATACTCAACTATACTCAACTATACTCAACTATACTCAACTCTACTCAAATCTACTCAACTCTACTCAACTCTACTCAACTCTACTCAACTATACTCTACTCAATTCTACTCATCAACAACCTGGCTAATAGCCGGCCTATTCCTTCCTCTTTTCTATTTTACAATTTTGTTTGTCAAAATGAATTTTACCCTCTAAAAAAGTTGTGACTACAAATATGAAAGAAAATATTGATATATACCAGGTATGCTAAAAGAGTTGAAATCAAAAGTAGATTTTAACGTGAAGCTGAGACCAGAGGAAATGACTCCCCTTCATTTGGCAGTCAGAGTACAAGACAAGGCAGTACTCAAATACCTCATCAAACACGCCAATGTGCGACTCAATGGTACAGATTATGAGGTGAGCTTTTGTAAAACATTCTCAATGCTTTCTCTTTATTAATAATATAATCAAACTTCTAATTTTATTTAGTGGTTTAATCAACTTTTATACTGGCCAGCTAGCTAGCCATCAGGATATGAAAACTATTAAATTATTTACGTGGATTATAAATAATCTACTCAGTAAACTGTGAATCATATTCAATCAATAACTATCATCTATAGTAGATGACTACCATCTGTGATAGATAACTAACATCTATGATAGATGACTAACATTTATGGTTAGATGACTAATACTTACAATAGATGAGTAAAACTTACAGTAGATGAGTAACACTTACAGTAGGTAAGTTACACATATGGTAGATAATTACACGTATAGTAGATGAGTTACACTTACGGTAGATGAGTTACACTTACGGTAGATTAGTTACACTTACGGTAGATGAGTTATACTTAAAGTAGATGAGTTACACTTACGGTAGATGAGCTACACTTACGGTAGATAAGTTACACTTACGGTAGATGAGTTACACTTACAGTAGATAAGTTACACTTGGTGTTGACGACACAGTTGGTGACTAGTACAAATCTCTCTGCTCTATATTTAGATCAAGGTCAATAAGTTAAACTGACAATAAACCACTTTCATGTTCTCTTTTCACCGCTGACCACTTGTATATGAACACATGCGTGATACAGGGACAAACGGCCTTACACTGCGCTGTCAGGTCAAAGTCTGTTGAGATCTGCTCTATTCTACTTAACGCTAGAATCAGCATAGAGAAGAAGGACAACCATAAACAAACAGCTTTGCATGTCGCTTTTGGCCCTCTCATATATAGCGCTGTAAGTATCTACTTATGCTGTAAGTATAATTCTACGCGTGGAGAAAAATATCAAAGTAGGGCTGGAGAGGAGGAGGATGCAGGAAAGGAGGAAGGTGGTAAAGGATGGCTTGTACTGCTTAGGAAAACCTGATTACCTATAAATGTAGTAGGAAGCTACACGGTGAGCAGAGAGAAACCTGATTAGCTATGAATGCAGTAGGAAGCTACACAGTGAGCAGAGAGAAACCTGATTAGTTATGAATGCAGTAGGAAGCTACACGGTGAGCAGAGAGAAACCTGATTAGCTATGAATGTAGTAGGAAGCTACACGGTGAGCAGAGAGAAACCTGATTAGTTATGAATGTAGTAGGAAGCTACACGGTGAGCAGAGAGAAACCTGATTAGTTATGAATACAGTAGGAAGCTACACGGTGAGCAGCTCTTTAATATTTCTTTGTAAATGAGCATGGTAGCAGAAAGCCTTCTTAGTGGTTTTGTATAAGCTATATGTTTATAAGGTGTGTAGCTTCTGCTTTCAGAAAGAAAAAATAGAACTCCTTTGTAAGAAGGGAGCGTGCCCAAATGCCCAAGATGAAGAAGGAAACACAGTTTTGCATCTGCTAACTAAAAGGAAGCCTGAGGAGTTCTTAGCGAAGATGGCGATCATCATGAAACAAAGACCAGAAACTGGCATACTCAATAACAAAAATGAAACTGGTAATTAATACTAGGATGTTTTGTTTTTCCTTCTTAGTCTAATTACTTGTGACTTGCTACATATCATCCTTTAGTTACGATTGTAATGAGCAATCACCATCATAGAGTACTACGACTCTCAGCCTTGGAGTACCACCACTCCTAGTTTTGGAGTGCTACAACTCTCATTCTTAGAGTACTACTACTCTTAGTCTTGATGTACTCTTGATGTAGTCTTGGAGTACTATCAATTCCAGTCTTTGAGTATTACTACTTCCAGTCTCAGAGTACTACCATTCCAAGTCTTGGAGGACTACTACTCTTAGCCTTGAAGCACCACCACTCTCAGTCTTAGAGTATTACCACTCCCAGTCTTGAAGTACTACCACTCTCAGTCTAGCTCACCCTCTGTCACAAAAAAGGTTCTCCTTGTTCTGTTTAAGCCCCTTCCTCTTATATCAGACTTTGCCAAATTTTGCTGCCAAATATTATTTATATTATATATTATAAACATATTAATTTTAACTTTCATGGCTTACCTCTCCAATCAATGAAACTGTATAACTGAGCTATGCTTACAGCCCTAGACTTATATTTGGGTCACTCGGACAATGATCCTGAGGAGATAGAAGCTGTGAAAATCATGTTGACACGATATTCAGGAAGGGCTTTGTCAGCCCCCCAGATACTTGTGACAGAGGTACTTCCTGATGATGACATTCTAAGTGTGAGCAGCCGTCGATCATTGGGTGAGTTGCGGACAACTAGCTATAGTTTCTTCTTATGGTGCTCATAGACTTTTTATACATGCCAAAGAGGTGCACTATAAAGGTACACTATAGAGGTACACATGCTGGCAATCATTGACACCTAGACAGAATCATAAACTCAGAGTTATTCTCTATATGCCTCATTAAATGCCATGCAATCCATTAATTATCCTATCAATTAGACCATTAATTTAGAACATTAATTAGAACATTAATTAATGACCAATGAATGAATCAAAAAGACAATTTTCACCTTTGTTCAATTACGTTATCATATGGCAAGCCTCTGGCAGCCTGGCTGTTAAAAGATTGATAGGGTCAAAGCAGTTCCTATCACTTGAATAAGCAAATCATTCTACATACATGTATATATGGCATCACATACCCTCTGTCTCTGCAAATATTTTGGATGGTACATACCTTTTGTCTCTGCAGAGCGTCAGGATGGCACATACCCTCTGTCTCTGTAGAGAGTCAGGATGGCACATTACCTCTGTCTCTGCAGATAGTCAGGATGGCACATACCCTATGTCTCTACAGAGAGTCAGGATGGCACATACTTTCTGTCTCTGCATAGAGTCAGGATGGTACACCCCCTCTGTCTCTGCAGAGAGTCAGGATGGTGCATACCCTCTGTCTCTGCAGAGAGTCAGGATGGCACATACCCTCTGTCTCTGCAGAGAGTAAGAATGGTGCATACCCTCTGTCTCTGCAGAAAGTCAGGATGGCAAAAACCTTCTGTCTCTGCAGAGAGTCAGAATGGCACATACTCTTTATCTCTGCAGAGAGTCAGGATGGCACATACCTTCCATCTCTGTAGAGAATTAGGATGGTACATACCTTCTTTCTTTGTAGAGTCAGAATGGCACATACCATCTGTCTCTGCATAGAGTCAGGATGGCTCATACCCTCTGTCTCTGCAGAGACTCAAAATGGCGAACTCTCTATTTCTGTTAGTATCGGATATGATATCCAGCTTGTAAATCTTTTGAAAAAGCAAAAAGGTTTGAAGCAATAATTCCAAAGCCAATTCGTGTTGTGTATTATCTTATCAAATTCAATTTTCTGTTTCATTATACATATAAAATCTACACACGGTGTACATTTCATATGTACACCATGTGTACATATGACATCTACACACAGTGTACATATAACATCTACACACGGTGTACATATGACATCTCTACATGGTGTACATATGACACTTACACACGATGTACATATGACATCTACACACGGTGTACATATGACATCTACAAACATTTCATCTCATCTAAATGCTTGTCAGTTTGCCATTTGTTTTAGGACAAGGTTCACGTCGGAACACATACGATTTTATAAAGGGAACATTTTCGAAGGTTTCAGAAGCGGGAAGAAGTATGATGAGACGTTTAAGTATGAACCATGAAGGTCACACGAACAGCAGTCGTTCAAGCCTAGAAAAAATTGAAGAAGCCTGTTTGGATTTAGGTTAGCACTTCTGTAGAGTATCATCAGCCTTCCCAAAAGTTACACCAGTTACTCTAACAATGCTAGGTTGGACCTTTTTACAGGGCTAGCTCAGTTCTCCTAACAAAGCTAGTTTGAACGTTTCTACCGGACTAGGTCAGTTCCTCTAACAAAGCTAGTTTGAACGTTTCTACCCGGCTAGGTCAGTCTCTCTGACAAAGCTAGGTTGGACCTTTCTACAGGGCTAGCTCAGTTTTTCTAACAAAGCTAATTTGAACGTTTTTACCAGGCTAGGTCAGTCCCTCTAACATGACTAGGTTAGACCCTAGTACAGAGCTAGGTCAGCTCCTCTAACAAAGCTAGGTCAAGCCGCTCTAAAGAGCTAGGTCAGTTCTTCTAACAAAGCTAGGTCAAACCGTTCTACAGAGCTAGGTTAGTTCCTCCAACTAGATTAGCTAGACAATTCTATAGGCCTCGATCAGCTTACACAGAACTAGATTGTTCCCTCTGATGCCACAGGGCTCTGATACCAGGTGTGTTCTTTATTGATACCAGAGAGCTGCTACCTGTAGGTCACCTTTTACACAAAGCTAGGCCACCTTTTCTACAGGTCGAGGGCACATTTCTTGCAGAAATAGGTCACCTCTTTCACAGATCTAGGTCAGCTCTCCTCTTGACCTAAGCTAACCTTCATCTGAGGCTAAATCACCCATCCTTCTTACAAGGCTAAGGCACTCTTCCCATAGGGATAGGTCAACATTGACACCAAACTCGGCAGCTAACTTAGACTATTCCAATTTTCTTAAAACAATGTTTAAAATGAACCAATAGACATGTAAACTGATAGACCTTTGTTTATTATTAACAAGTATATTATAACGCATTGCCTCTTTTTCTATGGTGTTGGCTCCGAATATACTAGTTCTTCTATAGACTTGTGTTTCCTCTACTAGCTTGAACATTAGTTTGTTACTTAAACCATCAAATCTAGCTCTTCAAGTGGGCAGATTTGAAGGGTCAAAAGCCTTGGGCTCACTTTGCCCTACTCAACGCTTCATATCAAATATACAGGTCACTGTCAGCGACTTTTGCCATGTTCATTTAAATGTTTTACTAACTTGTCTGCTAGTTTAAGATGATACATAGTGTGTTGACAAGCCAAACCAATGCATTCCTTATTGAAAAAATACACAAAAAAGATAACCAATATAGCGTAAAAAATCTTACAGTTAATATGTTTTTAAAGACTATACGTATCTATATAATTATGCAGAAGTCAGCTCAAGGAAACCAATGTGGTACCGAAAGTTTGTTTTTACAGGGAAGCTTCCTGCTTTAGAACTCAAATGAACAGGGAAGATCTCTTGTGGAAAACAATAGACATGAGTTTACTGATGCACATGAACCTTAGAATGATTGTAGACTGCGAATTTCCAAGTGAAGAAGCAGACAGAAGAAGGATGGTTGCAGCCTTTGTTCAAAGTTTGCAAGAGGAGGTAAAGGAAGAAGATGAATCTATAAGTGATTGGGGATCCGACATTTCCGCATCAGAATGCAGCAACAGTCCACATTTCTACAGTAAGTTTGCAAGAACATAGAAATACTAAACTAAACAATGCCTGATGAGATATTTTTGTTTTTTTCACAAACAATAGAGCAAGAATTGATAGAGCTCAGAGCTAAAACAATAATATAAGACTTCTTTTTATCTGCCTGAAAGACAATAAATAAAATTCCTGCTGCATCTTAACTGAATCACACAAAGTAAGAAATTGAATTTAGATCAACTCTTAAGCAAGGGTAGGTGAGCAAGCATGGCCATGTACATTTGTCTAGTATATCAGTGTCTACTAGTATATCAGTGTCTACTAGTATATCAGTATCTACTAGTATATCAGTGTCTACTAGTTTATAAGTGTTTACTAGTATATCAGTGTCTACTAGTATATCAGTGTCTACTAGTATATCAGTGTCTACTAGTATATCAGTGTCTACTAGTATATCAGTGTCTTCTGGTGTATCAGTGTCTACTAGTTTATAAGTGTTTACTAGTATATCAGTATCTACTAGTATATCAGTGTCTATTAGTATATCAGTGTCTATTAGTATATCAGTGTCTATTAGTATATCAGTGTCTACTAGTATATCAGCGTCTACTTGTATATCAGCGCCTACTAATATATCAGTATCTACTAGTATATCAGTGTCTACTAGCATATCAGTGTCTACTAGTATATCAGTGTCTACTAGTATATCAGTGTCTACTAGTATATCAGTGTCTTCTGGTGTATCAGTGTCTACTAGTATATCAGTGTCTACTAGTATATCAGTGTCTACTAGTATATCAGTGTCTATTAGTATATCAGTGTCTACTAGCATATCAGTGTCTACTAGTATATCAGTGTCTACTAGTATATCAGTGTCTACTAGTATATCAGTGTCTTCTGGTGTATCAGTGTCTACTAGTTTATAAGTGTTTACTAGTATATCAGTGTCTACTAGTATATCAGTGTCTACTAGTATATCAGTGTCTACTAGTATATCAGTGTCTACTAGTATATCAGTGTCTTCTGGTGTATCAGTGCCTACTAGTTTATAAGTGTTTACTAGTATATCAGTGTCTACTAGTATATCAGTGTCTACTAGTATATCAGTGTCTATTAGTATATCAGTGTCTATTAGTATATCAGTGTCTATTAGTATATCAGTGTCTATTAGTATATCAGCGTCTACTTGTATATCAGCGTCTACTAGTATATCAGTATCTACTAGTATATCAGTGTCTACTAGTATATCAGTGTCTACTAGTAGATCAGTGTCTACTAGTGTATCAGCGTCTACTTGTATATCAGCATCTACTAGTATATCAGTGTCTACTAGTTTATAAGTGTTTACTAGTATATCAGTATCTACTAGTATATCAGTGTCTATTAGTATATCAGTGTCTATTATTATATCAGTGTCTATTAGTATATCAGCGTCTACTTGTATATCAGCATCTACTAGTATATCAGTGTCTACTAGTTTATAAGTGTTTACTAGTATATCAGTATCTACTAGTATATCAGTGTCTATTAGTATATCAGTGTCTATTAGTATATCAGTGTCTATTAGTATATCAGCGTCTACTTGTATATCAGCGTCTACTAGTATATCAGTATCTACAAGTTTAGTTTGGTCAAGTAACATGTAGGCCTACATGTAACACATAAATGTTCTATTGACCTTCACAAGAACTTCTGATCATATTTAGCATTCTGTTGCAAGCAGATGAATACCTGACAAGCGATGATGATGATGCGGTCAGCTTTCATTCTCATGGTGCGGGTAGCCGGAGTAACTCTGTTCAACGTGATGAAGCAACTTTTTATGAAGAAAAGGGTTTTCCAACGGAAAACATTTCTTCCTTCCTTTGCACCCACCCTCCAACTACGCGCAGTAAACAATGCAAAGAAGTGAACACATCAGAAGTTTTCGAGCAGAATAACAACGATCCTGCTCCAAAAATGAAGAGCTGCTCCTCATTACCAAATTTGTCAGAAACGAAAACCCAAACACCACATAAACTTAGATCCCAGTCGTATACAGATAAAGTTGACAACTATCCTAAAGATGGTTTTATTTTTATCAAAAAAGTTGTTAAGCAAGAAGGAGAGGATGTGCAGCAGCGGTGCTCATCTTCGCTACTACTTTCCCCAGCCTTGCCAGAAGCATCTTGTATCAAAGAGTGCAGTTCATCTATAGAAAGCCTAATCGGTGATGATGTTTCCCACAAGAGAACACACACACCCTTGTCTCAAGCTTCCTCAACAACTAGAGACGAAGAATTGGCGCAAGATGAAAACAGCTTGGAAAAAGTAGATTCAGTACAGGAAAAAACTAATATCCGCCAAAACTTTGCAACAGGCACGGAAAAGGAATGCACAGCGTCAGCTTTTGAAAAAACCAGCACAGCAACAATCATGGGTGAGCACCACTTTCTATATATGCTTACATAATTATACAATGCGTCTTTTTGAGTGAGCTGTTTACATCAGGGATATATGAATAAATATTTATGATAAATATATATACATGTATATATAATAATAATAAATAATAATAATAAATATAATAGGTTTGCGGAGATATAAGCGATTGCACGTATTCATTATACTTGAGACAAATAAACTAAAGAGTGAACGAATTATATTTTTAGTTATTAGGTGTGTATTAAAATAAATTTATGTTTGCTTTTCTGAAACAATGACATTGTTACAGATAAAACAGTATAAAAAAATAATATAATGAAGCTTATCATATGTTTTAACTTTCCTTTGTCATGCAAAGCAATTAATCACATCTGTTTTCATAAAATAGACAAGTTTTTGAGTTTTTGTAAACCTCAGATGGTTTGATAAACGCCGACTTCTGGGCAAGAATGTGTATAACTGATTGTCTCTGTGACATTGAGAAGACAACATTGACTACAGACAGATCGCTTCAAGATTTTTGTAGTCAATCGCTGCTGAGCAGAAGGAATTGTTACACCAGTAAATATAAAGTTTTGCTTTGCTGAACCCATCAAATGGTTGCTCAAACATTCTACAAACATGCAATGCACATTCTACGTTTGCTTTTCGCATGGCCATTGCTATGAAACAAATCAGCATTTATTAGATTATCCTTGTTTCAGATATAGAATATGTGAATATGCTGCTTACCACAATTGCCATTTCAAGGTTTTTGTATCTCATATTTGTGTTTGACTCACCTCGTTATGCAGAGGCTGAAACAAGTGTAATAGTAACATTCGTACAAATGTAAAAATGGTTTTGCAGTTTTAAGTTTTACTTGATAAAGTAGTTAGCCTGTTTTCCTCTTAGTGTGAATCATTAATACCGAGGGTAATAATTTTTATATATGAATCTGCCTATTAGCTTCAGTTCTCTATATGGTTAAAGTAAAGGTTGTAACAGTTTCAACACGTGGATCGCAGCAAGCCTACTCAATACTTTTGTACTTTTCAGGCAATGTCGAGCTAAGTCGTCGTGACACCCTGACAGAGGTAAATTCATATCTCTCGGAGCCTGAAGGTTGGTATCTGCAAAGGCTGCTGCCTGAAAGCTGACAGTAAAAGATTAGTCAATTACCTAGCTGAATTTGAGGTTAACAGTTTTAGTACTTGACAAATTAACTTGCACTCCTTTAACTATTTAATAATATTTTCAGTTATGTATCATAGACTACTGAATGCCTGGCATTGCACGGGTAATAAAAACAGTTTTCTACAGAAAATTTATATCTAATCAACATATACAACATTTACCATTCTAACGTCTAAATGAAGGTATTTGTTTATTTCTGTGTGTGTTTTGCCAATGCATAATTCAAATACTTGAAAGCTCGAGGCGTAGCTAAAACAGATAGTTGAAAAACATTTCTTACTTCTTATGCTACACATTCACTCAAGATTTAAAACATCTTATAGACAGTGGCAGGTAATGTAGTTGCCATTGGCTAAGTTTCCTTATCCAATAAATTTTAGTAATTTAAGCTAGTAACTTAAGCTAGTAACTTAAGCTAGTATCTTAAGCTAGTAACTTAAGCTAGTAACTTAAGCTAGTAGCTTCAGCTAGTAATTTAAGCTAGTAACTTATGCTAGTAACTAAAGCTAGTAACATGAGCTAGTAACTTAAACTAGTAGCTTAAGCTAGTAACATGAGCTAGCAACTTAAGCTAGTAACTTAAGCTAATAACTTAAGCTAGTATCTTAAGCTAGTAACTTAAGTTAGTAACTTAAGCTAGTATCTTCAGCTAGTATCTTCAGCTAGTAACTTAAGCTTGTAACTTAAGCTAATAACTTATGCTAGCAGCTTAAGCTGGTAACTTAAGCTAGTAACTTAAGCTAGTAACTTAAGCTAGCAACTTAAGCTAGTAACTTAGGCTAGTAACTTAAGCTAGTAACTTAAGCTAGTAACTTAAGCTAGTGTAAACCTTAACTATAACAAAGATGAATAGCTGTGCCCTTACTTCTATCTAAGTGTTGAAAAAAAAAATTTCTTCTCATGAGGATTGAACCCATACATTCGGATGCACTCATGCTAAGCTAAACGCACTACTATTAAACCATGCAGCCACCTTGCCATAGCTTGGAATAATTGTAACTATAATTGTTACATATCATAATCTTTCACGGCGTAGCAAACCGTAAAAATTGTTTTTGGGGAAATCTGAGCATGTATTTTTCTTTTAGTAGTTCAAGCGTGCTTCGAGTAGTTTGCTTTTGCTGGTTCCAGCGCTGAAAGCATGCATATTTTAATCAACTTCCATAAAATGGTCATATGACAGACAAACATACAAATGCTTAGATTTCTATATATAGATTTATATAGATGTATATATATTGTGTGCAAAAAATACTCAACTTCATTGATGAATTAGCATTTAAATGATTGCAATGGTTGGCCGATTTGAATTCCTAGTAGAAGCTGTGGTCACATGACAGGTCACATGACAGGTCACATGACAAGACGCATGACGGTATGATAGTTTTGCTAGCTTGTATAATCTATCTGAACTCATCATGGCACCGTCTGTTCACAGGTCCTTATTTAGCAGTATTAATGGAAAAATTTTGTAGGGTTTTTATTTAATTTTTTTGTTTACCTCAGAAGAGGATGAGAAAGGTGACGATCTACTCTTCTCTAGTCTAAACTCCTTGGATGAGAATGAATGCATAGCGCATCTTACAGCTTTCTCTGCTAAACCTTTTGATGACCTCAGAGATAGTAAAACCGGAGAAAGCTTAACACATGTTGCAGCTCGGCGAAGTATGTAACTTGTTTTTTCTAGTCTCAACCCAATGTGCATCAAGATGTTTTACTATAGTCTAAACTCTGTTTTTAAAATAAAACCGTAGGAGAATACAGTACATCTCATACTCAGAAAGGGTATGTCTCCTACTCAACAGGCGTATGTTTCCTGGTCAGCAGAGACAACTATGTCTCCTAATTTTCATATTTCCTGTTTTTAAAAACGAATTCTCTGATTTGTAGATTTAGTGAAGTTGATGTGCTTCCTGATGGCAAAAGAGATAGATATGGATGCTACAGACATTCGAGGGTGGACATGTCTACATGTTGCTTGCATGTTTGGAAACCTGGCTGTTTTAAGAACGTTAGTTTTTAATATCTGATTTCTGAGTTAGATCTTATATATAAATTTATACACACATGTATTTGCTTTCTAGGTGACAATCGGTAAATCACGTATTGTCACTTATAGAACGCAATAGCGCTATCAATGTTGTGGTGACTTCTAGCTAATTAGTTTTATTTTATATCTATATTATTACACACATATGTATGTATGTGTATATGTGTATGTATATATATATATATGTATGTTTATATGTGTATGTGTATATGTGTATGTGTGTATGTGTATGTGTTTATGTGTATGCGTATATGTGTATACAGGAGTATGTGTAAGTATATATGTATATATGTGTATGCGTATATATGTGTATGTGTAGATACGTGTATGTATATTTGTGTATATATGTACATATATTTACATGTGTACATATATGTACATATGTACACATTATTAAGCTCTCATTAGTAAGCTTACTAAAAGTTTCCATTGGCGATGTGCCAGGCTAATAGCAAGTGGCAGACAACTCACATTACATCTCATTGTTTATAAGCTGATTTTCAATACCCGGGCAACACTGAGTAGCACAGCTAGTGTATATATATATACACTACACTGTATATATATATACACGCTACACTATATGCATTATATGCATATATAGTGTAGCGTGTATATATATAATATAAATATATAATATATATATAATATATATATAATATATATAATATACATGTATATATATTATATATATATATATATATATATATATATATATCTATATATATATATATATATATATATATATATGTATATAGTAACTAAAAGAAGGTGCAAAAGCATATAAAAAGAGAAATCTACACTAAAAACCTAAAAGTGGAGTATGAAATATTTGAAAAAAATGTTAAGAAAAAAGTAAACTTCTAGTAATTGCGCTACAAAATTGTTTCGTGCGATGCACTCATCAGACGCGGTTGTACTAAAAAATGTTTAGTACCACCGTGTCTGATGAGGGCATCGCAGGAAACAATTTTGTAGCGCAATTACTAAAAGTTTACTTTCTTCTTAACATTTTTTTCAAATATATATATATATATAGACTAGCTGTGCTACCGTATTGCTCGGGTAATAAAAATGTCTTTTGACAAAAAATTGATTTGTGTGTAACATATAACAAGTTTTGCCATTCTAACTTTTAAACTACATATCATGAGAAAAAAATTTTGTGTAGTTAAAATAAATTAAGAGAGAAAATAAAATCAACTGTGAAGGTTTTCAAACTTTGTCAAACAACTGTAACTTTCAAACTCCATATCATGAGAAGAATGTTTTGTGCAGGTCAAATAAATATAAAAACAGTCAATATGCCTTGCGCTAGCTCAGTGGTAGAGCGCGAGGATTGAAAGTTACTGTTGCAACTTTTGTGAGTTCAAATCCATTATAATCCAAAATTTAATTCAAGATTTTAATAGCTATAGCTGGACAAACACACACACAACAAACTTTGAGAAATATTAATAGGTATAGATATGTACATGTATATATGTGTTTATGTATGTACAGATATATACGTATATGTATATATATGCCCATGTGTATGTTTGTGTGTGTATGTAACTATACAAAAACTTGGATGTATATGCGTATAGACATTTTATTAATGTATATGTGTAGGTACATGCATATAAATGTGTATGCACAATGTACAAATACAGAGGTCAGAATGTCATTCCTACTGTCAAATGTTACAGGTATTAACTAAAGGAAATGACAGACTAGTGTTAAGATTAAATGAACAAGGCTTTTGCTTTCAAAGAATAATGGGACTAACAATGTTGCCACTAGGTTGTTCACGTCAGAAGCAACAAGAGAGGCCATAACTTTTGAAGAGGAAACAGCTCTGAGCATTGCTTCTGTTCACGGGCGGTCAGCAGTAGTTGCATTTCTCCTACAAGAAGGCTCTTTTTCTCCGAGCTATCTGGAGCTCTCACTTTATCAACTTCTGAGGTACTAGACTCTCTTACACAGCTTTCTATATAGCTAATATCTTTCGCAATCAACTCTATTTAATGGCTGAACAAATATTATCAATTAGATAGGTTTTGCTCATGTTATAAATGAAAAGAGTAGACCAATTAGATATGTATGCAGAAAGCTAGAGTATACTGTGAAGCTAATAAATAAGCCACAAAAACCCTCTGATATGTGCAGATTGAGCACATATCAGAGGGTTTTAGGTCATAGGTCAGCACACATAGGTCAGCCTGAGTTCAACACATTTGTTTACTATTTGATCTTAATTTTCAGTAGTTTAATCTACTACCAAGCTTTGCCAAGAAGCAATTTGTACGAATTGAACTTGCCTCTCTTTTATCTATAAAATAGTCCAATGAAATTTGGCAGAATACGACGTCCTAGAGAAATCACAGATTTGCACATCAAACATATTGATTCTCGACGACAAGCCGGAAGTGTGGATATTCATCTTATTGTTCCTCTTGCTGCCAAGAGAAAGCACTGGAATGTTATAAACTTTATACTAGCAAAGGTAAAAACATGTTCGTAAAGACCGACTAATATGGTTAATAATACGGCTAATATGGTTGCAATTAAAAACATCAAAATATCTTGAGCTACCAAAATGATAGACTACTCATATGTAATGGAAACAACATCTATATGATGCAATGTAGATACATCTATGTTATATTTATGTTATGATGTTATTAAACTCTTTATCCCTTTGACTGATATTGTTAAACTCTTTCTTCCTCTGACCTCATATTGTGAAACTCTTTCTTCCTCTGACTCATATTGTTAAACTCTTTCTTCCTCTGACTCATATTGTTAAACTCTTTCTTCCTCTGACTCATATTGTTAAACTCTTTCTTCCTCTGACTCATATTGTTAAACTCTTTCTTCTTCTGACTCATATTGTTAAACTCTTTCTTCTTCTGACTCATATTGTTAAACTCTTTCTTCCTCTGACTCATATTGTTAAACTATTTCTCCCTCTGACTCATATTGTTAAACTCTTTCTTCCTCTGACTCATATTGTTAAACTCTTTTTTCCCCTGACTCATATTGTTAAACTCTTTCTTCCTCTGACCTCATATTGTTAAACCCTTTCTTCTTTTGACTCATATTGTTAAACTCTTTCTTCCTCTGACTCATATTGTTAAACTCTTTTTTCTTCTGACTCATATTGTTAAACTCTTTTTTCCCCTGACTCATATTGTTAAACTCTTTCTTCCTCTGACTCATATTGTTAAACTCTTTGTTCTTCTGACTCATATTGTTAAACTCTTTCTTCCTCTGACTCATATTGTTAAACTCTTTCTTCCTCTGACTCATACTGTTAAACTCTTTCTTCCTCTGACTCATATTGTTAAACTCTTTCTTCCTCTGACTCATATTGTTAAACTTTTTCTTCCTCTGACTCATATTGTTAAACTCTTTCTTCCTCTGACTCATATTGTTAAACTCTTTTTTCCCCTGACTCATATTGTTAAACTCTTTCTTCCTCTGACTCATGTTGTTAAACTCTTTCTTCCTCTGACTCATATTGTTAAACTCTTTCTTCCTCTGACTCATATTGTTAAACTCTTTCTTTC
Organism: Watersipora subatra; assembly: GCF_963576615.1. Taxonomy (NCBI): domain Eukaryota; kingdom Metazoa; phylum Bryozoa; class Gymnolaemata; order Cheilostomatida; family Watersiporidae; genus Watersipora; species Watersipora subatra. The sequence goes on along the minus strand of NC_088716.1, from coordinate 63,661,008 downwards.
TCTGACTCATATTGTTAAACTCTTTCTTCTTCTGACTCATATTGTTAAACTCTTTCTTCTTCTGACTCATATTGTTAAACTCTTTCTTCCTCTGACCTCATATTGTTAAACTCTTTCTTCCTCTGACTCATATTGTTAAACTCTTTTTTCCCCTGACTCATATTGTTAAGCTCTTTCTTCCTCTGACTCATATTGTTAAACTCTTTCTTCCTCTGACCTCATATTGTTAAACTCTTCCTCTGACTCATATTGTTAAACTCTTTCTTCTTCTGACTCATATTGTTAAACTCTTTCTTCCTCTGACCTCATATTGTTAAACTCTTTCTTCCTCTGACTCATATTGTTAAACTCTTTTTTCCCCTGACTCATATTGTTAAACTCTTTCTTCCTCTGACTCATGTTGTTAAACTCTTTCTTCCTCTGACTCATATTGTTAAACTCTTTCTTCCTCTGACCTCATATTGTTAAACTCTTCCTCTGACTCATATTGTTAAACTCTTTCTTCTTCTGACTCATATTGTTAAACTCTTTCTTCCTCTGACCTCATATTGTTAAACTCTTTCTTCCTCTGACTCATATTGTTAAACTCTTTTTTCCCCTGACTCATATTGTTAAACTCTTTCTTCCTCTGACTCATGTTGTTAAACTCTTTCTTCCTCTGACTCATATTGTTAAACTCTTTCTTCCTCTGACCTCATATTGTTAAACTCTTTCTTCCTCTGACTCATATTGTTAAACTCTTTTTTCCCCTGACTCATATTGTTAAACTCTTTCTTCCTCTGACTCATGTTGTTAAACTCTTTCTTCCTCTGACTCATATTGTTAAACTCTTTCTTCCTCTGACCTCATATTGTTAAACTCTTCCTCTGACTCATATTGTTAAACTCTTTCTTCTTCTGACTCATATTGTTAAACTCTTTCTTCCTCTGACCTCATATTGTTAAACTCTTTCTTCCTCTGACTCATATTGTTAAACTCTTTTTTCCCCTGACTCATATTGTTAAACTCTTTCTTCCTCTGACTCATGTTGTTAAACTCTTTCTTCCTCTGACTCATATTGTTAAACTCTTTCTTCCTCTGACTCATATTGTTAAACTCTTTCTTTCTCTGACTCATATTGTTAAACTCTTTCTTCCTCTGACTCATATTGTTAAACTCTTTCTTCTTCTGACTCATATTGTTAAACTCTTTCTTCCTCTGACCTCATATTGTTAAACTCTTTCTTCCTCTGACTCATATTGTTAAACTCTTTTTTCCCCTGACTCATATTGTTAAGCTCTTTCTTCCTCTGACTCATATTGTTAAACTCTTTCTTCCTCTGACCTCATATTGTTAAACTCTTCCTCTGACTCATATTGTTAAACTCTTTCTTCTTCTGACTCATATTGTTAAACTCTTTCTTCCTCTGACCTCATATTGTTAAACTCTTTCTTCCTCTGACTCATATTGTTAAACTCTTTTTTCCCCTGACTCATATTGTTAAACTCTTCCTCTGACTCATATTGTTAAACTCTTTCTTCCTCTGACCTCATATTGTTAAACTCTTTCTCTGACTCATATTGTTAAACTCTTTCTTCTTCTGACTCATATTGTTAAACTCTTTCTTCTTCTGACTCATATTGTTAAACTCTTTTTTCCCCCTGACTCATATTGTTAAACTCTTTCTTCCTCTGACTCATATTGTTAAACTCTTTCTTCCTCTGACTCATATTGTTAAACTCTTTCTTCTTCTGACTCATATTGTTAAACTCTTTTTTCCCCCTGACTCATATTGTTAAACTCTTTCTTCCTCTGACTCATATTGTTAAACTCTTTCTTCTTCTGACTCATATTGTTAAACTCTTTCTTCTTCTGACTCATATTGTTAAACTCTTTCTTCCTCTGACTCATATTGTTAAACTATTTCTCCCTCTGACTCATATTGTTAAACTCTTTCTTCCCCTGACTCATATTGTTAAACTCTTTCTTCCTCTGACCTCATATTGTTAAACTCTTTCTTCTTCTGACTCATATTGTTAAACTCTTTCTTCCTCTGACTCATATTGTTAAACCCTTTCTTCTTCTGACTCATATTGTTAAACTCTTTCTTCCTCTGACTCATATTGTTAAACTCTTTCTTCTTCTGACTCATATTGTTAAACTCTTTTTTCCCCTGACTCATATTGTTAAACTCTTTCTTCCTCTGACTCATATTGTTAAACTCTTTCTTCCTCTGACCTCATATTGTTAAACTCTTTCTCTGACTCATATTGTTAAACTCTTTCTTCTTCTGACTCATATTGTTAAACTCTTTCTTCTTCTGACTCATATTGTTAAACTCTTTTTTCCCCCTGACTCATATTGTTAAACTCTTTCTTCCTCTGACTCATATTGTTAAACTCTTTCTTCTTCTGACTCATATTGTTAAACTCTTTCTTCTTCTGACTCATATTGTTAAACTCTTTTTTCCCCCTGACTCATATTGTTAAACTCTTTCTTCCTCTGACTCATATTGTTAAACTCTTTCTTCTTCTGACTCATATTGTTAAACTCTTTCTTCCTCTGACTCATATTGTTAAACTCTTTCTTCTTCTGACTCATATTGTTAAACTCTTTCTTCCTCTGACTCATATTGTTAAACTATTTCTCCCTCTGACTCATATTGTTAAACTCTTTCTTCCCCTGACTCATATTGTTAAACTCTTTCTTCCTCTGACTCATGTTGTTAAACTCTTTCTTCCTCTGACTCATATTGTTAAACTCTTTCTTTCTCTGATTCATATTGTTAAACTCTTTATTCTTCTGACTCATATTGTAAACTCTCTCTTCCTCTGACTCATACTGTTGGTCATATTGAAACAAAATAATGGCATAGCCACTTTTCAAGTTCGCCATTTTTCATGTTGAAACTAGAGTTGTCTATTCCAAAATCTATTTGAACTTGGGGGTTATCAGCTCCTTAAAAGACGAATTTAGTAACAAAATTGCTACACCTGCAGGTTTTACTTTTATCATTGGCAGAGAAGAAAACAAGTTTGCCGACTTGAGTTGAACAAAAGAGACAATGACGGCTTCTGCGCAGTACACTATTGTGCCATGTATGACAGCCTTCCCATGATGAAGAAGCTTAGAGAGGCTGGAGCGAGTCTTATTAGAAGAAAAAAGAATTCTATTAATTCTGACGAAAGCATCACTGGGCTGAGCTTAGCCAAACAACGAGGCCATACAGATATTGCCAAATATATCATCAGCGCCACTGCAAGAAAAGTCTCTAAAAATTCCTTAAAACCTGCTAATTTGACAACATAATAACAATAAATCACAAGCATTACTTTCCTATTTTTCATATAGCCTTAGAACTATACAGTGTTGAGGCTAACTAGGACTGCTAGCAGAATCCCTATGACAATTCCTGCTACTACTTGTGACAAAAAAGTAAATTTCTATGAGTTGCTGTACTACAATGTACTCTCATATGCTTTACCTCCGCAAAATTATTTGGTCACAAAATACAATCTGCTAAAATACATATGTTATTTAGCGCAAGCTGATTGCTCTGACAGATAGACAATGTTATTTAGTGCAAGCTGACTGCTCTGACAGATAGACAATGTTATTTAGTGCAAGCCGATTGCTTTGACAGATAGACAATGTTATTTAGTGCAAGCTGATTGCTCTGACAGATAGACAATGTTGTTTAGTGCAAGCTGACTGCTCTAACTGATAGACAATGTTATTTAGTGCAAGCTGATTGCTCTGACAGATAGACAATGTTATTTAGTGCAAGCTGATTGCTCTGAAATATAGACAATGTTGTTTAGTGCAAGCTGACTGCTCCGACAGATAGACAATGTTGTTTAGTGCAAGCTGACTGCTCTAACAGATAGACAATGTTATTTAGTGCAAGCTGATTGCTTTGACAGATAGACAATGTTATTTAGTGCAAGCTGACTGCTCTGACAGATAGACAATGTTGTTTAGTGCAAGCTGATTGCTCTGACAGATAGACATAGCCGTTAGCAGGATAACAAGTTGGAAATTGGTGCAAAGCAATCTGAGTCTCGCTCTGTTAAATTAACTGACTGAATAAGCATCACATTTCTGCCACTTCGACACCAGACGGCCGCGTCTCAAACACTGTTAGCCATTTCGACACAATAAGACCTCGCCTCATACACTGTTAACCATTTTGACACCAGAAGGCCTCGCTTCAAACACTGTTAGCCATTTCGACACAATAAGACCTCGCCTCAAACACTGTTAACCATTTCGACACCTAGAAGGCCTCGCCTCAAACTCCGTTAGTCATTTTAAAACCTGAAGGCCTCGCCTCAAACACTGTTAGCCATTCCAACACCAGAAGGCCTCGTCTCAAACACTGTTAGCCATTTTGACACCAGAAGGCCTCGCTTCAAACACTGTTAGCCATTTCGACACAATAAGACCTCGCCTCAAACACTGTTAACCATTTCGACACCTAGAAGGCCTCGCCTCAAACTCCGTTAGTCATTTTAAAACCTGAAGGCCTCGCCTCAAACACTGTTAGCCATTCCAACACCAGAAGGCCTCGTCTCAAACACTGCTAGCCATTTTGACACCAGAAGGCCTCGCCTCAAACACTGTTAGCCATGCTGGTTGTAGAGCAACAGGTTTGCAAGGGTCTTTATTAGCTAAAAAGTTTAATATTGTCTCTGGCTGCATCACAACTGAAAGCTGTAAACATCAGTTTAATGGTAGACATGATTGAGGGACACACAGTAGCATATACATCAAAGAGTAATAACTTATTTGTATGTTTTATTAATTACATCTACATCTGTGTTAACTTTACTCTCTCAAAAACATGGCAAAATATTTATAGGTAGATATCGGCGCAAACATTTGAGTGGGACTATTAAAAAGCAAGCAGTTTGTTACATCCCAGCACTTTTCAATCTCTTCTCCAAGATGGAGGTATTTCTTTACTTTTTCCTTTTTCTTTGCTGGCTATATTGATGTTATCGGGTACTGCTATATCTATTATAGTAGCCCTCTTGTTTTCCTTATCCACCACCACCATTTCTGGTTGGTTTGCTAGGACATGCTTGTCAGTCCAGATGTAGAAGTTCCAGAGGATCTTAGGGCAGTCATTCTCATTGACCTTACCAGGAGCTTCCCACCGGTGTTGTGGTTTATTAAGGCCATACTCATCACATAGACTTCTGTACACAACACTTACACCGCTCAGTATATGCGTTTCTGGCTAGATGCTTGCATCCACTGATGATGTGTTGGATGATCTCAGGTGCATCTTTGCACAGTCTGCATCTAGGATCGTTTCTAGTGTGATATATATATATATAAATATATAACTTTTATATATAAATATATATATATATAAAAGTTATATTTATACACATTAGTAAAAAGAGTGCTCAATGTTAAGAGTAAAAACAGAGCTGATATCCTCCTCATATATATATATATATATATATATATATATATATATATATATATATATATATATATATATATATATATATATATATATGTATAAAAGTTATACTTATACACATTAGTAAAAAGAGTGCTCTATGTTAAGAGTAAAAACAGAGCTGATATAAAACTATGTGTACTAAAAAACTACATGTTTTGTTAAAACATTTTATTACTTAAAGTTTCGTGCATTAGGCTTGCACTCGTTAGCCTAACACACGAAACTATTACTAATACGATTACTACTATTATTACTATTACGATTATTACTATTACAAAATATACTATTACTGTACATGAATTAGGCAAGGCTATAATCACTATATCAACCTTTGTCACTATAATGGCTGCAGGAAAATAGAAGCTACAGTATGTCTGTTTGTCTATAATAGTACAAGGCGTTACTGATACCAGTCGACTGCAATACTAGTACAAGGAGCTACTGTCCACCTGATTCAACAGATATATGACCGCTTCTAAGATCAACTATGGCAAAACTTTGCTAATTTTTTGGCAGGCTTTCCACTATAAGATACCTCCATCAATCACCAATCTAGTTGAATTAACACAGTGACCAGCGAAGCTGAAATGCGTGTTAAATATTCAGCGCCAATAGATTTGGCGTATGTAGTGGCTCATACTGTGCAGCGTATGATAAATATTCAGAGGTAAGGCGTGCAAGTGTTGACAGGCCAATTGATTGCCTCACGAAAAAGTTAATTTAATTATACATTCATGAGTCAATGAAAATTAGTCAATTCTATCACAGCTTTTAGATCCGCTCTATCTTTCAAGTTTAGCCTCTGTTCAAAGGTGTTTTTAGAGATACTTCCAGAATACAGAAGCCTTACAAGGTAAAATCTTGCCTTAATTGCTTAAGAGAGACTTTAATATCATGTTATTATCTGAACAACTTGTACACTGATTCTAGCGGAATTGTATTCAAGCCTCTTCATCTTTCTGTTTTGAGCTTATTTTGTTTTTGTGGAAAAAAAATGTTTGACTCTAATGCTTTCTTTTGTGTGAAACTTTCTGTAACATTTAGGAAATTCAAAGCAAGATCCAAAGCTGAACAGAGAGCTGTAGTAGATCTTTAGATGAATCAATTAGTTGACTGCGAGTTATAAAAGTCTACTCTGATGATGCGCTGCCATCTGACTGGCTGTTAATCATTACTAGCTGGTCACAAATTGAAAAAAACTCTAAATAAACTTGCAAATAACAATTAAATAATTAAAAAAAAGTAGAATCCTTGAAACAAATTAATGCGCTTGTATAAAGCATCTTAATGTAGCTCAAGCTGATATGCGGAGTCTACCGGTGGTCTGCCATTCACTGCAGCGTCTACCAGTGGTCTGCCATTTACTGCAGCGTCTACCGGTGGTCCGCCATTCACTGCAGAGTCTACCAGTGGTCTGCCATTCACTGCAGCGTCTACCGGTGGTCTGCCATTCACTGCAGCGTCTACCGGTGGTCTGCCATTCACTGCAGCGTCTACTAGTGGTCTGCCATTCACTGCAGCGTCTACCAGTGGTCTGCCATTCACTGCAGCGTCTACCGGTGGTCTGCCATTCACTGCAGCGTCTACCGGTGGTCTGCCATTCACTGCAGCGTCTACCGGTGGTCTGCCATTCACTGCAGCGTCTACCAGTGGTCTGCCATTCACTGCAGCGTCTACCAGTGGTCTGCCATTCACTGCAGAGTCTACCAGTGGTCTGCCATTCACTGCAGCGTCTACCAGTGGTCTGCCATTCACTGCAGCGTCTACCAGTGGTCTGCCATTCACTGCAGAGTCTACCAGTGGTCTGCCATTCACTGCAGCGTCTACCAGTGGTCTGCCATTCACTGCAGCGTCTACCAGTGGTCTGCCATTCACTGCAGAGTCTACCAGTGGTCTGCCATTCACTGCAGCGTCTACCAGTGGTCTGCCATTCACTGCAGCGTCTACCGGTGGTCTGCCATTCACTGCAGCGTCTACCAGTGGTCTGCCATTCACTGCAGCGTCTACCAGTGGTCTGCCATTCACTGCAGCGTCTACCAGTGGTCTGCCATTCACTGCAGCGTCTACCGGTGGTCTGCCATTCACTGCAGCGTCTACCGGTGGTCTGCCATTCACTGCAGCGTCTACCAGTGGTCTGCCATTCACTGCAGCGTCTACCAGTGGTCTGCCATTCACTGCAGAGTCTACCAGTGGTCTGCCATTCACCGCAGCGTCTACCAGTGGTCTGCCATTCACTGCAGCATCTACCAGTGGTCTGCCATTCACTGCAGCGTCTACCAGTGGTCTGCCATTCACTGCAGAGTCTACCAGTGGTCTGCCATTCACTGCAGCGTCTACCGGTGGTCTGCCATTCACTGCAGAGTCTACCAGTGGTCTGCCATTCACTGCAGCGTCTACCAGTGGTCTGCCATCAGGCCTGTTAACCTAAGAGTGGATCAATGCTTGAGATTTGGTTTTGGGGCAATTGATGTATCAATGATAGTATATATAAAATTGTGGAAATTGTGGTAAAAATTTCACACATTTCTCACTCATTTTCATTTTTTCTTTGGTGTGATTGCTTGAGTCTCACACCCAATGCGTGAGAGTTGGCAGGACTGTCTGCCACTCACCGCAGCATCTACCCATGGTCTGCCACTTACTGCAGCATCTACCCGTGGTTTGCCACTCACTGCAGTGTATTAAAGAATAATGGCAGCAAAAATCAGCCTTTGCATATTCCGTGTCTCATTCTGTAATCAGTGGTCGAGATGTCTATGGAATAACTCTGTGTACCTCTCCAGTATGACTAGTCGTAATGGTTGTCTGTGTCCCTTTGACGGTATCTATTGCTACGTGTGGCTCTTCCATTATGTGTATCAGGCCTGTATTCCCTGGTTGCAAGTTGGGGCGGCTAATGTTAGGCGACTAGTTATGAACATCTGGGCGTGTGGAGGGGGCGGTGTAAGCCCCCCAACAGGTTTCTCTCATGTAGGGCCTCCCATGTGAAGTTTGAAAAAATTTTATCAGAGAGTATTAACATTTTTCTATTTTTTGAGATTTGTTTTGTTTTAGGTGATGTGACTGCTGGGACGTTTTTAGGCTAAAATAGGCAAAACTTGACTGCAGTTGAAACGCTCAGAAAAAAGACATATTTTTCTCTTGAGCATTTTAACAAAGATCAATTTTGCCGATTTTATTTTAAGTTCATCCGGAGGTTTCCACGCTTCCGATGGGACAATGCCAAGCAGATGTTTGTTAAAACTTGATCCTTTGCAAACCTTTATAAAAGTCGTTAATAAGAATATTTTGCCGCTGATGATAGTAATAATGATGCCTAAGAACTACTAAAAGTTGATGTTTGTCTCAATGGTTTGGAATAAAGTGATATTTTACAGCTATAAAAACCGTCTCCATAGCCGTTGGGCAAATAACTGTCAGAGTAAATGATGTTGAGGTCGAATTATCTGAAGCAATTTATCATTGCGTTGGAATGGACCAAACAAATCCGTTCGAGTTAACCTCGTGTTCGAGATGAAATGTTGCATTTTATCCGAGGCCGAGTTGGACTGTACTTAGCCGTGGAAAATTCCTAAAAAGTTGGGGCGGCTCAGCCATCCAGCCACCCCAGGGAATACGGGCCTGATGTGTATTACACTTGTTTTTGCTCATTTAGATAGCAATTTGCTTCTACTGCTAAAATCCCGTGCCAAATTGCTTTACCTAAACTGTCAGTGTCGCAGGACTATGAGTTGTATGCAAACATGGCAATTTCAAGTATTGTAAAAGCGGACCAATCAGCACCACAGCCATTCAAAATTATGGCTATTTCATTATGCCATAGAAACAAATTATTTAGCTAGATCTGATAGACTTACTCCTTAAGACAAAAACCAATTTTATGTAGGTTGAATTTGTTACTAACAGCGTCAGCGCAGAGATATTGACACAGAGATATCGGTGGAGAGATATTGACGCAGAAATATCGGTGCAGAGATATTGACACAGAGATATCGGTGGAGAGATATTGACGCAGAGATATTGGCGTAGAGATATTGACGCAGAGATATCGGCGCAGAGATCTTGACGCAGAGATATTGGCGTGGAGATATTTACGAAGAAATATTGACGCAGAGATCTTGACGCAGAGATATCGGCGCAGAGATATTGACGCAGAGTTATCGGCGCAGAGATATCGGCGTGGAGATATTGATACAGAGATATCGGCGCAGAGATATTGACGCAGAGATATCGGCGCAGAGATCTTGACGCAGAGATATTGGCGTAGAGATATTGACGCAGAGATATTGGCGTAGAGATATTGACGCAGAGATATCAGCGCAGAGATCTTAACGCAGAGATATTGGCGTAGAGATATTGACGCAGAGATATTGGTGTAGAGATATTTACGCAGAAATATTGATTGATGCAGAGATATTGACACAGAGATCTTGACGCAGAAATATCAGCATAGAGATATTGACGCAGAGATATCGGCACAGAGATATTGACGCAAGAATCGCTATAATTAATGTAGGACTGCTAAAGTAAACCAAAGCAAATACTAGATTTTGTCAAAAACTTGTCACTGACTGATGAATAAAAGAAATGGGAAGATGAAGATATTTACAGTTGACCAGAACAAGGGAGGTTAGTGCAGACACTAACCATAAGAATTATGGACAATTGTAAAATTAATTTAGTTGCTTTTTTATATAACTTTTTATTTACTGTTTTCAAACAGTTTATAAAGTTTTTTATATTTCTTATTTGCACATCTCTAGCTTGCAGGCTGAATTCCAAGTTACGCTAACTGCTTACAGAATAGATGCAGTTGTTTTACTATAAAGATACTATCCATAATATAACTATATAAAGATGCTAACCATAATATAACTATATAAAGATGCCATCCATAATATAACTATATAAAGATGCCATCCATAATATAACTATATAAAGATGCTAACCATAATATAACTATATAAAGATGCCATCCATAATATAACTATATATAGATGCCATCCAATGTAATATAACTATATAAAGATGCCATCCATAATATAACTATATATAGATGCCATCCATAACATAACTATATAATTTGCTAAATAGAACCTAGAGCATTTTAGTTTTACTTAGAAATGTTAACAGCGCTCCACAGCTGCAATCATTGCATATCCTTTGCTACAAACAAGAGAACCTGATTGTACTCAGGAGCAGCGACAGCGAACAGATGGTTGAAAACTGTAAAATAAGGAAACGTAAGTTCGAGAGTCTTATGATGATAGCCTATTAATATCGTAGAATAATTTTGTTTTCTCAGAACCAATGAATAGCAAAGCGAATGACTACATCAACATGAACTTGTAAGAAATGAACAAAAACAATGTAAACATATGCTAAGAAATTGACAAGTCAGATTCCGATGCAATGAGGTTTACCCAGGATTAACATGCACACAGGCTTTTTAGCAAACTGACCGGTCAGTGACAGTTACGTCCTCTGACTTCTTCCACCTCATTTACTTACGTAAACCAGCGGCCAGACAGCAATAGAGTAATTGTAGTTGTGTAATTGGCTCTTGGCACCCGCTACGACTGAGCATTCCTGACTAAACTTAGAAGAGAAGAAAGCTTAAGAAAAAATGCTAAATTCCACCAGAGGTTCACATTTTACTTCTTTCCTTGACTAAGAACCTGAAATAGACCATTAGACTGGGATCCTGCTGACAATTCTAAACATAAATAGCTGATTGATTCGCCATTTATGGAGTGTCATTAGCTTACTAATGTTATTATACCTGTTAATATCAGTTATTATACCTGTTAATATCAGTTATTATACCTGTTAATATCAGTTATTATACCTGTTAATATCAGTTATTATACCTGTTAATATCAGTTATTATACCTGTTAATATCAGTTATTATACCTGTTAAAATCAGTTATTATACCTGTTAACTGTTAGTGTTAGTCATATCCTGTTTTGAATTGTCTCATCTTGCTTGTTGTCCATCAGTTATATGCTATATATTCTGACAAGCTGGAGTCAATAAGATGTATATACATGTATTTCATATAGAGTAATATTACATAGCAGGCTCAAGAAAGTGTCCAAATCTACAGCAAATGCAAAAGCAATAACCAAATCTACAGGAAAATGAATATTCTGACCTTGTACCAGCAGACTAAAGAAGACAATAGACATATCTTATGATATAAACATATAACCAATAGGTATAACAAGAACAGTGTCTCGTGAATGTCAATAGACAAACTTATTATGGCTTTTTGAAATAAAAAACCTAGCTTGCAGTGTCCGCTGTAACTAAAAGTACACGTTAGAACTATCGCAAACGGCTGTCAATGCCTGTCACCTGTCAATGCCTGTCACCTGTCAATGCCTGTCACCTGTCACTGCATGCCACATGTCAATGTCTGTCACCTGTCAATGCATGTCATCTGTCAATGCCTGTTACCTGTCAATGTCTGTCACTACTGTATAGACCCCATATTAAAATTAAAGTAAAAATAAAGTAAGAGTAAAAGCTCATGCTTTCGTTCCTCTTCCTTAATCGGTTATAATTTCCAGCAAAAGTTTTTAATTCAAATTTCAGCGAGCTGGCAAGGAAGGACAATCACCGCTCTTGTGCCAAGTTCAGTGCGGTATTTATAGGACAATTTTTCAATCAATGCAATTACATGTATGTGGTTGGTTTAACGACAAGCCAGATTGATGTGCCTCAATGAGAATGTTAGAACAGTTGTTCTAAAATATTATTTGTGCATCGCAACCATCTGCATCTCTAAAATGTAAACACTAGCAATAAACTGATTCATGCCAGAAAAGAAGTAGGGTGAACTGTTGCTCTTTAGTGTATAAGGCAGTTTTGTTAATCACCAATTTTCAATTTTTAGTTAAGCTTCTGCTTGAAAAATCAAAATCCCACTAGTCAATATTACTATAGAAAACAAGCTAAGGGTATTGACCTCTTAATGCCTGTCATTCATTATAAGAACAGTGCTATTTCTGTAGCATTACACACTTAACATTTACTGTAAGATTGGTTAGTGTGGCTAAAGATCTTCTGGTTGGCGCAATCAGAGATCTTCTGGTTGGCGCAATCAGAGATCTTCTGGTTGTCGCAATCAGAGATCTTTTGGTCGGCGCAATCAGAGATCTTCTGGTCGGTGCAATCAGAGATCTTCTGGTCGGCGCAATCAGAGATCTTCTAGTTGGTGTGGCCAGATATTTTCTTTTGGTGCTGCAGAAATCTTCTGTTTGGTGTCGCCAGAGATCTTCTGGTTGGTACCATGGGAGATTTTCTGGTTGGTACTGTCAGAAGTCTTCTGATTGGTGTGACCAGAGATTTTCTGGCTGATGCGGCAAAATATTTTTGGTTGCTGTGGTCAGAGTAACTCTTGTAAGAACAGCAAATCTTATGTAAAGTGACTCAACTAGTATCTATTTAGCAACCAACTCCACGGATCAGAGCTGATAATATCAATGTAAATGAACGATGACTTTTTATAGAGTGACAAAACCAAATAGGTACACGCTAAATCTATTTTAGCAATGTGCTTATTCTGTCTGATGAATGGATATGTTAGAGTTGATCATCGATATGATACAGTAATAATAGTAATAATCATCGATATGATACAGTAATAATAGTAATAATCATCGATATGATACAGTAATAATAGTAATAATCATCGATATGATACAGTAATAATAGTAATAATCATCGATATGATACAGTAATAATAGTAATAATCATCGATATGATACAGTAATAATAGTAATAATCATCGATATGATACAGTAATAATAGTAATAATCATCGATATGATACAGTAATAATAGTAATAATCATCGATATGATACAGTAATAATAGTAATAATCATCGATATGATACAGTAATAATAGTAATAATCATCGATATGATACAGTAATAATAGTAATAATCATCGATATGATACAGTAATAATAGTAATAATCATCGATATGATACAGTAATAATAGTAATAATCATCGATATGATACAGTAATAATAGTAATAATCATCGATATGATACAGTAATAATAGTAATAATCATCGATATGATACAGTAATAATAGTAATAATCATCGATATGATACAGTAATAATAGTAATAATCATCGATATGATACAGTAATAATAGTAATAATCATCGATATGATACAGTAATAATAGTAATAATCATCGATATGATATAGTAATAATAGTAATAATCATCGATATGATACAGTAGTAATAGTAATAATCATCGATATGATACAGTAATAATAGTAATAATCATCGATATGATATAGTAATAATAGTAATAATCATCGATATGATACAGTAATAATAGTAATAATCATCGATATGATATAGTAATAATAGTAATAATCATCGATATGATACAGTAGTAATAGTAATAATCATCGATATGATACAGTAATAATAGTAATAATCATCGATATGATACAGTAGTAATAGTAATAATCATCGATATGATACAGTAATAATAGTAATAATCATCGATATGATATAGTAATAATAGTAATAATCATCGATATGATACAGTAATAATAGTAATAATCATCGATATGATATAGTAATAATAGTAATAATCATCGATATGATACAGTAATAATAGTAATAATCATCGATATGATATAGTAATAATAGTAATAATCATCGATATGATACAGTAATAATAGTAATAATCATCGATATGATATAGTAATAATAGTAATAATCATCGATATGATACAGTAATAATAGTAATAATCATCGATATGATACAGTAATAATAGTAATAATCATCGATATGATATAGTAATAATAGTAATAATCATCGCTATGATACAGTAATAATAGTAATAATCATCGATATGATACAGTAGTAAGAATAGCAACCATAAAAGCAGCCAATAGTGAGCAATGTAACAAAACATGAATAGTCAGCTACACTAGCATTAATAACATATTCTATGTTAATAACGGTAAGCAACAGCATTTTCGAGAGATTGATTACAATATTTGTTAAATATGTCTGTATATAAACTCAAGTGTTTGTCTGTCTGTCATCTGTTGTCATTCATATGTCCAGCTAATAATGATTGGTTAAAATATGCACGCTTGCTGTCCAGTGTGCCGGGAGAGCTCATGATGGGTAATGATTGTATGCACAATTAATCTGCTGCATGGCAAGGTGGTTGCATGGTCTAGTGGTAGTGAGCTTAACTGCATCTGTCCATTCGACTATATAGGTTCAATTCTAGTAAAGTGCAATTTTTTTCCAATGCTCTTAGCTGGTTTCAGGCAGACATGGCTCTTATTATAGTAAATATTAAAATATTAGCTTAAGTTACTAGCTTAAGTTACTCAAATTCATTGGGTAAAGAAACTTAGCCAATGGTAACTACATTACCTGCCACTGTTTATGAGCTGTTATAAATCTTGAGTGAATGTGTAGCATAAGAAATAAGAAATGCTTTCATAAATTTATTTTAGCTACGCCTCCAGCTTTTGAGTATTCTAATTATGCATTGGTAAGACACCCACAAAAATAAACAATTACTTTCATTCAAAAGTTAGAATGGTAATTGTTATGTATACTGAAAAAAATTAATCTTTTACGTAACGATTTTTTTATTACCCATGCAATGCTGGGCATTCAGTTAGTACATCTTGATAATAGTAATGAGTCTCTCAAAATATTGACTGTAGTAGTTGATATGAGGAGCCTAGAACCCTTCCATGTGCTTCTATATTGATACTAACATTAATTAGTGGGGAATAAACATGGAGATGAAAGAATACATTACGTGAGGGACTCATGATAGATGCTCCTTCCTAATATTTCATAATAGCAATCGAGTAAAGAATGCAGAGGCATTCACAAGTCTACTGCTTACAAACAAATCTTATCAAAAGCTCCCCTAAGCTTTGGCTAGTATTTTCATCAGTGTTACATTCAAGCTAATAAACTTGAACCAACCGTCTTCTCAAACTCGTCTGTTGACATGCTGTCTTACAGTTTTCTACGCAAAAGCAATGATCAAGTTGTTCAGATGCTTTGGATCTACTGGTGTTGATGAAGGAAATGAAGTTGAACCAGAGAAATTGAGATTTCACAGGCTAGAGGATATTAGCTGTCTTAAAGACCGCTTGTTTACGCATTGCTTTGTGCCGAGGTACCTTTGTGAGTATCCTTTTAGACTTCTCATACAATTTACCTTTCTCGCTCTCCTATTTACAAATGCTATCGATACGTTGTTACAAGACATGCTTTTATGAATTAGCCCCACCTTTTTGAAAAGCATAGCTGAACACCCGCATGCATGAACTTTGAGGAAGAAAAGACTGCACAACAATTACCTCATTACAAACATTGTCTCAACTTTTCTTTGTGTCCATTTCACTGCATCCTGAATTCTACTGTAATCACTGTAATCTTAATTATAGTGTATCCTGAATTCTACTGTATTCACTGTAATCGTAATTCTACTGTATCCTGAATTCTACTGTACTCACTGTAATCTTAATTCTATTGTATCCTGAATTCTACTGTACTCACTGTAATATTAATTCTACTGTATCCTGAATTCTACTGTACTCACTGTAATCTTAATTCTATTGTATCCTGAATTCTACTGTACTCACTGTAATATTAATTCTACTGTATCCTGAATTCTACTGTTCTCACTGTAATATTAATTCTAGTGTATCCTGAATTCTACTGTACTCACTGTAATCTTAATTCTACTGTATCCTAAATTCTACTGTACTCACTGTAATCGTAATTCTACTGTATCCTGAATTCTACTGTACTCACTGTAATCTTAATTCTAGTGTATCCTGAATTCTACTGTACTCACTGTAATCTTAATTCTACTGTATCCTAAATTCTACTGTACTCACTGTAATCTTAATTCTACTGTATCCTGAATTTTATTGTACTCACTGTAATCTTAATTCTATTGTATCCTGAATTCTACTGTACTCACTGTAATCTTAATTTTACTGTATCCTGAATTCTACTGTATCCTTAATACCACTGTGTCTTTAATTCCGCTGAATCTTTAGTTTCACTGTGTCCTTAATTCCACTGTATCCTTAATTCCACCATATCTTTAATTTCACTGTATTTTTAATTCCACCGTATTTTTAATTTCACCGTATTCTTAATACCACTGTATCCTTGCAATTCAAAGTGTAATATAAAGCCAGACACAAAAGCTTATATGCTTATCGATTACTTTGTAACCTCATTTTCGATGTGATATTCATTGGTACTTTAAGGTTTTTTGATTACTCAGTTTCCTATAATTGTAGTAAAATAAAGTAGGGGCAAAAGAGTTGGTCTGTTGTACGAACACCACTTTTTGGTTGAAACCTTGAATCATTTCTATGGAAAAGAGCAGCAGTCAAGTAAATCCGACTCATTCCAAGTAATTAAAAATTTGACTGGAAGTGACAGCTATTTGCAAGTGCCTGACAAGTATTGCGTGTCAGGTCAATTCTAGTCAACTAAATAGTCAGCTCATTGAACCAAACTGTGTGTCAGGTTGTTAAATTGTCAGCATTCTATGTGGTTGCTTCAGGTGGAGATACTAGAGCTAAAGTTTTATGAATTCTCTACAAAGTTTGGTCTGTTCAGTAAGAGAGAGGCTGACACATGGACACACCGCGAAGTTTAGTCGTACCAATCACTACACGACTGACAGCAACTGCAACCGAATATATAAGCTAGGAGAGTGGAGTGTTGACTCCGAGGAGAAGAAATCAGTATTGCACTACCTTTCATCAGGTAAAGATAGAGACGAGTTCTAAACTTGTTATGTTCGTTTTAAAGTCATTGTTTAGCACGGTACAATATTGTAAAGAATTTCATTTTGTAGTTGCCAATTAGAAGCCTTTGTTAAAAAAAATTACAACCTGCATGACTTCATTTGTTGTTGTTGAGCTTAATCTATATAATAGCACAGTTTAGCCTTGTCTCTAGATGTAATGTTAGCTAGCATATGCTATAAGAACACCCTTAATTAATTAAAAGTTGACTTGCAACAAAATTCACATTAAGTTGTTTGGTATCAAAAGATTCACAATGTCTTACTCTGTTGTGTTGTAAGTGCCACATATGTGAAAATTTGATTACAAGCTCTTAAAAGCTCAAAAACGAAAAGCCGCCGTAGATTGGAATCTCTTTATTTCTCTGACGTAGCCATGAAATTTGGTCATCGTCTTGTCACGTGATGTTCTCACGTGAATTGAAAGGGCAATAAAAAGCTCAATATAAACTTATCGTAGCACTAGTTTATGACAAACCTTTCGGGGTTTACAGAAGATCCCTTATCAAATATAGATGCTCGCTACTTTACAGTTTTGTTTCGGTTTGGTCTAATCGGCAAGTCGTAATCTGATCATGTGATCCAATACTTCGAAAATAATTTCTGCAGCACTTTTCGATTATCACAAATGACCAACAGGCTCGTCATGATTATCAGACCATGATATGTAGTCCTTCAAGCTAAGGCTAAAAAATTAAACAAATTTTTACGGTAAGTTATCAGATATCACAGCTAAAAGTGACAACGTTAAAATGACGATAAAATAAACGCGTAAGAACAATAGACATGGTTTTATTGAATGTGTGAAGTATAATTGTAAAATATTTCGATGATTAAGGTTGCATGGAGTGTAAACAGAAACCATCTAACACAGCTACGTCACATTTGAGCCGTTTTGGAAAGAGAATCCTAACTACGGCGGTTTTGTGTGGCTGCGATTAAATGTTCATCTTTGAGCTTTTAAGAGCTTGTAATCTCATTTGCACATATTTGGCACATACAACACAGCAGAGTAAGACACGGTGAATCTTTTCATATCAAATAACTGTAATGTGAATTTTGTTGCTAGTCAACTTTTAAAGCTTTAATCAGTAGTATTAGTAATAAAATTGGTAGTGATGATAGGAGTTGTTGAATATGTACATGTACTAGTTGTTGGCATTGACCACAGTCATTATCTTGTATTTGTATATAGCCGTTGTCAGACTCTTTGTTCATGTCGACTTACTCATCTGTTACGTTATTCTTACGTAATAATCTTTTTACTCTCTTGTCTCACTTATGTAGTAAGTCAGTGGCTGTTTAGCTTTCAAATATACAAGAATAACAGGTTATGGGTCCAGACAGGCAACCAAAGAAGCTGTACACGAGTTCGAAACCAGAACTTAGATTCTATCTCTCATTTTACAATGGATAGTGATAAATGGACAATAGATAAGTTGGACAGTCAGAACTATCAGACATGGAAGTTTCAGATGAAACACATTTTGCTGGTAAAGGATCTATACGATATCGTGGATGGTACTGAGAAAACACCAGAAAGTTCGGCTGATCAAGCACTGAAAACTGCTTTTAAATCCAGGTATCGTAAAGCTTTCTCGGTAATTGCTCTGTCTGTTAGTACTGAACTTCTCTACTTAATAACAGATACAGAAGCACCTGATGTAGCATGGAAGCAGCTTCAAAACCATTTTGAGCGCAATACACTAGCAAACAAGTTATTTCTTAAGAAACAATATTTCAGAACAGTAATGAAGGAGGGTACACCTGTAGAACAGCACTTGAAACACATGAAAGGACTTACAGATAAACTCGCCGCCATCGATGCACCAATTTCTGAAGAAGATCAAGTAGTCACGCTCTTAGGCAGCCTTCCAAACAGCTATGCTCATCTTGCAACAGCATTAGAAGCAAGAGTAGACAACTTGAGTCTTGAGTTTGCTCAGCAGTCATTGATAAATGAAGAGTTGAAACGTGTCACACAGTAGATGTGGTGACACCCGAGTTCTTATATACGACCCCTTGTGCGGGTCTATCAAGAGAAGATTCAAACTTTTCACTAGACGTTACTTTTATTGCAAATGAATAATGAATCCCCCAAGCCAGCAGCAAGTCAGTCTTTATATACTAAAACATTATTCCAGTAATTTCCAGAAAAAACAGCATTATTAGTCGGTTTCTAAAAATAGAATATTGTGTAATAACTGAGTAAGTGAACTGTGTTAATAAAGAAATAGTATGACTCAACCATGGATTGCGCAATACTACGTAAGGAATTTAACTATTGCGCAATGCAACATTAGCTATTCAACGATTGCGCAACATGCGTGTACAAAGGTACAATATAATCTGATGCAGATTATATTGACATCCCCCTTTTTAAGAGGATTTCTCTAGAGTTGGAAATCCTTCATAATCATAATCTGCATACACACGGCTCATGAAATCGGCTCCAATGTTATCCTTTCCTTTGATATACTGAATCCGCATCCGATGTTCCTGTATTGCCATAGCCCATCTCATGATACGCTTGTTATCAAACTTTGCGCTATTCATGTAGGCTAGAGGGTGATGATCAGTCTGTAGCACAAACTCACATCCGCTCCGATAAAGTTCAAACTTTTTGATAGCCCAAACTATCGCCATACATTCCTTTTCAATAGTGGCGTACCGTGTTTCTCGTGGTAAAAGCTTTCTACTGGCATAGCTTACAGGGTGACAAATTCCTTCATACTCCTGCATGAGGACAGCACCTAGGCCTAGCACTGATGCATCTGTTCTCAAGATAAACATCTTATCCGGTTCTGGCAACTTTAATACTGGTGCAGTCAGAATGGCATGCATGAGAGAGTTGAAAGATTTTTCTTGCGGTGTTTTCCAGCTTACAACGTTTGGCATTCCCTTGCGAGTAGTGTCAGTAAGAGGAGCTGCTATCGTCGAGTAATTAGGAATGAAAGATCTATAATAGCCGGTCAATCCGAGAAACGAACGAATTTGCTTTTTTGTCTTCGGGCGATGCTGCCTTCTGACTTTTTCCACGTTCTGCTAAGTGGGAGTTAGTTCCCCAGAAGATATATGATGACCAATGAAGTCCAAACTGGACGAAGCAATGACGCATTTAGACGGCTTTACTGTGAATTTCTCCTCTTTCAATTTTGAGAATAACTGTATCAAAGCAAGCTTATGCTCTTCCCATGTTTCAGTGTAAACTAAAGTGTCGTCAATGTAATTCTCCACATTCTTGAGCCCGTATAACAGCTTTCTCATTGCCCTTACAAATATGGCACCTGAATTCATCATTCCGAAGGGCATTTTGAGGAACTCGTACACTCCAGAATGGGTAGTGAATGCTGTTTTTAACACATCTTGTTTTCGCACCGGAATCTGCCAATAACCTTTTGAGAGATCAATTTTGCTAAAGTATTTTGCTTTCCCGAGTTTTTGAAATAGACCCTCTGCTGTTGCCATCGGCTCAGGATCAAACACTGTTACTTTATTTAATCTTCGATAATCCACACAGATGCGTTTAGATCCATCAGGCTTAGGAACGAGTACGATCGGCGCAGAATAAAGAGACTGGGATTTTTGGATAATACCTAGAGTTTCCATTTCATCGAGGTCCTTTTGTAGCTGTTCCCTTAAGGCGTATGGTACCGGATATGGTTTCCGTTTAATCGGTTCCTCACTCGTGAGATTTATTTTATGCTCTATTATACTTGTACTACCAGGTATATCATTGAAGACTTCTTTGAATTGGCTCACAATTTTATAAACTTCCTCTTTCTCAGATGTGCTGAGTTGATCCCCATAATTGAGTGCATTTGCACCTTCGCGATTTAAAGCAGGAATGACGTCTTCATATTCGTTTGATGAGATATTCTCGCTAGAAAGGTCGGCACTTGTAATCCTGGCGCACAACGCATAATCTGCCTTATCCTCAGCTCGATCGTAGTATTTTTTTAGCAGGTTAGCGTGAAAGGTTTTCTCCTTTCCTTCCATAATACGAATCAAATAGTTGTTAGAACTGTGATTAGATTTAATGATGGAATAGGGTCCTTTCCACTGCATCAACAGCTTGCTAGAGTGAGTAGGTAACAGAACAAGGACCTTATCTCCATTTTGAAATTTTCTGTCCTTTGCATGTTTGTCAAAGTATAACTTATTTCATTGCTGGGACTTTTTTAACGAGCATTGTGCCAAATTCATCATATCATCTAGCTTCTGTCGTAGCTCTAGCACATATTTGTATGTTGTCATAGTTTCTTCGTCTTGATTCTCTCCTGACCATAGCTGTTTTAGGATTGGCATGGGTCCTTTAACAGTTTGTCCGTATAGCAGTTCAAACGGTGAAAAGCCTGTTGCTTCTTGAGGAGCCTCCCTATATGCAAATAATGCCGCGTTGATAAAACGGTTCTATTGTTTAGGATTGTTGGCACACAGCCTCTTCAGCATAGTCTTCAAGGTCCCATTAAACCGTTCTACGAGTCCATTGCACATTGGATGATAGGGTGTTGTCATTAGCTGCTGAACTTGAAGAAGACAAGATACTTCTTTCATGAGATCTGAGGTAAACTGTGTGCCCATGTCACTTAGGATTTCCTCTGGTATTCCCAGTCTGCTGAACATGTCAAGGAGTGCTTCAGCGACTGCTTCGGTTGAAATGTTTTTCAATGGTATAGCTTCTGGGTATCGGGTCGCATAATCGACTAAGGTTAGTATATATCGGTGTCCGGATTCACTTGCTGGAATGATGGGTCCGACCAAATCGACAGCAACTCTTTTAAAGGGTGTATCAATGAGCGGCATCGGGACTAGCTTAAATCGAGAAATGTTTCCTTTCTTGATGGTTCGTTGGCAAATATCACAAGACTTGCAAAATCGCGTCGTGTCGCCATGCATTCCTGGCCAGTAAAACTGTGTCTGTATTCTGTTAATTGTTTTCTTTACCCCAAGATGTCCGGCTAATGGTCCTTCATGCGCCAACTGTAAAACGTTACTCCTCAAGCATTGTGGCACCATTATTTGAGCTACCTCTTCCCCGTTGTTGTAACTTGGATGCCGATAGATTCGGTATAAAAGTCCATTCCTTGTAGCAAATGAAACGACTTGGTCGCCTTTGTTGCTGGGATCCATTGTCCAGTATTTGTTCATCTCTGCATCTTCCCTTTGCATTTTAATGAGTTCTTGGCGAGTTACGTCAACCTCCTTGATAGGTTTACCAACGTTTAGTGGTGACAACGGTTTTTTAATAACCTTTTTCTGTGATCTAGTGGTGATAGCTGCTTGTTCTGACCAGTCTCTATCAGGATTGTTGTAACATCGAGCTCCCGGAATGTTACCAATTAGAAGTGGGTAGAGTGGATCTTTAAGTGCGAGTGCTTTAGTTTTTCCACTGTAATAGGGAGAATTGATTTCGATCACTACTTCAGGTGCTTTTACAACACTTCTGTCTGCCATCTCTATCCATTGATGTTGCCCAGTCCGTTGGTCTTTTCCAATCAATGCTTCCTTAATAATTATTGTTGAGCAACCAGTGTCTCGCAGTACATCTACTAGCTTCCCATTGACTATCCCTTTGACGGATTGAACGCCTCCTTGCTCTGTGAAGCTCTGGTCAGAACAGCATGCCACGGGTGCATATCTTTTCCCATCTAAGGTGATAACATTATCCTCTTCTTGCCGGTCGTCTTCTTCCTGGAGTGCTGCTGCCCGCTGCTTATATCTTGGCTCAAGGGGTTTTCTTTTACACTCTTCTAAACCATGCCCCCCTCTTTTACAAAACGTACACCATGTTCGGTCATTGTTTTTCTGGTTAGGACAATTGCTAGCTAAATGTGTAGTTGATTGGCATCGGAAACATCTCTTCGCTGTTGTCAGTGTTTCTTTTTCTCGTTTCTCCTGATAGAATTTTATTTTATGTGCATGTAAAAAACGCTCTGCTGTTTCTGCTAGCCTGGGAAAATCGTAGTTGAGGTCTTTTTCCTGCTCGTTTAGGTGACAAGCTAGCTCTTTTGGACAGGCTCGGATAAACTGTTCTCTTACCGCAAGATTTCTAGCACTCTTCCAATCTTTTGCCATTTCTGTCATTTCGAACCATTTGTCATAGTAGGTTGTGATCCGTACCAATAGTTGGCTAGGACTTTCATCTGGCAGGGGCCGAACTGTGCGAAATTTTATTCTGTATCCATCTTCTGTAAGGTCATACCTCTTCATCAGTTGTTTTTTTAAAATGTCATAGTCTTGAGCATCCGTTTCATTCAACCGTGAGTATACTTCCAGTGCAGCTCCAGATAGCAAAGCACTGAGATACGTTGCCCAGTCCTTTTTATCCCAGGCTTGATTTGTTGAAAATCTCTCAAACCGCTGTAAGTAGCTATCAATAGTGTCTTTTCCATCTACAAACACTGGCAGCTTCGGGAGCCTTCTGGTAGATTCTGTTGATGCTGTTGAATTGAGTCCTGGTGAGTGTGAACGTAATTGTTCGTTAAATTCGGCTTTTTCTAACTCAAGTTCGTAATCTAACTCGATTTTCCGTAGCTCAATTTGTCTATTTTTGTCTCTCTCTTCTGCTTCTCGCTGTTTCTCTCCTTCTTCTGCTTCTCGCTGTTTCTCTCTTTCTTCTGCTTCTCGCTGTTTCTCTCTTTCTTCTGCTTCTCGCTGTTTCTCTCTTTCTTCTGCTTTTCGCTGTTTCTCTCTTTCTTCTGCTTCTCGCTGTTTCTCTCTTTCTTCTGCTTCTATTTTCAGTTTTTCAAGTTCTCTATTTTTTTCCCGCTCTATTCGTTGGAGCTCTTGCTGTTCTCTAATGAAGTTCTGCAGTGGCTCTGCTTTGTATCCCATTTCTTTTCCAAGTTTGATGAGTTCTGATAAGTTCGCCATCTTGAGTTTAGCTTAGTTGAAGTAATTTCTAGTTTTTCTAGAATAGCTCTGGCAGATTTAATACGATTCCAATCGTAATGATTCGTAGATTCTTGGATGTAATATCCACCAATGAGATCACCTACTAGACCCCTGGTCCTCAGAATAATTCTGGCTAAGGTAGATGATCCCGGTCAAGCCCCCAAATATGTCACACAGTAGATGTGGTGACACCCCGAGTTCTTATATACGGCCCCTTGTGCGGGTCTATCAAGAGAAGATTCAAACTTTTCACTAGACATTGCCTTTATTGCAAATGAATAATGAATCCCCCAAGCCAGCAGCAAGTCAGTCTTTATATACTAAAACATTATTCCAGTAATTTCCAGAAAAAACAGCATTATTAGTCAGTTGCTAAAAATAGAATATTGCGTAATAACTGAGTAAGTGAACTGTGTTGATAAAGAAATAGTATGACTCAACCATGGATTGCGCAATACTACGTAAGGAATTTAACTATTGTGCAATGCAACACTAGCTATTCAACGATTGCGCAACATGCGTGTACAAAGGTAACAGTCTGATGCAGATTATATTGACAAAACGTAATGAGCAAAACTCAGATGAATCTAGTTCTGCCAGTGCATCTGACTCTGCATTGGTGTCAAGAAAGCAGCCTAAAGCCAGAAAACCTATTATTTGCTACAACTGCAACGAGCCTGGGCACAAGTCACCAGAATGCTCAGAGGGCAGATGCCGACAGAACGCGCAGTTAAGAAGTGAATGTAAAAAAACGGTATGTGAAAGTGACAATGACTGTGTAGGCAATGAATTTACATTTATCACTCATCATGGCAACACATTTTCATTGCACAGTAGCTCACCCTGGCTAATTGACTTTGGAGCATTGCATCATATGTCACCTAACAGGGAAAGTTTGAATAGCAACAAGAAGCTACAACATATAGAAATGGTCAACCTAGGTGATGGTCGAACAGTTGAAGCTGTGGGAGTTGGTGCTGTAAAAGTGATGCTAAAGCTCAATCATAGAGTTCAATGTGCATCTGTATTTTACAATGTACTTCATGTCCCTCAGCTAGCTAGCAATTTATTTTCAGTTTGAGCTGCCACTAAGAAAGGCTAAATTGTTCAGTTCGGCCATACTCGATGTTGGATTAAATATGCTAGTGGTCGAGTTAGGACCATGGGATCACTAGCTAATAAGCTGTTCAGTCTAGACTGTGTACAAACTGAAACTCAATATGCAAACACTGCTAGCGCAGAGATTTGGCATCAATGTCTAGTACATGTGAATGACTCTACTCTGAAAAAACTGATCAAAGGAAATATAGTCTGTGCTACAAGCTTACCTGCAATGAACTTTTCCTTCTGTGAAAGCTGTGCTGAAGGGAAGATGACTCGTAAACCCTTCAAACCTGTGGGAGATATCAAGGCTGCCCGTAAGCTAAAACTAGTACATTCTGACGTTTGTACAATAGAAACAGAATCAATTGGAGGTAGCAAATATTTTGTTACTTTTATAGACGATTTTTTTAGATGCTGTGCTGTGTTTTTTCTTAGAAACAGATCTGAGGTACCTGAGAAGCTCAAAGAGTTTGAAGCATATACAGCCAACCAATCTGGAAAAACCATTCAAAGACTGAGATCAGATAGAGGTGGTGAATACTTGTCTCAAGAATTTGCTGACTACTTGAATTCTAAAGGTATTCATCATGAACTCACATCAGCCTACTCACTAGCACAAAATAGTGTTGCTGAGCGAATGAATAGAACTCTGTGTGAAACAGCACGTTCAATGTTGTGATATGCTAAATTGTCAAAGCAATACTGGGCTGAGGCCATTTCTACTGCTGCCTACGTTAGAAATCGGCTTCCCACTTCTTCACACAAGAATGATCTCACACCGTATGAGAAGTGGTATGAACGCAAACCCAACATAGACAATCTAAGGGTGTTTGGATGTATTGCTTATGCTCATGTTCCAGATCAACTGCGACAGAAACTTGACAAGAAGTGCCAGAAGCTAAGGTTTATAGGATACAGCAAACAGTCAAAGGTATACCGCCTGCTTGATGAATCGACTGGTAAAGTCACTACTAGGCGAGACGTGATATTTGATGAAACGAACTTTACAAACACCGTTAAACCATCATGTGACCAATATACAAAGCAGAAATCTATTGTTGTTGAATATTCAGTAAATGAACAGACAACTCCTAACTTCTCTGGGCAATGCATTGGTGAAGGGCAACAGCGACGCTTATCTGCTTGCGAATGTAAACCCCTGGTTCGCTATGGAATTGATGAGTATGTAAGCCAGGCTCAACATGTCAAAACTATGTGGGAGTGTTGAATATGTACTAGAATATGTACTATGTTGACATTTACCACAGTTATCATCTTGTATTTGTATATAGCTGTTGTCAGACTCTTTGTTCATATTGACTTACTCATCTGTTATGTAATTCTTATGTGATAATCCTTTTACTCTCCTGTCTCACTTATGTAGTAAATCAGTTGCTGTTTAGCTTTTAAATAGACAAGGATAACAGGAGTAACAGTAATGTTAGTTGTAGCAGTGGAGGTAGTAGAATTAACAGAAGTAACAGTGATAATAGAAAGAGTAGTAAGAGTAGTAGTAATAGTAGTAGTAGTAATAGTAGTAGTAGTAATAGTAGTAGTAACAGTAGTAGTAATAATAGTAGTATAGCAGTAGTAGTTATAGTAGCAGTAGCAGTAATAGTAGCAGTAGTAGTAGTAATAGTAGTACTAGTAATAGTAGTAGTAGTGGAAGTAATGGTAGTAGTAGAAGAAGTAGTAGCAGTAGTAGTAATAACAATAGTAGTAGTAGCAGCACTAGTAGTAGTAGTAGTAGCAGCAGTAGTAGTAATAGTGGTAGTAATAATAGTAGTAAAGGTAGTAGTAGTAGCAGTAGTAGTTATAATAGTAGTCATAATAGTAATAGTAGTAGTAATAGTAGTAGTAGTAGTAATAGCAGTAGTAATAGTAGTAGTAACAGTAGTAGAAATAGTAGTAGTAGTAGTGGTGGTGCTGAGAATAAAAGGGATGGCAAAGGTAGTACTCATGATAAGAATAACAACAATAGTAATAAGGTGGTGCTGAGAATATTAGGAATAGCAAGAGTAGTACTCATGATAATAACAATAGTAATGAGGTGGTGCTGAGAATAATAGGAATAGCAAGGGTAGTACTCATGATAATAATAATAACAATAGTAATAAGGTGGTACTGAGAATAATAGGAATAGCAAGGGTAGTACTCATGATAATAATAATAATAACAATAGTAATAAGGTGGTGCTGAGAATAATAGGAATAGCAAGGGTAGTACTCATGATAATAATAACAATAACAATCCTTATCACAAAAACAACAACCAAAGTTTTCTAGTGGATGAAATAAACGTCGAATAACTCATAGCAAGTTATTTTTTCAACACAAATACAACACAACACAAACACAAAATACTTTAGTTTTATGATTGACAAATATTTATTACATCTTGCTTTGTTACATTAGTATTATCGTTAACTGATTTTTTGATTTTGCAAATGTTGTTTTTGTGTTTAAATAAAAACAGAGATGTAGAATTTTGTACAAATTAGCGAAGGCCTATGTTTTTGTCCTTTTTACAGCACTCGATTTATAAGCAAACTATTTGTATAGAAATGAAGGTTTACAACAAAAAGACGTTCACAAGATGTTTGTTTCCAAAGTCTTTCAAACCAATTGCACCATAATTCTTTTCTTCGTACAAAGATGATTTCTCTATCTGCTTAAATGCGCCTTCAGTGTATTGTTTCACAGACACTCCGGAGTCGCCGGTTGAAACTCATCATGACTTGTGTCTTAGGAATACATGCAGTAGATGACAGGAGTGACTATATCAATCAATCACAGGCATTAGAGAGAGCCATCATATTCACATCTGCTAGCTACAAACGAACATACAGTATAACATGCTGTCGAACAACTGCGAACACTGCGACAGCTTCCTTTGGCATGCTCAATGGATGTGGCTGGTCTTTTCAATTGAAAAAAGCAACTAAAGAAGGAAGCTACTACAGGACTGTTCCTGACATATCTACTATGACCTCCCTCATAACCCTCAACTCTTTTATACCATAGTTTTACACCAACCTTACCAGCAAACAAGTGTTCATATGCCTTTTACAGTTGTGAGAAAATGTGTGTCATCCTTTTGTAAACGACTACGGTGAGCCCATATTACCAGTCAAAAGTTTGTGAAGCCGATTTACCTTGGCTCATTGTTTACATACAAACTTTAAAATTATTGTAATAATGTCTTAGCATCTAGAATTATTACTATTGTTCAGCCCGGGTCACTTTTGGGTTCAAAAACTTACAATATTGCTGCGCATAACAGAAACATATCGCTGAGCTTCATAATAGGACTGAATGGGAGGAGCCATGACAGCCTTAGCCTTAGTACCCAACGCAGAGTCAGTTTGTCTACTTTCTTTCTTTTTATCTGTTGAACATTGTATAGTTAGGTACATAAGTTTAAACACAGAGTGCAGCAAAAGTATAATACCCGGTGAGCCTAAGTCTTCTTTTTCATATATGCCCGTGTACTTTGGCAGATTAGAAATATATTTGAACGAAGTTCTGTCTCTACTTTCTTGACCAGCAGGTTTATCGAACACATCTTAAATCCATTTTAACTGTTTCCTCACTACCAACTTTACGCAATTCTATAATCAATTATTTTACACAAAGCATCTGCAGGATTCAAATACAAATCTTTCCTCAACTCGCAAGATCAGACTCAACTTATTTGGATTCCTTTTCCTGAGACAAGGCGATCGACAGATCGAAATCAACTCATAACTGATTTGATAAATGTTTATATTATAGTAGAATATATTAAAATGGGATTATAATGTCTAGACTTATTATTGGTAAGAAGAGAATAAACTAAAATTTTTTAATTCGGTCTTCTTTTAGGCAAAAACATGGTCAGAGAGTTTTACAAGCAACAATTATTTTTCATCTTTGATTAATATGAAATTAAATTTATATTGCCACCTTTCATTTGCTATTTGAAGAATGACACATTTAAGACATGCGGTCCAACATTTTACCCCTACAATGGCGAATAGGGATGTACAATGCGGTCATGCTACATTTGATGCATGTATTTTGCTAAACAGGCTACAAACTGAAAGTTTAAAGTTTGGCTCAGGCTAATCTATTATGCAAAAATGTTTATTGGTAAACTGAAAAAAACATGAGATATAAAATAGCATCTATACAAACTATAAAAATTTAAAATTGGGTGCAAAGCACTCATCATAACTAATATTAAAAGTTCATCTTTAGCTATTACTTCTTAACCAAAGATTTCTATAAACGATCCAACAGATCAGGCCAAGCTAATTACACTATTAAACATTTAGCCTGAGTTGTTTGTGATATTTGAGTGAACAAATCATCACTCTCCATTTAGGTTTATCAGCCCTTGTTGAATAACCAATTAAGACAAAGACAATTAACCAATTAAGACAGCCAACTTTTAGAATATGATTCCAACACCTCGCGCAAAAGGATGTCTAGCCAGTTTATTAATACCTGACATCCATTTTCTGGAAGCGCAGAGGCTACTAGCATTCTGATATTTGCAAGAAATCTGTTCTCTGGGTTCTGTGCATAATAATGAGTGTAACACTTGCGAAACATTATCTGCAGTACCTGCAGGTTTCCTCTGTGCTTGCTATTATCCGCTGTAGTCATAGATCACTTTTCAGCTTTCTCTGTTGTAAGTTTTCACCAACGCATTTCCAACTTATTGTTCATTAGGATTCCATGTTAGGAAGATAAATCCATGTTGAATTACATACTTGAGTTGACACATATATCACAGAATATCGCTGTTTTCTGTTCTATTCATTCAGGAAATACATTTGAATGAAACATTAAAAGCACCGCTAAAGTCACAAGCATACACCTTCAGGACCGTAAACTAGTCATAATACTTTGGTGTATGCGTAGACAGCAGCAATAAGGGTTTAGAGCTGCCATAAAGCTATTTAAATATGAAATTAGAGTCAAGCAATATATTAGCAAAGAAAGTAAGCAGAGCTTCACAACTCAATTAGGAGAAAATAGAGTGATAAGCATTGCGTGCGTGTCTATCAAGCAGACTATCTGTAGTATCTGTAGACACACACATATATAGTGTATAAAATATATACAGTAATAAATACACGCGGACTTGGCAAGGCCATAAATGAGAGCAAATCCAGAGCTGTTAATGATATTTGTCGAGACAAAAAAACTATCAAAGCATCAGATAGTGAGAAGCTAGTACTAAATGTTCCGTTCATCCAGCTCAAAATGGCCGACACTGCATATCTCCCGAATCATCATTATCACTCTCATCTGATCGACGAATTGTCTGCCCCATGTTCATCAGCATAAGCTCCAAGGGATCAGAGTTCATGCGCCTTTGGTTAAGATTGGCAGCGGCGTGTGCATTCTCCACAGACCTGTCCTCAATAGCGCCTTCCTAAAACATTAAGCAACAGAGCTATACATATATTCCAAGCTGCTCACCATAGACTCCCAAGGGCCATTTTGTTTTCGTTTACATATCTGACTCTACGAATTTGATGGCTGTGTTTTATAACGGCAGCATGGAAGTCTTTGAGTCAAATGCTTCAAATAAAAATGAGCATTCTCGGCTATTGAAAGGAAGAAAAAAGCGGTAAGAGGAGTGCAACCCATTGTGTACGATTTGTACAAACACTAAATGCACAGCAAAATCACAGATGGTTTTATTAAAACGTCCATGAAAACTTTTCTGTGTGATTGCTTAACTGAGACTAACATCCGCTTCGCATTGAATTGACAGAAGGTCAGCGCAGAGGGTCAGCATAGTCGTTCCAGCTGGATAGAAATATTTTACTCAACTTCTTACTAATACACTGGTAAACCAGGCGCGATGCCTTCAAATAAATCAGCGCAACTCTTGCAAACTTCTATGAAGAAGGATGTAAAATCTGGGAAGATCCCATTGATATGAGACGCTGCCTGTGACTGACAGCTCATATATATTTAAAGGTGACCAATCAGTCACTCTGTCTAAATTTCATTACAAGATCGCCACGACTCATCATCGCCTATAATTAGTGTAGGTTTTGAGTTGAGACAAAATTACTAGGATACACGAAAAGTATGGACAACAGGCTAAGATAGTCCATGAAACTAACTAATGGTGCGTTTACACTGGCCGATTTTGTCGAGCACAGATAAATTTGATGAGTCGGTGTCGGCAGGTGTGAATAGAGAGATCGGTGTCGGTACCGATCTGAAAGTCGGTGTCGGTGAAACCCAGCAGTGCCCGGTTGCACCAACAAATCGGACGCTCATCAGCCAATCAGAAGCTAGGAGCCTCTGATTAAATGAGCCTACGCTTTAATGACAGTGCTAAGTTTATGAAACGAAAGGGCTAGGTTTAATGAGAGGCTAAGAGACTGTCATTAAACTTTCCCTCGTGCTCTTTCTGATAGTGAACTTTTATTTAAATTAATTAAAAGTGAATAGCCAGTTGTACGACTACTACTAGTACTACTACTAGTTCTACTACTAGTACTACTGTAAAGGAATTTGCCAGCCCTTGCTTGGCACGATCTAGATTATTTCATACAGAAATAAATTGCGTGTGATTTCATTCAATGTTTTATTAGCGAAGGAAATTCACTAGCCGAGGAGCGT
This sequence comes from Watersipora subatra, assembly GCF_963576615.1. Taxonomy (NCBI): domain Eukaryota; kingdom Metazoa; phylum Bryozoa; class Gymnolaemata; order Cheilostomatida; family Watersiporidae; genus Watersipora; species Watersipora subatra. Next base: position 63,629,072 of record NC_088716.1, on the reverse strand, counting down.
ACGGCCATTTGCTCTGTCTACTAACACTATGTTTCCATGATGCGCAGTGCTTCGGAGTTGCGCCCTCTCCGAATCATGGAAACGGCGTCTTCGCACTGAAATCACTGCGCACTGGTCAGTGCGAAGCCAGTGCAAACTCGCAGCAAGGAAACGGCAGTTGCGCAGTGGCTGCGCATAGCTCTCATGCCGTGGAAACAGATTCTTCGAGCGCCAGAGACTAATGCAAAAGTTATCCAGCTTATCTTTGTTTTTGCTATTCTTCCGATATTTTTCACTTAAATTTAATTATGGTCTGCTCCTACAAAGATGATGAAGTGATTACTTTCCTAGACTTTGTTATCAATACCAACACTTTTCGAAAAATAGGTGGCAAGCCCTAAAGTAACATTTCAATAATCTATTACTTATATAAATATTTGTTAAAAATATATTATTTGTAAAAATTGTGTTAAGGTTTGTAAAACATTGTGAATGTGTATTGTAAATAAAAGTATAATGATGACAAAAGCATAAAAAGACCTTTTCTGACGTTCGGTACGCATGATCGATTCCATGTATCCATCCAACGACTCGACTTATACAATTTCTCTTTTCTGGCTAATTTGCTGAAAATCACTGCGCAGCATGGAAACGTACAATCCCCTCGACATCGGAGAGGGCTGCTTCGCAGTACTGCGCACCATGGAAACATAGTGTAAGTGAGCGTTGCTCCCTTATATACAATAAAATTGCCCGTTCCGGCTAACGGGACCGAGTAGGGACACCGGCTAACAATGTTTAAATGGCCAATAATTAGGCCCGCTAGTGCGTTGATATGACAACATAAACGAAGACAATTGATAGCATAACGAGTAACAAGGCTATAATAAAAAGGACAACACATATAATAAAATATTTACAGACATATAAAATATATACAAACATATAACTAGAAATTCCACTGTCATACAGCCCGCGACCAAAGTGATATTGGAAAAAAGAAAGGGTACTGATGGTTGAGAAATGCAATATTAGCAGTCAAATGGCACTGCGGTGCAATAGGATAACTGCAATGGTAGCTGTAATGTACTGGGTGTTATTATATACAACAAATAGCAATAATGAAAGGAAAAGATTATATGCTTATATCTCTCTCCTGCAAAAAAAAGAAATGCAATATTGGCCAATAGTAGAAGTAAAATGCACTGACATTATTAGAATAACCAATATTATTTATATGCTAATAATAAAAAACCAATGCACAATTTTGTTTACATTTCAAAACGGCATAGCTAACAATATCACGAAGTTGTGATATTTATATAGATTTTTAGAAAATCTGTACTACGTAGTCATCCAAACTTATAATTAATTATTGCAATAATCTCATTAGAACCGTTAGAAAAAATATCATCGTCATGCCTTTACTTACACTGCGTTAGATTTTTAGAAAGTCTGTACTGCGTAGTCATTGTTCTGTAGTCATCCAAACTTATAATTAATTATTGTAATAATCTCATAAGAAACGTTAAAAAATATCATCGTCATTTGCTTTACTTATACTGCGTTGGACATCAGTTAGAATGGGAAAGTATTCGAATGCGTCGGCAAATGAAAATGAAAAAATTGAAATCGGCAAAAATGAAACGATTTCTGCACTCCTATGTTAATTGCCAAAACCTTCGACACTGCTATAGACTGGTGAAACGTACACGTTAATTTTTCGTGAAATGCCCAAGACTTCATCGTTCTATTATCTGTCCCTCGGCGTTTTAATTTTCGGTCTTAACTTTTATTAAACCACGCTTTTCAAGTGTTTTGTGGCGATTTTCGTTGAAATTAATCTGTCTATTTGTGTATAATCCGATCAGATGGGTAAGTTTTAGATAATACCGACGGTTTACAAAGACTTGGTAACATATTTAAATAGGTTTAAATGTGTTTTGTATCGTTATTATACTTTAACGACTTTACATAACGATGCTTAAATTTGTTGATGAAATTTCTTGACGAGGGTTCGTCTCATTGTTGATGAATAATTTTCGTAAGTTGTGTGCACATGCATTTATCATAAAAACTCCCACACTTCACTCCGTTCGTTTGGTCGTGGGATTACATATAATACAGACTGTCCGAGCTGCCGCAGCCGATCCTGCCATCAACAAAATCTCATCGTCATCGGAAGACTCCATTCGGCATTCAGTAGTTGCTTCTAGCAGTAGTAGTAGGAGCAGTAGTAGTAGTGTAGTACTACAATATAACTTTCCACACCAAGCGCATTGATTTTTATGTGTACTCGTCTTCGCGTGGTCGGGTGAAGGTCAGAACGGCGAAGCGCTGTGATTGGCTGTTGGTACCGACAAAAATAGTTCGATCGTTGCAATGTAAAGGGGGAGTCGGTGTCGGCACCCATACGTGAAATGTCTGAGGTACCTGTCTGAGTCGGGGTATTGGCACCTAATCAGAGTCGGTGTTGGCCAGTGTAAATGCACCATAAGAGAAGCCCAATAAAGTCAGTGCAAACCAAAACTTTTTCTGTATTCTTAAGTCTGTCGCTGATGAACTCTGTAATAGATGTATGTCTGTAGTAAAGATATTCATAGGTCTGTCGCTGATGAACTCTGTAATAGATACATGTCTGTAGTAAAGATATTCATAGGTCTGTCACTGATGTACTCTGTAATAGATACATGTCTGTAGTAAAGATATTCATAAGTCTGTGGCTGATGAACTCTGTAATAGATAGATGTCTGTAGTAAAGATACTCATAGGTCTGTCACTGATGAACTCTGTAATAGATACATGTCTGTAGTAAAGATACTCATAGGTCTGTCACTGATGAACTCTGTAATAGATACATGTCTGTAGTAAAGATACTCATAGGTCTGTCGCTGATGAACTCTGTAATAGATACATGTCTGTAGTAAAGATACTCATAGGTCTGTCACTGATGAACTCTGTAATAGATACATGTCTGTAGTAAAGATATTCATAGGTCTGCCGCTGATGTACTCTGTAATAGATAGATGTCTGTAGTAAAGATATTCATAGGTCTGTCACTGATGAAACTCTGTAATAGATACATGTCTGTAGTAAAGAGTAGATAATAGAGGTCTAAGCAAGCCTGTAATTTTAGATTAAGCTGTCATATACAAACCGGCAAGGGAGACCAGAGCCGAACGACAGTGTCAATACCACTACTAGCCATGAGACAGGTTTCAGGATGTGGTTGAACACAGTTGACGATACAATCGTCTCCCCTCATCGTACGAACAATATTTGTTGTTTTCCTATCCCAGATGAAGAATGAGCCATCATCGGAACCGGCGACAATGTATTGCCCATTGCTGCAAAAATAGAAGTACCTCTATAAGACGATATATTGCCCATTGCTGCAAAAATAGAAGTACCTCTATAAGACGATGTATTGCCCATTGCTGCAAAAATAGAAGTACCTCTATAAGACGATGTATTGCCCATTGCTGCAAAAATAGAAGTACCTCTATAAGACGATGTATTGCCCATTGCTGCAAAAATAGAAGTACCTCTATAAAACGGAAGACCTTAGTAGCATTACACTGGGTTAGTAGCTAGCACCCTCCTCACCGCTCAAGAATTGATAGTAGCAAGAAGGAAAGGTGAAAAGACAGATGAGGCTCATTCATAGATCTACCTTAATCATGCGTGTGTCAATCATAAAGTTATCTTACAAACAAACACAACTACTTGAAGAGAATGAGTGAAATCAAAGACTCACTCTCCAATAAAGTTGGCCTCTTTGATATCGGTAGTTGTGTTACAGTGACCGCAAAACCTTTGTGAGTAATCGTTTGCTCTCTCTTTCCAAATCTTCTCCTGCAAGTAACTTCGCTGAGAGTCTGCGGACTCCTCATCATCCGTGTCTGTCACATCCAGTCCTTTACCTGGTAATTGTTAGAGATCAGCACAGAATTAGGATTGTTCAACTGCTAAGTCTGCAGCCGTAATGAAACAAAAATAATTTTGAATGGCATACCCTAGGACACTTTTATTTCCCCATTATTTAGTTTCGTGAGTAGCACACAGAGTAAAATTTCGTTGCAACTTAATTTCCCGGCTCTGATGAGTGCGAAAATATAGTGGTGTGAAAATAAATGCAGTGGAAAACACAGATTACATTCCTCAGGTCCAGTTCACTAATAAGAAAAATTTTTCAATTTGGGACTGGTTCGTATTTGTAAACCGCAGGTTGAAATGTGTGGGTGAGATCGATAATTCAATTTGATCACTTACTACCATTTGTTTCTTGGACTATCAATGACGTCTAGGTCCCTCCCACCGTGACTTTCACATGTCTTTCACACTCAAATCCCAAGAAGAAGAAAATAGATAACAACCAACTTCACAACCAAAACTGTATAACGTGGTTGGACCTGGTGAGGGTTGATATTGTTTTTGGTTGGTAATAAAATTCATCACTACAATAATTATTATTCAAATTTATGACTTCACCTACCAGACTTTCATCCTCATCAGTTACAAATTCGGTGACTAAACTGATATCATCATCTTAATTTGCTTTGCCATGCTGCTCAGTCGGTGTATTAGCTATAATGAGTTTACTAGAAATTTCCCATTGAGCCCAACCACACACGACAATTACCTGCATTTCTATTATGACGATTTTATCGTGGATATCAATGAATAAAGCCATTTTTCGCTCGTTCTTTATGATAGTTTAGTTTCGCTCAAGAAATCTTTGTGAGAGGATGACTCCGCGAAAATGCGAAATGCGAATACATAAATGTCCTAGGGTATGCTAGCTGTATGTGAACAGTTACTTCAAATGGCATATGCTAGCTGTATGTGAACAGTTACTTCAAATGGCATATGCTAGCTGTATGTGAATGGTTATGAACTCAAAAAGAAACAAATGAGTAGTGCATTTTGAACACATCAATACAAAAGTTTAACATCTCATATGGCATAGAATGTTCATCTAGTTCAACTGATTATGTGTCAGTAAATCCTAGATATCGATGGATTAGTGTACAATAGAAACAATAGCAAGCTTGATGAACGGAGCTGTGAATTAGCAGCACACGCCAGATGTTACTAGGTCAACACAGCCCGAGGCCCGTGTTAACATATCTCAGGCTAATTTTAGTTTGCAATCAAATACAATGGGTATAAACGACTATATTTGGTACAATCCAATAATGTAACAATAAAAATGTATACAATTTGTAGTAAATGTGCATTAGTGGAGATTTCCATATGTTCAAGGAACAAAAGCTGCCTATTTACAGTATGTTTTTGTTAAAACAGAAAACAGCTGGCAGAGTGCAGTGCCGTGTCACCCAGACAATATTGCTTCAAAGGAGCTCTGTTTGGAGATTGTTTCCATTTTAAAAAGCCATGACTTTTGATCTCTCAATGTTATGGTAAAACCCGGCGTTGCGCAGGCAACAGAATAATTACCTAATGAACTTAAGTAACTTATCAGAACTTAAGTAACTTATCTGAACTTACCTAATGAACTTAAGTAACTTATCTGAACTTAAGTAACTTATCTGAACTTAAGTAACTTATCTGAACTTAAGTAACTTATCTGAACTTAAGTAACTTATCTGAACTTAAGTAACTTATCAGAACTTAAGTAACTTATCTGAACTTAAGTAACTTATCAGAACTTAAGTAACTTATCTGAACTTACCTAATGAACTTAAGTAACTTATCTGGAACTTGAGTAACTTATCTGAAAAGCTAAATCTTTACTAAAATTTTTACTAAAACAATACTTGCTCTTTGGGCCAGCTTAACAATCGTTATGCGTGACAGTCAACAGTGCTAGTTATTAACCCCAAGCAAGCGCTTCAAGCGTGAGTATCTTAACCAATGTAATGACTATTTGCCCAATGAGTCTGTGTGATAGCACAGACTCATTGATAGTAATAGCACCTATTACTATCAACTAACATTTGCCCGATGAATCCGTATTTGCCCGATGAATCCGTATTTGCCCGATGAGTCCGTATTTGCCTGATGAGTCCGTATTTGCCCGATGAGTCCGTATTTGCCCGATGAGTCCGTACTTGCCGGATGAATCCGTATTTGCCCGATGAGTCCGTATTTGCCCGATGAGTCCGTATTTGCCCGATGAGTCCGTATTTGCCCGATGAGTCCGTATTTGCCCGATGAGTCCGTATTTGCCCGATGAGTCCGTATTTGCCCGATGAGTCCGTATTTGCCCGATGAGTCCGTATTTGCCCGATGAGTCCGTATTTGCCCGATGAGTCCGTATTTGCCCGATGAGTCCGTATTTGCCCGATGAGTCCGTATTTGCCCGATGAGTCCGTATTTGCCCGATGAGTCCGTATTTGCCCGATGAGTCCGTATTTGCCCGATGAGTCCGTATTTGCCCGATGAGTCCGTATTTGCCCGATGAGTCCGTATTTGCCCGATGAGTCCGTATTTGCCCGATGAGTCCGTATTTGCCCGATGAGTCCGTATTTGCCCGATGAGTCCGTATTTGCCCGATGAGTCCGTATTTGCCCGATGAGTCCGTATTTGCCCGATGAGTCCGTATTTGCCCGATGAGTTCGTATTTGCCCGATGAGTCCGTATTTGCCCGATGAGTCCGTATTTGCCCGATGAGTCCGTATTTGCCCGATGAGTCCGTATTTGCCCAATGAGTCCGTATTTGCCCAATGAGTCCCAATTGTACTCCGTGTAGCTTATGGTTAAGTTCACCGCCTCTTGATCTGGATTTTTCATTGATAGATTTGAATTGGTAAAACTGGCCACAGGGTTTGACACAATGACTGAATTTGGATTTGTCTGCCCATTTGCATGATTATTCGTTCAAATGTTCAAAATCTTTCCAGCTGATTCATCAAATACAGTCTATCAACATTATTTTTTATTAATTTTGAAAAGGATTTAAAATGTTACAAAGAAGGACAAGATTAACAGAAGTAAGAACCAAACTGAATAGCTATCAAGTATTTACCAGATGCAACCAAAGAAGTTTGGCTGGGTAAGAAAGCCCTAATACTTCTTTGATTAGTATCACCAGTGTGTCACTTTTATTTCAACACCACTTCCATTTGATCGCTACATTGACATTCTTTGATCTTTACGAACCCATAATAGCAAGTGATCAGTAGAAAAGTGTCCATGAAACCGTACTAATAATGACTCAATTACATCAATAACAATTCATTCTTCTGTTGCTTCTGTTCGTATTAAAGTCCGTTTTCCTACTCCAAAGCGTTTCATTTTTTTGGCTAAAACTTTGAAACACCATAGAAATAATTAATAATTGTATCAGGCTAATAGTAGTTCCTGGTTTAACACTGTCTTGATACTTTGACGTGCGTAAAAAACTGTTTACATTTAAGATGGTATGTGAATGACTAGTTTTTCACTAAAAGTTGGGCATAGCGATGCTGCTAAAAATTTATCATTTGTACGAAATGCAATATGGAAAAGTTTTGTTCTGCTCAAAAAATTGTTTGAACGCTTATACCGACTAGTTTAGCAGTGCAGAAGAAGAGTTGAGGTCAAAAAACATTGTAGAAGGTATTGAACAGCCAGAAAATGTTCGTTCCATCGAAAGCAACAATCAGAATGTAACTGGCCGAGCAACAATACAAATATTTTTGTTTCTCAAATGTTGATTTTTGTTTCTGCATGTATTACAAGTATGGTTAATTTATGTCACTTGTTTTTGAATACATTTGTAGCAATTGATAGATTATCATTATATAGCTTATAAATATGCAGATTTATAGCGTATTATTTGATAGCATCCTTGCGGTTATCTTAACTCAGCTTACAATGGAGCGATGCTCATAACTCCTCTTATAGAAAAAGCCAATTTTGGCTGCAAACTGTAGCAAACATATCAATGAGTGCAATGAGCTTTTATAGAACATCGTTAAATAAAGTTATAAAATAAAAATACACTTTCAAATTCAGAAAGCAAGGCACAGGACCACAGGCTATAATATCATTGTATGCAATATAATGTAATGTAATATAATTGTAAGCAATAGATACTGGTAGAGATAATTCTTGGCTTCCCAATGCATACTTATTTAGAGATCCACGACAAGTTGGCAGATTTATTGCATCTAAAAGGGTTAATGTCGCTTCGCTCAAAGGAAAACGCAAAATATAAGCGACAATCGCTTCGCTTGAAAAAGGGTTAGATTTATCTTTCCTAAATTCTGACGAGCTATTTGAAAAATACAACACCAGCCTCTATTTGAACGCCACCTATATTTGACTGCCACCTATATTTGACTGCCACCTATATTTGACTGCCACTTTGGGAAAGGGTTAAAAAATAGGGCGCCATGGCATTCAATTAGAGGTTTTACGACAGTTGTCTTTGTGTATTCTATAGCCGTGTTTCTAGGCTTGAGACTGTCACATCTATAGATTGTCACTATGCCAGAACAACCAAATTGTAAATAGAACCTAATGGTGAGTCATCAAGAGGTTGTTACGGCGGCAAGGCAAGATGCAATGCTTAGAGAATGGAGAGCAAGAAAGCACACCCACCGGATGAACACTTTTTGCTAATAAGTTTCATCTCATCCAGATTTGAACGAAGTTTAGCAAAAGATTCACTACCAGTGCTCTCAGGGTAAAGCTCTTTGAAATGATTGAAACAGTCAGTTGCCTCCCTTTCTCTCCCCAAAGTAATGAGGCTGGTACAGAGTCTATAGTATGCTTTATGCTGGTGACAGTTGAGTTGTATCGAACGCATACAATCATTAGCAGCTGCATACGTGTCTCCATCCCTGCACAGAAAAGCGAATCAGACTGAATCAGTATCCTTAAGGCAACAAGAAATGTTGGAGAACACAAATCATAGGCTGAGACGAGAGTGTTTTATGTGATGAGAGACGCAGACCTGTCAACCTGGTGCTATGCAAATGAGGGAGAAATTAGGGTCTTAAGCCTCGCGCCAGCGGCCAAGTTGTTAAATGGGGACCAGGCAGGTTACCATTGGAGTTCAGCTCTAAAATTATTCCTAACTCACATCCCCACTACCCTTAGTGCTTGATGCAATGAGGGCAGGGCTGTATCTACCTGTTTGAAAATGGTACTGCGGGGAGAGTCCGAGAGGGGTGCCGAGCACCCTCTCGGTGGGGAAGGGGGTCCGGTGGTTCTCCCCTGGAAAATTTTATAGTATAACTAGTCAAAATGGTGCAAATCTAGCACACTTGGCTCCCGATGGGGCCCATGTTCGAACGGCAAAATCAGTTTTCTAAATATAAAACTGTTTCTTAAGATTGTCTTTAACAACACTTATTAAATATATAATGTCAATGAAAGCTGCTAAAGGGGTTGGCCAGAGCTAGCATGAGGTAGAATTATCACCAGGTACAATGCTGAATGGTGTAGGAGACGAGTAGTCTCCTATGAAATGGTCTTCAAACCAAAGCATAGCAATTCTACATGCCAATATAACTCAAAGAAACTGTCATAAACATGTTTCAAATAATAAAAATATGTTCAGTAACTCTGTTCTTGACTTTTCAGACTTCATAGGCAGCTCTAAGAATCAATATGATCCTATCGAGATTGAATGACAGCTTTAGTCTGACTACGGCTGACAGCCTAAAAAGTGCATTTTAATTCGCGCATAACGATTCAAATTGACAAAATTAAAAGTTAATATGAACTTTGAAACATTAAAAATAATGTTTTAATTTGATTTATGCAGTTTTCACTGTCTTACTCCATCTGAATCTGCATATTTACTTCTGAAGTTGAAAAAATTGATTGAGAACGATAAAATTTAAAGTGACCGCGATGATTTCCGGTTTAGTTAGATGTCAAAAAAGGTTGTAGTATTTTAGTTATAACTTTTGCCACAGACATCATTGACGCATATTTGTACGTTTGTTTGATTAGCCAAAGTTTTTTTCTAACTAATCACAAATATTTTTCTGTAATTTAAAAATAACGATACAAGGAATAGATAAAATTCAGAGGCAAGTTAACTTACGATGGGTGCCTAGCGATGTTATAAATACGGGAGTGAACTCCGTCGGGTGAGAATGAGTTGCGCTCTCGCGGGCTACATAAAATGATGTGGTGGGCCACATGTGGCCCGCTAGCCCGTGACGTGATTGACACATGTGTTCTAGAGCACAAAACATAAATCCGGGAGTTTAACGAGAGGTTTTATTTTTGCGGGAGGGTAATATTAATTCCGGGAGGGTCCCGCAAAGTCCGGGAGAGTTGACAGCTCTGGAGAGACGCATAACAGGCATTTGTGGAAAGCTAACCTAGCCAAACTGCTAGAAGCTAGTCGCATGAAGATTTTGCAGTGTATGTAAAACGAACTGGGGGTCAAAAGGGTCGACGTATTGGAGACAGAAAACTGCATACAGAGCAAACCAGAAAACTGCCATGATTGTGGATACCATATAAGCTGTAAATACCATAGGAGCTGTAAATACCATAGCAGCTGTACATACCATAGAAACTGTACATACCATAGGAACTGTACATACCATGGGAACTGTACATACCATAGGAACTGTAAATACCATAGGAACTGTGCATACCATAGGAACTGTACATACCATAGGAACTGTACATACCATAGGAACTGTACATACCATAGCAACTGTACATACCATAGGAGCTGTACATACCATAGCAACTGTACATACCATAGGAACTGTACATACCATAGGACCTGTACATACCATAGCAACTGTACATACCATAAGAACTGTAGATACTATAGAGATTGTGGATACTATAGAGACTGTAGATACTATAGAGACTGTAGATACTATAGAGACTGTAGATAATATAGAGACTGTAGATACTATAGAGACTGTAGATAATATAGAGACTGTAGATACTATAGAGACTGTAGATACTATAGAGACTGTAGATACTATAGAGACTGTAGATACTATAGAGACTGTAGATACTATAGAGACTGTAGATACTATAGAGACTGTGGATACTATAGAGACTGTGGATACTATAAAGACTATAGATACTATAGACTGTATATACTATAGAGACTGTATATACTATAGAAACTGTAGATACTATAGAGACTGTAGATACTATAGAGACTGTAGATACTATAGAGACTGTATATACTATAGAGACTGTAGATACTATAGAGACTGTAGATACTATAGAGACTGTGGATACTATAGAGACTGTGGATACTATAAAAACTATAGATACTATAGACTGTATATACTAGAGAGACTGTATATACGAGAAACTGTAGATACTATAGAGACTGTAGATACTATAGAGACTGTAGATACTATAGAGACTGTAGATACTATTAAGACTGTAGATACTATAGAGACTGTATATACTATAGAGACTGTTGTTCTCAGGTCTCATTATATAGTTCAAACTCTGTTTAAATATTGTTTAACGAGTAATTCCAACTATGAAGCCTTCATTGTCAGGATGAATAACACCTATTACTATCAACTATGAAGCCTTCATTGTCAGGATGAATAACACCTATTACTATCAACTATGAAGCCTTCATTGTCAGGATGAATAATACCTATTACTATCAACTATGAAGCCTTCATTGTCAGGATGAATAACACCTATTACTATCAACTATGAAGCCTTCATTGTCAGGATGAATAACACCTATTACTGAAGCATTTCATCAAAATTCATATTTCATTGCTGTTTGCTGTTTGATTAGTGCTCAATTGAGTTACAGAAACACTTACGTTTTTGTAACTCAAAGTTTTTTGCACAAATTAAAGATGTCTTTGGTTGATACACCATTGAATTACATATATTGCTGTGTGGCCACTCCTTTATAGTCCATTTTGGTTGATACGACTGAGATGCATTCAGTACATCTTCATGCCTAGTTGTTAATGCTATGTTAATGCATCAATGCCTTATATAACGCATGCGATATACATCTTAATGCAAGCAGTGTGCAGTGTACAGTGTAATGCATTCAGTACACAGTGCAATGCATTCAGTACAAAGTGCAATGCGTTTGGCACACAATGTAATGCAAGCAGTGTACAGTGTAATGCATTCAGTACACAGTGCAATGCATTCAGTACAAAGTGCAATGCGTTTGGCACACAATGTAATGCAAGCAGAATGAAACGTAACAATACCGATTGCACAAAGAGCTCTATATACCCTAAAAAGATGGAATTCAGGAGCAGATGACTCACCAGTTTCTCTTTAGCAATGCTGCAGCTCTGTTACTGTGCAGCACAGAAGAACTACCATATAAGGCGATAGCTTTATTATACAATTCGATTGACTGGGCATAATTATGTGCCTCATACTGCTGATTAGCCTGTCGTTTGATTTTCTCAATACGTTTAGGGAGGGCTGCTGGACAATGATTTGTACTGGCATCTCCGCGATTGGTTAAAACAAAGGGTGCGTAATGCAATGTCATATTACGGTAGCCGTTAGCGTTTGAGTTTGTGTCCTGACCAACTTGAGACACACAGTCTGTATTGGGACAGGAGCTGGCATCTACAAGAGAGTAAATCATAGGAAGAAGATGGGATAGTCTGATCTGAAAAGATGTCAAGCTTGTGATCGCATATTAGAAACTCAGCTTAGATGTACGAGTGCTGCAAGAAATACAATGGATTAGACACTTAAGGGCATCTATGTTGACATTATGGATAGGTATCGCCTAATCTGCACATTACAAGGAAAAGAAAGCAGATTATACAGGGTAAAAAGTGACCACCAGTTACTACCATTGTTGGCCAGCTCTAGTCTGTACGACTTTCTTTTGTTATTCACATCATAGAGGTAGATCTGCTCTCCTCCTAGGTTGACTAACAAGTCCCTGCCGTCTGGAGAAAAAGTCACATAAGTAGCAGTGAGCATCCGAAACCTTCTTGAATAGTCTGCGACTCTGTCCGGAACGTGGCCTGAAATGATATATTTACAGTTAGACTGCTTCGAGTCTATCTAGCAGCTAATGACTCAACATGGTAAGGATAAAGAGGGATGTTTTAATTGTACAGATGTATCAGTTTACTTGTACAGATGTATCAGTTTACTTGTACAGATGTATCAGTTTAATTGTACAGATGTATCAGTTTACTTGTACAGATGTATCAGTTTACTTGTACAGATTAGTGCTGCACGATATCTTTGCATGTACATTTGATTATTTGGTGTCTAAATATATCAAATATCGAAAAATATCGAACATTGGAGTTGTCTTCTTTCGATGTATAGTGCTAGGTTTAAATATATGAACGAACGATATGAGAGTACAGTAATACTTCAACTTACGAGTGCTCCAACATACGAGAAACTTGAGATACGAGCCAGCTTTTAAGCAAGTGTTAGCACTAACATACGAGCCATGTTTGAGATACGAGCACGTGAGTCACTTGCCAAGTATGCCGGAGGTGTTTTATGAGAACAGCATCACTCTGCATTTTTTAACTGCTCAGGTTATACTTTCGTATCGTGTTTTTTGTGCGCGATTTTCAGTGCAGAATTATGTGAATTAAAGGTACTGTGGGTTGACCGAAAGTTTGCCAGTAAAATGAAAAATAATTCAAAGAAAAAGCAAATGATAACAGTTGATATTAAACGGGAAACTATTGAAAAATATGCGAAATATATATGCATGATTGAGCTAGCCAGCAATTTGACAGAAATACATCCACAATTATCAAACAGAAGGAATATATTCAGGGCATTTAGTTCGCAAAAGGACTAACGATAGTTTATCAACGGCACAGCGATCTTCACGACCGCTGATGGAGAGACTGCTCAGACATTGGATAAAAGATAAACAATTGGCCGGTGAAAGCACACTGAAACGATGCTATGTGAAAAGGCCGGGTGCTATCTATCAAAATTAGCAAAACTATAAAAATAGACATTCAGACAAGTTGGCTAGTGGTCGTGCATTAACCCTTTGTGACGACACCTGTGTTCGTCCTAATCGCAACATATTGAAAGGGCGACAAAGGCAAACGTCCTTATATAGGTTTATCTTAAGACGGCCGGCTGGTCGTGAAAGCGAAACAAAGGAAAAATTAGCTAACCAGCGAGAAACTTCAAACTATGAACGCCGAAGAAACTTTAATTCCCGTTTTTAAAACCGTTCCCGGTTTTAATTACGTTAAGTTGAAAATGAAAGTTTGCTTTTAGGTTTACTTCTAAGTTTGTCTGTTAAGACATTGATAAAATCCAGATTTATCAAAGTCAACTGTCGTAATGAAGAATAACTTATATCTCCCTCCCTGGAAAATGCTAGCTTTAGCTGCTATTGTATGTATTTAATTTTACATTTTAATTAATCACATTTCCTTGCATTATTTTTTATTTGTTGCTTTTTGAAAGCATGTGGTAAGTTAGGGCAATAACCAACATGTTCTTTCTGTTACAATATCTTGTTTTGAGTGTTTTATTTGCATTTTTAGAGTATGGAAACCAATCAATAAATATTTAATTGTTCTATATATAAATAAATTGCACCAACATGCGAGCAAATTAACATACAAGCTCAGTCTCGGAACACATTAAGCTCGTAAGTTGAAGTATGACTGTATTAATATCAGTTGAAAAACAAGAGTTGTCCTCTCTTTACAATAAAGAGAATGGACAACCCCAGTTTTGCAAAATAAAATACGCCGATATTTCGATAAAATATCGGCTTCGATATTCATATCGATTTGAAAACGGACCCAATATAAAATCATCCACTGAAATATATCGTCACATCGAATGATATAGCTCTATCACGCAGCACTAGTACAGATCTGTCATAGTCTACTTGTACAGATGTATCACAGTTTAATTGTACAGATGTATCAGTTCCTTGTACAGATGTATCAGTTTACTTGTACAGATGTGTCATAGTGTACTTGTACAGATGTATCACAGTTTAATTGTACAGATGTATCAGTTTACTTGTACAGATGTATCAGTGTACTTATACCGATGTATCAGTGTATTTGTACAGATGTCTCAGTGTACTGGAATGATGATGCTGATCCCTGATATGACACACACATATACATACATATACTAGATAAATGCTCAGCATTGCCCGGGTAATAGAAAAGCCTTTGAACAGAAAATTTATTTTTATTTAACGTATACAACATTTATCATTCTAACTTTTAAACTTCATATCATTAGAAAAGTGTTCTTTGTGCATTCAAATGAGTTTGGAGAAAAAATAAAACAACTGTAAAGGTTTTCAAACTTTTTCAATCAACTGTAACTTTTAAGTTTCATATCATGAAAGAAGCGTGTTGTTGAAATAAATTAGGAGAAAAAATAAAACTGTAAAAGTGTTTAAATGTAAATGTGAAATCATTAGCAAGTGATGGTTAAATATAGTGTGTTTTGCTACAATTACAATGAAAAATTAATTAGTATACAATTAAAAGATTGTAACTCGTTTCAGTGTTGACATCATAAGGCGAAAATATTGTACAGAGTGGTATAGAAACCCATAGTAACTATCTAATGCAAAAACCTCCTGGTAAAAATCATTATCATTGAAAATTAGTAATAAAACAATGTTAACCTTAGTAACTATATTTACTTACAATAACTTTAGTTTATTTAGTAGTTATGATCTGCAAAAGAGGTAACATTACAACGTATTTTGTGCAGCACATACTGTGGAGAGTTCTTACCTTCGAGAGAGACGTGTAACATAAATGCTGAATCTAACTTAAATGAATGCAATTTACTAAAGACATACTTGAAGGAAGTTTTGGTATGTATTTTACTAAACTTCAAACTTTTAACTAAAATTTCATCACTTATGTGTTTACGAATCTGTTTTTACCGTAACCAATAAATGCTGAACTGAAATAGCGAGCAACGTATATCTCTTTCCGGAGTTGTGGGAGGTATTTCGCATATAACATATTGACATTTTTGCTATTTCATCGTAATCAGTAAAAAAAATTACCAAATTTTTATTTCGAGAGAAGTTTTTGTTGTTCTGTATGGCGGAAAACAAATTCATCATAGTATGGCGAGGACGGAAAACCATCGTATTTCATAGAGTTAGGAAGAAAATATTTTATGATAAACTTAACCCCTGGGTGCAACGTATTCATTAATTCATCATTTAGCGTGCAATCGAAAAAAGGGGTATACAGAATATTCTAAGAGTAATAGAATTGTAAGAACTGCATAACCTTGTGGTTAGATGTGCGTTTAGAAACTTGCGGTTGCAATCTTCATGAGTTCAAATCAAGTACGAAACGAGCTTTTCATTTGAAGATTATAATAGCTATAGCTGGGCAGACAGGTGATGACAAATAACAAACTTTGAGATTTATATATATATAATATATGTATAGATATTATATATATATTATATATACTAGAAATTCCACTGTCATACAGCCCCTGACCAAAGTGATATTGGAAAAAAGAAAGGGTACTGATGGTTGAGAAATGCAATATTAGCAGCCAAATAGGATAACTGCAATGGTAGCTGTAATGTACTGGGTGTGGGTGTTATTATATACAACGAATAGCAATAACGAAAGGGAAAGATTATATGTTTATATCTCTCCTCCTGCAAAAAGAGAAATGCAATATTGGCCAATATTAGAAGCAAAATGCACTGATATTATTAGAATAACCAATACTATTAATGTAGTAATAATATAAAACCAATGCACAATTTTGTTTACATTTCAAAACGTCATAGCTATCAATATCACGAAGTTGTGATATTTATATAGATTTTTAGAAAACCTGTACTACGTAGTCATTGTTCTGTAGTCATCCAAACTTATAATTAATTATTGTAACAATCTCATTAGAACCGTTAGAAAAAATATCATCGTCATTCCCTTTACTTACACTGCGTTAGATTTTTAGAAAATCTGTACTACGCAGTCATTGTTCTGTAGTCATCCAAACTTATAATCAATTATTGTAATAATCTCATAAGAAAATGAAAAAACTGAAATCGGCAAAAAATGAAACGATTTCTGTACTCCTATGTTAATTGCCAAAACCTTCGGCAATTCGACAATGCTATAGACTGGTGAAAAGTGCACGTTATTTTTTCGCGAAATGCGCACGACTTGATCGTTCTATTATCTGTCGACCACCGTTTCAATTTCCGGTCTTAACTTTTATTAAACCAAGCTTTTCAAGTGTTTTGTGACGATTTTCGTCCTAATAAATCTGTCTATTTGTGTATAATCCGATCAGATGGGTAAGTTTTTAGAGAATTTCGATAATTTACAAAGACTTGGTAACATATTTAAATTGGCCTATATGTGTTTTGTATCGTTATTATACTTTAACTAATCTACAAAACGATGGTTAAATTTGTTGATGAAATTTTCAAACAAGGGTTCGTCTCATTGTTGATGAATAATTTTCGTAAGTTGTGTGCACATGCATTTATCATAAAAACTCCCAACTTGGCTTCCGCTCGTTTGGTCGTGGGATAATATCTATATATCTATATAATATATATTATATACATAAATATATATATATTATATATATTTATGCATATAGATATAATATATATTATACATATATTTATGTATATAGATATAATATATATATATTATATATATATTTATGTATATAGATATAATATATATATATTATATATATATTTATGTATATAGATATAATATATATATTATATATATATTTATGTATATAGATATAATATATATATATATTATATCTATATACATAAATCTTAAAGTTTGTCTTTTGTTCATCTGTCCAGTTATAGTGATAAAGATTTAGCAATGAAAAATCACCTTCGTACTGGATATGAACTTGCGACATTCAAATCGCAAGTCTACTAACAATTATCACACCCATCACTCGTACCATATACTGTATATCACTCGTACCGTATACTGTATATCACTCGTACTATATACTGTACATCACTCGTACCATATACTGCATATCACTCGTACCGTATACTGTATATCACTCGTACCGTATACTGTATATCACTTGTACCGTATACTGTATATCACTCGTACTGTATACTGTATATCACTCGTACTATATACTGTATATCACTCGTACCATATACTGTATATCACTCGTACCATAAACTGTATATCACTCGTACCGTATACTGTATATCACTCGTACCGTATACTGTATATCACTCGTACCGTATACTGTATATCACTCGTACCATATACTGTATATCACTCGTGCCATATACTGTATATCACTCGTACCGTATACTGTATATCACTCGTACCAAATACTGTATATCACTCGTACCATATACTGTATATCACTTGTACCATATACTGTATATCACTCGTACAGTATGCTGTATATCACTCGTACCATATACTGTATATCACTCGTACTATATACTGTATATCACTTGTACTATATACTGTATATCACTTGTACCATATACTGTATATCACTTGTACTATATACTGTATATCACGCATACTATATACTGTATATCACTTGTACCATATACTGTATATCACTCGTACTATATGCTGTATATCACTTGTACCATATACTGTATATCACTTGTACCATATACTGTATATCACTCGTACCATATACTGTGTATCACTCGTACCATATACTGTATATCACTCGTACCATATACTGTATATCACTCGTACCATATACTGTATATCACTTGTACTATATACTGTATATCACTTGTACCATATACTGTATATCACTCGTACTATATACTGTATATCACTTGTACCATATACTGTATATCACTTGTACCATATACTGTATATCACTTGTACTATATACTGTATATCACGCATACTATATACTGTATATCACTTGTACCATATACTGTATATCACTCGTACTATATACTGTATATCACTTGTACCATATACTGTATATCACTTGTACCGTATACTGTATATCACTTGTACCATATACTGTATATCCTTTGCACGATTGAACATGATAAATTATTAATTTACACAGTGCACTCTCGGGTTACGATGCTTCTGTTATATGATTTTTTCCCTCTTAGTATATGGAACATGATGTTTTTTCGTTTTCGTAACTGAGGACGAAATTTCTGCAACCTTTTCCATTATACGATATCTACAAAAAAGTCTCTCAAAATTACAATTTGTCAGGCGGTGTCCTGATCCCAACAAAACAACGAAAATGCCGATGAATTTTGCCAAAATCCCTTCCACAACGCCTGAAAGAGATACAATGCTCGCTATCTCAGTTTCGTGTTATTCGTTATAAGTTATAGTGAAAACGAAATCGAAAACAGAGAACCGATTTAAATTTTAGCCAATGACAAAGTTGAAGTTTAGTAAAATACTTACTAAACTCAGCTTTAAGTATGTGTTTAGTAAGCTAAATTCATTGAAGTTAAATTCAATGTTTATGTTACACATCTGTCTCAAAGGTAAGAACTCCCAATGTACGTACTGCACATAGTACATTGTAATGTTACATTTTATTGCAGATCATAACCACTAAATACACTAAATATACTGTAGGTAACTATAATTACTAAGGTTAACATATTGTTTTGTGATAAATTTTTAATATGAGCAATACGTATATAAAATTTTGATTTTTACCAGGGGGTGTTTGCACTAGATAATTACTATGGGTTTCTATAATACAACTCTATACGACATTTTGGCTTTACGATGCCAGCACTGAAACGAATTAAAATCATATGCTGTAATTGTATATCAAATCATTTTTCATTGTAATTGTAACAAAACAGATTTTATTCAGCCATGACTTGCTAATTATTTTACATTTACATTTAAACACCTTTACAGTTGTTTTATTTTGTCTCCTAATTTATTTCAACTACACAAAATACTTTTCTCATGATATGAAGTTTGAAAGTGAGAGTGGTAACTGTTGTATACCCTACAGGATGAAAATATTCGTTGGTCATAAAAATTCGCATTTCGCAAACAGTCAATCCTGCGAATTATTAAATTCAGTGAATAATTAGTTCTATTTTTAATCACAAGAGAGAATAACTACTGCATCAAATTGAAAACTAGTCGCTAGCCTAGTTTTTAATGTAAATACTAAACGTAATTGAGTTCCAAAACATTTTTAAAATCATTGCCTGAGCTTTGAGCTAACACCATTGACAATGCATCACATTTATTTACAAAATTATTCGAGGTTGTCACAAGATATGCAGAATGGCGTCATCGCGAAAATAGCCGCGAGGCAGAAGTACTAAACGTAGCCGAGTTCCAAAACTTCTTTAAAATCATCGCCAGGCTTCGAGCTTTATTGCCATTGCGTCAAGCTTTACAAAATTATTCAAGGTTTTTACAAGTTATTCGGCATGGCTTCAGCATAGCAAAAAAGCTCTCCTAGTCTTTTTGCATTAGAATCAACTCCATAAATCTCTAATACCGAAGTCAAGGACGATCATGATTCTGATCTGGACATTATGGTATGTATTTGATTTGCAGTGCAGATACGTTTTTCCATAATTAACTGCATTAGTTAATTCTTTTGTTTAAAAACTGATCGCTTTCATCAAATACTTCAGCTATTGTTTTTGTACTTCCTCAACACTCGGTAATATATTTTCTTTTTTGTGTTTACTGCAGATTGAGAATGAAACAACCTACTCCGATTACGAAAACTAGAGACAAGTAGTAATATTCATCAAGGCAAGAATATTGGCAGAGAGGCAACCAGTCAACCTAGACCCCTTCATCGACAACAACTCCTTGATATCGCTGTAGCAAACATGATTAAATTATATATTTTATTTCATGTATAGATATATTATAATTTATTACAAACTTGAGTGTACAAATAAAATATATCAAATACAAATAAAATTTTACAAACGATGAATGGAATAAATATAAACAGTTTAGTCCATATGGCGGTTGTCTAGCAATAAAATTAAACTGGTACTCTTGATATGTGAATACTAGCGTGTAATGGTGCTTTCTGACTAGTTATTTTGGTAATAGCAGCTCTGTCGCTGTCACTGTCTTGGGTAGGTGTTGAAGGCGATTCTCTCGCTACTACATGGCTGGTAAGGAAGTTATCATCAGAACTCTCCTCGTGGCTTACTATTGCAAAGTTCTGCCGGTTGGCCAAAGATTTGTGCTCGTAAAGGCGTTTTTGTTCCTTTTTAAAAACAGATATATTCTTCTCGTAAGTAGCTGCGGTCACTTCAACCTCAATTTCCAGACCTCCCTGAATGATTGGTGATCTTCTAAGAATGACATCTACCACCCTTGCAATCATTGTTCTTCGGTGTATGATGAAAAATCTCTCTCTCACACTAAAACAAATAATGAAACAGTAGGGATGGAAAAAATTAGTATTGCGTTTTACCGAAGAACCAAAATAAAATTCAACTAATTTAGTAGATGTAAAAAACTCATTACTTACCACAATTTGTTGGCTTATCAAAGGCCTCCAAAGCGATGAATATCCGTGAAAACCTCTGGACGCAGCAAAAATTGTTTACCGTAGAATAGCATGATCACCTCGCAGTTGTAAGCTAAATATAAACCGGAACGCGCGGTGTGCGCATGCGTAGGAATAACTATTACTAGCCGCAATAGAGTTAACTTTTCCTAGAGGGTGGCAGGTTTCAGCCGCGAATAAATTCATCCGCGAATATGCATGAAAAAACAATTTTCGCGAAATACAACTCCGCGAATAAATTCATCCTGTAGGGTATGTTATATAAAAATTAATTTTTTATGCAAAGACTTTTTTATTACCTGGGCAACGTCAAGCATTCTGCCAGTATATATATACATAAATATACTTGGTGATTGCCGGTCATTGCCCAGGTAATAAAATAATTACCCAATGACTTAGAGTAACTGAACCTAGTAACTTAAGCTTACAATAATAAGGGCCATGTCCGTCCAACTGAAGCCAGCTTTTCCTTATAAGTCTGCTTATAATCGTTACACGTGACGATCTCTCATGCAATCATGATCTTCAAGCACACTAGCAGTAACCAATAGTATTTTCACAAGTACTGCATAAGTATGCGCACAACTATTCTATAGTATTCCAAAGACATGGTAGCGGTTAGCGCGCTCGTTTGCACAATTGGTAGTTTCAATGTCAATTCAATTCTAAGAAGATTTGTTGTTCCTAGATTTTAATAGCTTAATGACAGATGACAGACAAACACTCAGATTTATATATATATAAATATATATATATTAATATCCACACACATATATATATCATACTTATTATATTGCTGTACAGTAAGGAAATCTTACAAACAATATGCAAGTGCATATGATTGCTAATCTTGGTACATAATATTAGTGGTACAGAAAAGCTTGGTAACCACTTTTAAACACTGCATAGAATACTATAAAAATTAAGTAGCATACAAAAGCAATCAGGAATCGAGTTGATGCTGCAGTGAGTAGTTATACGGATCGAGTTGATGCTGCAGTGAGTAGTTATACGGATCGAGTTGATGCTGCAGTGAGTAGTTATACGGATCGAGTTGATGCTGCGGTGAGTAGTTATACGGATCGAGTTGATGCTGCAGTGAGCAGTTATACGGATCTAGTTGATGCTGCAGTGAGTAGTTATACGGATCGAGTTGATGCTGAAATGAGTATTTATATGCCAAAGATGACAGACAACGAGCAGCAAGAAGAGAATCTATTCTCCGGTTACATAGAAAATGTGCACATTTTCTACCAAAACTTCAAGTTGGTCACTAGTTAAAGGTTGACTTGCAACAAAATTCACATTACAGTTATTTGATATGAAAAGATTCACCATGTCTTACTCTGTTGTGTTGTAAGCGCCAAATATGTGGAAAGGTGATTACAAGCTCTTAAAAGCTAAAAAACGATCAGAAATCGCAGCCCCACGAGACCGCCGTAGTTTGGATTCCTTTTCCAAAACGGTTCAAATGTGATGTAGTTGTGAGAGATGGTTTCTGTTTACACTTTCATGCAATCTTATTCG
The DNA here is from genome assembly GCF_963576615.1 of Watersipora subatra. NCBI lineage: Eukaryota > Metazoa > Bryozoa > Gymnolaemata > Cheilostomatida > Watersiporidae > Watersipora > Watersipora subatra. Next base: position 63,606,122 of record NC_088716.1, on the reverse strand, counting down.
TCGAAATATTTTCACAAATATACTTCACGCATTCAATAAAACTATGTCTATTGTTCTTATGCGTCTGTTTTATCGTCATCGTAATGCTGTCACTTTCAGCAGTGATATCTTATGACTTACCGTAAAAATTCATTAAACATTTTAACCTTACCTCGAAGGAGTACATATCATTGTCTGATAATCATGACGAGCCTGTTGATCACCTGTGATAATCGAAAAGTGCTGCAAAAATTATTTGCGAAGTATTGGGTCACATGATCAGAGAACGACTTGCCAATTAGACCAGGCCGAAACAAAACTGTAAAGTAGCGAGCATCTATAGTTGATACGGAGTCCTCGGTAAAACCCGAAGTGTTTGTCATAAACTAGTACAACGATAAGTTTTATATTGAGCTTTGTATTAGCCTTTCAATTCACGTGAGAACATACGTGACAAGACGATAACCAAATTTCGTGGTTACGTCATCGAAATAAAGAGATTATAATCTACGACGGCTTTTCGTTTTTGAGCTTTTAAGAGCTTGTAATCACATTTCCACATATTTGGCACTTACAACACAACAGAGTAAGACATGGTGAATCTTTTGATACCAAATAACTAATGTGAATTTTGTTGCAAGTCAACCTTTAAGGTTGCTATGGCAATTCATATATCTCAAACAACTTGTTTGCAGTCTCCTAGTTTGAAACGCTCTCTATATATTCTCTGACGACATTCATCAGCTTATATACAGCGTCCATCTCCAACATCTACCGACACTCCGCCCTCCCCCCATATTCTCCACATGTTCAAACCGCTGAACCCTCCTTTCTTCAACTCTTGTAACATGTTTGTAAGACCTCCATTATACTAATTAGAGACTCCCTAATTACCAAAGCGTCAAACTCAGTGCTCTCATCTCTCCTACTTCTACTAGTGCAAAACCTAGCAATAGCGAGAGTAGTTGTATTGAAAGCTCACCTGGTACAAAGTACCGGACACAATCAGATGAAATTTCATAGTCCATACGAGTTTCATCAGAAGTTTCACTCCTGGGTGTAGGAGTGCAGTGCAGCATGCGGCGATCATACAGACGAACATATGGATCAGAGCAGCCAACCGCCAACAGTACAGTCCTTGTAGGGCAAATAGCGAGACACTTAGCTTCAGCCTGTGGCCCTTGGTAGCGGGTGTGGTCGATGAGTACACAGTCTGCATTGTCTTTTGCATACTTCTCAGAACATCGAAGATCAAACTGCCTGCAAGTTATATATGCATCAATGAGTGCGACATGCGAGGCAAGCCAGAACAAATAATCGTTACCAGCGAGAACAAAAATCCAAGTTTCGATAAGAAAAACTGGTGCATGCCTACAACTAAGACAAGAATACTTCTTTATGTTTATCATATTATCAAAAGTACTTTCTCGTACAGAAACCTACATGAATGTGTCATCCTCCCTAGTACAGAAACCTACATGACTGTGCCATCCTCACTAGTACAGAAACCTACATGACTGTGCCATCCTCACTAGTACAGAAACCTACATGACTGTGCCATCCTCACTAGTACAGAAACCTACATGACTGTGCCATCCTCACTAGTACAGAAACCTACATGACTGTGCCATCCTCACTAGTACAGAAACCTACATGACTGTGCCATCCTCACTAGTACAGAAACCTACATGACTGTGCCATCCTCACTAGTACAGAAACCTACATGACTGTGCCATCCTCACTAGCACAGACACCTACATGACTGTGCCATCCTCACTAGTACAGACACCTACATGACTGTGCCATCCTCACTAGTACAGAAACATACATGACTGTGCCATCCTCACTAGTACAGAAACCTACATGACTGTGCCATCCTCACTAGTACAGACACCTACATGACTGTGCCATCCTCACTAGCACTGAAAAGCAGATGAGGTTCATCTTCAGCCACAGCCAAGCGTTTCACCCTGTTTCTGTGGTTAGTAAATGTGTGAAGAGTCCTCCTAGCCTCTACATCAACAAGACTTATCTTGGAATCTCCAGAACTCACCGCTACCAGCCTGTTTCCGCTTCGTGGCATAAACTGAAAATCAAAGTGAAAATAAAACTAGGACTCCATATTTCAAAGGTTCCATGCCTTCCTAGCTGAGGAAATTAGGCCTGTGATCCAAGTTTTGACAAAACCATGAAGTGAGTGTTTAAAGATAAATTGCCATGTAAAGGTTATCACAAAAAGTGATCTTACCATAATCTTACAAAAGCCCTGTGTATTGCTCACTGATGTTAACTTATTTTATAAAGAAAAGTTGGACAATGGCGCTAGCAAATTGTTGCCCCTGTCAGAGATCTATTGGTCTGCACATAATCGACAGTAAGTTATGGAACTAGAGTAAGTGAGGAGTCACACCTGCTAGCCTTCATTTTATCTACATATACTTATCTTAACTTTTGAGACGCCATTACCTAGCCTTGCTATATCAACCTATATTAACTCTTGACACACCATAATCCAGGCTTGCTATATCTACCTATCCTAACTTTTGACACACCATAATCCAGGCTTGCTATATCTACCTATCCTAACTTTTGACACACCATAACCCAGCCTTGCTATATCAACCTATCCTAACTTCTGACACACCATAACCCAGCCTTGCTATATCAACCTATCCTAACTTCTGACACACCACAACCCAGCCTTGCTATATCTACCTATTCTAACTTCTGACACACCATAACCCAGCCTTGCTGTATCAACCTATCCTAACTCATGACACACCATAACCCAGCCTTGCTATATCTACCTATCCTAACTTCTGACACACCATAACCCAGCCTTGCTGTATCAACCTATCCTAACTCATGACACACCATAACCCAGCCTTGCTATATCTACCTATCCTAACTTCTGACACACCATAACCCAGCCTTGCTGTATCAACCTATCCTAACTCATGACACACCATAACCCAGCCTTGCTATATCTACCTATCCTAACTTCTGACACACCATAACCCAGCCTTGCTGTATCTACCTATTTTAACTTCTGACTCGCTATAACCAAAGCTTGTTATATCTAAATAGCTCCTGACTCACCTTGACAGCAACAATGACAGTAATGACAGCGATGAACTATGGGAACTATTAGTTATTGGAAAGTGTGTGCTATTGTCTTCTGCACAAGCTTATGTCTATGGAATTGTCTTCCCGACAATAGTACCGTGCAGATTGAGTATATACATGCACGCGTGTATATACATGCAAGCGTGTATACAATGAAGGTAATTCAAGACTACTCAGGTTGTACAAAATCGCTCACAACAGTTTGCGTCCTGCTTACAGCCCTTCACAAGAAATGGCCCAAATATGTAGAGTTAATTATATTTAGACTTGTAGCAAAATACTAGGCAAGTTTCTGAATGTGTACCAAAAAGTGGAGTGAACCAAAAATAAGACAGAACAAGACAAAAATGGATGAAATCTATCTCCATTAAATGGTAAGTTGCATCTTTTATGAAATAAGGAATGTATATCAATTGACACCAACCTTGACAGAAAACAGATTGCCTGAGTGTATGGTCTGGAATTTAGTGATCTTCCGATGCTCATGTGCAGCCCAGAGTATGATGGAACAGTCATCTGATCCACTGGCTAGCAATCTACAACATCATGTATGTAGTAGTACAAAGAGATACACTTAATGATAAGCTACAGTCAACACTGTAACATGATGTATGTAGTAGTACAAAGAGATACACCTAGTGATACAGCTACAGTCAACACTGTAACATGATGTATGTAGTAGTACAAAGAGACACACCTAATGATAAGCTACAGTCAACACTGTAACATGATGTATGTAGGAGTACAAAGAGATACACCTAGTGATATAGCTACAGTCAACACTGTAACATGATGTATGTAGGAGTACAAAGAGATACACCTAGTGATAAGCTACAGTCAACACTGTAACATGATGTATGTAGTAGTACAAAGAGATACACCTAGTGATATAGCAGAATTGTCAATCAAAGTATGACAGCAGCCAATGAGGTACTTGCTCCAAGTTTTAGTAAAAGTATAAAAGCAGCCAATTACATACTTACTGAGATTTTGTAAGGAACAAGATTGTTGGAAGTTTTATATTTTTCCTGATGTTAAATATTGATAATAATGGTCATACTTAACCAAAACTTGACAAAATATCTGCCCTTGATCAACTATCAAGTTATCTGCCCTTGATCAACTATCAAAATATCTGCCCTTGATCAACTATCAAAATATCTCCCCTTGATCAACTATCAAGTTATCTGCCCTTGATCAACTATCAAAATATCTGCCCTTGATCAACTATCAAAATATCTGCCCTTGATCAACTATCAAAATATCTGCCCTTGATCAACTATCAAGTTATCTGCCCTTGATCAACTATCAAAATATCTGCCCTTGATCAACTATCAAGTTATCTGCCCTTGATCAACTATCAAAATATCTGCCCTTGATCAACTATCAAGTTATCTGCCCTTGATCAACTATCAAAATATCTGCCCTTGATCAACTATCAAAATATCTGCCCTTGATCAACTATCAAGTTATCTGCCCTTGATCAACTATCAAGTTATCTGCCCTTGATCAACTATCAAGTTATCTCCCCTTGATCAACTATCAAGTTATCTGCCCTTGATCAACTATCAAGTTATCTCCCCTTGATCAACTATCAAGTTATCTGCCCTTGATCAACTATCAAGTTATCTGCCCTTGATCAACTATCAAGTTATCTGCCCTTGATCAACTATCAAGTTATCTGCCCTTGATCAACTATCAAAATATCTGCCCTTGATCAACTATCAAGTTATCTCCCCTTGATCAACTATCAAGTTATCTGCCCTTGATCAACTATCAAGTTATCTGCCCTTGATCAACTATCAAGTTATCTCCCCTTGATCAACTATCAAAAATGAACTTACACAAAGTTTTATTAGATTTTATCAAAAAAGTATCGGTATTTTTCTATGATTTGTGATTGTTTTTGGTGTATGAGGTGATCCAATTGCCACGTTTCAAGATTAAAATCGACAAAACTTGATTATGGTTAAAAGGCTCAGAAGAAAAATACGCGCAGTTAAACTAGCACATCTATCACAAAATACCAGCAGTTGTATATTCACAAGTGAAATATGAGTACGTATTTTATACTCTAGACACTGTGGATGTATGTGTGTGACTGTCTCTGACAGCCACTCTTGTTTACCCAACTATCGATCTACATAGTAATGCATCGATATGTGTCACACGCATCATACAGCTGTTTTAAGTCAGCAATAGTTCAGTTTATGACGATAAGATACTAAGCATGCAGTGAGGTAGAAAAGCATTCACTCACCTCCCATCTTGGCTCCATTCAAGGCAGTTCACACAGCCATTATGACCCTAAAACAACCAATTATAATAGCGGAAAGTGTAACTTTCATAGTGATAAGACCCGAGTAAACAACACTGAGTTCAACTCACAGCCAAAGTTGCTTCTAAACCAAGTCTAGATATGATATCTGGCGTGGCATGGCGTCTTCTCTGAAACTCACGGCTATATGAAGCCCCCTACAGCATAATATCAGGCATAAGCAATTAGTAATAGTTGAATTATCAGCTCACACAGAAATGACGTAGGCCTAATCATCAAGCATAGGCCTAATACACTTTTGGCTCTTTGTGTAGAAACCTTCTGTAATAACAGGGTCAGCGTGTTGCACGGCAATGCCAACTTAATAACTGGTTTAAGTTAATATCTTAATATTAATGCTGGCTTACACTGAGCTTTTAAAAAACTCCCAAAAAAATTTGCAAATAGTATACTAAGCAGGTAATAGTTTGCAAGTAACAGGACAGTATTGAAAGCCATTGATGAGCAGACTCAAAAGATAATTCAAATTATGAAGTTTTACAAGCTAGTTAGGCCAGTATGCTCAATTCTAAACCCATGTAACTGCTGAAAAACAAATAAAAACCTTGCTTTAGAAAGATGAATGGGCGGCAGCTGAATTTTCATCAAAGATTCATGCTGCTATACAGGATGTATTTACTTCAGCAGTTAGGCTAGTGCACGGCAAACAAAACTTGACTTAATAAACTATTAGCCACATAATTTGCCGAACTGTGTAAATAGCTCATCCTTAGAGAACTAATGCAATTAGGACTAACGTTGTTGTATTATATTACGCTGCTTAGGTTTTCTGTATAGTCGTCTATCAAAATGAAACAACAGCACTATTTCAAAGCACTATTTCCTCCATCAAAATGAACAGTCTTATGGAAAATTACACCAATGCCATTACAGCAGCTGTTGTCAGCTGGAAAAAACTTATGTGTTGGATCCTGCGACCAACACGTAGAGGCGACTAGGTCGGCTTATTCTACCGGTCTGCATTCACCCTTCACAGGGGCTGTGTGCGGGTTGCCCATGACCAACACGCGGAGGCGACTAGGTCGACTTACACCACCGGTCAACATCAACCACCTTGCACAAGGGATTGCTCCCAGAGTGGTTTTTGTATTAGGTCGACAAGGTCGACGGGGTCGACAATGCTTCTATGAATTTATCACCACAGCACAGCCCATAGACTAGGTCTTTGGAGTTAGCTATATGCTTGGGGTGGTTCTGATATCGCTCAAGGTAACAGAAAGAGTGTGGTTCCAAATGCAATGCATATATTTGAACAACTAATAAGAGCCGAGGCCCTGCCTTAAATACATTAGATTATGTAAATGAAGTACAAGGACCAGCCTTCTTTAGGGGCGTGGTTACAAAGAGAGCAAAAAGGGAATATAACTCCCATTAAAATTTATACAGAAGGATGGCAACCTAACGTTCCATCACACTTAACCATGTTTGAGTCAGTAACACTTGGGAATGATACTACAATAGCAAAACAACGTTAAAACATAAACAGTTTAAACAAGCTATAAACCGAGGTGTAACAAATTATTAAAGCAAACTTCCTTTAAATTATTACAACTGCACTCAAAAGACGCCTATTGCTTCACAATAAACGCACGTGACAAATGTTATATTAATTAATACAAAAGTTGGTTACTATAATCGTTAAATAGCTAATGAAGTAGTGCTACAATAGTGGATACCTCGATTTCTCGTCTGCGATGCAGCGTCACGTAACTTTCATGCATAATTTACAGCCCAGCGAGCAGAGATTGTATGTGAGATTCTGGCGTTTTGTCTACAAAACATCATACTTGAGTGACTGGGTATTTTCACTGTGCGTTTTCACAGAAAACTATGGAATAAATGATAAAGTGGATGTGTTGATCCGATTCGTCAGCTTCCGACAGTCAATGTATTCGCCCCAGAGTCGTTCATTTAATAAATGGTTACGCCTTTTCGAACTATGGCTAAAGGTCAAGGATGGAGTAAATGTTTGTTTTTGCATTTGCAAGTTGCGTGTTTATGCGCGATCACTGTCTTAGCGCCGGAGACCATTATCTTCTTATGTGTAAAAAATAGACTCTCAGCTATCTCGGGTCGTTTTGGTTCCAAAAGTGCCTAACTACTATTAATACAAATTGTAGTGCAGTCAAAATTATTAGATTTTTACATTTTTCAAATTACTGCTACATCAGACCTGCCAACCCAAGAGTGGGGCAATGCGTGAGATTTGGTTTTGGGGCAATTGATGTATCAATGATAGTATATATGAAATTGTGGAAATTGGGGCAAAAATCTCACGCATTTCTCACGCATTTTCATTTTTTTTGGGGTGATTGCGTGAGTCTCACGCCCAATGCGTGAGAGTTGGCAGGTATGTGCTACATGTACTTTTGAAAGCTTTACAGTAGTTCCAAATCATAGGGGTGTCATCCAGAATAAAACCTGTTTTGGCTCAAAATAGACATAAAGAGCTGAAATTTTGCACCCTGTTTGAAAGATAGGTACTTAATAACCACAAAAAATCATTGTGTTTGATGCAGCAGTTTTTGAGATATGTCCATCCATAAATTTTTTGATCCTTCACAAATTCCGATTTTGTGAATCAGCTGTTACTGCAAAATTCTTGTTTTTGGTGTCAAATTGAAGCTCAGAATGTGCTTTTATGAATTATAAAAACAGAATTTTGATATCAATTACAAAAAAATGTTGAGCACATAAATGTATACCAATCGATATGACAAGATTGACCTATGATTTACAGAATAACAAGACAGGTACTGGTTTCAGCTAGAATATGTTTCTATTTTTTAATTCTACCCAAAATTCTGAATATACAAGCAAAAATATCATAACAATATATCGCATCTTCTTTCTGTAACTTTGCCAGCTCCTGAAAATCACAAAAAAGCAGGTTTGAGAAAACAATTTTGAAAATTGATGTTCAATTTTCAAAGTTTTATCTGTCAGACACTGTGTTAGCCAAAATCTGTTCCTATTATTTTGTTCTACACCAAATTCTGAATATATAAAAGTGAAACTTCATGACAATATATCGCATCCTCTTTTTAAAACAAATTAATGCAAAGTCTATAATAAACAACAAATGGAGACCAGAGCAATGTATAGAGAAGTTTCAGTGGAAACTTGATTTGGTGTGCCACATTATCAAACATTTTAGACCCACCTCCTTTGTTTTGTCATGGAAAAAAGTTCCTTTCAATAAATTGAAACAAGGATTAACCACAGCACCTGTGGTGATATATCTAGCGACTTTCACACATGTATGCATTTGACATAAATGCCAATGGTCAAAGAGTGTGTCAGCTCTGTATCTTGTTTTACTAATTTTAGTAGCTGTCCCACAACTTCAGATCTGTTGAATGAAAATAATGTTAAAGATATTAGCAAAGGCGGATACTAGAAGGTGCAATGCCTAAACCACAGGAGATATACACAAAATGGCAATAAATATAACACCTGGTACATCAAAAGACCGTCAGGTGAAACAATAATTATAGAAGCATCAACAAACAAAATAGAAACTTTCAGTGGAAGAAATCCACCATAAAAAATGCATCAACCAACCAGTCAAGAAAACCATTGAAGGAAATTAGAGGCGATGATACATACACAGACCTGCCAACTTTTACCAGACACAACCAAAGTAACAGCAGTTAATCATCATTTTCCATCAGTACATTTCCATGACGTAGTCAAGCAAACTCCACTCAAATACCAACCCTCCATAACATAAAGAACAGAGCGCCTAAACATCTTCTCACAGGCTAACAGAGACATTTATAAAAGGGAACAGCTCCTATGACTCTGCCTCTTTTGACTGCTAAGGCTCCTTCTCTTTCAATTGTTAAGCCCTTTCTCATAGGACTGTCATGGCTCTCTTCTGACTATAACTCCCCAGAGACATACGAGACTAGGCTCAAAAGCATTACAGCTGTTTTGGCATAAAGGCGTATTTTATACTATTTAGCTTATACTATTGTTACAATTCTTATTTATCCTAAACTTTTGTTACTTGTGTAATAGGTGTTGGTTTTGGTAATAAAAAATATCTTTATTACTAAACACTCTGTCTGTGCATTGGCATAGTAGGCACACATTAAGATATATGTAGGTGAAGCTTTACAGGCTAAGCCATCAACACTTAACCATCTCAATAATATTAGACACCGCAGAAATAATTAATCATGCACACATAATGTAGTCAGAAGTGCAGGGATCTTTACTATGATAAGAGCAATGTCCGTTTGTCTGTTCGAAGTCACGCTAAGAGCATTAGAAAACGAGACTGCCTCCATGCCGAAATTAAACAAGGGGTTCTAAGTTTTGTGGCTAAGCGCACTACCAACTGAACTCCTTGCAGCATTACGGAATAATTGTGCTTATAATGATTACGCATGACAATTCCTCACGGCTCACAGGACTGCTAGTGTACTAGTAATTAATAATTTATATTGTGTATTGAGCATAATTTGTGTATTTGGGAATTCCTTGCATTACTCACACAACACTGTGACGCTACTCTCTTTTGTTGCTCAAGCGCTCTTAGCTCACTGATTCCTGTAAAATGATGTTATTATCATGTAGAGCAAAAGCAGCGCGTTACGAAAACCACAACATACTTGCTTTATAATAACACACCATACCATCGACCAGAACAACAAATTATAAAAAGATATCATGACTACTTTGACAGATGAATAAATGTGAGTCATTGCTAAAACTATCGCAAATGGCATTCTTAAATGTCATACCTAAAGAAAGGCCTAATTCTGCTACATGGGTGAGATATAATCTAATCCACTGAGTGAGAGCTGTCTTTTTGCTAAACTAAAGAGAAGTAGAGGATGTAATAGCCTGATACTAAACTACACTACCGATATTGTTATATGTACCTGTTGTCATTGTGTTAGTGTGTATATATTTAACAGCCAATTGTATTACAACTTTTTCTATTCACACCTCAATTATTCTATTTCAAGGATACTGATTTGGTCTAGAACTAGCATACCTGTTGTTAACCGAACATCCTTACATGAACCGGCATAGAACAAAACATCTATATGTACGTACAGTGATGGACAAAAGTTTGGGGCTGCATGAAATTTTTGGTACTATTGACACTCCTTGTTCTCGCCACATATAGCTTATCTAAACTCATTCTGAAATTGTCATAATTAGTATCAAATTAATGTCCAAGGTGTCTAGATTAATAATATGTTATGGATGGTTTTTAAAAAAATATTATGTTATACATAACTATTCCGCATTCATACATATATCAGTGTTGAATTTGTGTTTTCATCATGTTCTATTCTGATCATGTTTAGCTGTGAGCTTTTGCTGAGATCATCGGAACTAATTTGATTAATATCAGTGCAGACACCACCTAAGGTGCTAAGCTATAATCAACACCAATTTGTACCAATTAAGGATACATTTTCATTTCTATAAGTTCAACACATTAGATGCATTAAAATTAATAACACTGACTAAAGGTTAAAAATGAAATCTAAGACCTTACCCAAATAGTTGCCCATGTTCTTTTGCTCAGTCTGATACGTCTACGAGTCTTGGCAGTCAAAAAAGAGCCATCACTGTCCAAAAAAAAAGCGGCTCAGCAACTGAAGGAAAAAGAGCATTAGCAGTCGAAATAAGCAGAGCCTCAGCAGACGAATGAGAAAGAGCCTCAGCAGTCAAAGGAGAAAAAGGCAGTCATAAGAACTGTTTTCTTCTATAAATGTCTCTGCTAATTTCTGAAAAGATGCTCAGGTTGTGTTCTTTAAGTTGTGGGAGATTACCGTAAGTACTCATGCTCAAGCCGCGCAGCTTGTGCTCAAAAACAGATGTCTCACGAAAGAAAAAATAATCCTCCAACAAGCCGCGTATGCCCACAGACCACGACTAATGACTGAGGTTTTGTCATCTTTGCCCCATTCAGGAGCGAGAGTATTAAGACGGGTTTTGCTATACCCCCGTCCTCTTGCATAAGAAACCAGAGAATTAATAAAAGAATTTTCTTTTACTTCCAAGCTCGAATTGAAATTCCTAAACCCTTGCATCAATAACTTATTTGCCATGTCTCAGCTAAATTTTTATTGCACTGTTAGAGGGATTCACGTTTATGGAAAGATGACGGTCAAGAATCAAAAGGATTTAATTACCTATGACTGTGGTGAGTTAAACATGAGCGATAAATTCTTCTTTGTTCTAAAGTATTCCATAAACATGACCTTGAAAATAAACGATTAGGTCGCCAAAACCCCGTACATAAAAGTGTATCATGACTGCGATTCTATGGTTATAACGCGGAACTGAGCAGATAGTGCATTTATCGAGAAGCCGCCCTGAGCCCCACGTAAGTTTTAAAAACTTGGCTTTAGCCGCGGCTTATGACCTTGAACCAGAAGCCGCGCCCAACGACAGGCCACGCAGCTTGAGCATAAGGACTTACGGTAGTATTTGAGTGGACTTGTCTTGAGTACATCATGGAAATGTACTAATTTGAAATAATGACTGACTTCTGTTAATTTGGTTGTGTCATATAAAGGAAGCCGACCAACTCCTTTACTGCACTGACCAATCTCTAAATAACTTTTTGAATAGCTCTTTGAATAATTCACAATTGAAGTTAATAAGTGTATATTTTTATAAATGAGAGTCACAATCTATAGGTTCAATCTATAGGTCCCAATCTGGGGGCCCTCTATAGGTAGCTGGCAAAGTAGGCTCTGCCCTTTATTGCCCTCTGAGCCACCTAGCCAAGCTGGCTCAGACACAGTTGGGCTAGCTCCCACCATAGTCTGTTAGAGGTGGCAAAGCTGTGTATTGTCATCATTTCTAATCTCTTCTGGTAGTTTTCTGATCTATCGGGTGTTACTTCTTTTTAATTGGTCTTTAAAAAAAATTTTGATGTGCCAGTTTTGATAATTTTGATGATTCCACGTTTTGCATGATTGTCATTCTGATGGTTGCACGTATTGTGGACATTTCTTTTGGTTTAGGCTTTTCTCCCTAAACCAAAAGAAATGTATTTGGTTTCGCTGATATCTCCATACAGCAATTATTCCTATTGCATAATGATCAGATTAATACAATGGTATTAGAGTTACAGGCATTGATATGTGTTAATTACTACATAGTACTAACCAGGTCTATTTGAAATTCAAATAGCCATAAAATCAGCTTGAAGACGCATAGAAAGGTTTTCTAGTGTGTCGGAAAGTCCTTAGTGTCAACAATCATTGACTGGATTTTGAAGATTGTCACGCATTGCAGTACACTTTAGAAAATATAAATGTGTGCAAACTTGAGGTTTCGTCATGAGTGTTTTTACAAGCATTAATCAGTCGAGATGGGTAAATCACTCCCAGAGTACAAACAAGGAGTAAACATACACTTTCTCAAGCAGGTGAAGACAGCGAGACAGATTGCTGAGGTAGGGTGTAGCAAGAATGGAGTTCGCAAAGTTGGCAAGCGACATCAGGAGACTAGCGGCTTTGCTGCACAGCCAAGGAGTGGAGGATAAAGGAAGGCCACACAGCAAGCAGACAGGTTATTACTGGGACTCTCCCTTGCAAACCGACACCTGGCTAGTACTGAGCACATCAAAACCTGAAAGAAAATTGCAGATTCTGTTGTCCACCTATGGACCACCAGATGACAGTTGCTGGAGAACAGACTGCGTGGATACAGGGCACAAAAAACAACTTTTGACTGAGGCACACAAAAAGAAGCTGCAGTGGGTGAAGGCTCATTGGTTCTGGAGCTATGCTCAATGAAGAACGCTGCTTTTAGACGAGTCCACTTTCACCACCCACCATCTCTCTGGAAAGACTTATGTGCATAGAAGATTTGATGAGGTACCCCTGCTACAATGCCTGCTATTGACAGTGAAACACCGTGAGTCTGCGATAGTATGGGGACTGTATGACCACTGATGGAGTTGGATGCTTGCAGGTTTGTGAAGAGGTGATGAATGGCACTAAGTATGTGAACGTGTTGGAGAAGACAATGTTGAGAAACGCCTACGACCTCTTTGCAGAGGGAGGCTAGGTTCAGGAATCATTGTGATTACTGCTAGCAGATGTCTCAGCAAACATTGTGATTACTGCTTCATATTAGGGAAGAAATTATTTATACATTTAAGTTCTAAGTCGGTGAAAGTTTTCAAATTTGATTTGAATAACGAGAGTCCAATAGTTAGCCTTAAAAATATCGTTTTCTTAAAAAAATGCATGTAGGAGTATTTTTATCAGAGAGATCATCATGTCTGCCGATAAAGCACAGAGAATAAGCAGCAGCACAATTATTAAAAAATACCCAAAGGAGGTCGATTGGTGCAAATGGTAGTGTCGGTCTACCAGGCTGAATGCCATGAGTTGGAGTCTCGTTGAAGGCAATCTTTTATCATAACTTGTAACATTGGCTTTGGATGAACTGACAGACACCAAATATACTGTAGTAACTAAATATATGTTTTTGTTTTACTTTATTTCATAAATATACAATTTTTCTCTCTGCAGCATAGACTTTGCCGTCTGGGAAAAGATGAAGAATTGATTTAAGTTCACATTGAAAATGTGAGCTTCTCTTGACTGAATGTAAAACTACCGTAATCATGGACCCTAAACCAAGTGAAAATGAAAAAGGAGAAGCTGTCGGTACAAACCAATAATACTACGGTTACTGTGCGGTTGCTAGATTAGAAAGTTGAGTTTGGGGAGTTTGGAAAGATCTTCGAACAGATTAAGCTATTTGCATGTGTTTTGCGCTTTGTATAATGTGAAGCGGCCATAACGTAAACACTCGCAAGAACAGGTTATTTACATTGTAAGAGTGGCTACTGTAGTTCTATTGCTGCATACTTGATCATAACTCTTCTACTAATTTCTTGACATTTTAAGTTATCTTTTATTAACAATACTCTATTATTCACTTGACTTTTTTCTCTTGTATTAACAATACTCTACCATTATTTTGATCTAACCTGTTGCGCATTAGTTTGCTATTTTTACAACATCTTGTGTTGTTTCAGATATTCTCAATAAAAGCAAAGAAATAACATGTTATATAAGATTGCTGAAAACCACATTTATTTAGAATAAAATATATCATCAGTACTCTTGCTAGGATCCTTTTGCATTATTCAATAGACACTCCTTTTTGATGGTTACTTAGGTCAGTGGTTACTTAAGGTCAGTGGCTACTTGAGCGAGTGAGGCCCAGACTTCTTCTCCACTGGGCTCAATCTCGGACTCAGGTACTACGAATCCATTATAGCTGTTGCCATCTGGTCTCAACTCATATGTATATGAGTACTTGATTCCAGCCACACCCTTTGCCCAGTCATATGCACCACCGGAAGCAGAATCTGCAAAATTACTTTGTTTAATAGCCTGTGTCAATCGCCGTGACTTTACTTATAATCAAAGAAAAAAGTTTCCATCTCAGCCAGTCGTGTATTTTTCCTTCAATAGCACAAGTGATAACAACTTAATAAGTATGAAAATGGCTAATTTTCTCAATTATAATTCGCTAATAGTAATGATTAATTCAATTACTGTGTAAGTCGCTGAAGATCAGGGCAGAAGTGAAATGTCCGCATTACAAAGGTAGCTGTTGCACTTAAGCTACATGTGTATGCTTGTTTTACCATTTTGACCTCTTCATACTGGTTTATATTTTTGCTGAAAGATTTTGTCCCGGATTTACATGGAGTACTTGAAGAGCTTCAATAGAGCTTTTATTACTCAGTTCATCTTACTTAGACCTTAAACAGGTAACTAGACCTTCATCACTAAGGTCATCTTACTTGGACCTTAAACAGGTAACTAGACCTTCATCACTAAGGTCATCTTACTTGGACCTTAAACAGTTAACTAGACCTTCATCACTAAGGTCATCTTACTTGGACCTTAAACAGGTAACTAGACCTTCATCACTAAGGTCATCTTACTTAGACCTTAAACAGGTAACTAGACCTTCATCACTAAGGTCATCTTACTTAGACCTTGAACAGGTAACTAGACATTCATCACTAAGGTCATCTTACTTAGACCTTAAACAGGTAACTAGACCTTCATCACGAAGGTCATCTTACTTGGACCTTAAACAGGTAACTAGACCTTCATCACTAAAGTCATTTTACTTGGACCTTAAACAGGTAACTAGACCTTCATCACTAAGGTCATCGAGAATAAACCTCTAGCTATGCTCGCTCTCTTACTATTAATTACTTACACAGTATATCTGGAGGAGTACCCACAACAAATCTTGTTCCGTGAACAGCTCTCAGAGCAGCGTTTCCTCTATTAGCAATATTCAGCTGTAATTAAAGAGTAAATAAAACTTGATAGTGTATCACACTTGTTTCGTCTTACAATATGGTCAACAAGGTTGGATAAAGATGTAGCTCTTTCATCTCTATATGACGTTTTAGCATGGGGTTCTTCGCTTACCAAATCTGAATAGTCAGAGGGCTTGTTGCCTCCCCAAGCCCAAGGAGTCAACCACATTTGGGAGTAGGAATGCACTCCCATGTAGAGCTTCACTCGGGGAGCGATGCTCAGAATTGCGTCTCTCATGTTCTGCGTGCATGGCTCAGAGAAGGCTGCACTACCTCCATAGGTGCTTGAGCACGGGGAAGAACTGGTTCCAGATACTGTTTGAAAATTTCATAGTATTATCTCCATTAGGGACCCATTAAATAATCTCCTAACACATTCAACGTGTTAGGTCGGTTCAA
Source organism: Watersipora subatra (assembly GCF_963576615.1). Lineage (NCBI taxonomy): Eukaryota > Metazoa > Bryozoa > Gymnolaemata > Cheilostomatida > Watersiporidae > Watersipora > Watersipora subatra. Next base: position 63,589,935 of record NC_088716.1, on the reverse strand, counting down.
ATGAGAATTACAATTTAGCTGTTAGAATGAGTTTCACAAAAAACGTCAGTCATTGATTATTTCATTTGTATATTTCTGTATTGCCCTACCAGACCATGCTAATTAGGCTGTTCCAACTGATATCGCTAAAGATACGCTGATAGAGAATAGTAGAGAGTCCTACTGAAGACTCTCATAGTCATCTAATAGGAGGTAAAGTTTCCTTTGTAATTTCTTCTTGGGATTGTAAACCACTTCGAAATCAAGGTTATTTATGGGTAACTAATACAAACCATTATCTAGCAATACTATCAATAGAAGAGTGAATAAGTGAGCAAGTGAAAAAATGAATAGCAACAATCTTTTTACTTCAGGTTATTTTGGCATGGTATTGACAGTTAGTAGTAGTGACACTTGCCACCCCAGTAGTAGTGACACTTGCCACCCCAGTAGTGGTAACGCTTGCCACACCATTGGTAGTGAAGCTATCCTAATAGTAGTGACACTAGCCACCATAGGTGGTAGGGACCCTTGCCACCCTAGTAACAGTGACACTTACCAACCCATTAGTAGGAACACTTCCCACTCCAGTAGCAGTAGTGACACCACCTCAGCAGTAGTGACATCACCCTAGTGGTAGTGACACTTACCATTGTAGTAGCAGTAGTCATGACCCTTGCCAATCTAGTAGTAGGGACCCTTGCCAACCCAGTAGTAGTGACACTTGGCACCCTAGTAGTAGTGGCATTAACCACCTCAGTAATAATGACACTTACCACCCCATTGGTAGTCCCAGTTTCGGTTTGGATCAGTTCCTCTGCAGCTAGACCAAGAATTAGGAGTTCTAGTTTTCCTCCAAAGTCTGTCCTGCAACAAAAATGTTGGGCTTTTCTATAGCAAATCGACGGGCCTGATTTACAGTCAATGGCATGGCAGATTGTTAAAAATGCTTGATGCATGACATCAAACAGTATTTCTTACAATTTCATAATTCGGTATTATCAGCATTTTAATAACATATAGCGCTAAAAGCTACGAGAATAGACAGTTTGCCGCTTTCAATATACATTAGATCTATTTCAAACAAGTTTGTAAGACCTTCCAATAAAGTAGTGCAGGTTTCAGTTTCAACTCTCTTTTCTATAAAACTACATTCAAAAGGTATTAAGGAACACTAGCTTTTGCATTACTAGAGTCCCTCTCTCAGCAGTACAGAGATGTAATGCAACGGACAAAAACAGGTCCCAACATATTGGCTCCTTTAATATGCTGCAGTGGCTAGCCAGAGAATAAATGTATCTATCCCCTGCCTCAAAGTATGGCCACGTCACACCTTCTGGGAAGTCTAGTCAGACTCTGTTGGGGATTTTACTTTGTTCCAACAAGAAGCCCAGATTCACCCCCTAGCTTAGAGCTGGTGTTGCCGGTTCAGTTGCCGGCGATCTGACTCACGATGCAGGTTGTAGTGGTCTTTATGGTTATCCGATCGTGCCGATAGTAGATACTAGTACTTAACCCCCGACAACTTAACTGAACAAAAAAGCAAGGAACAAACAGCGCTAACTGCTAGCATGAATACATACCGAAGTATGTGTGTACTCATAGCCATCTGGGTTTGCAACTGGCAGGAAATACCAATCGTAGTGATCCATTAGATCCTTTACTTCTGGGTCTGTGTTGTAAGTGGTCAGCATCTGCACAAGAATATCAGCATCAGTAAATACTGACAAGCTGACCAAATAAAATTAGGAGGCAAATGTTTGTGTTGCGATTTTCTCACATAATCAACATTTGTGAGCTTAAGGTTTTTGACTTGAGGCGGTTTAGGCCATGGTATCAAGGAGGAAGCAATTCCGTGCTTCGCTATGAGTCAGCACACTATTTTACACCTCATTCAAGGAAATACCAGTCTAGCTGACTCACTGGTATTTTATTACCTTGTTAATAATCCAGACAGTAGTTCCGACAGTCAACCATTCTCTTGCGTGTATTCCAGAGTCTATCCATATGATAGGTTTTTGATCACCTTTAGAGTCCGCTGCACCAATCTAAGTATCACAGAAGACACCATTACTAAAATTTCTATCTTTTTCTAAACTATTATATTTTAATGTATACATTATGTATACATACATATTAATTTACATTTATATGTAGATTATATTAATTTATACCTGTTGACTATTAGCTACTGATGGTTAACCAGTGCCTGCTAGCTACTGACTGTTAACTACCCACTGCTAGCTACTTACTATTAACTACCCACTGTTAACTACTGGCTGTTAGCTGTCTACTGTTACCTACTGACTATTAACTACCCACTGTTAACTACTGACTGTTAACTACCCACTGCTAGCTACTGACTATTAACTACCCACTGTTAACTACTGGCTGTTAGCTGTCTAGTGTTACCTATTGACTACTAACTACCCATTGTTAACTACTGACTGTTAACTACCTACAGTTAACTACTGACTGTTAACTGCCCACTGTTAACTACTGCCTGCTAACAACCTTCTGTAAATTACTGACTGTTAACTACTAACTATTAGCTTCTACCTGTTAGCTGGTGAATACTCAGTTACTAGAGACATGTGGAAATGTTGATTTGGAATCTTACAGATACCTTTATCAACGTCTGTTGCCGCCCCTCATATGTGTTTCCTATTGACTCAACTTTGGCTAAGCTTGGAAAGGCGTTTGCTACTTGATACAGCCATTCTTCAATCTATAATCAAGAGGCAACCATGAAGTTACGCCTTCTACACCAGAGTATGCATGATAGCAAGAATGAACTCATCAGAGAACTTGAAGGGTTTTGGAAAACTTTTCTTCCATCTATACAGCTCAGAGCAATTTTCCATAGATATAGTAAATATTCCTAGAACAGTTAAATAGCTCAAAGCACTCTCCATAGACATAGTAAATATTCCCAGAACAGTTAAATAGCTCAAAGCACTCTCCATAGACATAGTAAATATTCCTAGCACACCAAACATCTATACAGCTCAGAGCACTCTACCATAGATATAGTAATTATTCCTAAGATGCAATAGATATGTTGAATATACCGAATGGCAGCTGACTAGCAAAGAAGTTTCAGCACCATAAAATAATAATGATTAACAAGTAAGGTGATCAACTCTCGCTCAACTAGTTTGTCAATGCTAGAGGACATCTATCAAAGTTTTATGGTAACTCAGGTGGTAACGCAATGCTTTCAATACTCTACATGTCTGAGCGGCTGTTTCCTAGTTCGGGTTTAAATCCCAGAAAGGCCACTGGTGGTGATAGGTAGGGCAGCTGAACTTTAGTCACATCAGGTTGGTGGGCAGTCAGTAGGAAGCAGATTATCATGTCTCCAGTCATTGAGGTTCTCTGAACACTGGTTTCAGACATGCGCAGTCGAGATCGAAGACTTATTGTTTTTGCAACAATGCTCTGACTCACTCTGAGCCTCTGCTCATGCCCTATGCAAGCAGATATCATACCCTTTTAGGGGCTGACAACAGTTAATATACAACTTCAGAATATTCAAGGCTATGTGGAGGTGTTTCATATGCTTCCTTTAGTTTTAGCAATGTTACAGATTGCACAGGGTGGTTGCTAACGAAGGTTGTCTCTCATCATAATGTGAATATTTACCTCATTGTGCCTAGCAAACAGTCCAACTATATTGTTGAAGTTCCCTGCCTGGCTGAAGAGTCTGCGCTCTCTAGGAGTTGCCTTATTCCGATTGATGAGCCTGCAAACACAAATTAAGGCTACATCATCCCCAAATCGCTTCATGCAGCATTTAAGTACATCATTTCTCTAGAGTTTCGGAAAGTCGTCAAGACAGCTGATTTTATGTGCCATTTTAGAGCTGCCTAGAATTTACTAGCTTTTTAACTCATAATTCCTTTTACGGTATATTCTCCATAGTAGCTCATAATTTACTAAAACTTCCTGACAAATACATACACATATAAAATTTTAGATAAATATTTCTCGTGTAACTTCTATGCTTTCATGCTTAGCTGTGTGCAGCTACAGTACCTTCTCTAATTGTTGTCTGGTATGATCACTCCAAAGAATTTACTTAACACAAAACAAAAGAAAACTAATTGAATTGTTTCCAAAGCTTATTAACCCGACTGTTGCTTTGGTTTTTTTTCTTTGACTTCATGAAGCTAATAAAAACTAATTCAAAATAGTTGATTATACTAAACGTCTATCTTGATTGGACAGTTGATGTGCTGAAAGTCTAACTTGATTGGATGATACTTGCAACATACTTTTGAAGATCTTTGTGAATAGTCTCAGGAACCATTCCAAAACGAGTGAAAAGTCGAGTGACATATCCGACTAGACCTGATGGAATGTTTAGATCACATGGTCGTCCAATATGGGGCTCAGTCCAAAAGTCAATCTAGAAGCAGACAACTGTCGCATGGTAAACAATTGAGACATCAATCCATGACAAGTAATCATATAATTGGTAAGGATAAACTTGGCAGCTGTATTTTATATTCTACAGAGCCAAATGAATCGTCTTTTTGCATCTAGGCTTTGCATTGTTAGGTTACGACTAACAGAGATATATGAAATACAGTATTGTCAACTCATTTTCCAACAAACTCTTGCTAAAAGGCGTCAGAAAAAGTTAGAGTGAACACAAGTTACGGTCTTAGAGTTGAAACTAGCAGATATTATAAAATATGATGTTTGATCAAACCTCTTGAAAGTCACTCTCAAGTTTGGACAAAGTATCCACTTGTCTGGTTGTAGTGGGCACAACTCTCAGTAGACGATGCCTATAAAAAAAGGAGTTGAGACAAAGGTTAGTCTCACTCAAACTTTGTAAACACTCATTACATAGAGCAAAGTTGAATAAGCTATTTTATGAATACTGACTGTACCTTCTTAGACGTGACATTAATATTCATTATGGTCATAACAAGCAAATAAGATGAAACAAAACAGCTATAAACAAGAGCAAACAACTTCTGTACATGGTGTGAGATGTCGTATTGATAAATGTACAAACCCGGTGTATGACTTTTGTGTTGCGAAAGCAGCACTGACTACCAGCAACAGAGCTGCCAGTCTCTTCATCTTGGACAAGAATGTAGATCCAGCAAGTTTGACTTCACAGTGAGATTGCCCTTTATATAGCTTCGGTTCCTCTCAAGACTGTCAAGAGCCATTGAGCAGCTGTTGTCTTCACATGATGTCTCTACCAGCACACCCTTCTACTTACTAGCTAAGTTTTCTATAAATTCCTTTTAACAAGCTCCTTAGTAAGTCAATTTATGTGAAGTATTAAAAGAGAACTGTGGGTAATATCAGTGTTCAGCTTGAGTTGGATAGGGTACAGCTAAATGTCTGGTGTTTCACTAGTGCAGATGACCAACCCAAATAGATGTCTTCAGCAGTATTTTATAAATATGGATTAACATCAAATCCAGAAATATAAAAACATAAAAACCTTTGTTTGACAAAGAGAGAGTTTTACAATAAGCAGTAAGCTCACCATCTAACGGTAATATTTCTCTCATCACCAGTTTGAATAGTGTGATGATTGTCTCTGAGTTATTGTGGCTAGCTGTACTACCCGGCTTTGCTCGGGACAGAAAATTAGTTTTTTTTAACATATAACAACATTTGCCATTCTAATTTTCAAACTGCATATCATGAGAAAAGTGTTTTGTGTAGTTGAAATAAATTAAGAGAAAAAAGAAAAACAACTGTAAAGGTTTTCAAACTTTGTCAAACAACTTTTAAACTGATATTTCCTCATATCATAAAGAAAATGTTTTGTGCAGGTTAAACAAACTTAAAAATCTAAAACGACTATAGAAAGGTTTAGATGTAAACGTAAAATAATTATCAAGTAATAGCTAAATTAAGTTACCAAGTAATAGCTAAATTAAGTCGGTTTTGCTGCAATTAGCCTACAATAGAAGATGATTCTGTAATAATACAATTATTACAAACTGAAAAAAACAAAATTAAAAATCCTGAAAATGTTGAATTAATAATAACAGTTTTGTATAGAGATGTGTGTGTATAAAAATGTTACTGCTCCAGCAGAAGCTATCGATCAAAAATTTAAATTCAACGATACTGGTACCTCTCGATACTGGTACAAATGTAAAAATGAGATATTGTACTGTCTTTGTCTGACCGAACAGAGAGAGAATGTTGAGGCTCTTCCTATGGAGATAATACAATTGTCCGGGTGAGAAGAATTGGCCTTGATCGAGGATTTAGCAATTGAACCTTACGAAAAACCGAAAATAGAAGTTCAAGAAAACACAGAAAAAGCATCGAGCTTCATAGAGTTGATAGAATTCATAGTTTCAAAAAATGCTTCATTGCGCGTGTGCCTACGCTATACGGTATATGCTAACGTCTATGATCAATAAGCCTTGTAGAGCTCGGTGGTGGAGCGTGTGGGTTTAAAACTTGCGATTACAATCTCCATGAGTTCAAATCATGAACTCAGAATGCAAAACTTTAATTCCAAGGTTTTAATAGCTTTAGCTTGACAAACAGACAGACAAACCAACTTTGAAAAATGTATATGGATGTCGAGTAGTTGCTCTTCTATAAAACAAAATGTCATGATTTGCATGTACCGGTATATGTGAATCAATTTTAGTGACATCTTTTCAAATGAACATGATTCTAATATTGATTAGCAAACGCTAGAAATACTAGCAGTTTTAGTACAAAATAAATCTTTATACAGCATCCAGCACTTTAGTAGATATGCCTTCATGTATATTAGTAGATACACCTTTACCTACTTTAATATATATAACTTCACTTATACTAGTACATATACCTTCACCTACTTTAGTAGATACACCTTCACCTATATTACTAGTAGATATACCTTCACCTACTTTTGTAGATATACCTTCACCTATTTTAGTAGATACACCTTCACCTATATTAGTAGATATAACTTCACCTATACTAGTACATTTACCTTCACCTATATTAGTAGATATACCTTCACCTATATTAGTAGATATACCTTCACCTATATTAGTAGATATACCTTCACCTATATTAATAGATACACCTTCACCTATATTAGTAGCTATACCTTCGCCTATTTGAATAAATACATCTTCACATGTTTGAGTAGCTATCTAGCTATAGGCATGAACACATTTATAACTCTGTATATTTACAGGTATAACACAGGCATCTTAATGCTTGTAGGTTTATCTACACATTTTCTGGCAAAAAATCAAAACCCAAAAGCAAAAGCAAAATGATGTAACATTCAGAAGTCCAACAGGTGTCACGATGAGGTGTGAGATGAGGCCAGTGGGATATCTTCAGGTGCTGGGGGTATAAACTATCCACTTGAAATAAGCAGCTGGAAAATTCTCTTACAGCCGCTGATAAGCAGCTATTTATTAAGGTCGTCAATGCTACTCTGTCAGCTGGACAGACGACTCCGGGGATCAGAATGTTGTGTGTTTGGTAGGAAGTACCACGAGAGTGCCAACATTAAACAGATCTTTTCTGATTACCCATTATTACCATTCTAGTTTGTCAGCCTGTATGATATATTCTAGTTTGTCAGCCTGTATGATATATTCTAGTTTGTCAGCCTGTATGATATATTCTAGTTTGTCAGCCCATATGATATATTCTAGTTTGTCAGCCTGTATGATATATTCTAGTTTGTCAGCCCGTATGATATATTCTAGTTTGTCAGCCCGTATGATATATTCTAGTTTGTCAGCCTGTATGATATATTCTAGTTTGTCAGCCTGTATGATATATTCTAGTTTGTCAGCCCGTATGATATATTCTAGTTTGTCAGCCCGTATGATATATTCTAGTTTGTCAGCCCGTATGATATATTCTAGTTTGTCAGCCCGTATGATATATTCTAGTTTGTCAGCCTGTATGATATATTCTAGTTTGTCAGCCTGTATGATATATTCTAGTTTGTCAGCCCGTATGATATATTCTAGTTTGTCAACCTGTATGATATATTCTAGTTTGCCAGCCTGTATGATATATTCTAGTTTGTCAACCTGTATGATATATTCTAGTTTGTCAGCCTGTATGATATATTCTAGTTTGTCAGCCTGTATGATATATTCTAGTTTGTCAGCCTGTATGATATATTCTAGTTTGTCAGCCTGTATGATATATTCTAGTTTGTCAGCCTGTATGATATATTCTAGTTTGTCAGCCCGTATGATATATTCTAGTTTGTCAGCTTGTATGATATATTCTAGTTTGTCAGCCCGTATGATATATTCTAGTTTGTCAGCCTGTATGATATATTCTAGTTTGTCAGCCTGTATGATATATTCTAGTTTGTCAGCCTGTATGATATATTCTAGTTTGTCAGCCTGTATGATATATTCTAGTTTGTCAGCCTGTATGATATATTCTAGTTTGTCAGCCCGTATGATATATTCTAGTTTGTCAGCCCGTATGATATATTCTAGTTTGTCAGCCTGTATGATATATTCTAGTTTGTCAGCCTGTATGATATATTTAAAGCGAATATTTTGTCTGTCAGCATCAGCGAATCATTCATTAAAGCAGCATGATTATTACATACGATGTCAAAACAAATGACCTGGTATCATCTCAATGCTGTCTATTTTCTGTTCCATGCATATGGTGAGTCCCCAAGTTTAGTAGACAATGAATGATAGGCTCTTCCGGATGAATTCCATCATGGTTGATTAGGAGACTGAGCTGTAGTAGTCAGTTGCTAATGATCCCTCTAAATGTCGGTATATCATAGCCGTATCTTCAGCATCTGCGATGTCAACTTATTGCTACGTATGTATCTGTGTAGAATCTAAACACTCTCAGAGGCGAGTTGCTTTAAAATGCATCAAAGATTTTTTTAAATTAAATCTCCTTGCTGATACCTCGACATCTTCTCATCTAAAGTATAGAGCATTCAGTTTATTAGCCGGAGCACTCTTTTCTGTTAGTATAATAGCTCACACAGAGATCAGCAACTTTTCTAGTTCTGCTTTGCTTTACTGGTATAAGAACCGCTGTCATGACTTCAACATGAGAATTGCTTATCTCCACATTAGCAGCAAGCAAACCCTTTTTTCATGTATTCTTTACTTACATGCATTTCAGGGTAGAGGCCAACCTCGCTGAAATGTTAACTTATTGAGGGTTAATTTCTGCTTTCATATCTCTGAATATTGAGTATCAGGATTACTAAAAACAACTATATATCTGAGTATTGAATATCAGGGTTACCAAAAACAACCATATCTCCGAGTATTGAATATCAGGATTACCAAAGACAACCATATCTCTGAGTATTGAATATCAGGGTTACCAAAGACAACCATATCTCTGAGTATTGAATATCAGGGTTATCAAAGACAACCATATCCCTGAGTATTGAATATCAGGGTTATCAAAGACAACCAAATCCCTGAGTATTGAATATCAGGGTTACCAAAGACAATGATATCTCTGAGTATTGAATATCAGGGTTACCAAAAACAACCATATCTCTGAGTATTGAATATCAGGGTTATCAAAGACAACCATATCTCTGAGTATTGAATATCAGGGTTACCAAAAACAACCATATCTCTGAGTATTGAATATCAGGGTTACCAAAGACAACCATATCTCTGAGTATTGAATATCAGGGTTACCAAACTCAACCATATCTCTGAGTATTGAATATCAGGGTTACCAAACACAACCATCAGCACAAAGATTATTAATTAGTAAGATATATTCCGCTGTGCAGTTATTTCAAGTGTGTAACTTTGATTACAAAAGCCTGTTGAATAGGCCTAAATGAAAAGGCTGAACATATACTCATAACTCTCTACTGCAGCTGCCTGCTCCTTTCAAACAAAGGATATTAATATTAAGAGGCAAACGAATGTGATTACTTCAAGTGCTGCCTCCCACCCCGCTTTCATACTAAATGTTTGTGTTAGCATTGTTTAATCTCAAGCAGCGGCTGACGTGAAATACAGTTCAAATAAATTGGCAGCATTGCATCAGATGGCTGAGTGTTTCATTTTCATCTTGACCAAATATAACTAAACCTCAATATAATTTTAGTCTTTTTTTAGATTTCTTTGCTGACTGGCAGCACAGCAGGATTAAAAACTTATCTGTATACACCAGAGTCAGCATTATCTTCCGAGGCAGTAGATAATTAGAGGTATGTCGTTTAGTAGGCTACTATTTTGATAGCTAATTGAGTCTACAAGGCTGCCGCTTTACAGAACAAGCAGTTGCGCTTTCTTAAATGAGAAATGGGAAAACCAAAAATCCCGAGTCAATCGATATTTTAGGTGTTCAATGCATAATAATGTTAGTAACATATCAATATATTCTTTTATTCGCTTGTTCTCACACAAACATTTTGTAATCTACACATAATAATTGATTTTTGGTATTTTATTGTGTCTATTTGGGTTGCCTTCTCCACTACAGTCTGGCCCCTTCCCCAACCCTTGTGATCATTAATAAGTAACTGTATACCTATTAAAGAATTTCACAGACGATGTGTGATTATATACCATATTTGTCAACCAGGAAATACACCTGTTGGCTCCTGTAAACTCATGTAAAGACTTGGCGCAAAACAAGAACATGAAAGAGAGATCATAGATCAACAAACACAATCAATCCAATGATTTAACTTGTCAATCTTTTTTAATTGACAGTCGCTGCTGGTGCCCTCTAACTCTAGAGGTCGCTGCTAGTGCCCTCTAACTCTAGAGGTCGCCGCTGGTGCCCTCTAACTCTAGAGGTCGCTGCTGGTGCCCTCTAACTCTAGAGCCGTTGGCCATTTACTCTGTAAAGTTTACTGACTTGGGAAGAATAAGTACCAATATTCTATTAGCGGTAGACTACCCCTTTCACTGTTTCCATGCCACTCCTATGCAGATGTATCTTACTGTAGCCCTGTCAGCCCTGCACCGCTTGATAGTTCACTTTGAAATATCTCAAATCGAACATATAAGGTTTAACTATGCAGAGGCTCTTTTGACTTGTCTACAGGTTCCTCTAGATGGGTAGAGGTGACAAAATGATGAAAAAATTTTTACTGTTCAGTAGGAGAAGAATTTGTTGAGATTATTGTTTATAAAATTGTAATAACCTTCTACTAGCGCCTTTCAGCAATGTCTGATCGATATGGTGATTTTTCTATCAAAGGGTAACAAAGATTTTAGCGAACAGCGAGTGGGTATTAACTATTATAAGCTGAAACCATTAAGATGTTTATGACATTCTTAGACTGAAACCAGTGCTGATACATCGCTAGGCATGAGCTTGTCATTGTCAACAGAACTTACTCGACTCAATTGGTGTGTCCCCGGTCAAAACAGAAAGCTATGGTATTTTGTGTTTAAATTGTGGAGGCTGTCTGTTGGAATCGAAATACCTTGTGAGTACCAAATTCTCTAACTCTTATGTGAAGCAATCGTCTACCTCTTACACATAGCAAATTCGCAAGCATCCTAACTGGCCGAATCACTATCAAATAAATTATGAATTCTAAACTCGGGACAAGATCTGATGTCAAATAGTTAAATCAACACTTCGTCAGCAACGAGAGTGCAAAATAATATGAATAGCCCAGATACATTTTACGAATTGTCTAATTCTGTTTTATTCTATTAGTTCAAATATTAGTTATTTTATGGCATTTCAAAACATTAAAATTAATAAAAATTTGTATTCTAAGAACTTTCCAGATTGTTGTTTTGTCTATTTAATGAGTAAAAACGAATTCTTCACTGACGCTGCCTCAAGGTCAGCTAAAGGTTGGCTAGGAGTAGGAGAATGAACGGAAGGGTTGTCAAGCTATAAGATTACTAATATGCGGCTTCATTCAATCACACAACATAATAGCGGTTGTTAGGAGCTGAAGATATTATAGTCCATTATAAGGTGCACAAACAGAGCTCTAAATATTGGCATTCACAGGTGTGGCCCAAGTGTGTGAGTTGGCACTTCTATTGTTATATTAGCGAATGAACTATTAGCTGTTACAAGATACTCAACCATTCCAAAGTCGGAATCACCGTACTTGAGTGTAAAATATCAATGGAGTGAGACGGCAGTCATAGAGGTCATAGGTCATAGAGATCAATCTAAAATACAAAACAGAAAAATATTTTGCTACAAGCAGATTTTCCCTCAAACCTTTAAGTATAGCTTGACTCGGGAAAGTAATTTAATGTTATAGAGATGAAGATTTTCACTCGCCGTTAGAAAAGTATAAGTGACAAAGTGTGTTGGCCTATCAATTCCAAGCTTTCAGTTATTTTCATATGAGCTTGAGAAGCAGACAGAGCCAATGGTGAGCATCATGAGCCTTTTCGGGAGAGAATTTACTGCTAATGAAGAGATGGAGCATGTAATAATTGTTAGGCCGAGCTGCTGGTATAACAGGCCATAAAAGCAAGAGCTTTATATACGAACTCATTTCCTATGAATACCAACAGCGATGCTATGTCGGTACCGATGATCTACAGTATTATAGTCAGTGCAAAAGGATTTGTAGAACTGCATCATGCCAGTAAGACGCTGCGGCAGCGAGATGCCTAGAGTTAAACAGCTACCTGCGTAGACAGCTACTCGCCTAGACAGTTACCTGCGTAGACAGCGGCCGCCAAATAGAAATAGAAACAAGCTGGCAATATCTCAGGTGCGTATGGTGGGTCCGGTAGATGCTGGCAAACACAGATGTTTATTTTAGAAAGATGAAACATAAAACTAACACTGACTTATCCTCGGAGCGTCAACAGACGTTAATAACCAACCGCTAATTGCGCCAATAAAAAGGTCTGCCCTGCTGATCGCTAATAAGCTTGAAATGGTTGTAAATTGTTTATGGTGTAAAACGTGTAGCTAATTACAAGACCTTACTTTGTATGTAATTCACAGAAATAAAGGCTGCTGACACGACTAGAGAACCTTTTAGTATAGGGTAGACTGTCAGCAGACCGTGAGCACACTCACAGAAGACAAGATCTAGTGGGAAGCGTTTACCTTGTTACAAGAGCTTTATGGTATCGGTTAGTATGTTGGCATTCTTGACAGCTTACAGAAAGGTTATATAGCACTGTACGGTCTGATAAAATAATACTGTACAGTGCTATATGGTATTCTAATAGAGCAGAGTATAGCACGGTATAACATGAAAACATGGGGTATAGTATAGTACGCTACTTGGTGGTATATTAGGATATAGTTTAAAGTAATATATTATGATATAATATAATAAAATATGGTATAATATACCATAATATAAAATAAATTATATTAAAATATAATGCAATACATTATAATATAAAATAAACCGTGCTAAATTAATCACAAAACAAACTATAAACTATTCTCATACTTTCAGCATATAAATTATTCTCAGCTTCTTATTCATAGCAAACTCTATAAAAGTTTTTAGTTCCAAAATCTATATTTTTAGAGAACTATTTAGCAAAGATTTTTGAAAGTAATATGTGAAGTTTAGTTGAGCATATAGCAAAGATTGTCACTGTCGCACTGGTTTGTCGCTGTTGCACTGGTTTGTCGCTGTCGCACTGGTTTGTCACTGTCGCACTGGTTTGTCACTGTTGCACTGGTTTGTCGCTGTCGCACTGGTTTGTCACTGTCACACTGATTTGTCGCTGTCGCACTGGTTTGTCACTGTCGCACTGGTTTGTCACTGTCGCACTGGTTTGTCGCTGTCACACTGGTTTGTAAGCAGCATCGCTGACAGGCATTACAAATTACAAATATATTCTGTGCATTTCACACAAAAAGAGAATTTCATTTAACACTCTATTATGCATGTACATAGTGTACATAAATATGAAATTTACATGAAATATTTGTGAAATGTAGATAAAGTGTTCGTGAAATATGTATAAGAAATATGTATATGAAATATGTGAGAAGCAATCAAATGCAGGCTTCAATCTTATAAACTATTTGCGAAGCATCCTTTCCCAAGTATGAATTGCACTACGCTGTCGGGACACAGTTTAAATATTCTACTCTGACCTTAATAATACATCATAACATGAAGTTATTAAGAGAGAAAACTGTTGTTCAGAGTGTGCCCTGCTGGTAAGGTCTTACCTAAGCTCAGCATCTCACTAGCTAATTGTAGGTTTCAGCCAGCTGACACTATGCTAGTCTAATTGTGTATTAGAGTGTCTGAGGGCAGAGCATGAGACTAACGTGAGTGGAACTCTCCCTGCGGTTTATAATATTAATCCTCTCTTTTTCCATGAGTTGATTTTATATTTCATGCTTTTCATTTTATTATTAAATGTAATAAATGTTGTTAAAATTATTATTATTCTCAATAATACTAACTCTAGTTTTAGTTTTTCATTTGTTCTTCAGTTCAAACTTTAAGCTTTGTCTGTGTGACTTATTTAGTTGCAGGGCCCGTCGTACAATTGTATTGAGCTTTGTCTGTGTGACTTATTTAGTTGCAGGGCCCGTCGTACAATTGTATTGAGCTTTGTCTGTGTGACTTATTTAGTTGCAGGGCCCGTCGTACAGTTGTATTGAGCTTTGTCTGTGTGACTTATTTAGTTGCAGGGCCCGTCGTACAGTTGTATTGAGCTTTGTCTGTGTGACTTATTTAGTTGCAGGGCCCGTCGTACAATTGTATTGAGCTTTGTCTGTGTGACTTATTTAGTTGCAGGGCCCGTCGTACAATTGTATTGAGCTTTGTCTGTGTGACTTATTTAGTTGCAGGGCCCGTCGTACAATTGTATTGAGCTTTGTCTGTGTGACTTATTTAGTTGCAGGGCCCGTCGTACAATTGTATTGAGCTTTGTCTGTGTGACTTATTTAGTTGCAGGGCTCGTCGTACAGTTGTATTGAACTTTGTCTGTGTGACTTATTTAGTTGCAGGGCCCGTCGTACAGTTGTATTGAACTTTGTCTGTGTGACTTATTTAGTTGCAGGGCCCGTCGTACAGTTGTATTGAGCTTTGTCTGTGTGACTTATTTAGTTGCAGGGCCCGTCGTACAATTGTATTGAACTTTGTCTGTGTGACTTATTTAGTTGCAGGGCCCGTCGTACAATTGTATTGAGCTTTGTCTGTGTAACTTATTTAGTTGCAGGGCCCGTCGTACAGTTGTATTGAGCTTTGTCTGTGTGACTTGTTTAGTTGCAGGGCTCGTCGTACAATTGTATTGAACTTTGTCTGTGTGACTTATTTAGTTGCAGGGCCCGTCGTACAATTGTATTGAACTTTGTCTGTGTGACTTATTTAGTTGCAGGGCCCGTCGTACAATTGTATTGAACTTTGTCTGTGTGACTTATTTAGTTGCAGGGCCCGTCGTACAGTTGTATTGAGCTTTGTCTGTGTGACTTATTTAGTTGCAGGGCCCGTCGTACAATTGTATTGAACTTTGTCTGTGTGACTTATTTAGTTGCAGGGCCCGTCGTACAGTTGTATTGAGCTTTGTCTGTGTGACTTATTTAGTTGCAGGGCCCGTCGTACAATTGTATTGAGCTTTGTCTGTGTGACTTATTTAGTTGCAGGGCCCGTCGTACAGTTGTATTGAGCTTTGTCTGTGTGGCTTATTTAGTTGCAGGGCCCGTCGTACAATTGTATTGAGCTTTGTCTGTGTGACTTATTTAGTTGCAGGGCCCGTCGTACAATTGTATTGAGCTTTGTCTGTGTGGCTTATTTAGTTGCAGGGCCCGTCGTACAGTTGTATTGAACTTTGTCTGTGTGACTTATTTAGTTGCAGGGCCCGTCGTACAATTGTATTGAGCTTTGTCTGTGTGACTTATTTAGTTGCAGGGCCCGTCGTACAGTTGTATTGAACTTTGTCTGTGTGACTTATTTAGTTGCAGGGCCCGTCGTACAATTGTATTGAGCTTTGTCTGTGTGACTTATTTAGTTGCAGGGCCCGTCGTACAATTGTATTGAGCTTTGTCTGTGTGGCTTATTTAGTTGCAGGGCCCGTCGTACAGTTGTATTGAACTTTGTCTGTGTGACTTATTTAGTTGCAGGGCCCGTCGTACAATTGTATTGAGCTTTGTCTGTGTGACTTATTTAGTTGCAGGGCCCGTCGTACAGTTGTATTGAGCTTTGTCTGTGTGACTTATTTAGTTGCAGGGCCCGTCGTACAGTTGTATTGAGCTTTGTCTGTGTGACTTATTTAGTTGCAGGGCCCGTCGTACAGTTGTATTGAGCTTTGTCTGTGTGACTTATTTAGTTGCAGGGCCCGTCGTACAGTTGTATTGAGCTTTGTCTGTGTGACTTATTTAGTTGCAGGGCCCGTCGTACAGTTGTATTGAACTTTGTCTGTGTGACTTATTTAGTTGCAGGGCCCGTCGTACAGTTGTATTGAGCTTTGTCTGTGTGACTTATTTAGTTGCAGGGCCCGTCGTACAGTTGTATTGAGCTTTGTCTGTGTGACTTATTTAGTTGCAGGGCCCGTCGTACAGTTGTATTGAACTTTGTCTGTGTGACTTATTTAGTTGCAGGGCCCGTCGTACAGTTGTATTGAGCTTTGTCTGTGTGACTTATTTAGTTGCAGGGCCCGTCGTACAGTTGTATTGAACTTTGTCTGTGTGACTTATTTAGTTGCAGGGCCCGTCGTACAATTGTATTGAACTTTGTCTGTGTGACTTATTTAGTTGCAGGGCCCGTCGTACAATTGTATTGAGCTTTGTCTGTGTGACTTATTTAGTTGCAGGGCCCGTCGTACAATTGTATTGAACTTTGTCTGTGTGACTTATTTAGTTGCAGGGCCCGTCGTACAGTTGTATTGAACTTTGTCTGTGTGACTTATTTAGTTGCAGGGCCCGTCGTACAATTGTATTGAACTTTGTCTGTGTGACTTATTTAGTTGCAGGGCCCGTCGTACAATTGTATTGAGCTTTGTCTGTGTGACTTATTTAGTTGCAGGGCCCGTCGTACAATTGTATTGAACTTTGTCTGTGTGACTTATTTAGTTGCAGGGCCCGTCGTACAGTTGTATTGAGCTTTGTCTGTGTGACTTATTTAGTTGCAGGGCTCGTCGTACAGTTGTATTGAGCTTTGTCTGTGTGACTTATTTAGTTGCAGGGCTCGTCGTACAATTGTATTAAGCTTTGTCTGTGTGACTTATTTAGTTGCAGGGCCCGTCGTACAGTTGTATTGAGCTTTGTCTGTGTGACTTATTTAGTTGCAGGGCCCGTCGTACAATTGTATTGAGCTTTGTCTGTGTGACTTATTTAGTTGCAGGGCCCGTCGTACAGTTGTATTGAGCTTTGTCTGTGTGACTTATTTAGTTGCAGGGCCCGTCGTACAGTTGTATTGAGCTTTGTCTGTGTGACTTATTTAGTTGCAGGGCCCGTCGTACAGTTGTATTGAGCTTTGTCTGTGTGACTTATTTAGTTGCAGGGCCCGTCGTACAATTGTATTGAGCTTTGTCTGTGTGACTTATTTAGTTGCAGGGCCCGTCGTACAGTTGTATTGAGCTTTGTCTGTGTGACTTATTTAGTTGCAGGGCCCGTCGTACAGTTGTATTGAGCTTTGTCTGTGTGACTTGTTTAGTTGCAGGGCCCGTCGTACAGTTGTATTGAGCTTTGTCTGTGTGACTTATTTAGTTGCAGGGCCCGTCGTACAATTGTATTGAGCTTTGTCTGTGTGACTTATTTAGTTGCAGGGCTCGTCGTACAGTTGTATTGAGCTTTGTCTGTGTGACTTATTTAGTTGCAGGGCCCGTCGTACAATTGTATTGAACTTTGTCTGTGTGACTTATTTAGTTGCAGGGCCCGTCGTACAATTGTATTGAGCTTTGTCTGTGTGACTTATTTAGTTGCAGGGCTCGTCGTACAGTTGTATTGAGCTTTGTCTGTGTGACTTATTTAGTTGCAGGGCTCGTCGTACAGTTGTATTGAGCTTTGTCTGTGTGACTTATTTAGTTGCAGGGCTCGTCGTACAGTTGTATTGAGCTTTGTCTGTGTGACTTATTTAGTTGCAGGGCCCGTCGTACAATTGTATTGAACTTTGTCTGTGTGACTTATTTAGTTGCAGGGCCCGTCGTACAATTGTATTGAGCTTTGTCTGTGTGACTTATTTAGTTGCAGGGCTCGTCGTACAATTGTATTGAACTTTGTCTGTGTGACTTATTTAGTTGCAGGGCCCGTCGTACAATTGTATTGAGCTTTGTCTGTGTGACTTATTTAGTTGCAGGGCCCGTTGTACAATTGTATTGAGCTTTGTCTGTGTGACTTATTTAGTTGCAGGGCCCGTCGTACAGTTGTATTGAGCTTTGTCTGTGTGACTTATTTAGTTGCAGGGCCCGTCGTACAATTGTATTGAGCTTTGTCTGTGTGACTTATTTAGTTGCAGGGCCCGTCGTACAATTGTATTGAGCTTTGTCTGTGTGACTTATTTAGTTGCAGGGCCCGTTGTACAATTGTATTGAGCTTTGTCTGTGTGACTTATTTAGTTGCAGGGCCCGTCGTACAGTTGTATTGAGCTTTGTCTGTGTGACTTATTTAGTTGCAGGGCCCGTCGTACAATTGTATTGAGCTTTGTCTGTGTGACTTATTTAGTTGCAGGGCCCGTCGTACAATTGTATTGAGCTTTGTCTGTGTGACTTATTTAGTTGCAGGGCCCGTCGTACAGTTGTATTGAACTTTGTCTGTGTGACTTATTTAGTTGCAGGGCTCGTCGTACAATTGTATTGAACTTTGTCTGTGTGACTTATTTAGTTGCAGGGCCCGTCGTACAGTTGTATTGAGCTTTGTCTGTGTGACTTATTTAGTTGCGAGGCTCGTCGTACAGTTGTATTGAGCTTTGTCTGTGTGACTTATTTAGTTGCAGGGCCCGTCGTACAATTGTATTGAGCTTTGTCTGTGTGACTTATTTAGTTGCAGGGCCCGTCGTACAGTTGTATTGAACTTTGTCTGTGTGACTTATTTAGTTGCAGGGCCCGTCGTACAGTTGTATTGAACTTTGTCTGTGTGACTTATTTAGTTGCAGGGCCCGTCGTACAGTTGTATTGAGCTTTGTCTGTGTGACTTATTTAGTTGCAGGGCCCGTCGTACAGTTGTATTGAGCTTTGTCTGTGTGACTTATTTAGTTGCAGGGCTCGTCGTACAATTGTATTGAACTTTGTCTGTGTGACTTATTTAGTTGCAGGGCCCGTCGTACAGTTGTATTGAGCTTTGTCTGTGTGACTTATTTAGTTGCAGGGCCCGTCGTACAGTTGTATTGAGCTTTGTCTGTGTGACTTATTTAGTTGCAGGGCCCGTCGTACAGTTGTATTGAACTTTGTCTGTGTGACTTATTTAGTTGCAGGGCCCGTCGTACAGTTGTATTGAGCTTTGTCTGTGTGACTTATTTAGTTGCAGGGCCCGTCGTACAGTTGTATTGAGCTTTGTCTGTGTGACTTATTTAGTTGCAGGGCCCGTCGTACAATTGTATTGAGCTTTGTCTGTGTGACTTATTTAGTTGCAGGGCCCGTTGTACAATTGTATTGAGCTTTGTCTGTGTGACTTATTTAGTTGCAGGGCCCGTCGTACAGTTGTATTGAGCTTTGTCTGTGTGACTTATTTAGTTGCAGGGCCCGTCGTACAATTGTATTGAGCTTTGTCTGTGTGACTTATTTAGTTGCAGGGCTCGTCGTACAGTTGTATTGAGCTTTGTCTGTGTGACTTATTTAGTTGCAGGGCCCGTCGTACAGTTGTATTGAGCTTTGTCTGTGTGACTTATTTAGTTGCAGGGCCCGTCGTACAATTGTATTGAGCTTTGTCTGTGTGACTTATTTAGTTGCAGGGCCCGTCGTACAATTGTATTGAACTTTGTCTGTGTGACTTATTTAGTTGCAGGGCTCGTCGTACAGTTGTATTGAGCTTTGTCTGTGTGACTTATTTAGTTGCAGGGCCCGTCGTACAGTTGTATTGAGCTTTGTCTGTGTGACTTATTTAGTTGCAGGGCCCGTCGTACAGTTGTATTGAACTTTGTCTGTGTGACTTATTTAGTTGCAGGGCCCGTCGTACAGTTGTATTGAGCTTTGTCTGTGTGACTTATTTAGTTGCAGGGCCCGTTGTACAATTGTATTGAGCTTTGTCTGTGTGACTTATTTAGTTGCAGGGCCCGTCGTACAATTGTATTGAGCTTTGTCTGTGTGACTTATTTAGTTGCAGGGCCCGTCGTACAATTGTATTGAGCTTTGTCTGTGTGACTTATTTAGTTGCAGGGCCCGTTGTACAATTGTATTGAGCTTTGTCTGTGTGACTTATTTAGTTGCAGGGCCCGTCGTACAATTGTATTGAACTTTGTCTGTGTGACTTATTTAGTTGCAGGGCTCGTCGTACAGTTGTATTGAGCTTTGTCTGTGTGACTTATTTAGTTGCAGGGCCCGTCGTACAGTTGTATTGAGCTTTGTCTGTGTGACTTATTTAGTTGCAGGGCCCGTCGTACAGTTGTATTGAACTTTGTCTGTGTGACTTATTTAGTTGCAGGGCCCGTCGTACAGTTGTATTGAGCTTTGTCTGTGTGACTTATTTAGTTGCAGGGCCCGTCGTACAGTTGTATTGAGCTTTGTCTGTGTGACTTATTTAGTTGCAGGGCCCGTCGTACAGTTGTATTGAGCTTTGTCTGTGTGACTTATTTAGTTGCAGGGCCCGTCGTACAGTTGTATTGAGCTTTGTCTGTGTGACTTATTTAGTTGCAGGGCCCGTCGTACAATTGTATTGAGCTTTGTCTGTGTGACTTATTTAGTTGCAGGGCCCGTCGTACAGTTGTATTGAGCTTTGTCTGTGTGACTTATTTAGTTGCAGGGCCCGTCGTACAGTTGTATTGAGCTTTGTCTGTGTGACTTATTTAGTTGCAGGGCCCGTCGTACAGTTGTATTGAACTTTGTCTGTGTGACTTATTTAGTTGCAGGGCCCGTCGTACAGTTGTATTGAGCTTTGTCTGTGTGACTTATTTAGTTGCAGGGCCCGTCGTACAGTTGTATTGAGCTTTGTCTGTGTGACTTATTTAGTTGCAGGGCCCGTCGTACAGTTGTATTGAACTTTGTCTGTGTGACTTATTTAGTTGCAGGGCCCGTCGTACAGTTGTATTGAGCTTTGTCTGTGTGACTTATTTAGTTGCAGGGCCCGTTGTACAATTGTATTGAGCTTTGTCTGTGTGACTTATTTAGTTGCAGGGCCCGTCGTACAATTGTATTGAGCTTTGTCTGTGTGACTTATTTAGTTGCAGGGCCCGTCGTACAATTGTATTGAGCTTTGTCTGTGTGACTTATTTAGTTGCAGGGCCCGTTGTACAATTGTATTGAGCTTTGTCTGTGTGACTTATTTAGTTGCAGGGCCCGTCGTACAATTGTATTGAACTTTGTCTGTGTGACTTATTTAGTTGCAGGGCCCGTCGTACAGTTGTATTGAGCTTTGTCTGTGTGACTTATTTAGTTGCAGGGCCCGTCGTACAGTTGTATTGAGCTTTGTCTGTGTGACTTATTTAGTTGCAGGGCCCGTCGTACAATTGTATTGAGCTTTGTCTGTGTGACTTATTTAGTTGCAGGGCTCGTCGTACAATTGTATTGAACTTTGTCTGTGTGACTTATTTAGTTGCAGGGCCCGTCGTACAGTTGTATTGAGCTTTGTCTGTGTGACTTATTTAGTTGCAGGGCCCGTCGTACAGTTGTATTGAGCTTTGTCTGTGTGACTTATTTAGTTGCAGGGCCCGTCGTACAATTGTATTGAGCTTTGTCTGTGTGACTTATTTAGTTGCAGGGCCCGTCGTACAATTGTATTGAACTTTGTCTGTGTGACTTATTTAGTTGCAGGGCTCGTCGTACAGTTGTATTGAGCTTTGTCTGTGTGACTTATTTAGTTGCAGGGCCCGTCGTACAGTTGTATTGAGCTTTGTCTGTGTGACTTATTTAGTTGCAGGGCCCGTCGTACAGTTGTATTGAACTTTGTCTGTGTGACTTATTTAGTTGCAGGGCCCGTCGTACAGTTGTATTGAGCTTTGTCTGTGTGACTTATTTAGTTGCAGGGCCCGTTGTACAATTGTATTGAGCTTTGTCTGTGTGACTTATTTAGTTGCAGGGCCCGTCGTACAATTGTATTGAGCTTTGTCTGTGTGACTTATTTAGTTGCAGGGCCCGTCGTACAATTGTATTGAGCTTTGTCTGTGTGACTTATTTAGTTGCAGGGCCCGTTGTACAATTGTATTGAGCTTTGTCTGTGTGACTTATTTAGTTGCAGGGCTCGTCGTACAGTTGTATTGAGCTTTGTCTGTGTGACTTATTTAGTTGCAGGGCCCGTCGTACAGTTGTATTGAACTTTGTCTGTGTGACTTATTTAGTTGCAGGGCCCGTCGTACAGTTGTATTGAGCTTTGTCTGTGTGACTTATTTAGTTGCAGGGCCCGTCGTACAGTTGTATTGAGCTTTGTCTGTGTGACTTATTTAGTTGCAGGGCCCGTCGTACAATTGTATTGAGCTTTGTCTGTGTGACTTATTTAGTTGCAGGGCCCGTCGTACAATTGTATTGAGCTTTGTCTGTGTGACTTATTTAGTTGCAGGGCCCGTCGTACAATTGTATTGAACTTTGTCTGTGTGACTTATTTAGTTGCAGGGCCCGTCGTACAATTGTATTGAACTTTGTCTGTGTGACTTATTTAGTTGCAGGGCCCGTCGTACAATTGTATTGAGCTTTGTCTGTGTGACTTATTTAGTTGCAGGGCCCGTCGTACAATTGTATTGAGCTTTGTCTGTGTGACTTATTTAGTTGCAGGGCCCGTTGTACAATTGTATTGAGCTTTGTCTGTGTGACTTATTTAGTTGCAGGGCCCGTCGTACAGTTGTATTGAGCTTTGTCTGTGTGACTTATTTAGTTGCAGGGCTCGTCGTACAATTGTATTGAACTTTGTCTGTGTGACTTATTTAGTTGCAGGGCCCGTCGTACAGTTGTATTGAGCTTTGTCTGTGTGACTTATTTAGTTGCAGGGCCCGTCGTACAGTTGTATTGAACTTTGTCTGTGTGACTTATTTAGTTGCAGGGCCCGTCGTACAGTTGTATTGAGCTTTGTCTGTGTGACTTATTTAGTTGCAGGGCCCGTCGTACAGTTGTATTGAGCTTTGTCTGTGTGACTTATTTAGTTGCAGGGCCCGTCGTACAGTTGTATTGAACTTTGTCTGTGTGACTTATTTAGTTGCAGGGCCCGTCGTACAGTTGTATTGAGCTTTGTCTGTGTGACTTATTTAGTTGCAGGGCCCGTCGTACAATTGTATTGAGCTTTGTCTGTGTGACTTATTTAGTTGCAGGGCCCGTCGTACAGTTGTATTGAGCTTTGTCTGTGTGACTTATTTAGTTGCAGGGCCCGTCGTACAATTGTATTGAACTTTGTCTGTGTGACTTATTTAGTTGCAGGGCCCGTCGTACAATTGTATTGAGCTTTGTCTGTGTGACTTATTTAGTTGCAGGGCCCGTCGTACAGTTGTATTGAGCTTTGTCTGTGTGACTTATTTAGTTGCAGGGCCCGTCGTACAGTTGTATTGAGCTTTTTCTGTGTGACTTATTTAGTTGCAGGGCCCGTCGTACAGTTGTATTGAGCTTTGTCTGTGTGACTTATTTAGTTGCAGGGCCCGTCGTACAGTTGTATTGAGCTTTTTCTGTGTGACTTATTTAGTTGCAGGGCCCGTCGTACAGTTGTATTGAACTTTGTCTGTGTGACTTATTTAGTTGCAGGGCCCGTCGTACAGTTGTATTGAGCTTTGTCTGTGTGACTTATTTAGTTGCAGGGCCCGTCGTACAATTGTATTGAACTTTGTCTGTGTGACTTATTTAGTTGCAGGGCCCGTCGTACAATTGTATTGAGCTTTGTCTGTGTGACTTATTTAGTTGCAGGGCCCGTCGTACAATTGTATTGAGCTTTGTCTGTGTGACTTATTTAGTTGCAGGGCCCGTCGTACAGTTGTATTGAGCTTTGTCTGTGTGACTTATTTAGTTGCAGGGCTCGTCGTACAGTTGTATTGAACTTTGTCTGTGTGACTTATTTAGTTGCAGGGCCCGTCGTACAGTTGTATTGAGCTTTGTCTGTGTGACTTATTTAGTTGCAGGGCCCGTCGTACAGTTGTATTGAACTTTGTCTGTGTGACTTATTTAGTTGCAGGGCCCGTCGTACAATTGTATTGAGCTTTGTCTGTGTGACTTATTTAGTTGCAGGGCCCGTCGTACAATTGTATTGAACTTTGTCTGTGTGACTTATTTAGTTGCAGGGCCCGTCGTACAATTGTATTGAACTTTGTCTGTGTGACTTATTTAGTTGCAGGGCCCGTCGTACAGTTGTATTGAACTTTGTCTGTGTGACTTATTTAGTTGCAGGGCCCGTCGTACAGTTGTATTGAGCTTTGTCTGTGTGACTTATTTAGTTGCAGGGCCCGTCGTACAATTGTATTGAGCTTTGTCTGTGTGACTTATTTAGTTGCAGGGCCCGTCGTACAGTTGTATTGAGCTTTGTCTGTGTGACTTATTTAGTTGCAGGGCCCGTCGTACAATTGTATTGAGCTTTGTCTGTGTGACTTATTTAGTTGCAGGGCTCGTCGTACAATTGTATTGAGCTTTGTCTGTGTGACTTATTTAGTTGCAGGGCCCGTCGTACAATTGTATTGAGCTTTGTCTGTGTGACTTATTTAGTTGCAGGGCCCGTCGTACAGTTGTATTGAGCTTTGTCTGTGTGACTTATTTAGTTGCAGGGCCCGTCGTACAATTGTATTGAGCTTTGTCTGTGTGACTTATTTAGTTGCAGGGCCCGTCGTACAATTGTATTAAGCTTTGTCTGTGTGACTTATTTAGTTGCAGGGCCCGTCGTACAGTTGTATTGAGCTTTGTCTGTGTGACTTATTTAGTTGCAGGGCCCGTCGTACAATTGTATTGAACTTTGTCTGTGTGACTTATTTAGTTGCAGGGCCCGTCGTACAATTGTATTGAACTTTGTCTGTGTGACTTATTTAGTTGCAGGGCCCGTCGTACAATTGTATTGAGCTTTGTCTGTGTGACTTATTTAGTTGCAGGGCCCGTCGTACAATTGTATTGAACTTTGTCTGTGTGACTTATTTAGTTGCAGGGCCCGTCGTACAATTGTATTGAACTTTGTCTGTGTGACTTATTTAGTTGCAGGGCCCGTCGTACAATTGTATTGAGCTTTGTCTGTGTGACTTATTTAGTTGCAGGGCCCGTCGTACAATTGTATTGAGCTTTGTCTGTGTGACTTATTTAGTTGCAGGGCCCGTCGTACAGTTGTATTGAGCTTTTTCTGTGTGACTTATTTAGTTGCAGGGCCCGTCGTACAATTGTATTGAACTTTGTCTGTGTGACTTATTTAGTTGCAGGGCCCGTCGTACAATTGTATTGAGCTTTGTCTGTGTGACTTATTTAGTTGCAGGGCTCGTCGTACAATTGTATTGAGCTTTTTCTGTGTGACTTATTTAGTTGCAGGGCCCGTCGTACAATTGTATTGAACTTTGTCTGTGTGACTTATTTAGTTGCAGGGCCCGTCGTACAATTGTATTGAACTTTGTCTGTGTGACTTATTTAGTTGCAGGGCCCGTCGTACAGTTGTATTGAGCTTTGTCTGTGTGACTTATTTAGTTGCAGGGCCCGTCGTACAATTGTATTGAGCTTTGTCTGTGTGACTTATTTAGTTGCAGGGCCCGTCGTACAGTTGTATTGAGCTTTGTCTGTGTGACTTATTTAGTTGCAGGGCCCGTCGTACAATTGTATTGAGCTTTGTCTGTGTAACTTATTTAGTTGCAGGGCCCGTCGTACAGTTGTATTGAGCTTTGTCTGTGTGACTTATTTAGTTGCAGGGCCCGTCGTACAGTTGTATTGAGCTTTGTCTGTGTGACTTATTTAGTTGCAGGGCCCGTCGTACAGTTGTATTGAGCTTTGTCTGTGTGACTTATTTAGTTGCAGGGCCCGTCGTACAATTGTATTGAGCTTTGTCTGTGTAACTTATTTAGTTGCAGGGCCCGTCGTACAATTGTATTGAACTTTGTCTGTGTGACTTATTTAGTTGCAGGGCCCGTCGTACAATTGTATTGAGCTTTGTCTGTGTGACTTATTTAGTTGCAGGGCCCGTCGTACAATTGTATTGAGCTTTTTCTGTGTGACTTATTTAGTTGCAGGGCCCGTCGTACAATTGTATTGAGCTTTTTCTGTGTGACTTATTTAGTTGCAGGGCCCGTCGTACAGTTGTATTGAGCTTTGTCTGTGTGACTTATTTAGTTGCAGGGCCCGTCGTACAGTTGTATTGAGCTTTGTCTGTGTGACTTATTTAGTTGCGGGGCCCGTCGTACAATTGTATTGAACTTTGTCTGTGTGACTTATTTAGTTGCAGGGCCCGTCGTACAATTGTATTGAGCTTTGTCTGTGTGACTTATTTAGTTGCAGGGCCCGTCGTACAGTTGTATTGAGCTTTGTCTGTGTGACTTATTTAGTTGCGGGGCCCGTCGTACAGTTGTATTGAGCTTTGTCTGTGTGACTTGTTTAGTTGCAGGGCCCGTCGTACAATTGTATTGAGCTTTGTCTGTGTGACTTATTTAGTTGCAGGGCCCGTCGTACAATTGTATTGAGCTTTGTCTGTGTGACTTATTTAGTTGCAGGGCCCGTCGTACAGTTGTATTGAACTTTGTCTGTGTGACTTATTTAGTTGCAGGGCTCGTCGTACAATTGTATTGAGCTTTGTCTGTGTGACTTATTTAGTTGCAGGGCTCGTCGTACAATTGTATTGAACTTTGTCTGTGTGACTTATTTAGTTGCAGGGCCCGTCGTACAGTTGTATTGAGCTTTGTCTGTGTGACTTATTTAGTTGCAGGGCCCGTCGTACAGTTGTATTGAGCTTTGTCTGTGTGACTTATTTAGTTGCAGGGCTCGTCGTACAGTTGTATTGAGCTTTGTCTGTGTGACTTATTTAGTTGCGGGGCTCGTCGTACAGTTGTATTGAGCTTTGTCTGTGTGACTTATTTAGTTGCAGGGCCCGTCGTACAGTTGTATTGAGCTTTGTCTGTGTGACTTATTTAGTTGCAGGGCCCGTTGTACAATTGTATTGAGCTTTTTCTGTGTGACTTATTTAGTTGCAGGGCCCGTCGTACAATTGTATTAAACTTTGTCTGTGTGACTTATTTAGTTGCAGGGCTCGTCGTACAGTTGTATTGAGCTTTGTCTGTGTGACTTATTTAGTTGCAGGGCCCGTCGTACAATTGTATTGAGCTTTTTCTGTGTGACTTATTTAGTTGCAGGGCCCGTCGTACAGTTGTATTGAGCTTTGTCTGTGTGACTTATTTAGTTGCAGGGCCCGTCGTACAATTGTATTGAGCTTTGTCTGTGTGACTTATTTAGTTGCAGGGCCCGTCGTACAGTTGTATTGAGCTTTGTCTGTGTGACTTATTTAGTTGCAGGGCCCGTCGTACAATTGTATTGAGCTTTGTCTGTGTGACTTATTTAGTTGCAGGGCTCGTCGTACAATTGTATTGAGCTTGGTCTGTGTGACTTATTTAGTTGCAGGGCCCGTCGTACAATTGTATTGAGCTTTGTCTGTGTGACTTATTTAGTTGCAGGGCCCGTCGTACAGTTGTATTGAGCTTTTTCTGTGTGACTTATTTAGTTGCAGGGCCCGTCGTACAATTGTATTGAACTTTGTCTGTGTGACTTATTTAGTTGCAGGGCCCGTCGTACAGTTGTATTGAGCTTTGTCTGTGTGACTTATTTAGTTGCAGGGCCCGTCGTACAATTGTATTGAGCTTTGTCTGTGTGACTTATTTAGTTGCAGGGCCCGTCGTACAATTGTATTGAGCTTTTTCTGTGTGACTAATTTAGTTGCAGGGCCCGTCGTACAATTGTATTGAGCTTTGTCTGTGTGACTTATTTAGTTGCAGGGCCCGTTGTACAATTGTATTGAGCTTTGTCTGTGTGACTTATTTAGTTGCAGGGCCCGTCGTACAGTTGTATTGAGCTTTGTCTGTGTGACTTATTTAGTTGCAGGGCTCGTCGTACAATTGTATTGAGCTTTGTCTGTGTGACTTATTTAGTTGCAGGGCCCGTCGTACAATTGTATTGAACTTTGTCTGTGTGACTTATTTAGTTGCAGGGCCCGTCGTACAATTGTATTGAACTTTGTCTGTGTGACTTATTTAGTTGCAGGGCCCGTCGTACAGTTGTATTGAGCTTTGTCTGTGTGACTTATTTAGATGCAGGGCCCGTCGTACAATTGTATTGAGCTTTGTCTGTGTGACTTATTTAGTTGCAGGGCCCGTCGTACAATTGTATTGAGCTTTGTCTGTGTGACTTATTTAGTTGCAGGGCCCGTCGTACAGTTGTATTGAGCTTTTTCTGTGTGACTTATTTAGTTGCAGGGCCCGTCGTACAGTTGTATTGAGCATTGTCTGTGTGACTTATTTAGTTGCAGGGCCCGTCGTACAATTGTATTGAACTTTGTCTGTGTGACTTATTTAGTTGCAGGGCCCGTCGTACAATTGTATTGAGCTTTGTCTGTGTGACTTATTTAGTTGCAGGGCCCGTCGTACAATTGCATTGAGCTTTGTCTGTGTGACTTATTTAGTTGCAGGGCTCGTCGTACAATTGTATTGAGCTTTGTCTGTGTGACTTATTTAGTTGCAGGGCCCGTCGTACAATTGTATTGAACTTTGTCTGTGTGACTTATTTAGTTGCAGGGCTCGTCGTACAATTGTATTGAGCTTTGTCTGTGTGACTTATTTAGTTGCAGGGCCCGTCGTACAATTGTATTGAACTTTGTCTGTGTGACTTATTTAGTTGCAGGGCCCGTCGTACAATTGTATTGAGCTTTGTCTGTGTGACTTATTTAGTTGCAGGGCTCGTCGTACAGTTGTATTGAGCTTTGTCTGTGTGACTTATTTAGTTGCAGGGCCCGTCGTACAGTTGTATTGAGCTTTGTCTGTGTGACTTATTTAGTTGCAGGGCCCGTCGTACAGTTGTATTGAGCTTTGTCTGTGTGACTTATTTAGTTGCAGGGCCCGTCGTACAATTGTATTGAGCTTTGTCTGTGTGACTTATTTAGTTGCAGGGCTCGTCGTACAGTTGTATTGAGCTTTGTCTGTGTGACTTATTTAGTTGCAGGGCCCGTCGTACAGTTGTATTGAGCTTTGTCTGTGTGACTTATTTAGTTGCAGGGCCCGTCGTACAGTTGTATTGAGCTTTGTCTGTGTGACTTATTTAGTTGCAGGGCCCGTCGTACAATTGTATTGAACTTTGTCTGTGTGACTTATTTAGTTGCAGGGCCCGTCGTACAATTGTATTGAGCTTTGTCTGTGTGACTTATTTAGTTGCAGGGCCCGTCGTACAGTTGTATTGAGCATTGTCTGTGTGACTTATTTAGTTGCAGGGCCCGTCGTACAATTGTATTGAACTTTGTCTGTGTGACTTATTTAGTTGCAGGGCCCGTCGTACAATTGTATTGAGCTTTGTCTGTGTGACTTATTTAGTTGCAGGGCCCGTCGTACAATTGTATTGAGCTTTGTCTGTGTGACTTATTTAGTTGCAGGGCCCGTCGTACAATTGTATTGAACTTTGTCTGTGTGACTTATTTAGTTGCAGGGCCCGTCGTACAATTGTATTGAGCTTTGTCTGTGTGACTTATTTAGTTGCAGGGCCCGTCGTACAGTTGTATTGAGCTTTGTCTGTGTGACTTATTTAGTTGCAGGGCCCGTCGTACAATTGTATTGAGCTTTGTCTGTGTGACTTATTTAGTTGCAGGGCCCGTCGTACAATTGCATTGAGCTTTGTCTGTGTGACTTATTTAGTTGCAGGGCCCGTCGTACAGTTGTATTGAGCTTTGTCTGTGTGACTTATTTAGTTGCAGGGCCCGTCGTACAATTGTATTGAACTTTGTCTGTGTGACTTATTTAGTTGCAGGGCCCGTCGTACAATTGTATTGAACTTTGTCTGTGTGACTTATTTAGTTGCAGGGCCCGTCGTACAATTGTATTGAACTTTGTCTGTGTGACTTATTTAGTTGCAGGGCTCGTCGTACAATTGTATTGAACTTTGTCTGTGTGACTTATTTAGTTGCAGGGCCCGTCGTACAATTGTATTGAGCTTTGTCTGTGTAACTTATTTAGTTGCGGGGCCCGTCGTACAATTGTATTGAGCTTTGTCTGTGTGACTTATTTAGTTGCAGGGCCCGTCGTACAATTGTATTGAGCTTTGTCTGTGTGACTTATTTAGTTGCGGGGCCCGTCGTACAATTGTATTGAGCTTTGTCTGTGTGACTTATTTAGTTGCAGGGCCCGTCGTACAATTGTATTGAGCTTTGTCTGTGTGACTTATTTAGTTGCAGGGCCCGTCGTACAATTGTATTGAGCTTTGTCTGTGTGACTTATTTAGTTGCAGGGCCCGTCGTACAATTGTATTGAGCTTTGTCTGTGTGACTTATTTAGTTGCAGGGCCCGTCGTACAGTTGTATTGAGCTTTGTCTGTGTGACTTGTTTAGTTGCAGGGCCCGTCGTACAGTTGTATTGAACTTTGTCTGTGTGACTTATTTAGTTGCGGGGCCCGTCGTACAGTTGTATTGAGCTTTGTCTGTGTGACTTATTTAGTTGCAGGGCCCGTCGTACAGTTGTATTGAGCTTTGTCTGTGTGACTTATTTAGTTGCAGGGCTCGTCGTACAATTGTATTGAGCTTTGTCTGTGTGACTTATTTAGTTGCAGGGCCCGTCGTACAATTGTATTGAGCTTTGTCTGTGTGACTTATTTAGTTGCGAGGCTCGTCGTACAGTTGTATTGAGCTTTGTCTGTGTGACTTATTTAGTTGCAGGGCCCGTCGTACAGTTGTATTGAGCTTTGTCTGTGTGACTTATTTAGTTGCAGGGCCCGTCGTACAGTTGTATTGAGCTTTGTCTGTGTGACTTATTTAGTTGCAGGGCCCGTCGTACAATTGTATTGAGCTTTTTCTGTGTGACTTATTTAGTTGCAGGGCCCGTCGTACAGTTGTATTGAGCTTTGTCTGTGTGACTTATTTAGTTGCAGGGCCCGTCGTACAGTTGTATTGAGCTTTGTCTGTGTGACTTATTTAGTTGCAGGGCCCGTCGTACAATTGTATTGAGCTTTGTCTGTGTGACTTATTTAGTTGCAGGGCCCGTCGTACAATTGTATTGAGCTTTTTCTGTGTGACTTATTTAGTTGCAGGGCCCGTCGTACAGTTGTATTGAGCTTTGTCTGTGTGACTTATTTAGTTGCAGGGCCCGTCGTACAGTTGTATTGAGCTTTGTCTGTGTGACTTATTTAGTTGCGGGGCCCGTCGTACAATTGTATTGAGCTTTTTCTGTGTGACTTATTTAGTTGCAGGGCCCGTCGTACAGTTGTATTGAGCTTTTTCTGTGTGACTTATTTAGTTGCAGGGCCCGTCGTACAGTTGTATTGAGCTTTGTCTGTGTGACTTATTTAGTTGCAGGGCCCGTCGTACAGTTGTATTGAGCTTTGTCTGTGTGACTTATTTAGTTGCGGGGCCCGTCGTACAGTTGTATTGAGCTTTGTCTGTGTGACTTATTTAGTTGCAGGGCCCGTCGTACAGTTGTATTGAGCTTTGTCTGTGTGACTTATTTAGTTGCAGGGCCCGTCGTACAATTGTATTGAGCTTTGTCTGTGTGACTTATTTAGTTGCAGGGCCCGTCGTACAGTTGTATTGAGCTTTGTCTGTGTGACTTGTTTAGTTGCAGGGCCCGTCGTACAATTGTATTGAGCTTTGTCTGTGTGACTTGTTTAGTTGCAGGGCCCGTCGTACAGTTGTATTGAACTTTGTCTGTGTGACTTATTTAGTTGCAGGGCCCGTCGTACAGTTGTATTGAGCTTTGTCTGTGTGACTTATTTAGTTGCAGGGCCCGTCGTACAATTGTATTGAGCTTTGTCTGTGTGACTTGTTTAGTTGCAGGGCCCGTCGTACAATTGTATTGAGCTTTGTCTGTGTGACTTATTTAGTTGCAGGGCCCGTCGTACAGTTGTATTGAGCTTTGTCTGTGTGACTTATTTAGTTGCAGGGCCCGTCGTACAATTGTATTGAGCTTTGTCTGTGTGACTTATTTAGTTGCAGGGCCCGTCGTACAATTGTATTGAGCTTTGTCTGTGTGACTTGTTTAGTTGCAGGGCCCGTCGTACAATTGTATTGAGCTTTGTCTGTGTGACTTATTTAGTTGCAGGGCCCGTCGTACAGTTGTATTGAGCTTTGTCTGTGTGACTTATTTAGTTGCAGGGCCCGTCGTACAATTGTATTGAGCTTTGTCTGTGTGACTTATTTAGTTGCAGGGCCCGTCGTACAGTTGTATTGAGCTTTGTCTGTGTGACTTATTTAGTTGCAGGGCCCGTCGTACAGTTGTATTGAGCTTTGTCTGTGTGACTTATTTAGTTGCAGGGCCCGTCGTACAATTGTATTGAGCTTTGTCTGTGTGACTTATTTAGTTGCAGGGCCCGTCGTACAGTTGTATTGAGCTTTGTCTGTGTGACTTGTTTAGTTGCAGGGCCCGTCGTACAATTGTATTGAGCTTTGTCTGTGTGACTTGTTTAGTTGCAGGGCCCGTCGTACAGTTGTATTGAACTTTGTCTGTGTGACTTATTTAGTTGCAGGGCCCGTCGTACAGTTGTATTGAGCTTTGTCTGTGTGACTTATTTAGTTGCAGGGCCCGTCGTACAATTGTATTGAGCTTTGTCTGTGTGACTTATTTAGTTGCAGGGCCCGTCGTACAGTTGTATTGAGCTTTGTCTGTGTGACTTATTTAGTTGCAGGGCCCGTCGTACAATTGTATTGAGCTTTGTCTGTGTGACTTGTTTAGTTGCAGGGCCCGTCGTACAGTTGTATTGAGCTTTGTCTGTGTGACTTATTTAGTTGCAGGGCCCGTCGTACAATTGTATTGAGCTTTGTCTGTGTGACTTGTTTAGTTGCAGGGCCCGTCGTACAATTGTATTGAGCTTTGTCTGTGTGACTTATTTAGTTGCAGGGCCCGTCGTACAGTTGTATTGAGCTTTGTCTGTGTGACTTATTTAGTTGCAGGGCCCGTCGTACAATTGTATTGAGCTTTGTCTGTGTGACTTATTTAGTTGCAGGGCCCGTCGTACAGTTGTATTGAGCTTTGTCTGTGTGACTTATTTAGTTGCAGGGCCCGTCGTACAGTTGTATTGAACTTTGTCTGTGTGACTTATTTAGTTGCAGGGCCCGTCGTACAATTGTATTGAGCTTTGTCTGTGTGACTTATTTAGTTGCAGGGCCCGTCGTACAATTGTATTGAGCTTTGTCTGTGTGACTTATTTAGTTGCAGGGCCCGTCGTACAGTTGTATTGAGCTTTGTCTGTGTGACTTATTTAGTTGCGGGGCCCGTCGTACAATTGTATTGAGCTTTGTCTGTGTGACTTATTTAGTTGCAGGGCCCGTCGTACAATTGTATTGAGCTTTGTCTGTGTGACTTATTTAGTTGCAGGGCCCGTTGTACAATTGTATTGAGCTTTGTCTGTGTGACTTATTTAGTTGCAGGGCCCGTCGTACAGTTGTATTGAGCTTTGTCTGTGTGACTTATTTAGTTGCAGGGCTCGTCGTACAATTGTATTGAACTTTGTCTGTGTGACTTATTTAGTTGCAGGGCCCGTCGTACAGTTGTATTGAGCTTTGTCTGTGTGACTTATTTAGTTGCAGGGCCCGTCGTACAGTTGTATTGAACTTTGTCTGTGTGACTTATTTAGTTGCAGGGCCCGTCGTACAGTTGTATTGAGCTTTGTCTGTGTGACTTATTTAGTTGCAGGGCCCGTCGTACAGTTGTATTGAGCTTTGTCTGTGTGACTTATTTAGTTGCAGGGCCCGTCGTACAATTGTATTGAGCTTTGTCTGTGTGACTTATTTAGTTGCAGGGCCCGTCGTACAATTGTATTGAGCTTTGTCTGTGTGACTTATTTAGTTGCAGGGCCCGTCGTACAATTGTATTGAACTTTGTCTGTGTGACTTATTTAGTTGCAGGGCCCGTCGTACAATTGTATTGAACTTTGTCTGTGTGACTTATTTAGTTGCAGGGCTCGTCGTACAATTGTATTGAGCTTTGTCTGTGTGACTTATTTAGTTGCAGGGCCCGTCGTACAATTGTATTGAGCTTTGTCTGTGTGACTTATTTAGTTGCAGGGCCCGTTGTACAATTGTATTGAGCTTTGTCTGTGTGACTTATTTAGTTGCAGGGCCCGTCGTACAGTTGTATTGAGCTTTGTCTGTGTGACTTATTTAGTTGCAGGGCTCGTCGTACAATTGTATTGAACTTTGTCTGTGTGACTTATTTAGTTGCAGGGCCCGTCGTACAGTTGTATTGAGCTTTGTCTGTGTGACTTATTTAGTTGCAGGGCCCGTCGTACAGTTGTATTGAACTTTGTCTGTGTGACTTATTTAGTTGCAGGGCCCGTCGTACAGTTGTATTGAGCTTTGTCTGTGTGACTTATTTAGTTGCAGGGCCCGTCGTACAGTTGTATTGAGCTTTGTCTGTGTGACTTATTTAGTTGCAGGGCCCGTCGTACAGTTGTATTGAACTTTGTCTGTGTGACTTATTTAGTTGCAGGGCCCGTCGTACAGTTGTATTGAGCTTTGTCTGTGTGACTTATTTAGTTGCAGGGCCCGTCGTACAATTGTATTGAGCTTTGTCTGTGTGACTTATTTAGTTGCAGGGCCCGTCGTACAGTTGTATTGAGCTTTGTCTGTGTGACTTATTTAGTTGCAGGGCCCGTCGTACAATTGTATTGAACTTTGTCTGTGTGACTTATTTAGTTGCAGGGCCCGTCGTACAATTGTATTGAGCTTTGTCTGTGTGACTTATTTAGTTGCAGGGCCCGTCGTACAGTTGTATTGAGCTTTGTCTGTGTGACTTATTTAGTTGCAGGGCCCGTCGTACAGTTGTATTGAGCTTTTTCTGTGTGACTTATTTAGTTGCAGG
Source organism: Watersipora subatra (assembly GCF_963576615.1). NCBI lineage: Eukaryota > Metazoa > Bryozoa > Gymnolaemata > Cheilostomatida > Watersiporidae > Watersipora > Watersipora subatra. Next base: position 63,555,008 of record NC_088716.1, on the reverse strand, counting down.
GCCCGTCGTACAGTTGTATTGAGCTTTGTCTGTGTGACTTATTTAGTTGCAGGGCCCGTCGTACAGTTGTATTGAGCTTTTTCTGTGTGACTTATTTAGTTGCAGGGCCCGTCGTACAGTTGTATTGAACTTTGTCTGTGTGACTTATTTAGTTGCAGGGCCCGTCGTACAGTTGTATTGAGCTTTGTCTGTGTGACTTATTTAGTTGCAGGGCCCGTCGTACAATTGTATTGAACTTTGTCTGTGTGACTTATTTAGTTGCAGGGCCCGTCGTACAATTGTATTGAGCTTTGTCTGTGTGACTTATTTAGTTGCAGGGCCCGTCGTACAATTGTATTGAGCTTTGTCTGTGTGACTTATTTAGTTGCAGGGCCCGTCGTACAGTTGTATTGAGCTTTGTCTGTGTGACTTATTTAGTTGCAGGGCTCGTCGTACAGTTGTATTGAACTTTGTCTGTGTGACTTATTTAGTTGCAGGGCCCGTCGTACAGTTGTATTGAGCTTTGTCTGTGTGACTTATTTAGTTGCAGGGCCCGTCGTACAGTTGTATTGAACTTTGTCTGTGTGACTTATTTAGTTGCAGGGCCCGTCGTACAATTGTATTGAGCTTTGTCTGTGTGACTTATTTAGTTGCAGGGCCCGTCGTACAATTGTATTGAACTTTGTCTGTGTGACTTATTTAGTTGCAGGGCCCGTCGTACAATTGTATTGAACTTTGTCTGTGTGACTTATTTAGTTGCAGGGCCCGTCGTACAGTTGTATTGAACTTTGTCTGTGTGACTTATTTAGTTGCAGGGCCCGTCGTACAGTTGTATTGAGCTTTGTCTGTGTGACTTATTTAGTTGCAGGGCCCGTCGTACAATTGTATTGAGCTTTGTCTGTGTGACTTATTTAGTTGCAGGGCCCGTCGTACAGTTGTATTGAGCTTTGTCTGTGTGACTTATTTAGTTGCAGGGCCCGTCGTACAATTGTATTGAGCTTTGTCTGTGTGACTTATTTAGTTGCAGGGCTCGTCGTACAATTGTATTGAGCTTTGTCTGTGTGACTTATTTAGTTGCAGGGCCCGTCGTACAATTGTATTGAGCTTTGTCTGTGTGACTTATTTAGTTGCAGGGCCCGTCGTACAGTTGTATTGAGCTTTGTCTGTGTGACTTATTTAGTTGCAGGGCCCGTCGTACAATTGTATTGAGCTTTGTCTGTGTGACTTATTTAGTTGCAGGGCCCGTCGTACAATTGTATTAAGCTTTGTCTGTGTGACTTATTTAGTTGCAGGGCCCGTCGTACAGTTGTATTGAGCTTTGTCTGTGTGACTTATTTAGTTGCAGGGCCCGTCGTACAATTGTATTGAACTTTGTCTGTGTGACTTATTTAGTTGCAGGGCCCGTCGTACAATTGTATTGAACTTTGTCTGTGTGACTTATTTAGTTGCAGGGCCCGTCGTACAATTGTATTGAGCTTTGTCTGTGTGACTTATTTAGTTGCAGGGCCCGTCGTACAATTGTATTGAACTTTGTCTGTGTGACTTATTTAGTTGCAGGGCCCGTCGTACAATTGTATTGAACTTTGTCTGTGTGACTTATTTAGTTGCAGGGCCCGTCGTACAATTGTATTGAGCTTTGTCTGTGTGACTTATTTAGTTGCAGGGCCCGTCGTACAATTGTATTGAGCTTTGTCTGTGTGACTTATTTAGTTGCAGGGCCCGTCGTACAGTTGTATTGAGCTTTTTCTGTGTGACTTATTTAGTTGCAGGGCCCGTCGTACAATTGTATTGAACTTTGTCTGTGTGACTTATTTAGTTGCAGGGCCCGTCGTACAATTGTATTGAGCTTTGTCTGTGTGACTTATTTAGTTGCAGGGCTCGTCGTACAATTGTATTGAGCTTTTTCTGTGTGACTTATTTAGTTGCAGGGCCCGTCGTACAATTGTATTGAACTTTGTCTGTGTGACTTATTTAGTTGCAGGGCCCGTCGTACAATTGTATTGAACTTTGTCTGTGTGACTTATTTAGTTGCAGGGCCCGTCGTACAGTTGTATTGAGCTTTGTCTGTGTGACTTATTTAGTTGCAGGGCCCGTCGTACAATTGTATTGAGCTTTGTCTGTGTGACTTATTTAGTTGCAGGGCCCGTCGTACAGTTGTATTGAGCTTTGTCTGTGTGACTTATTTAGTTGCAGGGCCCGTCGTACAATTGTATTGAGCTTTGTCTGTGTAACTTATTTAGTTGCAGGGCCCGTCGTACAGTTGTATTGAGCTTTGTCTGTGTGACTTATTTAGTTGCAGGGCCCGTCGTACAGTTGTATTGAGCTTTGTCTGTGTGACTTATTTAGTTGCAGGGCCCGTCGTACAGTTGTATTGAGCTTTGTCTGTGTGACTTATTTAGTTGCAGGGCCCGTCGTACAATTGTATTGAGCTTTGTCTGTGTAACTTATTTAGTTGCAGGGCCCGTCGTACAATTGTATTGAACTTTGTCTGTGTGACTTATTTAGTTGCAGGGCCCGTCGTACAATTGTATTGAGCTTTGTCTGTGTGACTTATTTAGTTGCAGGGCCCGTCGTACAATTGTATTGAGCTTTTTCTGTGTGACTTATTTAGTTGCAGGGCCCGTCGTACAATTGTATTGAGCTTTTTCTGTGTGACTTATTTAGTTGCAGGGCCCGTCGTACAGTTGTATTGAGCTTTGTCTGTGTGACTTATTTAGTTGCAGGGCCCGTCGTACAGTTGTATTGAGCTTTGTCTGTGTGACTTATTTAGTTGCGGGGCCCGTCGTACAATTGTATTGAACTTTGTCTGTGTGACTTATTTAGTTGCAGGGCCCGTCGTACAATTGTATTGAGCTTTGTCTGTGTGACTTATTTAGTTGCAGGGCCCGTCGTACAGTTGTATTGAGCTTTGTCTGTGTGACTTATTTAGTTGCGGGGCCCGTCGTACAGTTGTATTGAGCTTTGTCTGTGTGACTTGTTTAGTTGCAGGGCCCGTCGTACAATTGTATTGAGCTTTGTCTGTGTGACTTATTTAGTTGCAGGGCCCGTCGTACAATTGTATTGAGCTTTGTCTGTGTGACTTATTTAGTTGCAGGGCCCGTCGTACAGTTGTATTGAACTTTGTCTGTGTGACTTATTTAGTTGCAGGGCTCGTCGTACAATTGTATTGAGCTTTGTCTGTGTGACTTATTTAGTTGCAGGGCTCGTCGTACAATTGTATTGAACTTTGTCTGTGTGACTTATTTAGTTGCAGGGCCCGTCGTACAGTTGTATTGAGCTTTGTCTGTGTGACTTATTTAGTTGCAGGGCCCGTCGTACAGTTGTATTGAGCTTTGTCTGTGTGACTTATTTAGTTGCAGGGCTCGTCGTACAGTTGTATTGAGCTTTGTCTGTGTGACTTATTTAGTTGCGGGGCTCGTCGTACAGTTGTATTGAGCTTTGTCTGTGTGACTTATTTAGTTGCAGGGCCCGTCGTACAGTTGTATTGAGCTTTGTCTGTGTGACTTATTTAGTTGCAGGGCCCGTTGTACAATTGTATTGAGCTTTTTCTGTGTGACTTATTTAGTTGCAGGGCCCGTCGTACAATTGTATTAAACTTTGTCTGTGTGACTTATTTAGTTGCAGGGCTCGTCGTACAGTTGTATTGAGCTTTGTCTGTGTGACTTATTTAGTTGCAGGGCCCGTCGTACAATTGTATTGAGCTTTTTCTGTGTGACTTATTTAGTTGCAGGGCCCGTCGTACAGTTGTATTGAGCTTTGTCTGTGTGACTTATTTAGTTGCAGGGCCCGTCGTACAATTGTATTGAGCTTTGTCTGTGTGACTTATTTAGTTGCAGGGCCCGTCGTACAGTTGTATTGAGCTTTGTCTGTGTGACTTATTTAGTTGCAGGGCCCGTCGTACAATTGTATTGAGCTTTGTCTGTGTGACTTATTTAGTTGCAGGGCTCGTCGTACAATTGTATTGAGCTTGGTCTGTGTGACTTATTTAGTTGCAGGGCCCGTCGTACAATTGTATTGAGCTTTGTCTGTGTGACTTATTTAGTTGCAGGGCCCGTCGTACAGTTGTATTGAGCTTTTTCTGTGTGACTTATTTAGTTGCAGGGCCCGTCGTACAATTGTATTGAACTTTGTCTGTGTGACTTATTTAGTTGCAGGGCCCGTCGTACAATTGTATTGAGCTTTGTCTGTGTGACTTATTTAGTTGCAGGGCCCGTCGTACAATTGTATTGAGCTTTGTCTGTGTGACTTATTTAGTTGCAGGGCCCGTCGTACAGTTGTATTGAGCTTTTTCTGTGTGACTAATTTAGTTGCAGGGCCCGTCGTACAATTGTATTGAGCTTTGTCTGTGTGACTTATTTAGTTGCAGGGCCCGTTGTACAATTGTATTGAGCTTTGTCTGTGTGACTTATTTAGTTGCAGGGCCCGTCGTACAGTTGTATTGAGCTTTGTCTGTGTGACTTATTTAGTTGCAGGGCTCGTCGTACAATTGTATTGAGCTTTGTCTGTGTGACTTATTTAGTTGCAGGGCCCGTCGTACAATTGTATTGAACTTTGTCTGTGTGACTTATTTAGTTGCAGGGCCCGTTGTACAATTGTATTGAGCTTTGTCTGTGTGACTTATTTAGTTGCAGGGCCCGTCGTACAATTGTATTGAGCTTTGTCTGTGTGACTTATTTAGTTGCAGGGCCCGTCGTACAGTTGTATTGAGCTTTTTCTGTGTGACTTATTTAGTTGCAGGGCCCGTCGTACAGTTGTATTGAGCATTGTCTGTGTGACTTATTTAGTTGCAGGGCCCGTCGTACAATTGTATTGAACTTTGTCTGTGTGACTTATTTAGTTGCAGGGCCCGTCGTACAATTGTATTGAGCTTTGTCTGTGTGACTTATTTAGTTGCAGGGCCCGTCGTACAATTGCATTGAGCTTTGTCTGTGTGACTTATTTAGTTGCAGGGCTCGTCGTACAATTGTATTGAGCTTTGTCTGTGTGACTTATTTAGTTGCAGGGCCCGTCGTACAATTGTATTGAACTTTGTCTGTGTGACTTATTTAGTTGCAGGGCTCGTCGTACAATTGTATTGAGCTTTGTCTGTGTGACTTATTTAGTTGCAGGGCCCGTCGTACAATTGTATTGAACTTTGTCTGTGTGACTTATTTAGTTGCAGGGCCCGTCGTACAATTGTATTGAGCTTTGTCTGTGTGACTTATTTAGTTGCAGGGCTCGTCGTACAGTTGTATTGAGCTTTGTCTGTGTGACTTATTTAGTTGCAGGGCCCGTCGTACAGTTGTATTGAGCTTTGTCTGTGTGACTTATTTAGTTGCAGGGCCCGTCGTACAGTTGTATTGAGCTTTGTCTGTGTGACTTATTTAGTTGCAGGGCCCGTCGTACAATTGTATTGAGCTTTGTCTGTGTGACTTATTTAGTTGCAGGGCTCGTCGTACAGTTGTATTGAGCTTTGTCTGTGTGACTTATTTAGTTGCAGGGCCCGTCGTACAGTTGTATTGAGCTTTGTCTGTGTGACTTATTTAGTTGCAGGGCCCGTCGTACAGTTGTATTGAGCTTTGTCTGTGTGACTTATTTAGTTGCAGGGCCCGTCGTACAATTGTATTGAACTTTGTCTGTGTGACTTATTTAGTTGCAGGGCCCGTCGTACAATTGTATTGAGCTTTGTCTGTGTGACTTATTTAGTTGCAGGGCCCGTCGTACAGTTGTATTGAGCATTGTCTGTGTGACTTATTTAGTTGCAGGGCCCGTCGTACAATTGTATTGAACTTTGTCTGTGTGACTTATTTAGTTGCAGGGCCCGTCGTACAATTGTATTGAGCTTTGTCTGTGTGACTTATTTAGTTGCAGGGCCCGTCGTACAATTGCATTGAGCTTTGTCTGTGTGACTTATTTAGTTGCAGGGCTCGTCGTACAGTTGTATTGAGCTTTTTCTGTGTGACTTATTTAGTTGCAGGGCCCGTTGTACAATTGTATTGAGCTTTGTCTGTGTGACTTATTTAGTTGCAGGGCCCGTTGTACAATTGTATTGAGCTTTTTCTGTGTGACTTATTTAGTTGCAGGGCCCGTCGTACAATTGTATTGAGCTTTGTCTGTGTGACTTATTTAGTTGCAGGGCCCGTTGTACAATTGTATTGAGCTTTGTCTGTGTGACTTATTTAGTTGCAGGGCTCGTCGTACAATTGTATTGAGCTTTGTCTGTGTGACTTATTTAGTTGCAGGGCCCGTCGTACAATTGTATTGAACTTTGTCTGTGTGACTTATTTAGTTGCAGGGCCCGTCGTACAATTGTATTGAGCTTTGTCTGTGTGACTTATTTAGTTGCAGGGCCCGTCGTACAGTTGTATTGAGCTTTGTCTGTGTGACTTATTTAGTTGCAGGGCCCGTCGTACAATTGTATTGAGCTTTGTCTGTGTGACTTATTTAGTTGCAGGGCCCGTCGTACAATTGTATTGAACTTTGTCTGTGTGACTTATTTAGTTGCAGGGCCCGTCGTACAATTGTATTGAGCTTTGTCTGTGTGACTTATTTAGTTGCAGGGCCCGTCGTACAGTTGTATTGAGCTTTGTCTGTGTGACTTATTTAGTTGCAGGGCCCGTCGTACAATTGTATTGAGCTTTGTCTGTGTGACTTATTTAGTTGCAGGGCCCGTCGTACAATTGCATTGAGCTTTGTCTGTGTGACTTATTTAGTTGCAGGGCCCGTCGTACAGTTGTATTGAGCTTTGTCTGTGTGACTTATTTAGTTGCAGGGCCCGTCGTACAATTGTATTGAACTTTGTCTGTGTGACTTATTTAGTTGCAGGGCCCGTCGTACAATTGTATTGAACTTTGTCTGTGTGACTTATTTAGTTGCAGGGCCCGTCGTACAATTGTATTGAACTTTGTCTGTGTGACTTATTTAGTTGCAGGGCTCGTCGTACAATTGTATTGAACTTTGTCTGTGTGACTTATTTAGTTGCAGGGCCCGTCGTACAATTGTATTGAGCTTTGTCTGTGTAACTTATTTAGTTGCGGGGCCCGTCGTACAATTGTATTGAGCTTTGTCTGTGTGACTTATTTAGTTGCAGGGCCCGTCGTACAATTGTATTGAGCTTTGTCTGTGTGACTTATTTAGTTGCGGGGCCCGTCGTACAATTGTATTGAGCTTTGTCTGTGTGACTTATTTAGTTGCAGGGCCCGTCGTACAATTGTATTGAGCTTTGTCTGTGTGACTTATTTAGTTGCAGGGCCCGTCGTACAATTGTATTGAGCTTTGTCTGTGTGACTTATTTAGTTGCAGGGCCCGTCGTACAATTGTATTGAGCTTTGTCTGTGTGACTTATTTAGTTGCAGGGCCCGTCGTACAGTTGTATTGAGCTTTGTCTGTGTGACTTGTTTAGTTGCAGGGCCCGTCGTACAGTTGTATTGAACTTTGTCTGTGTGACTTATTTAGTTGCGGGGCCCGTCGTACAGTTGTATTGAGCTTTGTCTGTGTGACTTATTTAGTTGCAGGGCCCGTCGTACAGTTGTATTGAGCTTTGTCTGTGTGACTTATTTAGTTGCAGGGCTCGTCGTACAATTGTATTGAGCTTTGTCTGTGTGACTTATTTAGTTGCAGGGCCCGTCGTACAATTGTATTGAGCTTTGTCTGTGTGACTTATTTAGTTGCGAGGCTCGTCGTACAGTTGTATTGAGCTTTGTCTGTGTGACTTATTTAGTTGCAGGGCCCGTCGTACAGTTGTATTGAGCTTTGTCTGTGTGACTTATTTAGTTGCAGGGCCCGTCGTACAGTTGTATTGAGCTTTGTCTGTGTGACTTATTTAGTTGCAGGGCCCGTCGTACAATTGTATTGAGCTTTTTCTGTGTGACTTATTTAGTTGCAGGGCCCGTCGTACAGTTGTATTGAGCTTTGTCTGTGTGACTTATTTAGTTGCAGGGCCCGTCGTACAGTTGTATTGAGCTTTGTCTGTGTGACTTATTTAGTTGCAGGGCCCGTCGTACAATTGTATTGAGCTTTGTCTGTGTGACTTATTTAGTTGCAGGGCCCGTCGTACAATTGTATTGAGCTTTTTCTGTGTGACTTATTTAGTTGCAGGGCCCGTCGTACAGTTGTATTGAGCTTTGTCTGTGTGACTTATTTAGTTGCAGGGCCCGTCGTACAGTTGTATTGAGCTTTGTCTGTGTGACTTATTTAGTTGCGGGGCCCGTCGTACAATTGTATTGAGCTTTTTCTGTGTGACTTATTTAGTTGCAGGGCCCGTCGTACAGTTGTATTGAGCTTTTTCTGTGTGACTTATTTAGTTGCAGGGCCCGTCGTACAGTTGTATTGAGCTTTGTCTGTGTGACTTATTTAGTTGCAGGGCCCGTCGTACAGTTGTATTGAGCTTTGTCTGTGTGACTTATTTAGTTGCGGGGCCCGTCGTACAGTTGTATTGAGCTTTGTCTGTGTGACTTATTTAGTTGCAGGGCCCGTCGTACAGTTGTATTGAGCTTTGTCTGTGTGACTTATTTAGTTGCAGGGCCCGTCGTACAATTGTATTGAGCTTTGTCTGTGTGACTTATTTAGTTGCAGGGCCCGTCGTACAGTTGTATTGAGCTTTGTCTGTGTGACTTGTTTAGTTGCAGGGCCCGTCGTACAATTGTATTGAGCTTTGTCTGTGTGACTTGTTTAGTTGCAGGGCCCGTCGTACAGTTGTATTGAACTTTGTCTGTGTGACTTATTTAGTTGCAGGGCCCGTCGTACAGTTGTATTGAGCTTTGTCTGTGTGACTTATTTAGTTGCAGGGCCCGTCGTACAATTGTATTGAGCTTTGTCTGTGTGACTTGTTTAGTTGCAGGGCCCGTCGTACAATTGTATTGAGCTTTGTCTGTGTGACTTATTTAGTTGCAGGGCCCGTCGTACAGTTGTATTGAGCTTTGTCTGTGTGACTTATTTAGTTGCAGGGCCCGTCGTACAATTGTATTGAGCTTTGTCTGTGTGACTTATTTAGTTGCAGGGCCCGTCGTACAATTGTATTGAGCTTTGTCTGTGTGACTTGTTTAGTTGCAGGGCCCGTCGTACAATTGTATTGAGCTTTGTCTGTGTGACTTATTTAGTTGCAGGGCCCGTCGTACAGTTGTATTGAGCTTTGTCTGTGTGACTTATTTAGTTGCAGGGCCCGTCGTACAATTGTATTGAGCTTTGTCTGTGTGACTTATTTAGTTGCAGGGCCCGTCGTACAGTTGTATTGAGCTTTGTCTGTGTGACTTATTTAGTTGCAGGGCCCGTCGTACAGTTGTATTGAGCTTTGTCTGTGTGACTTATTTAGTTGCAGGGCCCGTCGTACAATTGTATTGAGCTTTGTCTGTGTGACTTATTTAGTTGCAGGGCCCGTCGTACAGTTGTATTGAGCTTTGTCTGTGTGACTTGTTTAGTTGCAGGGCCCGTCGTACAATTGTATTGAGCTTTGTCTGTGTGACTTGTTTAGTTGCAGGGCCCGTCGTACAGTTGTATTGAACTTTGTCTGTGTGACTTATTTAGTTGCAGGGCCCGTCGTACAGTTGTATTGAGCTTTGTCTGTGTGACTTATTTAGTTGCAGGGCCCGTCGTACAATTGTATTGAGCTTTGTCTGTGTGACTTATTTAGTTGCAGGGCCCGTCGTACAGTTGTATTGAGCTTTGTCTGTGTGACTTATTTAGTTGCAGGGCCCGTCGTACAATTGTATTGAGCTTTGTCTGTGTGACTTGTTTAGTTGCAGGGCCCGTCGTACAGTTGTATTGAGCTTTGTCTGTGTGACTTATTTAGTTGCAGGGCCCGTCGTACAATTGTATTGAGCTTTGTCTGTGTGACTTGTTTAGTTGCAGGGCCCGTCGTACAATTGTATTGAGCTTTGTCTGTGTGACTTATTTAGTTGCAGGGCCCGTCGTACAGTTGTATTGAGCTTTGTCTGTGTGACTTATTTAGTTGCAGGGCCCGTCGTACAATTGTATTGAGCTTTGTCTGTGTGACTTATTTAGTTGCAGGGCCCGTCGTACAGTTGTATTGAGCTTTGTCTGTGTGACTTATTTAGTTGCAGGGCCCGTCGTACAGTTGTATTGAACTTTGTCTGTGTGACTTATTTAGTTGCAGGGCCCGTCGTACAATTGTATTGAGCTTTGTCTGTGTGACTTATTTAGTTGCAGGGCCCGTCGTACAATTGTATTGAGCTTTGTCTGTGTGACTTATTTAGTTGCAGGGCCCGTCGTACAGTTGTATTGAGCTTTGTCTGTGTGACTTATTTAGTTGCGGGGCCCGTCGTACAATTGTATTGAGCTTTGTCTGTGTGACTTATTTAGTTGCAGGGCCCGTCGTACAGTTGTATTGAGCTTTGTCTGTGTGACTTATTTAGTTGCAGGGCCCGTCGTACAGTTGTATTGAACTTTGTCTGTGTGACTTATTTAGTTGCAGGGCCCGTCGTACAATTGTATTGAACTTTGTCTGTGTGACTTATTTAGTTGCAGGGCCCGTCGTACAGTTGTATTGAGCTTTGTCTGTGTGACTTGTTTAGTTGCAGGGCCCGTCGTACAATTGTATTGAGCTTTGTCTGTGTGACTTATTTAGTTGCAGGGCCCGTCGTACAATTGTATTGAGCTTTGTCTGTGTGACTTGTTTAGTTGCAGGGCCCGTCGTACAATTGTATTGAGCTTTGTCTGTGTGACTTATTTAGTTGCAGGGCCCGTCGTACAGTTGTATTGAACTTTGTCTGTGTGACTTATTTAGTTGCAGGGCTCGTCGTACAATTGTATTGAGCTTTGTCTGTGTGACTTATTTAGTTGCGGGGCCCGTCGTACAGTTGTATTGAGCTTTGTCTGTGTGACTTATTTAGTTGCAGGGCCCGTCGTACAGTTGTATTGAGCTTTGTCTGTGTGACTTATTTAGTTGCAGGGCCCGTCGTACAATTGTATTGAGCTTTGTCTGTGTGACTTGTTTAGTTGCAGGGCCCGTCGTACAGTTGTATTGAGCTTTGTCTGTGTGACTTATTTAGTTGCAGGGCCCGTCGTACAATTGTATTGAGCTTTGTCTGTGTGACTTGTTTAGTTGCAGGGCCCGTCGTACAATTGTATTGAGCTTTGTCTGTGTGACTTATTTAGTTGCAGGGCCCGTCGTACAGTTGTATTGAGCTTTGTCTGTGTGACTTGTTTAGTTGCAGGGCCCGTCGTACAATTGTATTGAGCTTTGTCTGTGTGACTTGTTTAGTTGCAGGGCCCGTCGTACAGTTGTATTGAACTTTGTCTGTGTGACTTATTTAGTTGCAGGGCCCGTCGTACAGTTGTATTGAGCTTTGTCTGTGTGACTTATTTAGTTGCAGGGCCCGTCGTACAATTGTATTGAGCTTTGTCTGTGTGACTTGTTTAGTTGCAGGGCCCGTCGTACAATTGTATTGAGCTTTGTCTGTGTGACTTATTTAGTTGCAGGGCCCGTCGTACAGTTGTATTGAGCTTTGTCTGTGTGACTTATTTAGTTGCAGGGCCCGTCGTACAATTGTATTGAGCTTTGTCTGTGTGACTTATTTAGTTGCAGGGCCCGTCGTACAGTTGTATTGAGCTTTGTCTGTGTGACTTATTTAGTTGCAGGGCCCGTCGTACAGTTGTATTGAGCTTTGTCTGTGTGACTTATTTAGTTGCAGGGCTCGTCGTACAATTGTATTGAGCTTTGTCTGTGTGACTTATTTAGTTGCAGGGCTCGTCGTACAGTTGTATTGAGCTTTGTCTGTGTGACTTATTTAGTTGCAGGGCCCGTCGTACAGTTGTATTGAGCTTTGTCTGTGTGACTTATTTAGTTGCAGGGCCCGTCGTACAGTTGTATTGAGCTTTGTCTGTGTGACTTATTTAGTTGCAGGGCCCGTCGTACAGTTGTATTGAGCTTTGTCTGTGTGACTTATTTAGTTGCAGGGCCCGTCGTACAATTGTATTGAGCTTTGTCTGTGTGACTTATTTAGTTGCAGGGCCCGTCGTACAGTTGTATTGAGCTTTGTCTGTGTGACTTATTTAGTTGCAGGGCTCGTCGTACAATTGTATTGAGCTTTGTCTGTGTGACTTATTTAGTTGCAGGGCCCGTCGTACAGTTGTATTGAACTTTGTCTGTGTGACTTATTTAGTTGCAGGGCTCGTCGTACAATTGTATTGAGCTTTGTCTGTGTGACTTATTTAGTTGCAGGGCTCGTCGTACAATTGTATTGAGCTTTGTCTGTGTGACTTATTTAGTTGCAGGGCCCGTCGTACAGTTGTATTGAACTTTGTCTGTGTGACTTATTTAGTTGCAGGGCCCGTCGTACAATTGTATTGAACTTTGTCTGTGTGACTTATTTAGTTGCAGGGCTCGTCGTACAATTGTATTGAGCTTTGTCTGTGTGACTTATTTAGTTGCAGGGCCCGTCGTACAATTGTATTGAACTTTGTCTGTGTGACTTATTTAGTTGCAGGGCTCGTCGTACAGTTGTATTGAGCTTTGTCTGTGTGACTTGTTTAGTTGCAGGGCCCGTCGTACAGTTGTATTGAGCTTTGTCTGTGTGACTTATTTAGTTGCAGGGCCCGTCGTACAATTGTATTGAACTTTGTCTGTGTGACTTATTTAGTTGCAGGGCCCGTCGTACAATTGTATTGAGCTTTGTCTGTGTGACTTATTTAGTTGCAGGGCCCGTCGTACAGTTGTATTGAGCTTTGTCTGTGTGACTTATTTAGTTGCAGGGCCCGTCGTACAGTTGTATTGAGCTTTGTCTGTGTGACTTATTTAGTTGCAGGGCCCGTCGTACAGTTGTATTGAGCTTTGTCTGTGTGACTTATTTAGTTGCAGGGCCCGTCGTACAATTGTATTGAACTTTGTCTGTGTGACTTATTTAGTTGCAGGGCTCGTCGTACAGTTGTATTGAGCTTTGTCTGTGTGACTTATTTAGTTGCAGGGCCCGTCGTACAGTTGTATTGAGCTTTGTCTGTGTGACTTATTTAGTTGCAGGGCCCGTCGTACAGTTGTATTGAGCTTTGTCTGTGTGACTTATTTAGTTGCAGGGCCCGTCGTACAGTTGTATTGAGCTTTGTCTGTGTGACTTATTTAGTTGCAGGGCTCGTCGTACAGTTGTATTGAACTTTGTCTGTGTGACTTATTTAGTTGCAGGGCCCGTCGTACAGTTGTATTGAGCTTTGTCTGTGTGACTTATTTAGTTGCAGGGCCCGTCGTACAATTGTATTGAGCTTTGTCTGTGTGACTTATTTAGTTGCAGGGCCCGTCGTACAATTGTATTGAGCTTTGTCTGTGTGACTTATTTAGTTGCAGGGCCCGTCGTACAATTGTATTGAGCTTTGTCTGTGTGACTTATTTAGTTGCAGGGCCCGTCGTACAGTTGTATTGAACTTTGTCTGTGTGACTTATTTAGTTGCAGGGCCCGTCGTACAGTTGTATTGAGCTTTGTCTGTGTGACTTATTTAGTTGCAGGGCCCGTCGTACAATTGTATTGAGCTTTGTCTGTGTGACTTATTTAGTTGCGGGGCCCGTCGTACAATTGTATTGAACTTTGTCTGTGTGACTTATTTAGTTGCAGGGCCCGTCGTACAATTGTATTGAGCTTTTTCTGTGTGACTTATTTAGTTGCAGGGCTCGTCGTACAATTGTATTGAGCTTTGTCTGTGTGACTTATTTAGTTGCAGGGCCCGTCGTACAATTGTATTGAACTTTGTCTGTGTGACTTATTTAGTTGCAGGGCCCGTCGTACAATTGTATTGAACTTTGTCTGTGTGACTTATTTAGTTGCAGGGCCCGTCGTACAATTGTATTGAGCTTTGTCTGTGTAACTTATTTAGTTGCAGGGCCCGTCGTACAGTTGTATTGAGCTTTGTCTGTGTGACTTATTTAGTTGCAGGGCCCGTCGTACAGTTGTATTGAACTTTGTCTGTGTGACTTATTTAGTTGCAGGGCCCGTCGTACAGTTGTATTGAGCTTTGTCTGTGTGACTTATTTAGTTGCAGGGCCCGTCGTACAATTGTATTGAACTTTGTCTGTGTGACTTATTTAGTTGCAGGGCCCGTCGTACAATTGTATTGAGCTTTGTCTGTGTAACTTATTTAGTTGCAGGGCCCGTCGTACAGTTGTATTGAGCTTTGTCTGTGTGACTTATTTAGTTGCAGGGCCCGTCGTACAGTTGTATTGAGCTTTGTCTGTGTGACTTATTTAGTTGCAGGGCCCGTCGTACAGTTGTATTGAGCTTTGTCTGTGTGACTTATTTAGTTGCAGGGCTCGTCGTACAGTTGTATTGAACTTTGTCTGTGTGACTTATTTAGTTGCAGGGCCCGTCGTACAATTGTATTGAGCTTTGTCTGTGTGACTTATTTAGTTGCAGGGCCCGTCGTACAATTGTATTGAGCTTTGTCTGTGTGACTTATTTAGTTGCAGGGCCCGTCGTACAGTTGTATTGAGCTTTGTCTGTGTGACTTATTTAGTTGCAGGGCCCGTCGTACAATTGTATTGAGCTTTGTCTGTGTGACTTATTTAGTTGCAGGGCCCGTCGTACAATTGTATTGAGCTTTGTCTGTGTGACTTATTTAGTTGCAGGGCCCGTCGTACAATTGTATTGAGCTTTGTCTGTGTGACTTATTTAGTTGCAGGGCCCGTCGTACAGTTGTATTGAGCTTTGTCTGTGTGACTTATTTAGTTGCAGGGCCCGTCGTACAATTGTATTGAGCTTTGTCTGTGTGACTTATTTAGTTGCAGGGCCCGTCGTACAATTGTATTGAGCTTTGTCTGTGTGACTTATTTAGTTGCAGGGCCCGTCGTACAATTGTATTGAGCTTTGTCTGTGTGACTTATTTAGTTGCAGGGCTCGTCGTACAGTTGTATTGAACTTTGTCTGTGTGACTTATTTAGTTGCAGGGCCCGTTGTACAATTGTATTGAGCTTTGTCTGTGTGACTTATTTAGTTGCAGGGCCCGTCGTACAGTTGTATTGAACTTTGTCTGTGTGACTTATTTAGTTGCAGGGCCCGTCGTACAATTGTATTGAGCTTTGTCTGTGTGACTTATTTAGTTGCAGGGCCCGTCGTACAATTGTATTGAGCTTTGTCTGTGTGACTTATTTAGTTGCAGGGCCCGTCGTACAGTTGTATTGAGCTTTGTCTGTGTGACTTATTTAGTTGCAGGGCCCGTCGTACAATTGTATTGAGCTTTGTCTGTGTGACTTATTTAGTTGCAGGGCCCGTCGTACAATTGTATTGAGCTTTGTCTGTGTGACTTATTTAGTTGCAGGGCCCGTCGTACAATTGTATTGAGCTTTGTCTGTGTGACTTATTTAGTTGCAGGGCCCGTCGTACAGTTGTATTGAGCTTTGTCTGTGTGACTTATTTAGTTGCAGGGCCCGTCGTACAATTGTATTGAGCTTTGTCTGTGTGACTTATTTAGTTGCAGGGCCCGTCGTACAATTGTATTGAGCTTTGTCTGTGTGACTTATTTAGTTGCAGGGCCCGTCGTACAATTGTATTGAGCTTTGTCTGTGTGACTTATTTAGTTGCAGGGCCCGTCGTACAATTGTATTGAACTTTGTCTGTGTGACTTATTTAGTTGCAGGGCCCGTCGTACAGTTGTATTGAGCTTTGTCTGTGTGACTTATTTAGTTGCAGGGCTCGTCGTACAATTGTATTGAACTTTGTCTGTGTGACTTATTTAGTTGCAGGGCCCGTCGTACAATTGTATTGAGCTTTGTCTGTGTGACTTATTTAGTTGCGGGGCCCGTCGTACAATTGTATTGAACTTTGTCTGTGTGACTTATTTAGTTGCAGGGCCCGTCGTACAATTGTATTGAACTTTGTCTGTGTGACTTATTTAGTTGCAGGGCCCGTCGTACAGTTGTATTGAGCTTTGTCTGTGTGACTTATTTAGTTGCAGGGCTCGTCGTACAATTGTATTGAACTTTGTCTGTGTGACTTATTTAGTTGCAGGGCCCGTCGTACAATTGTATTGAGCTTTGTCTGTGTGACTTATTTAGTTGCAGGGCTCGTCGTACAATTGTATTGAACTTTGTCTGTGTGACTTATTTAGTTGCAGGGCCCGTCGTACAATTGTATTGAACTTTGTCTGTGTGACTTATTTAGTTGCAGGGCCCGTCGTACAGTTGTATTGAGCTTTGTCTGTGTGACTTATTTAGTTGCAGGGCCCGTCGTACAATTGTATTGAGCTTTGTCTGTGTGACTTATTTAGTTGCAGGGCCCGTCGTACAGTTGTATTGAGCTTTGTCTGTGTGACTTGTTTAGTTGCAGGGCTCGTCGTACAATTGTATTGAGCTTTGTCTGTGTGACTTATTTAGTTGCAGGGCCCGTCGTACAATTGTATTGAGCTTTGTCTGTGTGACTTATTTAGTTGCAGGGCCCGTCGTACAATTGTATTGAGCTTTGTCTGTGTGACTTATTTAGTTGCAGGGCCCGTCGTACAATTGTATTGAACTTTGTCTGTGTGACTTATTTAGTTGCAGGGCCCGTCGTACAATTGTATTGAACTTTGTCTGTGTGACTTATTTAGTTGCAGGGCCCGTCGTACAGTTGTATTGAGCTTTGTCTGTGTGACTTATTTAGTTGCAGGGCTCGTCGTACAATTGTATTGAACTTTGTCTGTGTGACTTATTTAGTTGCAGGGCCCGTCGTACAATTGTATTGAGCTTTTTCTGTGTGACTTATTTAGTTGCAGGGCTCGTCGTACAATTGTATTGAGCTTTGTCTGTGTGACTTATTTAGTTGCAGGGCCCGTCGTACAATTGTATTGAACTTTGTCTGTGTGATTTATTTAGTTGCAGGGCCCGTCGTACAATTGTATTGAACTTTGTCTGTGTGACTTATTTAGTTGCAGGGCCCGTCGTACAATTGTATTGAGCTTTGTCTGTGTAACTTATTTAGTTGCAGGGCCCGTCGTACAGTTGTATTGAGCTTTGTCTGTGTGACTTATTTAGTTGCAGGGCCCGTCGTACAGTTGTATTGAACTTTGTCTGTGTGACTTATTTAGTTGCAGGGCCCGTCGTACAGTTGTATTGAGCTTTGTCTGTGTGACTTATTTAGTTGCAGGGCCCGTCGTACAATTGTATTGAGCTTTGTCTGTGTGACTTATTTAGTTGCAGGGCCCGTCGTACAATTGTATTGAGCTTTGTCTGTGTGACTTGTTTAGTTGCAGGGCCCGTCGTACAGTTGTATTGAACTTTGTCTGTGTGACTTATTTAGTTGCAGGGCCCTCCTACAATTGTATTGAGCTTTGTCTGTGTGACTTGTTTAGTTGCAGGGCTCGTCGTACAGTTGTATTGAGCTTTGTCTGTGTGACTTATTTAGTTGCAGGGCCCGTCGTACAATTGTATTGAACTTTGTCTGTGTGACTTATTTAGTTGCAGGGCCCGTCGTACAATTGTATTGAGCTTTTTCTGTGTGACTTATTTAGTTGCAGGGCCCGTCGTACAGTTGTATTGAGCTTTGTCTGTGTGACTTATTTAGTTGAAGGGCTCGTCGTACAGTTGTATTGAGCTTTGTCTGTGTGACTTATTTAGTTGCAGGGCCCGTCGTACAATTGTATTGAACTTTGTCTGTGTGACTTATTTAGTTGCAGGGCCCGTCGTACAATTGTATTGAGCTTTGTCTGTGTGACTTATTTAGTTGCAGGGCCCGTCGTACAATTGTATTGAGCTTTGTCTGTGTGACTTATTTAGTTGCAGGGCCCGTCGTACAATTGTATTGAGCTTTGTCTGTGTGACTTGTTTAGTTGCAGGGCCCGTCGTACAGTTGTATTGAACTTTGTCTGTGTGACTTATTTAGTTGCAGGGCCCGTCGTACAGTTGTATTGAGCTTTGTCTGTGTGACTTATTTAGTTGCAGGGCCCGTCGTACAATTGTATTGAGCTTTGTCTGTGTGACTTATTTAGTTGCAGGGCCCGTCGTACAATTGTATTGAGCTTTGTCTGTGTGACTTGTTTAGTTGCAGGGCCCGTCGTACAATTGTATTGAGCTTTGTCTGTGTGACTTATTTAGTTGCAGGGCCCGTCGTACAGTTGTATTGAGCTTTGTCTGTGTGACTTATTTAGTTGCAGGGCCCGTCGTACAATTGTATTGAACTTTGTCTGTGTGACTTATTTAGTTGCAGGGCCCGTCGTACAATTGTATTGAGCTTTTTCTGTGTGACTTATTTAGTTGCAGGGCCCGTCGTACAGTTGTATTGAGCTTTGTCTGTGTGACTTATTTAGTTGAAGGGCTCGTCGTACAGTTGTATTGAGCTTTGTCTGTGTGACTTATTTAGTTGCAGGGCCCGTCGTACAATTGTATTGAGCTTTGTCTGTGTGACTTATTTAGTTGCAGGGCCCGTTGTACAATTGTATTGAGCTTTGTCTGTGTGACTTATTTAGTTGCAGGGCTCGTCGTACAATTGTATTGAGCTTTGTCTGTGTGACTTATTTAGTTGCAGGGCCCGTCGTACAATTGTATTGAGCTTTGTCTGTGTGACTTATTTAGTTGCAGGGCCCGTCGTACAATTGTATTGAGCTTTGTCTGTGTGACTTATTTAGTTGCAGGGCCCGTCGTACAATTGTATTGAGCTTTGTCTGTGTGACTTGTTTAGTTGCAGGGCCCGTCGTACAGTTGTATTGAGCTTTGTCTGTGTGACTTATTTAGTTGCAGGGCCCGTCGTACAATTGTATTGAGCTTTGTCTGTGTGACTTATTTAGTTGCAGGGCCCGTCGTACAATTGTATTGAACTTTGTCTGTGTGACTTATTTAGTTGCAGGGCCCGTCGTACAGTTGTATTGAGCTTTGTCTGTGTGACTTATTTAGTTGCAGGGCCCGTCGTACAATTGTATTGAACTTTGTCTGTGTGACTTATTTAGTTGCAGGGCCCGTCGTACAATTGTATTGAGCTTTGTCTGTGTGACTTATTTAGTTGCAGGGCTCGTCGTACAATTGTATTGAGCTTTGTCTGTGTGACTTATTTAGTTGCAGGGCCCGTCGTACAATTGTATTGAGCTTTGTCTGTGTGACTTATTTAGTTGCGAGGCTCGTCGTACAGTTGTATTGAGCTTTGTCTGTGTGAATTATTTAGTTGCAGGGCCCGTCGTACAATTGTATTGAGCTTTGTCTGTGTGACTTATTTAGTTGCAGGGCCCGTCGTACAGTTGTATTGAGCTTTGTCTGTGTGACTTATTTAGTTGCAGGGCCCGTCGTACAGTTGTATTGAGCTTTGTCTGTGTGACTTATTTAGTTGCAGGGCCCGTCGTACAATTGTATTGAACTTTGTCTGTGTGACTTATTTAGTTGCAGGGCTCGTCGTACAATTGTATTGAGCTTTGTCTGTGTGACTTATTTAGTTGCATGGCCCGTCGTACAGTTGTATTGAGCTTTGTCTGTGTGACTTATTTAGTTGCAGGGCCCGTCGTACAATTGTATTGAGCTTTGTCTGTGTGACTTATTTAGTTGCAGGGCTCGTCGTACAATTGTATTGAGCTTTGTCTGTGTGACTTATTTAGTTGCAGGGCCCGTCGTACAGTTGTATTGAGCTTTGTCTGTGTGACTTATTTAGTTGCAGGGCCCGTCGTACAATTGTATTGAGCTTTGTCTGTGTGACTTGTTTAGTTGCAGGGCTCGTCGTACAATTGTATTGAGCATTGTCTGTGTGACTTGTTTAGTTGCAGGGCCCGTCGTACAATTGTATTGAGCTTTGTCTGTGTGACTTATTTAGTTGCAGGGCTCGTCGTACAATTGTATTGAGCTTTGTCTGTGTGACTTATTTAGTTGCAGGGCCCGTCGTACAGTTGTATTGAGCTTTGTCTGTGTGACTTATTTAGTTGCAGGGCCCGTCGTACAATTGTATTGAGCTTTGTCTGTGTGACTTGTTTAGTTGCAGGGCTCGTCGTACAATTGTATTGAGCATTGTCTGTGTGACTTGTTTAGTTGCAGGGCCCGTCGTACAATTGTATTGAGCTTTGTCTGTGTGACTTATTTAGTTGCAGGGCCCGTCGTACAATTGTATTGAGCTTTGTCTGTGTGACTTATTTAGTTGCAGGGCTCGTCGTACAATTGTATTGAGCTTTGTCTGTGTGACTTATTTAGTTGCAGGGCCCGTCGTACAGTTGTATTGAGCTTTGTCTGTGTGACTTATTTAGTTGCAGGGCCCGTCGTACAATTGTATTGAGCTTTGTCTGTGTGACTTGTTTAGTTGCAGGGCTCGTCGTACAATTGTATTGAGCATTGTCTGTGTGACTTGTTTAGTTGCAGGGCCCGTCGTACAGTTGTATTGAACTTTGTCTGTGTGACTTATTTAGTTGCAGGGCTCGTCGTACAATTGTATTGAGCTTTGTCTGTGTGACTTATTTAGTTGCAGGGCCCGTCGTACAATTGTATTGAACTTTGTCTGTGTGACTTATTTAGTTGCAGGGCCCGTCGTACAATTGTATTGAACTTTGTCTGTGTGACTTATTTAGTTGCAGGGCCCGTCGTACAATTGTATTGAGCTTTGTCTGTGTGACTTATTTAGTTGCAGGGCCCGTCGTACAATTGTATTGAACTTTGTCTGTGTGACTTATTTAGTTGCAGGGCCCGTCGTACAGTTGTATTGAGCTTTGTCTGTGTGACTTATTTAGTTGCAGGGCCCGTCGTACAATTGTATTGAGCTTTGTCTGTGTGACTTGTTTAGTTGCAGGGCTCGTCGTACAATTGTATTGAGCATTGTCTGTGTGACTTGTTTAGTTGCAGGGCCCGTCGTACAATTGTATTGAGCTTTGTCTGTGTGACTTATTTAGTTGCAGGGCCCGTCGTACAATTGTATTGAACTTTGTCTGTGTGACTTATTTAGTTGCAGGGCCCGTCGTACAGTTGTATTAAGCTTTGTCTGTGTGACTTATTTAGTTGCAGGGCCCGTCGTACAATTGTATTGAACTTTGTCTGTGTGACTTATTTAGTTGCAGGGCCCGTCGTACAATTGTATTGAACTTTGTCTGTGTGACTTATTTAGTTGCAGGGCCCGTCGTACAATTGTATTGAGCTTTGTCTGTGTGACTTATTTAGTTGCAGGGCCCGTCGTACAATTGTATTGAGCTTTGTCTGTGTGACTTATTTAGTTGCAGGGCTCGTCGTACAATTGTATTGAGCTTTGTCTGTGTGACTTATTTAGTTGCAGGGCCCGTCGTACAATTGTATTGAGCTTTGTCTGTGTGACTTATTTAGTTGCAGGGCCCGTCGTACAGTTGTATTGAACTTTGTCTGTGTGACTTATTTAGTTGCAGGGCCCGTCGTACAATTGTATTGAACTTTGTCTGTGTGACTTATTTAGTTGCAGGGCCCGTCGTACAATTGTATTGAGCTTTGTCTGTGTGACTTATTTAGTTGCAGGGCCCGTCGTACAATTGTATTGAGCTTTGTCTGTGTGACTTATTTAGTTGCAGGGCTCGTCGTACAATTGTATTGAGCTTTGTCTGTGTGACTTATTTAGTTGCAGGGCCCGTCGTACAATTGTATTGAGCTTTGTCTGTGTGACTTATTTAGTTGCAGGGCCCGTCGTACAATTGTATTGAGCTTTGTCTGTGTGACTTATTTAGTTGCAGGGCCCGTCGTACAGTTGTATTGAACTTTGTCTGTGTGACTTATTTAGTTGCAGGGCCCGTCGTACAATTGTATTGAACTTTGTCTGTGTGACTTATTTAGTTGCAGGGCTCGTCGTACAATTGTATTGAGCTTTGTCTGTGTGACTTATTTAGTTGCAGGGCCCGTCGTACAGTTGTATTGAACTTTGTCTGTGTGACTTATTTAGTTGCAGGGCCCGTCGTACAATTGTATTGAACTTTGTCTGTGTGACTTATTTAGTTGCAGGGCCCGTCGTACAGTTGTATTGAACTTTGTCTGTGTGACTTATTTAGTTGCAGGGCTCGTCGTACAGTTGTATTGAGCTTTGTCTGTGTGACTTATTTAGTTGCAGGGCCCGTCGTACAATTGTATTGAGCTTTGTCTGTGTGACTTATTTAGTTGCAGGGCCCGTCGTACAATTGTATTGAGCTTTGTCTGTGTGACTTATTTAGTTGCAGGGCCCGTCGTACAATTGTATTGAACTTTGTCTGTGTGACTTATTTAGTTGCAGGGCTCGTCGTACAATTGTATTGAGCTTTGTCTGTGTGACTTATTTAGTTGCAGGGCCCGTCGTACAATTGTATTGAGCTTTGTCTGTGTGACTTATTTAGTTGCAGGGCCCGTCGTACAGTTGTATTGAACTTTGTCTGTGTGACTTATTTAGTTGCAGGGCCCGTCGTACAATTGTATTGAACTTTGTCTGTGTGACTTATTTAGTTGCAGGGCCCGTCGTACAATTGTATTGAGCTTTGTCTGTGTGACTTATTTAGTTGCAGGGCCCGTCGTACAGTTGTATTGAACTTTGTCTGTGTGACTTATTTAGTTGCAGGGCCCGTCGTACAGTTGTATTGAGCTTTGTCTGTGTGACTTATTTAGTTGCAGGGCCCGTCGTACAATTGTATTGAGCTTTGTCTGTGTGACTTATTTAGTTGCAGGGCCCGTCGTACAGTTGTATTGAACTTTGTCTGTGTGACTTATTTAGTTGCAGGGCCCGTCGTACAATTGTATTGAACTTTGTCTGTGTGACTTATTTAGTTGCAGGGCTCGTCGTACAATTGTATTGAGCTTTGTCTGTGTGACTTATTTAGTTGCAGGGCCCGTCGTACAATTGTATTGAACTTTGTCTGTGTGACTTATTTAGTTGCAGGGCCCGTCGTACAGTTGTATTGAACTTTGTCTGTGTGACTTATTTAGTTGCAGGGCTCGTCGTACAATTGTATTGAGCTTTGTCTGTGTGACTTATTTAGTTGCAGGGCCCGTCGTACAGTTGTATTGAACTTTGTCTGTGTGACTTATTTAGTTGCAGGGCCCGTCGTACAGTTGTATTGAGCTTTGTCTGTGTGACTTATTTAGTTGCAGGGCTCGTCGTACAATTGTATTGAGCTTTGTCTGTGTGACTTATTTAGTTGCAGGGCCCGTCGTACAGTTGTATTGAACTTTGTCTGTGTGACTTATTTAGTTGCAGGGCCCGTCGTACAATTGTATTGAACTTTGTCTGTGTGACTTATTTAGTTGCAGGGCCCGTCGTACAATTGTATTGAGCTTTGTCTGTGTGACTTATTTAGTTGCAGGGCCCGTCGTACAATTGTATTGAACTTTGTCTGTGTGACTTGTTTAGTTGCAGGGCTCGTCGTACAATTGTATTGAACTTTGTCTGTGTGACTTATTTAGTTGCAGGGCCCGTCGTACAATTGTATTGAGCTTTGTCTGTGTGACTTATTTAGTTGCAGGGCCCGTCGTACAGTTGTATTGAACTTTGTCTGTGTGACTTATTTAGTTGCAGGGCCCGTCGTACAATTGTATTGAGCTTTGTCTGTGTGGCTTATTTAGTTGCAGGGCCCGTCGTACAATTGTATTGAGCTTTGTCTGTGTGACTTGTTTAGTTGCAGGGCTCGTCGTACAATTGTATTGAACTTTGTCTGTGTGACTTATTTAGTTGCAGGGCTCGTCGTACAATTGTACTGAGCTTTGTCTGTGTGACTTATTTAGTTGCAGGGCCCGTCGTACAATTGTATTGAACTTTGTCTGTGTGACTTATTTAGTTGCAGGGCTCGTCGTACAGTTGTATTGAGCTTTGTCTGTGTGACTTATTTAGTTGCAGGGCCCGTCGTACAGTTGTATTGAACTTTGTCTGTGTGACTTATTTAGTTGCAGGGCCCGTCGTACAATTGTATTGAGCTTTGTCTGTGTGACTTATTTAGTTGCAGGGCCCGTCGTACAGTTGTATTGAACTTTGTCTGTGTGACTTATTTAGTTGCAGGGCCCGTCGTACAATTGTATTGAGCTTTGTCTGTGTGACTTATTTAGTTGCGGGGCCCGTCGTACAATTGCATTGAGCTTCGTCTGTGTGACTTATTTAGTTGCAGGGCCCGTCGTACAGTTGTATTGAACTTTGTCTGTGTGACTTATTTAGTTGCAGGGCCCGTTGTACAATTGTATTGAGCTTTGTCTGTGTGACTTATTTAGTTGCAGGGCCCGTCGTACAGTTGTATTGAACTTTGTCTGTGTGACTTATTTAGTTGCAGGGCCCGTCGTACAGTTGTATTGAGCTTTGTCTGTGTGACTTATTTAGTTGCAGGGCCCGTCGTACAATTGTATTGAGCTTTGTCTGTGTGACTTATTTAGTTGCAGGGCCCGTCGTACAGTTGTATTGAACTTTGTCTGTGTGACTTATTTAGTTGCAGGGCCCGTCGTACAATTGTATTGAGCTTTTTCTGTGTGACTTATTTAGTTGCAGGGCCCGTCGTACAATTGTATTGAACTTTGTCTGTGTGACTTATTTAGTTGCAGGGCTCGTCGTACAGTTGTATTGAGCTTTGTCTGTGTGACTTATTTAGTTGCAGGGCTCGTCGTACAATTGTATTGAGCTTTGTCTGTGTGACTTATTTAGTTGCAGGGCCCGTCGTACAGTTGTATTGAACTTTGTCTGTGTGACTTATTTAGTTGCAGGGCCCGTCGTACAGTTGTATTGAGCTTTGTCTGTGTGACTTATTTAGTTGCAGGGCCCGTCGTACAATTGTATTGAGCTTTGTCTGTGTGACTTATTTAGTTGCAGGGCCCGTCGTACAGTTGTATTGAGCTTTGTCTGTGTGACTTATTTAGTTGCGGGGCCCGTCGTACAGTTGTATTGAACTTTGTCTGTGTGACTTATTTAGTTGCAGGGCCCGTCGTACAATTGTATTGAGCTCACTCTGTGTGACTTATTTAGTTGCAGGGCCCGTCGTACAGTTGTATTGAGCTTTGTCTGTGTGACTTATTTAGTTGCAGGGCCCGTCGTACAGTTGTATTGAGCTTTGTCTGTGTGACTTATTTAGTTGCAGGGCCCGTCGTACAGTTGTATTGAACTTTGTCTGTGTGACTTATTTAGTTGCAGGGCCCGTCGTACAATTGTATTGAGCTCACTCTGTGTGACTTATTTAGTTGCAGGGCCCGTCGTACAGTTGTATTGAACTTTGTCTGTGTGACTTATTTAGTTGCAGGGCCCGTCGTACAATTGTATTGAACTTTGTCTGTGTGACTTATTTAGTTGCAGGGCCCGTCGTACAATTGTATTGAGCTTTGTCTGTGTGACTTATTTAGTTGCAGGGCCCGTCGTACAGTTGTATTGAGCTTTGTCTGTGTGACTTATTTAGTTGCAGGGCCCGTCGTACAGTTGTATTGAGCTTTGTCTGTGTGACTTATTTAGTTGCAGGGCCCGTCGTACAGTTGTATTGAGCTTTGTCTGTGTGACTTATTTAGTTGCAGGGCCCGTCGTACAATTGTATTGAGCTTTGTCTGTGTGACTTATTTAGTTGCAGGGCCCGTCGTACAATTGTATTGAGCTTTTTCTGTGTGACTTATTTAGTTGCAGGGCCCGTCGTACAGTTGTATTAAGCTTTGTCTGTGTGACTTATTTAGTTGCAGGGCCCGTCGTACAATTGTATTGAGCTTTTTCTGTGTGACTTATTTAGTTGCAGGGCCCGTCGTACAGTTGTATTGAGCTTTGTCTGTGTGACTTATTTAGTTGCAGGGCCCGTCGTACAATTGTATTGAGCTTTTTCTGTGTGACTTATTTAGTTGCAGGGCCCGTCGTACAGTTGTATTGAGCTTTGTCTGTGTGACTTATTTAGTTGCAGGGCCCGTCGTACAATTGTATTGAGCTTTGTCTGTGTGACTTATTTAGTTGCGGGGCCCGTCGTACAATTGTATTGAGCTTTGTCTGTGTGACTTATTTAGTTGCAGGGCCCGTCGTACAGTTGTATTGAACTTTGTCTGTGTGACTTATTTAGTTGCAGGGCCCGTCGTACAGTTGTATTGAACTTTGTCTGTGTGACTTATTTAGTTGCAGGGCCCGTCGTACAGTTGTATTGAACTTTGTCTGTGTGACTTATTTAGTTGCAGGGCCCGTCGTACAGTTGTATTGAACTTTGTCTGTGTGACTTATTTAGTTGCAGGGCCCGTCGTACAGTTGTATTGAACTTTGTCTGTGTGACTTATTTAGTTGCAGGGCCCGTCGTACAATTGTATTGAGCTTTGTCTGTGTGACTTATTTAGTTGCAGGGCCCGTCGTACAATTGTATTGAGCTTTGTCTGTGTGACTTATTTAGTTGCAGGGCCCGTCGTACAATTGTATTGAGCTTTGTCTGTGTGACTTATTTAGTTGCAGGGCCCGTCGTACAGTTGTATTGAGCTTTGTCTGTGTGACTTATTTAGTTGCAGGGCCCGTCGTACAATTGTATTGAGCTTTGTCTGTGTGACTTATTTAGTTGCAGGGCCCGTCGTACAGTTGTATTGAAATTAAAGGAGATTTATGAAAGTATAGTGAGGAATGAGAGAATTAGGTTTTATCTGTTGATACAAACTTTTAATGCTAATAGTTTAGCAAAAATATAAATTTGATAAATGCCTGCTTGGTGCTGTCATGTAAAACTAAAATGCTATTTGCCTTAGTTTAGAAGATGGTTAGGGAAAGCTTCTAATTATGCTTTTCCACAGCTCTTCAATAGAAATATGGGCCATCAGAAATGACATATTGAGAGCATAAGAGCGTAATGAAACTGGGCAATATGAGCTGGTGGTGCTGTGATAAGTCGGATCATATGGTGCATTCCGTTCTGCAGATTCAACATGTCGTACTTCCTGTCAGCTGTCAATTCGATCAGGTTTGACTTGGGAGGAGACGATGATCAAGCTGATAAGATGTCCTGTCGATACTCCATCATGCTGCTAGTCGTCTTCTGCGTCGTCGTGTCGACCAAGCAGTATGTCGGCGACCCTATTGACTGTTGGGTAGGTGATAGGGAATTAAGTAAATGAGTGCCACGGCTATGTTTGGTCATAGAGACGTGTCAGTATGTTAAAAATATCTATTTGCTAGCAATAAGGAGCTTTCTGCGCCCCCAAGGAATTCAACAGCCACATTTTAATATCTGTTGTTGAATATTCACCCTTTACCATCCAATCACTGCTACCACTGCCCTCTGTCTACTGTCCACCTTTTATTACCGTTTATGGATACTGACATGGCTTCAAACCTCTCTCATTGTGTAAAGAACTGTAGTACGACCTATTAGTTATAGAGTATCAGTAGTACAACCTATTAGCTATCGAGTCTCAGTAGTACGACCTATTAGCTATCGAGTCTCAGTAGTACGACCTATTAGCTATAGAGTTACAGTAGTACAACCTATTAGCTATAGAGTTTCAGTAGTATGACCTACATGTATTAGCTATAGAGTATCAGTAGTACGACCTATTAGCTATAGAGTTTCAGTAGTATGACCTATTAGTTATAGAGTATCAGTAGTACAACCTATTAGCTATCGAGTCTCAGTAGTACGACCTATTAGTTATAGAGGTTCAGTAGTATGACCTATTAGCTATAGAGTTTCAGTGGTTGTGAAGACTTCCTGAGCTAACTTACGAGTGGAATCGTTTTGTGTTTTTCTGTGAAGGTGAATAGATATGCCATCAGTAAAATGCAGTACATAATATTCGTGTTTTTATGTAATTACATTCGAAACATAGATAAAGATGACTCATCAAAACAGTTTGTATATGATCTGATGCGGGAAGTAACGCAGCTGGCAAAGGTTTAATCTTTTCTTCTTGTTCACTTCAAGCTTCTTCAAAACTTTCATGATTGTACATTAAATTGACCTGGGTGTGACAGCGGCTTTAGATTTGGTTAGGAAGTTGTTCAATTACCCAATCAATTGAGCCTTCCAAATCTAAGACTCTATTCCTGTACTTGCGGTCTAAGCACCAACTAACAGCTTAGCTTACAAACATTCTGGTCCTTTTGGTGACAGCGCTTGAGCTCTCTTCTGCCAAATAGTCTCAGCTATTTTAGCAGACAAGCTAACAGTCTAGTAGTTAGCATGTATTCATATTCTTCGGGTGACGTGGCTATTGTTAACTTAAAATATTAGGCGTATTAGCCGTGCAACAGAGAGTGTGCTCTATTTTAATCATTCAGCACAACTTCAATCAGGAGTAAGTGCGGATTAAATCTTATAATCTATTCATAACATTACGAATTGTTTGGAGTAAAACAAACACAAGGGTAGTTTGTTGCCTTCGTATATTTCATACTTTCCTTTGTTTTCAGTCGCTATTGTCGTCCGCATTTGTTAAACAAAGAGCACATTTTATATTTGTCTTGCTGCAAATACAACACCGATGCAATATGTATATTATATATATTTGGCGCAATGTACACCGCTATCATGCAATATATATATGTTATGTTCAAGTTAATCAACCCTTATATCGCACAAACATCACAAACTCCCAGTATTTCAAACAGCCAGTAACGTAATAAAAACATATTATTGCGGGTTTGTTCTCACACTTATCAATATGAGCTATGACTACTTTCACACCTACGCGTGTTGGCTGTGCTCAGGTGCAAACCTCCGTGTTTCTCCAAACATGCAGACATTTTCACACTCAATATATTACATATATTATATTTCTTCAAACCTGTCAACAATCTCAAACTGCAAAATGGGTTAATTCGGACTTTAGTTTATCTCCCAACTAACTTTATGGCCTTTTACTGGACCAGACAAATGCTGTATATTAGAGCTGTCTATTAGAGTTGTATATTAGAGCTGTCTATTAGAGCTGTATATTAGAGCTGTACATTAGAGCTGTATATTAGAGCTGTATATTAGAGCTGTCTATTAGAGCTGTATATTAGAGCTCTATATTAGAGCTGTATATTAGAGCTGTCTATTAGAGCTGTATATTAGAGCTGTCTATTAGAGCTGTCTATCAGAGCTGTATGTTAAAGCTGTCTATTAGAGCTGTATATTAGAGCTGTCTATTAGAGCTGTCTATTAGATCTGTCTATTAGAGCTGGGGATCGGCCATTGACAGACTGCTTAGTTTTTTTCCGGGTCGGTAGTTACTTCTTTTGCGCTCACAATATGGCCCAGATACAGAACTTGTAAGTGGAGGAGTTCACACTTAGAGGGCTTTATTTTCAGGCCAGCTCTTATTAGCAGTTGGATCACCTCTTCCAATTACTGCAAGTGGGTGTCAAAGTTGGGGGCGATGGCTATGGTGTCATCCACGTGGGGCAGCAGCGTCTTCCAATGCAAGCCGTACAATACTCGCTCCATTAACTTCT
Source organism: Watersipora subatra (assembly GCF_963576615.1). Classification (NCBI taxonomy): domain Eukaryota; kingdom Metazoa; phylum Bryozoa; class Gymnolaemata; order Cheilostomatida; family Watersiporidae; genus Watersipora; species Watersipora subatra. Next base: position 63,525,858 of record NC_088716.1, on the reverse strand, counting down.
GAAAGGTGGCTGAGGGTGCTGAGGTGAGACCAAAGGGCAATACCTTCCGTTTCCATAGGGTGGAGTGAGTAGCTAATGCCAACCTCTCTTGTACATCGGCGTATAAGGGTACTTGCCAGTAGCCACTGACCAGATCCAGTGTGCTAAAGTACTTGCTGCTGAACAAAGCAATGAGGCTGTCATTGATCTGGGGAACGGGTAGGTATCTTGTTTGATAACTGCGTTTAAACATCAATAATTGACGCAGAAACGCAACCTGCCATCCTTCTTCCAAACGCGTACTACCGGAGAGCTCTATGCACCACCGACTGGCTCGATAAACCCTTCGTCCAACAGCTCTCAGACTTGACGCTCGGTCTTCACTAGTGCTGCACGATAACACGATATAACACAATATGACGATATATTTTAGTGGATGATTTTATATTTGGTCCGTTTTCAAGTCGATATGAATATCGAAGCCGATATTTTATCGAAATATCGACTTATTTTATTTTGCAAAAATGGAGTTGTCTATTCTCTTTATTGTAACAAGGTTACAACTCCTGTTTTTCAACAGATATTAATCAATATCCTCTCATATCGTTCATGTTAAAGCCTAACACTATATATCGAAAGAAGACAACTCCAATGTTCAATATTTTTCGATATTCGATATATTTTGAGACCAAATAATTGAATGCACATGCAAGGATATCGTGCAGCACTAGTCTTCACCTCTTTCTCCGAGCCCAGTCAATGCGGTGGCAGGCAAATAGAACAAATTTCTTTCATCAGTGAGATTGCATGCCCTACCTTTGAAGTCTGGCCCATGTTCCCATCTCTAGTGCTGAATGTGCTTTGGTGCCACGTCAGCAACCATGCCAGTTGCACTGCTTGTCCGGGCTCCATGCAGTTATGTTGGACCGCCACAGAGAAGTCCTTTAGGTAGGCTGGCACCTCTTCCTCCAAAGTATCCACAGCTGAGGGGGCAGCTCCTGAGTTGTTTCATCATCCACTTGGTGATCTTCTACCTCTGTGTATGTACCGACTGTACTACCAGCTCGAAAGGTGGAGGGGTGGACCCGTGAGGTTGAGGCGCTATGCTATGACGTTTCTCGTTAGCCCAAGCCGGTTTAAGCTCAAAGCCAGCAACAGCTTATCTTGACAGCCTTCAATCACTCCCAATGTGCAGTAATTTCTGGTCATCACTTTGCACGGAACAGCCATCTTGGTCCTGGCTGGCACCACCATGTCACGCACTACCTGAACTTTACTTAGCAGCAACCGGCTATTTCTGTCTGTACAGGTCACTGGACAATTCACAAAAACTAAGAGCTGCTAGAGCTCCATGGCGCACCAGTGGGAAACCAGGTAGGGCATTCTCAAAATAGCGCCTTTTCTGATTTGGCTTACCACAAAGGTCTCCTCGGTCGTCACGTCTCAAAGCCATACGGGTAGTCATACAATTCTGTAAAATTACAGCCCGGTCCCATCTGCCATGAGACTGCCAGACTGAGACTGTCACCTTTTTCCAAAAAGTTCTTTGTGACCTGGGAGAGCTTGTCCAACACCTGCTTGCTCAGCAAGTTCATGGTACACTTGGTGTCAAGCAAAAACTGAAAAGCCCGCTCCTCCAATTTCTTGGAAAGGAACTAAATGGTGGAGCGTAGTGTCTGGACTGGTTTTGTACCTTTGGTACCGGTAGCGCTTCCAGCATTCCTGAGACTGCCAGGGCAGAATTCTGGGGGGACTGCGGAATCTGACCAACATGGGTACCAGGATTTGGTCCTACCGCCTTCAAGGCAGGCTCACGACGATGTACCAGTCTGTCATTCTTTCCTCTGGCCCTAAAGCATGGCTCAGAGAGCCCAAATTCTAGAAGCTGGCTCCGGAAGTGCTGGATCTGTTAGGGTAAGCGACGGGAGACACGTCGGTTTGGCCATGAAGGCGTACCTTTAATGTTGTACCACCAGGTTTCCCTCAAACTGGTTTTTGAGTGTGCTCCCGGCTGAGCAGCCTGGTACAGCATGGCTCGGACATGATGGCATGCCATGTCTGTCTTCTGGGAGTCTAAGCTTTAGGTCTTCCAAAGCCTGGTAGTAGTTCTGAAGAGCTATGATCCGGGTTTCTTTCACTGTCAGCACTGCAGGAGCAGCCCTCCTCGGCTCCCCGCCTTAGCGTCAGCGCTTCTGGGCTGGTGCCTACATGCTTGTGGGCTCCGCAGCCTCAACATTGCAAGGACTTCTGCTCTTTTTCTTTTTAGAGCCAACTCTTTTCTTGTTGCAGCTGCTTCACTTGCTGCCTCAGCTGCTGTATGAGTCAGGCTAGCTGATCGACCGCAGAGTCTTAAATCACAGCTGCCCGCTGCTCAAGAGCTTTCTCCATGGCTCTGACGTCGGTAACCAACCCCTCGGCCCTCAGTTTCAATCTGCAAGAATTCTTGGAGCATACTGCCTCTACTAGGGTAGCCGTAGGCATAGCCAGATGGTGTCTCTGCAGGTCGGCATGATTGACAGAGTTGCAAATAGTTCTTTGGCCATGTCAACCCTATGAGGACTCGGCATGTTTTAATAAGCCACCCAAACTAGTCTCTTCACCTTTTAAAGAGAGTTTGCTGTGGCCTGCCTCAGGGTGCTCAGCTTGTTGCGAACCTGTCTGGTTGAAAGGCTGAACCAGGCTCGGATTGCATCCAAGACGGCTCTCATGTGTTCGGCTTGTTTGCCGACCTCAACCTCTTCCTTCAGCGCCTCCCAAAGATGTAGCAGGCCAGCCTCTGCCATTTAAGCATTAGCTTTAGCTACTTCTTAAAACTGGCTCATGAAGTACTCAGCATATCTTGGTCTCAAGTTTTGAAGTGCCTTGAATTGATATGCCAGGGCCTGAGCTCGAGGTAGTATCACTAGCCGTTCAAGGACCTTAGACAGCCAGTCTGTCTCCCAGTCTAGGATCCTCAAGAGTCAATCATCCATGTTTTACTGGGAAAAACTTGCCAAGCTCAGGGGCAGCACTGCTGAAGTGGCACTGCTGGTGCAGCATGGCTTACTGAGTCCAGGAAAATCTCTTTCTCCTAGAAAAAGCGCACCAAGCTCCAGAACAGTGCTGCTTGTGCAACACGGCCTACCGTGCTCAGGGAAATCCTTTTCCACAACTCACTCAGGCAAGTGCTTGCCAGCCGCCAGAGAACAGTGATGCTGTTTTCAGCAGACCGCCTGCTGGAGATAAGGGATGCTTTTGCCTATAGACTCGGTCTTGCGGAGCTGAAATCCTCGATCCCACTGCTGTCACCAGTGTAAAGGTAACTGCCCTCTCCTTTAATCTCCACAAGACAGTCAAGCAACAACAAAACACACCAAGTGTTTAGTCACCAAAGTATATGTATTTCAGCTCATATATATATATATATATATATAAATACATGAATTCAAATGTGCGTGCAACAAATGACAATCACGAAACGAGCCTGCGCTTGCTCTGGGAAAGCTATGGCATTTTCCTTCTTTTCTACAATTGTCTTTCGCTAGGCTTTGCCCACTTTTTTTTATTTATTGCTCAAACTTCTGCTTGTTTACTTGGTCGTCCGAGCTTACTCATCAGTAGCCGAGATTTCTCTGATGGCATGAAGGCTTGGTTCAGTGACCATGGTGGTTAGGGAGTCAGTCTCTATGGCTGCAATTCCGCTGCTATTCTCTCGCTCGGCTGCAACACTAGTTAAATTGTTTATTTCTATGAGCACAGGTTTGACATTAGGCAACAAAACACTGACTTTGTGTGAGTGTGTAAAATTACTTCTGCTTTAGATCAATTATTCCACGATTTTTCTGTTGATTAAACCTTGGAATTATTAATGAATTCGTGCCATGACATCACAGTTTTAAATCAATCAATTTTAATCTTAGAAGAGTTACTATGACAAATTGAAAATAGTTACACCAAGCCCTTATTTTACTAGCTATTATTGCAAAATGGGAGCTGTAGTTTTGGGTCAATACCACAGCATTATGAGCCCTTGATTTGAACTGATGCTCCTAGGGTCAGCAATATTATTGATGACTAAGATACTGTATGAAAATAAATGGTAACTATTTTATTATGAATAAGCATGTAAGAGAGTTAATACTTACAGCTCATGCATAGTTGATATTGTCATTCTCATATATCTGCAATATTCATGTTGCATGTTTTGTACTATTATGTATTTATTATGTGACAGGTACCTGGGACTTTCACAAGCTCAATGAGAGATTACACAGATAATATATGCTGGATAAAGAACACATACTACATCCCACTAGATGAAATCATTCCAAATAAGGATGAAGATATCAAAACAGAGATTAACTATTACCAATGGGTGCCGATCATGTTGATTGTACAAGCTCTCTTTTTCTATTTACCATATATGGTATGTAGCTACTATTTCAACTTTACCATACATGGTATGTAGCTACTACTTCAACTTCCCCATATATGGTATGTAGCTACTACTTCAACTATACCATATATGCTATGTAGCTACTACTTCAACTTTACTATATATGGTATGTACCTACTATTTCAACTTTACTAAATATGGTATGAAGCTACTACTTCAGCTTTACTATATATGGTATGTAGCTACTACTTCAACTTTACTATATATGGTATGTAGCTACTACTTCAGCTTTACTATATATGGTATGTAGCTACTACTTCAACTTTACCATACATGGTATGTAGCTACTACTTCAACTTTACTATATATGGTATGTAGCTACTACTTCAGCTTTACTATATATGGTATGTAGCTACTACTTCAATTTTACCATACATGGTATGTAGCTACTACTTCAACTATACCATATATGCTATGTAGTTACTACTTCAACTTTACTATATATGGTATGTACCTACTATTTCAACTTTACTATATATGCTATGTAGCTACTACTTCAGCTTTACTATATATGGTATGTAGCTACTACTTCAACTTTACCATACATGGTATGTAGCTACTACTTCAACTTTACTATATATGGTATGTAGCTACTACTTCAACTTTACCATATATGGTATGTAGCTACTACTTCAACTATACCATATATGCTATGTAGCTATTACTTCAACTTTACTATATATGGTATGTACCTACTATTTCAACTTTACTATATATGGTATGTAGCTACTACTTCAACTTTACCATACATGATATGTAGCTACTACTTCAACTTTATTATATATGGTATGTAGCTACTACTTCAACTTTACTATATATGGTATGTAGCTACTACTTCAGCTTTACTATATATGGTATGTAGCTACTATTTCAACTTTACCATATATGCTATGTAGCTACTACTTCAACTTTACCATATATGCTATGTAGCTACTACTTCAACTTTACCATATATGGTATGTAGCAGCTATTTCAGCTTTCTTCCTAGCTATGTTTAGCTTGTATCTCGTGCTTGCAATTTTCTACTTGCAGTGATATGTATTCACTGTTGGTACATCTAAGTTGCTATCTATCTTCAATGACCAGAAATATTCCTAGCTATTCCAATATTTCTCTTTATTTTTAAATATAGTAGGTTGAATATTTTTAATCATGAATTCCAAGAAAGTCAGCGGTGATGAGACATTAAAAAAGAAGACAATGAAGACAAAAGTTAGAAAATAATATATGGTAATAGAAGTTTGAAAACAGCAAGCCTCTTTTATTTTTGCTTTTATAATTTACTGTTAGTAGTTTATATTATGTTTTATATACCATATTTATCCATTACTTGTTTTCAAAAATGTTCATTATAATAAGTCTAAGAATGCTTTATTCAATATCCTCTTTTTTTGTATAGAGCATATTGATTCAGATATTTTGATATTTAGATTTTCAGGAACTGAGGTACTTCAAAATTCAAATGTCGTAGACATATGTATATGCATATACATATGTCTATCTGTATATGCGTATACATATGACTCTCTGTATATGCGTATACATATGTCTATCTGTATATACATAGGTCTATCTGTAGATGCGTATAAATAAATCATATACACCTATTAACAGTCTAAGGGTGTCCCATCAGGTCTTCTAGAGAGAATCAAATGTTGCTTTAGTCAAGAAGCACATGTGAGACCTTAATACATTTTTGATACTCAAAAGTATAAGGCTAAAACAACCAAGCATTTGTTTTATGACAGACATGGAAGGGCTTGAACCACCGTACAGGATGTGACCTCAAACATATCGTAAAGATACTAACAGACAGTACAATCATAAATCAAGATGTGAGAGAAAAAGCTGTCAGGTTTGTCACACAGCATCTTGACAAGTTCCTTAGTACGAGAGAAAAACCACATCCAGGCATACTGGGCAGGTGTGCTGACAGCATTTGTGTAGGTAAGAGGAAACAACTCTTTCAATATTTTACTTCAATAAAGGCTGATCATTAGCATGGCTGGGCTTGTAAAGCTAGTCTAGAGTCGCATGTACTTTGCACTATCTACAATTGTGTGCTGCTGTTCACAAATGGCACTAAATTTGGATGGTTTATACATGTACATGTGGATGGTTGCAAATGGCATCTTATTAATAAGAACCGACTTGGGAGTTGTCTACTCTTCAGCATGCTCTGATGATAAGCTAAACAGACTACATTTACTATTAACTGATGGGCTCTTTTTGGCCAGTCTGGTCATGATGGTTTGGCCAGTCTGGTCATGATAGTATGGCCAGTCTGGTCATGATAGTATGGCTAGTCTGGTCATGATAGTATGGCCAGTCTGGTCATGATAGTATGGCCAGTCTGTGACAAAATGTTCTTGAGGTCATGAAAAAGAAGCCAACATACGTATTTAATTTTAAGAATGCAAGCTCTAGTACTTAATGCTAAAGAACTAGGGCTAATGTATCTGAAGTTAGGAAATTAGGATACAGTACTTTTTGCTAAGGAACTAGGGCTAATGTATCTGATGTTAAATCTATCTATCTAAATCTATCTAATGTTAAAGAATTAGGGCTTACGACCAGATGTTAGAAATGCAGGTTATAGTATTTAATCCTATTCTAGAAACTAGGGCTAATCATCAATATGTCAGGAATGCTGGCTAAAGTATTTAATTCTAGACACTAGGGGCAATGTGCTGTATGTTAGGAATGCAGGCTAAAGTAGTTAAAGTTAGGAAGTTGGGCTAATGCTCTTTGTGTTAAAAATGCAGGCTAAAATATTTAATGCTAGGAACTAGGGCTAATGTAACTGATGAAGAAAAGGAATTGTTAACACGGATTTGGTTGCTGCAGGAAAGAAATATGGAAACTATATGATCACGGTCTACTTTATAGTAAAACTCTTCTATCTCGCAAATGCCATCGGCCAGCTCTTCTTGCTCAACCTTTTCGTAGGAGACCAGTACTCGATCTACGGATTCCAAGTGGCCAAAGGACTTATACTCGGAGAGGATGTTGGCGAATCGACCCGCTTTCCGAGAGCAACACTGTGTAGCTTTAAAGTCAGAGAGTTTGGGGGCAATACCCACCGTCACACAGTACAATGTGTTTTACCTATTAATTTGTTCAATGAGAAGATCTATTTATTCTTTTGGTTTTGGCTGGTATTTGTAATGAGTTTTACAGTTATATCGATATTTGTCTGGATGTGGGATATTGTGGGACATACAAGGGTTCAGTTTATAAAAAAGTACATAAAAATGATGCCTGACTTTAAATATGAGAAGAAGACTGATAGAAAGTACATCCGGGCTTTTGCGGAAAGTTATCTTAAACAAGATGGCGTCTTCATTCTTAGACTAATTGGAAAAAATGTGAATGAAGTGATTCTATGTGAGATCGTGCTCGCCCTCTATGAGATATTCAAAAAGAAAAGATTAGCTAATTTGTCTTCAATGGAAAAACTAAATGGACAGAATGAAGATTTTGAAGATTTGGAAAATCCCAAACTAGTTTAAGAGGCTGCTCGCATATTCCGAACTATCGTATATTGAATGTTATGTTTTTGCTGCGGAATTATTACCAAAACTGTTGCTGCGGAATTTAGCCTGAGAACCCACTTTAAATGAAAACTTTTTTCTAAAATTGCCTGAATACTAAAAAACTGTAGACATTTGGGTTCACTTCGTATTTTTGCACATAGAAAGTATTTTCCTGTTCTTTGACAACTTCATTGCTCCAATCTCATTAAAACATGTATACAAATGCATTTGCTGTAAGTTTGTGTCAATTATGACTTGCACATCTGCATTGGAATATATAAAAGCCTACCAAAGCTGCAAATACCTGAAAAACATAACTCAACTTTAGAGATTTTCAATTTTTTGGAATTTGGCAAGTGTCCTATTAAACTCTGGCATTCAAAAAGAAAAAATGAAAATTGCGAAAAACTGTTCTGTATCTGAAGAACTGTTCTGTACCTGAAGAACTGTTCTGTACCTGAAGAACTGTTCTGTACCTGAAGAACTGTTCTGTACCTGAAGATCTGTTCTGTACCTGAAGATCTGTTCTGTACTTGCTCAAACATAAAACTCGTGCACTATATATTTTATAATCAGTTTTAGTAAAATTGAATCTCAGCTAATTTGTGCGCATATTTACTATTATTTTATTAATCTTGTTTTTAGCTGTCCGTATGTCCGTACCGTATGGTCTCTTTTATCATATAATCTGCTTTAGTTTCTATATGGGCTATTGATTCCTCGTTGTACTGCGTGTTGGAGTTTTCATGTTTGTAGAAAGTCAAATATAGAAAGATTTTTGGTCAAGGACCTTCAACTCCATAGTCTTTTCTTGTTCATCCTTGTTCGCATGCAAAGCATTGAGGAAACCAGTCGTTACCAGATCTTAGATCAGGGCTTGCCGATTAGGGGTATAAGCTGTTCGTCAACACACAAGCGTATTTTTCATCGCAACAACTTGCCTATATAAAAAATTATGTGAATTTGGATTTTCATTTCTTCTATATATAAAAAATATTACAACGACGTCAATCCTGAAAATGATCTGTGTATTTCACTGACCCACAAGAAACCACATTTCAATCAGATGATAGCAGAGAGGAGGCAAAAAAACAGTCAAAGATCATAAAGTGAGTTATTTTTATGTTTTAGACATGTGAAAGCGTTAAGCTCTTCTAAGAACAGCCTTGCAGTAACATATTGTCTTCATATATTCTGAATATGTCTACTTTTTATTATGTTTTGAGCTTTTTTGTTTCATTCTAAACAAGAGGGTGTGAGATTGCCCTAGTCAGTCTTAGGGGATGTGATGATGTAAACACATAGGGAAGAGCTGTCTTAGATAGACATTCAATCAGGAGTCGCAGCCAGCATTTTTAAGAATACGATTATTTTGGGGTTGGAGAGCTCGGCAGCATAAATTGGTTACATTGTCCAACTGGTCCAACAGTGGCTACTAAATTGAATGCAGTCTGTGAACTTTAGACTGATGCTATGCGAAGTAATAGCTGCATTGTACTCCATAGAATGTAGCAGGAGATTTGCTAGTGAGGAATATAAAATGTGGCATGTTTTATGACACTTGGGACTAATCAGAAAATAGCCTGAGAGTCTCAAAACTTCAGCCAACAATAAGTATGAGGAATTTCGTCAAGCTATTGATGTTCAGTATGGAAGGCTTGATTAGGTCAAACTTGACATGCCCGTGGTTAATGTTTTTCGCGTGAAGTGAGCTGTCGTGAAGTGCTTGTAAATCGAACAATGCCCGTGCAGCAACCCCCACCACCCACCCCCCTAAAATGGTGTATATTGTAGACTCCAACAGTTGCTATGGCTGATTAATACAAACTTTAATGATTGGCTGTAAATTGGCTGCTTGCCATCGCGAGCTAACTAGTTCTACTGAATGCAGCTCCTGGTTTTAGTGCATCGAAAGAAATTATAAAATCAATAATATGCATTAGGAGGAGCCTAATGATTTATCAAGTAATCTTCATAGTTAACTGTGGTTGGCTGATTATAGCCAATCAAATGCCTGAGCTAGTTTTCATGACAAAGTGCCATCTGTTCAAGAGATCAAATATGATTGCAGTTGGCAAAATGCAACTTTGTTTGTCAATAAGATGCTTCTGATATTGGAAAAATAGGTTCTAGAAGAACAAAGGCTATTGTAGCAAGCGGAAGGGTTCAACAAGACAGGTTCACAAGCTGCAGTTAGCCGTGTGCATAAACGCGTAGTTCAATTTTTCTAGCAGACACGGCAAAAGAATCTCATGATACATCACGATAATGATACCAGGAAAGCAACATAGTCACAGCAAAAGCAGGTGAGCATATCAGTTAGAGATATTAAGCTATAGCATTGGATCCAGGATTTACGGTGTGCAATTTGTAACTATGTAAGCATGATTGCATTACATGTACTTCAGCCAAAGGCTCGAAAAGTAGTCGAAACTTCAACTTGGAGCCCGACATTCAGTTTGTAGATATACTAGTTAAGGCTAAGCTGCGCAATGAACCTAGTAATTGGGTCACCTTCATGGTAGGAGTTTTCTCCTAATGAAACACGAAAACGGAGCAGTGCAATACTACCACGATCTTTTCAGATTTGTGGGTAGATTTGGGTCTGTTGAAGAGGTTGGTTAAAACTGAGTTAGAAAATGGATCAAGGCTGCCAGGTTATATCCACTCCCTTTATCGTGTTGCTGCTTTAGCTTTAGCTATTGATCAGATACAATTGCCTGCAACGTTCAGGTGAAAGCAAGATGCAGGTGACAGCAAGATGCAGGTGACAGCAAGCCTTGTAAACACTTTATTTTACTAAACTATTTCAAAAGGAGTTAAAATCGTAGTTATTTTATTATTATCAGGGTTCGTAAATCCTCCATGTTTTCCTGGTTGTATACTGAATAAGCAGTATTCAGTTCTTCAGTGCTTGCTGACCATATTTCTATAATGATCTAGTTTATTTGAATCGAACCAATACAGCTGATACACACCATGAGTACTGAGGCCTATAGATACATTTACTGTAACACTACAGCTGATACACACCATGAGTACTGAGGCCTATAGAAACATTCACTGTAACACTACAACTGATACACACCATGAGTACTGAGGCCTATAGATACATTTACTGTAACACTACAGCTGATACACACCATGAGTACTGAGGCCTATAGATACATTTACTGTAACAGTACAGCTGATACACACCATGAGTACTGAGGCCTATAGATACATTTACTGTAACACTACAGCTGATACACACCATGAGTACTGAGGCTGATAAGATACATTTACTGTAACACTACAACTGATACACACCATGAGTGCTGAGGCTGATAAGATACATTCACTGTAACACTACAACTGATACACACCATGAGTACACGAGGCTGAAGAGATACATTCACTGTAACACTACAACTGATACACACCATGAGTACACGAGGCTGAAGAGATACATTCACTGTAACACTACAACTGATACACACAATGAGTACTGAGGCTGATAAGATACATTCACCATAACACTACAACTAATACACACCATGAGTACTGAGGCTGATAAGATACATTCACCATAACACTACAACTGATGCACACCATGAGTGCTGAGGCTGATAAGATACATTCACTGTAACACTACAACTGATACACACCATGAGTACTGAGGCTGATAAGAAACATTCACTGTAACACTACAACTGATACACACAATGAGTACTGAGGCTGATAAGATACATTCACTGTAACACTACAACTGATACCATGAGTACACGAGGCTGATTAGATACATTCACTGTAACACTACAACTGATACACACCATGAGTACTGAGGCTGATAAGATACATTCACTGTAACACTACAACTGATACCATGAGTACACGAGGCTGATTAGATACATTCACTGTAACACTACAACTGATACACACCATGAGTACATGAGGCTAATGAGATACATTCACTGTAACACTACAACTGATACACACCATGAGTACTGAGGCTGATAAGATACATTCACTGTAACACTAAATCTGTAAACAAGCAACAACACCCTTATAGACATATACTGTGTTATAAGAGTGGGTAATAACTTACAGGCATTCACATGGTACTTACTGTGGGCAGTAAATCAGTTGTCTCAGCATGTAAAGGAAGGTTGGTTTTCTCTATCGCTACTATTATATCACACTTTACCCACGAGCTCTACTTTAACAAGATTAAGAGCTGAACTGCCGAACACTCTCAGGATGTATACTCTACTTCTTTTGTAAATTTATATATTTTAAAGTTATCTTAATTTTTTTAAAACAAACTCGGTTTGGTTAGCAATTGTATATTAAAATGTAGATGTTAATTAAACTGCAAGAGTTGTCCTAACATGGCAGGTACCCAAATGCTACAGCATCATAGACTCGCCATCAACAATTCAGCTGTGTTGAGTACACCATCTTGTGATTATCTAAGGATAGATAAAGGTGAGAAATTTGGAACACGAGTAAAGCTCTGTTTTGAACAGGACACCTTGAGATGGATGAGATACAAATTAGTAACAGGCTGATGTTCATCTCTTTGGCTCCATCGTTTTGGTTGATCAAGTGAAGGGCACAGGATGGCCTTACTAAATGATGTACATAGAGCTATGCAGAACTTCCTCTCATTTCTAGTGATATAAGATCTATAGATGGAGAAACAGCTGGCGCCCAGTAGTGGTTCACCAATCTTATGTATATCTAAGCAGGGAGCATTTAGCGGCTGACTAAAGAAGCATATTTCTAGCATGTTTGGGTTACTGTGTGGTATGAAAAGAGGACTTGATACACAGTAAGTATAATAGGTACAATACGTGTGTACCCTAGCATAATTGCCATTAGATGACACCAGTTCGTGCTTTAGGTTTTCACAATTCCAAATGGTTAAAAAGGTAAAGAGCTACTACGGGGAGTATCTGCTACTGGGAGTATCTGCTATGGGAGTATCTGCTATGGGGAGTATTTGCTACGGGGAGTATCTGCTACGGGGAGTATCTGCTATGGGGTGTATTTGCTACGGGGAGTATCTGCTATGGGGAGTATCTGCTACGAGGAGTATCTGCTATGGGGAGTATCTGCTACGGGGAGTATCTGCTACGAGGAGTACCTGCTATGGGGAGTATCTGCTACAGGGAGTATCTGCTACGGGAAGTATCTGCTACGGTGAGTATCTGCTACGGGGAGTATCTGCTATGGAGAGGAACTGGCATGTGAGAAGAGTGAACAGCAGAACAGTGCAGAAGCATAAAAAAATGTTTTTATCCAAGTGCTAGATATATCTGCTTGTTGTTTTGTTTAGAATTGGCAAATAGAAGTTATAGTGACTGTATTCTTTGTGCTCCAATGAAGTCCGCAGCAACTTTTGTGCTAATTTGTGGCATAATTGTGGCGGTCTACCACAAGTTTATAGAACTTACAAGCATTTCTACAGCTGAATGTTTTGTTGCTCTGAAATCTGTGAAGTTTTTTTATTTTTAAGTGTGAGTGAAAGATCTACAACGCGTACTTACTCACACAGTAGGTGTGAATATACTGTCTAATGAAATACCAAGAACTGTTGAATATGACTGGATAAATAGACTATTATATGGAAAACAAGTGTAACTATCTATAATGCTGATTTCCGCGAACATCTGACAAAGTGTTTATGAGAATAGCAGACGTTATCACCCAATTATCAGACAGACTAATAAACAACTATGGCTGATATGTTCTCTACGGCTCAGACAAGCTAAACAACCTTCAAAGATATCCTTCTTTCCTTCAATTCTTGGTATATGATGTATACTGTCAGCAGGTATATGATGTATACTGTCAGCAGGTATATGATGTATACTGCCAGCAGGTGTACTGGTTTAGATAAATTTCATCTTGGCCACACTGAGTGATTAATTTCAGCTACAGAAGATGCAGTTCCTTGAGATGCTCAAGGCGCACTTCCCTCACACAAATATATATTACTAAACAAAGTATGTGATATTGCACATCATAACCAGAAATATATACAATTATAGTGAGTGCGTTTGTTAGATTTTTTGATTTTGACTATCATCGATTTGTGTGTCCGCTAACATCTTCCTAACTCTATTGCTTATTTGGCACCTACACCTTTACGTCTCCGTACAATTCCTTGTATATTTTTGTTTCCTTCAGTTTCTCTTTATTAAGAGTATCAAAATATCTCACAGTCTGCATTGTTAGCTAGGGTAGCGGTAGGGTGTATAGAGTACTACACTGTTAGCTGTAGGGTGTATAGAGAACTACACTGTTAGCTGTAAGGTGTGTAGAGTACTACACTGTTAGCTGTAGGGTGTATAGAGTACTACACTGTTAGCTGTAGGGTGTATAAAGTACTACACTGTTAGCTGTAGGGTGTATAGAGTACTACATTGTTGGCTGTAGGGTGTGTAGAGAAATATCTGCCAGAAGCAAGGCTTTTTAGCTGTACAGCTAGTTGATTTCATTTTAATTCTTTACTCTATATATTAGTAGCATGTGTATATTGAAGCGTTATTTGAACTACATACCCCAAAGTATGTCTATCAGAAACGTTGCAGAAATTTATAGTAGCATAATATATATATTTGCAAATATTTAAAAGTCAGGTTTCATTAGCTAAATATGATAAGTGTACTTGCTAGCTGTTTCTATAAGCTGAACATGCTTCAAAATTATTCCCAAAGAATTGACTCCAATCTTTTTGAATGTTTAGTTGAATTTTAAAAGATCAATTTTTAAAGTCGACCTAATGAAAAATAAAACCAATTTGAGTACAAGACTTTGTTGTTTATTTTAGCTGTACAGAGAGAAGGACCATGAGAAATGGTGTAACCGTCACAAGCCATGAGGAACTCACTCTGCATATGAAATCAGAGAGTCACATGACCTGTGTTCATGCAGCGGCTCAGCTTGGCTGCCTTGGATGTCTCAAATGGATGGTAAATACTTTAGAATGTAGCCTCTGAGCACCTGTTTAATTCTATATACGTTGAACAGCAATTACAGCAAGAGTGGCATCTCAAGCCACTCAGCTAACTGGGTAATTGACAAAACCGTCTTGCTGTTGAGATGTTTCCTTAGATTTGATATATTCTACATTCTTATATAGGGCTAGTCAGCAGCAATTACCTCATATCCTTATTGCTGTTCGCTCAACTAATAAGAAAGGGCAGTATGAGTCATTGCACTAAACAGGCAGCCATGAGACAGCCGTCAGCGTGTGATCTGGCCAGTAGCAGTCATCCAGACAATCTCTAGTTAGCTCTATCAGGTATCAGATGGCTGAAAGGGCTGCTAGGGTCAGTCACACTGACAGATGATACCAATCATAGCATATCCGCATGTTAACATCACGCTTGCCTGCCAGACCCTCTAACATTATCTGCAACAATAAATGATCTCACAGCTGTTTGCAGCATTATTTTTGGAAATGCGAAATATGATCTTAAATAGCTCTTAAATTGATTAAACCATGCATCTCCAGACCGGCATCTCCAGACCGGCATCTCAGGACCTGCGTCTCCAGACCGGCATGAAATGCACAATGACTATATTTTGTTTTTGAAAAATAGTGTGATAAAGATGAACTTCTGTTGACTGTAGATTTTAGCAGGTATTTTTTTCATTTTTCCAACTATAAAAAAGTACCGTAACCGCAATCAAATGCGAGTTGAATGTAAGGCAGGTGGGCACGACTCCTCATCTGTGCTGGTTTTTGTGGCATTTAAGTTTGTTAATTTATTCAACTGTCATTTTTGAGCGGAACATGAATTTGCTCAGCTCACTCACTGCTACCTTTTCTTAGGAAGGAATTGTGGTTTTCTAGGCACTACAATAAGCGCTACTGTTGGCACTACAGTAGTGCCTACTGTAGGCGCTACAGTAAGCACTACTGTTGGCACTACTGTAGGCACTACAGTAGTCGTGGCATACAGTACTGTAGGTACTACAGTAGGCACTACTGTAGGCACTACTGTAGGCACTACTGTAGGCACTACTGTATTTGTAGATTGAGCATATTGGTCTACCGTCAAATGAAGCTGATCAGAAGTATGGTGCAACACCTTTACACTACGCCGCTAACTCTGGCCATCCTAAGATAATAAGATATTTGTTGCACCGCATAACCAAGGTGCACACAGATTATGATGGTGCAACGCCTCTGCATGATGCTGCGATGCATGGACATCTTGCAGTAAGTATGACTTCCTGTTATCAAAAACTGTTGAACATTTGTTATTAATATTATAACAGGAGTCCGAGGTTAGCCTACTGTTTCTTATACATGTAGCTTCTTATGGGAAATCTCCGAAAATATTGGACCAGATTTGGTTCAATCTTTGTTAGCAGTTGTCTTCTCACGATTGGATCAGCGTTCGCATATACCGTGCAGTGTTAGTTTTATCTCCGCTGTTTGTCAGTACTTTATGACAGATTTGTGTACGAGCAGCCTCTCAGCTATCTTTATTATTCGGCTAAAAAAGAGAAGCTCATGCTTTGAGGTTTTTATACATTCAAGCTAAACGTTAAAGCATCACTTAATGCCATAATCTGTAGAAACTAAATAACCATTTTGCTTAGCAGTGCCTGTGAGTAATTGCCCGCTTTGTTGACACTAACATTTTGCAAACAACTGCTGTAGTGCGTACAAGAGTTGTTGAAGAGTTCATTGGTGAATCCTGAGCAAGTGGACAACTATGGTCTGACAGCTAGAGAGTGGGCTGAACAAGCCCAAGAGAGGAAGTGTGCTAAAATTATCCGTGAGAGCATCATGAAAAAAGTTGCATCACTTCCGGTGAGTCATATAACCAGAATTTATGTCTCTCAGACTTCTCTTCATATACTTTCTATTGTATTTTTTCCAAAATCTTTTAGCTCATCTCTGTAACTGTCTTTTATGTTTCGCTTTATGTTTCGGTCTATGTTTTTTCTTACTCTGTGTTTGTCTTCATGTTTTCCTTGTTGCTTTCTCCGTATCGGCATTTTTTCATCTTACCACTTTTCCATTTGTCAATTTCTGTGTCTTCTTCCTTTTTATCATGTCATATTTATACTTCTACAGAAAGGAAAAAAAGCAACTCTCAAAAGAGAGAAGCAAGCTCTTCCACCAAGCTTAACTGGGCGTGAGTACAACAAACTATTAAATGTTAGTTCTGGTAACTCCTGACAGAATACTACTGACAGAATACTACTGACAAAATACTACTGACAGGCTACTACTGACAGGCGACTACTGACAGGCTACTGCTGACAGGCTACTATTGACAGGCTACTACTGACAGGCTACTACTGGCAGACTACTACTGACAGGCTACTACTGACAGGCTACTACTGACAGGTTACTACTGACAGGCTACTATTGACAGGGTACTACTGACAGGCTACTATTGACAGACAGGCTACTATTGACAGGCTACTATTGACAGGCTACTACTGACAGGCTACTATTGACAGGCTACTACTGACAGGCCACCATTGACAGGCTACTACTGGCAGGCTACTACTGACAGGTTACTACTGACAGGCTACTACTGACAGGCTACTATTGACAGGCTACTACTGACAGGCTACTATAATTGACAGGCTACTACTGACAGGCTAATATTGACAGCCTACGACTGACAAGCTACGACTGACAAGCTACGACTGACAGGCTACTACTGATGACAGGCTACTACTGACAGGCCACTATTGACAGGCTACTACTGACAGGCTACTACTGACAGGCTACTATTGACAGGTTACTACTGACAGGTTACTACTGACAGGCTACTACTGACAGGCTACTGTTGACAAGCTACTACTGACAGGCTACTACTGACAGGCTACTATTGACAGGTTACTACTGACAGGTTACTACTGACAGGCTACTACTGACAAGCTACTATTGACAGGCTACTATTGACAGGCTACTAATGACAGCCTACTATTGACAGGCTACTATTGACAGGTTACTACTGACAGGTTGCTACTGACAAGTAAACACTGATGTGTTACTACTGAGTTTATTGCAATGGTGGTTTTGCTTGCAAGTATTGTGATCTTTTCCTTATTGCATAACCACATGACCTGTCAACCTTCCAGTAGCTGTTTTCTGCAAAAAAATTACAGCAGATTTCTTACTGATGTTGTAAAATATAATGCTTAAAAATGGCAACATAAAAGTAATGACTTTCTAGCCTGATTAACAACCCATTTGCTTCACTAGTACCAAAGTGTCACACCTCTGTTATATGGTAAGATACTAAAGTATCACACCCCTGTTATATGGTAAGAGACCAAAGTGTCACACCTCTGTTATATGGTAAGAGACCAGTGTCACACCTCTGTTATATGGTGAGAGGCCAAAGTGTCACACCTCTGTTATATTGTAAAAGGCTGATGAGTAAGCACAATCGATAAGAGGTTATCTACATGTTCGTGATCAAAAGTCATGAAGCAAGTGATTTTGCAGTATCTAACACAGACTGAACCTGGAGATGTTACGGTAATTTCGCGATAAGATTGACTCTTATTATATCTACAGAATACTCAGACAGCGCTGACAGTCACTCCAACTCGCCAACCTCTGAGACCTACGCCCAACTTGAGTTGCCAGCGGACTGTTTCTGTGGATCATCTTCCCAACTGCCCCCAAAACTTCCAGATACCCCCAGACCATTTGTACTTGGTGTGTATTACAGAAAAATTAAAATGAAATTTGTGTTATTGCTGGTAGCTTAACTGTAAAACTGTTTTTATTAACAACATATCAACTCAGTTCAACTATCACATTAAGTACGTGGTATATATAAGCTCAGTTTAATCTGTACATAAACATATAGTGTATATAAACCTTCTGTACTGCTGTACACTTTGCATGCAGACGGCGTTGCTCACAAGCACAGAACAATATCAGGAAGGATTAGTAAAGACAGGCTGAAAACTCCTGACTCTGAAGACCTGACAAGGCTTCCTCCCCCACCCGCGAGTATGCTGCAATCACTTTTTGTGGCTAACACAGATCAGTGCATTCCCGTTCCTCCTCCACCACCTCAGGTACCCCGTTATGTGAGTATTCTTGGCGAACTCGGCTTTCAGCCTTACCCGGCGTTTCCTCTGCTCAGCATCATTTTATTCACTTACTAACAACATGACAATATTAAAAGATAATATTAAAGACAAAATTAAAATATTTTTTCTAATAGTTCTCGGGTATTCATAAACTATAAACAACTTCTTGTATTTTGCATGTCATTATTATCAATTTCCTTCTATCGTATTTATGAATTAAAGATTCTCAGGTTTTAACTTTTTCTTTCCAATGATTATCGCAAGTCTTCCCTTATCAGCTATCATTAATAATCAGGTCTGCCCTTCTTCTCACTTCTTATGTTAACTTCAAGTATCAACAGTCTAAACTCAATCGTTAACTATCTCTGATATTGAAAAAATTGGGTTTCAAAAAATCTACTGACATTTTTGCTTAGAACTTCGAACAAACATTCACATCTCAAAATGCCGCAAGTCAACTCGCAAAAACCTGATGACATGGTTTGGTAGCTAACTGACACTCTCTGACTATCTTTTGTGTTTTACCTATTGTGAGCAGTCGTGCGTGTTAAGGTTTATGGAATATTCATTGTATTTTGTGTTCTACTTACTGTACTATTTCTATTTGAATAAAACATACAAGTTGTTTATTATACTGTTTGCTATTTGTCACATAAATTATAAGTTTTAACAATTTTTTAACGCTCTTTCAGAAAAAATTATGGTCAAAAATTATTCCAGGTCAATGTCTGTAGGATACAAATCAATACTCATCGAACAGCCTGTTTCTTGATTAGCTACTCCTGTATTATTCCTAGCGCAATTCCATTTAGTGACTGCTTGGGTCTGTTCGGACATACAACTAGTGGCTGTTGCACTGGGAGACCATTCCAATTGACAGCAACAGCAATATCAACTCTGTTCTGTAGATGAACAGTGGAATAAGGCAGGCTAATGAGACGGTGTTAGGCATCAGCAAGCCCATGTCTGCTGTGCTGCCATACAAACACTCAGCGTCATCACCCACAACTGTCAGCATAGGTGAGCTACACATTACAGTAGGCACCCACAACTGTCAGCATAGGTGAGCTACACATTACAGTAGGCACCCACAACTGTCAGCATAGGTGAGCTACACATTACAGTAGGCACCCACAACTGTCAGCATAGGTGAGCTACACATTACAGTAGGCAACCACAACTGTCAGCATAGGTGAGCTACACATTACAGTAGGCACCCACAACTGTCAGCATAGGTGAGCTACACATTACAGTAGGTCACTTTGAATAGCACCGACTAACTGGGCCGTCCAAATACATATATTAACTTATTTTAAACAAAACCTTTTATGAACTACATAAGGCAGATGTGCGCTGCTTTCAGTTGCTGTTGTTGCGGTAGAACATGTAGCCAGCAGTCAGTTATGATTTTTATTTATCAAATAACTAAATATTCAGAAACATCTCACAATTCACTTTACCGAATTCTCTTCATTTTTAGTGACATCCAGAACGTCCAGCCAGGTACCCTGCATAACCACGCCCCCTGCACCCCAACACAGTTTTTCCACATTCAGCGTTAACCCGCCTAGACATAGCCCAAAATCACCACCAGAGTTTAACAATACCGAGGCTATACAGCAAATAGAAGAAGCTACCTATAAAAATAGTTTGCAGGCAATACCAGCTTTTCAGCACAGCGCAATAGCCAACCCGAGGTAGGCAGGAAACTACATATACAGTACATCAATGATATATTATTATCCTTTATACTCTCATGCAGATTTATGTGAAAGTTGTTCAATGACAAGTGGGACCAGTGGTTGATAACAGTGGGAGAACAACTTCTAAGTAGACAGGGATTTAACGATATTCCAACTCGCACATTTTTCTATGCATGTTTCCTTATCTAGTATATAGCTTACTGCATTATCATTTGTTCCTCACTGTCAAAATGTGTGTATTCTCTTCTTCAGCTATAATTTGGTGAACAGCGAAGACAGACATCTTCATCAAAACTTTCCAAACACTGGTTATAAAAATGTAACAGCGGATGATAGCTGCACTGAGGTGTCTTGTGTCCACCATACAGAAAACCATATTGGAGGTGCACGGAGCGCTGACGGCCAAACTATGCCGGACTGGAAAAAACAGCTCCAGCTACAGATAGCAAAAAAACAAGAAAAACAGCAGGTAAAATAAATAAATAATTACTTTTTTGAACATGAAAAGTTTAAATAGATTTTAATTTGTAAACTGCACACAAAGCCTAGACAAATATTAATATGCTGTGCTGCGATATAAACGATCTCTGTAGTGTGATCAGTGCACCTTATAGCTAGACCTGTTATTGGCTGAGACAACACGGTCAAATCCTGTTATAGCTAGAAACATGATGATCTAGTCATATTATAGCTACAGACATGATGATCTAGTCATATTATAACTAGAGATATGATGATCTAGTCATATTATAGCTAGAGGTATGATGATCTAGTCATATTATGGCTAGAGGTATGATGATCTAGTCATATTATAGCTAGAGATATGATGATCTGGTCATATTATGGCTAGAGATATGATGATCTAGTCATATTATGGCTAGAGATATGATGATCTAGTCATATTATAGCTAGAGGTATGATGATCTAGTCATATTATGGCTAGAGGTATGATGATCTAGTCATATTATAGCTAGAGATATGATGATCTGGTCATATTATGGCTAGAGATATGATGATCTAGTCATATTATGGCTAGAGATATGATGATCTAGTCATATTATAGTTAGAGATATGATGATCTAGTCATATTATAGTTAGAGATATGATGATCTAGTCATATTATAGCTAGAGATATGATGATCTAGTTATATTATAGTTAGAGATATGATGATCTAGTCATATTATGGCTAAAGATATGATGATCTAGTCATATTATAGCTAGAGATATGATGATCTAGTCATATTATGGCTAGAGGTATGATGATCTAGTCATATTATAGCTAAAGATATGATGATCTAGTCATATTATAGCTAGAGGTATGATGATCTAGTCATATTATAGCTAGAGGTATGATGATCTAGTCATATTATGGCTAGAGGTATGATGATCTAGTCATATTATAGCTAGAGATATGATGATCTGGTCATATTATGGCTAGAGATATGATGATCTAGTCATATTATGGCTAGAGATATGATGATCTAGTCATATTATAGTTAGAGATATGATGATCTAGTCATATTATAGTTAGAGATATGATGATCTAGTCATATTATGGCTAGAGGTATGATGATCTAGTCATATTATAGCTAAAGATATGATGATCTAGTCATATTATAGCTAGAGATATGATGATCTAGTCATATTATAGCTAGAGGTATGATGATCTAGTCATATTATGGCTAGAGGTATGATGATCTAGTCATATTATAGCTAAAGATATGATGATCTGGTCATATTATGGCTAGAGATATGATGATCTAGTCATATTATGGCTAGAGATATGATGATCTAGTCATATTATAGTTAGAGATATGATGATCTAGTCATATTATAGTTAGAGATATGATGATCTAGTCATATTATAGCTAGAGATTTGATGATCTAGCCATATTATAGCTAAAGATATGATGATCTAGTCATATTATAGCTAGAGATATGATGATCTAGTCATATTATAGCTAAAGACATGATGATCTAGTCATATTATAGCTAGAGATATGATTATCTAGTCATATTATAGCTAGAGATATGATGATCTAGTCATATTATAGCTAGAGGTATGATGATCTAGTCATATTATAGCTAAAGATATGATGATCTAGTCATATTATAGCTAGAGATATGATGATCTAGTCATATTATAGCTAGAGGTATGATGATCTAGTCATATTATGGCTAGAGATATGATGATCTAGTCATATTATAGCTAGAGATATGATGATCTAGTCATATTATGGCTAGAGGTATGATGATCTAGTCATATTATAGGAGGAAACATGACAAACTTAATACACATTAAAAGGAGCCAAAGTGTAATCGTTGGATAAAGATAGGAGATATGTTGTTAGTTATTGTAGAATTGTTTGACTGAAATAGCTCTAAGTAATTGTTTGCATATGGAGGGCTGAAGCTGAACAGGAGTAATTCAATAAAAAATACTTCGTTTTAAGCATTCTCAAGTGGCACGCTGCTGTTATAAGCTGCTGTTATATGTTGATGACAGGGAACAGAGACGTCAACAGCCGTACCAGACTGGAAAAAACTGGTTCAGGAGAGAAAACAAGAGAGCATGAAAAAGGAAAGGTAATTTTAAGAGACATTTGTTGAAATCTTCAATGACAGAGTAGCTTACCAATCAGTTTTTCATTGTGAGCATCTTCAAGTATAAAAGTTATACAATCTATAGTCTATACCATCTGCTCCAATTATAATATGATTTGGTTAGCGTGGCGCACACACAGCGAGACCTGATGAAAATGATCTGCATGCGCTATGAAGGAGTTTATGCACCCACTTCACTCTCTGTTGTACTATATACACTCCGTGCTGTACTATATACACTCCATGCTGTACTATATACACTCCATGTTGTACTATATACACTCCATGTTGTACTATATACACTCCATGTTGTACTATATACACTCCGTGTTGTGCTATATACACTCCGTGTTGTGCTATATACACTCCGTGTTGTACTATATACACTCCGTGTTGTGCTATATACACTCCGTGTTGTACTATATACACTCCATGCTGTACTATATACACTCCATGTTGTACTATATACACTCCGTGTTGTACTATATACACTCCGTGTTGTGCTATATACACTCCGTGTTGTGCTATATACACTCCGTGTTGTACTATATACACTCCGTGTTGTGCTATATACACTCCGTGTTGTACTATATACACTCCGTGTTGTACTATATACACTCCGTGTTGTACCATATACACTCCGTGTTGTGTTATATACATAGCATGTTGTACTATATACACTCCATGTTGTGCTATATACACACCATGTTTTACTATATACACTTGATGTTGTACTATATACACTCCATGCTGTACTACATATAATCCATGTTGTACTATATACACTTCATGCTGTACTATATACACTCCATGTTGTACTATATACACTCCATGTTGTACTATATACACTCCATGCTGTACTACATATAATCCATGTTGTATTATATACACTCCATGTTGTACTCTATGATATTTGGTGCTTGTAATTTTTGTTGTTCTAACTTTAACCTAGTCAACTGACTCCTCGCTGGACTTCCTGTCACCAATGGCTGTAACCTTGCTATGCTTCTTTTAAGGGGAGACAATCTGCAGTCAGAAGAAACTCAAGGTCTTGCACCGTGGCAATCAGAACTGAAGAAAGCTGGAAGAATATTAGGAGTCGAGATTTTGGAAACAGAATGAGATATTTTGAGCTGTTTTCACAAAAGCAGGGGAGAAGACCCAAAAGTAATTATTTTTTTCAAGTTGGTTAATAAATTAGTTAATTGATAATTCTAGCACTGACATACTAGATCTACTTGTAATAGATGAGGTAACAGAGTTATAAAGTTAATTCTAGCACTGACATACTAGATCTACTTGTAATAGATGAGGTAACAGAGTTATAAAGTTAATTCTAGCACTGACATACTAGATCTACTTGTAATAGATGAGGTAACAGAGTTATAAAGTTAATTCTAGCACTGACATACTAGATCTACTAGTAATAAATGAGGTAACAGAGTTATAAAGTTAATTCTAGCACTGACATACTAGAACTACTTGTAATAGATGAGGTAACCGAGTTATAAAGTTAATTCTAGCACTGACATACTAGATCTACTTGTAATAGATGAGGTAACAGAGTTATAAAGTTAATTCTAGCACTGACATACTAGATCTACTTGTAATAGATGAGGTAACAGAGTTATAAAGTTAATTCTAGCACTGACATACTAGATCTACTAGTAATAAATGAGGTAACAGAGTTATAAAGTTAATTCTAGCACTGACATACTAGAACTACTTGTAATAGATGAGGTAACAGAGTTATAAAGTTAATTCTAGCACTGACATACTAGAACTACTAGTAATAAATGAGGTAACAGAGTTATAAAGTTAATTCTAGCACTGACATACTAGAACTACTAGTAATAAATGAGGTAACAGAGTTATAAAGTTAATTCTAGCACTGACATACTAGAACTACTTGTAATAGATGAGGTAACCGAGTTATAAAGTTAATTCTAGAACTGACATACTAGATCTACTTGTAATAGATGAGGTAACAGAGTTATAGAGTTAATTCTAGCACTGACATACTAGATCTACTAGTAATAGATGAGGTAACAGAGTTATAGAGTTAATTCTAGCACTGACATACTAGAACTACTTGTAATAGATGAGGTAACCGAGTTATAAAGTTAATTCTAGAACTGACATACTAGAACTACTTGTCATAGATGAGGTAACAGAGTTATAGAGTTAATTCTAGCACTGACATACTAGATCTACTAGTAATAGATGAGGTAACAGAGTTATAGAGTTAATTCTAGCACTGACATACTAGATCTACTTGTAATAGATGAGGTAACAGAGTTATAAAGTTAATTCTAGCACTGACATACTAGATCTACTTGTAATAGATGAGGTAACAGAGTTATAAAGTTAATTCTAGCACTGACATACTAGATCTACTAGTAATAGATGAGGTAACAGAGTTATAGAGTTAATTCTAGCACTGACATACTAGATCTACTAGTAATAAATGAGGTAACAGAGTTATAAAGTTAATTCTAGCACTGACATACTAGAACTACTTGTAATAGATGAGGTAACAGAGTTATAAAGTTAATTCTAGTACTGACATACAGATCTTCTTGTATTGGTCTTGCTTCTCGAGAATTGCGAATAAATCAGCAAAGGCAGGGTAATGCTTTACAGACATCCAACATCTCGCTGATGGTTTCTCCTTCCCCTGTTTTTGCAGTTTTAATTCCGTTTTAATCTTCTGCCATTTCATATTATTCAACAAGTTTACAGTCTAATTTGGTTGTACTATCACAGCCCCTGTCTTATAGTAAAGTATATGAGATTTGGTCTACGATTGCAGACATGTTTACCCACAGTAAATGAAGAGCTGTCAGAATTACAGCAGTGAGGAAACGATCAGCTAGTATAACCCTTATATGGCAGCTGACCCAACTATTACAAGACAACTGGCTACCATAATCCATGACATACACTGCTTGTTGCTGATATTTATCATCCTTGTGTTATTATACAAGAATTCCTATTAAAATAGAAATAAAATATTGTATGGTATAAAACTGGCACTTTCTTGAATACTTAATGGGAAAGACCGCTGATGTCCAGGACTGCTGAACATGCTTTACATATATACAGATACATAGATACAACAGATACATAGGTACAACAGATAACGAGACCATTTGGCTAGTCTACCGCATCAGACCCGGAAGGTGAGACATCCACATTGTCATGTAGGATAACATAGTCCCTCGAGCTGAAACCAAATTTTATTGTGTCCTTTTCCAGCAACTCGACATACCTGCAAAAGAATGATAAGTGGTCTGAGAGACGCACTCATTCTTTTATCGACTGTTACCCAACGGTAGCTTTCTTATTCAGTGTTAGCTAGTGATCTCTATTAACTTCAAAGTGCCGAGAGATCTTGTTCTACTGGCGTTACTCATCAGCATCATTCTTAGTTAACAGTCACTGTTCTACTCAGTGTAACTCGGCAGTATCATTCCTATCCA
Source organism: Watersipora subatra (assembly GCF_963576615.1). Taxonomy (NCBI): domain Eukaryota; kingdom Metazoa; phylum Bryozoa; class Gymnolaemata; order Cheilostomatida; family Watersiporidae; genus Watersipora; species Watersipora subatra. The sequence goes on along the minus strand of NC_088716.1, from coordinate 63,499,045 downwards.
GTGTAACCTGGCAGTATCATTCATATCCATTGTAACCCAGCAGGATCATTCATATCCAGTGTATCCTGGCAGTATCATTCCTACCTAGTGTACCAAGCACTATCATTCATATCTAGTGTACCCCAGCAGTATCATTCATATCCAGTGTAACATGGCAGTATCATTCATATCCAGTGTAACCCAGCAGTATCATTCATATCTAGTGTAACCCAGCAGTATCATTCATATCCAGTGTAACCCAGCAGTATCATTCATATCCAGTGTAACCCAGCAGTATCATTCGTATCCAGTGTAACCCAGCAGCAGAGCTGCTCTCAAATCATGGTGATTTGAATACGTATTTGAATATTTGAAGCAAATCATTTTGTACTGATTTGACACAAATGATGATTTGATTTGAAAAGTTTTGGAAGTAACTTGACTTGATTTGAAGTTTCGGGCTGATTTGAAGACTTGATTTGAAAAATAATTCAAATCACATTGCTATTGATAGCCTTGTCTTCTGTAACCGATCGAAACATTTTTACGACATTTACGAAGTTAGCCCAAACTTTGGCAAGAAATGCACACCATCGGTACCGAGGCTAAGCAACCGCGTGTGTGTGTTCCTCTACAGAAAAAAGAAAAGGACCGCGTGTAGTGTGTGTAAAAGAAATCAACATGAGCAGCTCTGGTAAGTTGTGGAAAAGGCATGTTTGTAGTTGTGGTGCTGGCATTGAATACTTTGATGTAAATTATTTGATTGCTAGTAATTGGTTGTGACTATCCCACACTAACCTCACAATCACTAGTCAAAATAAAAATTACTTGTGCTGTGCCTACGGCATGAATGAATGAATATAGTATTATAATATATAATATTCTATACAATACTATTCCATGCCGCCGACACATTCAATATTCACAGTAATGACAATGTTCATGAATATAAATATGCATTATATTATAATTGGGTAGGATTTAATTAATAAAATAAATTAAAATTTTATTTGTTATATCAAATTTATTAGAATAATATTAAATAACATTTTGATTTAATTTATTATTTTAAATTATAAACGAATAGCATAACAATAACATTCTATCCAAGTAAGTATAATAAATGTAATATTTATATATCATACATAGTTTTAACATTACCATTTATCTATACATTATTATTATATAATTAATTATATTATATGTATAATAATATAATTAATAATATTTTATACACAGTCACTTACTTACTAAGTGATGTATAATACTTAAAATGAGATTTCGATTAAAAAGGACGATGTACAGAAAGAGGAAGTCACATGCACTCAGCAAATACAAACATGTGTTAATGAAGATAATGTGTCGCTGATTTTTTGAATAGAGCACCTTTAGCTAGTACAAGTAACTTGGATTCAGTACATCTGGAGATTGAAAAGTATATGGCAAAAAGCAGATCTTCTTGTAACACTCTAAGCTATTGGCAAGGTGAGACACAGCTACTGAGGCTTAGCAAGCTGGCGCTGAAGGTCCTTTCAGTACCAGCTTCATCAGCTCCCATAGAACGGGTTTTTAGTAAAAGTGGCTTCATCATGAGGCCACACAGGAGCTCCTTGACATCTGAAAACTTGCGCAAGCTAGTTTTTCTAAAATGCAACAAGTGTATTTAAGTAAATGTGTTAATATTATGTAACTGTTGATTATAGGCTCAATGCTTAGTTTCGTTTCCTTCAAGTTCAAGCCTCAGTAACTGAGTTTCACTTGCCAACATTTTCAGGTTTTATCTTATATTTGTATCTTATATTTTGTAACTTTAAACAAGTATCTAAAGTTGTTTTTTTAAATTTGTACATTCTTGCTTAAAAGCTTCAATAAAAGCAGTCACTGCCATGACCATAAACTGTTACATAACCCTCCACTCATTCATTGATGTATCCAGCCAATGGTATGATGTGCTTTGCCATGATGTTTTAATATACCTCGTAGAACAAAGAAAAAAACCTTATCTAGTGATGATTTTAGCATACATAATACATATAGTGGTACAGAGATACAGCTATACTATTCCTATCCATAGAACCCAAAACAGGCAGGGGGCAAACCCCCTACCCTTTCCCCCTGGTTCAGGTCCTATGGATAGGAGTACAGGCTATGCCGCTACAGCTACACTGTAGATTGATCATACTATGCAATAATTGAGCAAACAATTTGAAAGAGTATTTCAAATCATTCTCAAATGATTCAGGATTTGAATTCGTTATTGGGCTGATTTGATTTGCTTTGCTTCGAATCTGCTGACAAGGGTAGGGAATTTGATTTGATTTGTAGTTTGCCGGATATGATTTGATTTGAGTCATAAAAAAGTCATTTGAAAGCAGCTCTGCCCAGCAGTATCATTCAGATCTAATGTAACTCAGCAGTATCATTCATATCTAGTGTACCCCAGCAGTATCATTCACACCTAGTGTACTCAGCAGTATCATTCATATCCAGTTTAACCCAGCAGTATCATTCATATCCGGTGTAACCCAACAGTATCAGTCATATCTAGTGTAACCCAGCAGTGTCACTCATATCTAGTGTAACCCAGCAGTATCATTTATATCCAGTGTAACCCAGCAGTATCATTCATATCTAGTGTAACCCAACAGTATCATTCCTATTCTACGCAACCCAGCCATATTATCCCTACCCAGTTTAACCCAACAGCGTCATATCATTCCTATCCAGTGTAGCTTAACAATGCTACAGTAGACGCTCCTATAACGTATACCTATAACATAAATTCCAAATGACGTAAAAATTTTATGCAGTTTTTGCTTCGTACTCCATAAAAATTTTATATAACGTAAATTGTCAAGTAGGGGCAAGTTCTCAAATTTGATTTTAATGGCAACACATCTCGCCGCACTTGTGAGAAAACATGACATATGTATTGCGTTATATTTAGTATATATACAGCTTCCATGACATTTTAGTTTGTCGTGATAGATCATCAGACGTGTCGAAAAAACAGAGAATAGGTAGCTGCGAAATTGTGCGATCGATTGGTGCAAGTGTTACAGGGTCGATCTATCAATCTTAATGTCACGAGGTGGGAGTATCGCCAAAAGTTACCTTTAATCTTAACCTTGACCCCTGAATACAAATAGACGGTGAACAGAAAGACACCGCCTTTTTCATGGTAAAAAATATTTTGTCTTTCTTTATTGTAGATATATAAATTATTTGTTATCAGTGTTACTTTGCAGAATAGACTTTGCTGTCTAGAAAAAATAATCAAATCGTTGTAATTGTACATCGACTAGGTGCATCTCCCACCAACTTATTGTAAAATTACAGCAACCATAGTCTATAGGACCAGTGAAATTGATCAGAAAAAGGAGACAAGCTGTCGATGCCAACTAGTAATATTACAGTTACGATACAGACAACAGATACAGACAACAGATACGGACAACAGGCGACAGATACAGACAACAGAAACAGATACAGACAACAGATACAGCTCCCAAATACAAAGCTAAGTTTAGTTTTTTCTTTTTGTATAGCTAAAGGGGTGAGTTTGGAAAGATCATGAAACGGATTAGGCAGTTTACATGTATTTTACTGTTCGTATAACACAAAATCCTTATAATTTAAATGCTCTTGGAATGGATTTTTTACATTGTAGGAGCGTCTACTGTATTTCTATTCAGCATGACCCAACAGTATCCTTGCTAGCCAGTGTTACCTCGCAGTATCAATTCTATCTAGTATACCTCAACATTATTATTCCTATACAACATCACCCAACAGTATCATTCCTATCAAGTGTTACCTAACAGCTTCTTACCTTCCTACTACACTAGATGTTCACATAATGTAAACCTCCTATAACTTAAATTCCAGATAATGTAAATCGTCAAGTCGGTGCAAATTCTCAAACTCGATTTGAATAACAAAAAATCTCATAGCAGGCTTACGAATATCATTCTCTTGCGCCGCATCTGGGAGAGAAAACGACGAATAGGGAGCCTCTATTATATATACTAGTACCTTCACAGTCTAACATACCATGAGAGATCATCAGGTATGCGGATTGATCATATATACGGATGTATACACCCATAGATATGATCAATCTATGTCAATCCATGAATACGATTAAATCTTTTGACTCGGTGCATGCATGTCAATTGGTCAGGTCCATATATGTGTCCACAGATTTACATGAGCGGAAATTCAACGATGGATGGCAACTAGGTGAATTCATATTCTGAACATTGTACAAATGCTCAAATATCCTATTCCTTGTACAAATGCTCAAACATACTATACATTGTACAAATGCTCAAATATTCTATACAAAATCACTGATGTTAATAGAAAGTGAACTGTGGACTGGGGAGTTATTACTAGATACGATCATGTAGCACAGACTTGCTTGTTCCCATCATTAGTGGTGGCTAAGCAATGAATAGCTCATTCCTATTTCAACTATTAAGGCTTTTCAGGATATTGGTGAACAAGCGCACCTGTTACACTGTGACACTCCTGTTACAGGCAGACACCGGCTACTACTGCCATCTAGAAAATGAATGAACCAGTTGGGTACCTACCGTTGAGCTTCAATTTGCTTGTTGTTGACAAAAGTACCATTTGCTGAGCCAAGGTCCATGATGTATGGGCGAGTTCGCCGCCCCTTCATACCATCATCTTTCTGTAAGTGAAAAAGACTAACAACAGAGACACTCATTGACTCCGTTCTTTACTAGCTTAAGAGGAGGGTAAACCAGCGCATGCGATTAGGATATAACATTCAATGTGTGTACAGCTCCATGAAAAACCATATTTTGCAAGCAGAATAGTGGACTTATTGTATACTCAAGAGATCTAAACTGGAGGACAGCATGCTGTTTTGAGTAGTGGACTTACTGTATACTCAAGAGATCTAAACTGGAGGACAGCGTGCTGTTTTGAGTAGTGGACTTACTGTATACTCAACAGATCTAAACTGGAGAACTGCGTGCTGTTTTGAACAAGATGGATGATCAACTGGTATGTCTGCAACTTTTCGATCTCGCCCAAGGAGATAACCACTCTGTCTGTGTATATGTAAAACAGGCATCGCTGTGTCCCCTATCAAATATTGACGATAATTAGCAGGTTATTCTGCATTTTGTCGATTATTCTACAGTTGCACAACATATACAAAAGGCAGCTGCGACAGCTCACTCTTATAGTGATATAAAAGGCAGGGGTGACAACTCACCTTTGAAGTGATATTAAAGGAAGGGGAACAACTCACATTGGAAAGGATATAAAAGGCAATGTTTAGAACATATTACCTATTATATTAGGATATTTTTTATATCCTTTCAATCTCACCTTTTTAGGGAAGAATAAATAGGGGTGACAACTCACCTTTGAAGGGATATAAACGCCATTTTAATTTTGGTTTGCGGGCTTCTGGGGGCTCATTATACTTGACCACAACTCCTCTGTATGTGTTTGTGTCATCGGCAAGCTTTCCTGAAAGCCCATAGTCAGGTTTGGATTTGTCTTCTTCTCCTGTAGCAGCCGCCTGTGTTTCTAATAAACAGCCAAAGCACACGACAAAGATTATTTCTACTAGACTTACGATAACCAGCTGCAAGTACGTGCAGGTACATACATGTACTTACATCAGCCAGCCGTAAGTACGTAAATGAACGTACATGTACTTACAACAGCCAGCCATTAGTACAGTAAACATTCTTACAACGTAAACGATCCGGTCCACAAATGCCTAACCAATTCTGAAATTATACTAACTTATCGTTTTAGCCTTTCAAAAAGGAACAAAACTAAAGTTATCTTTTTAATTTAATGACTGTACAGTAACATCAACAACTGTTTTGCTTTTTCCTATCACTTTTACTTGGTTCAAAGTTCATGATTTTCGTAATTTTACATCAAGTTAAGGGAAGTGCATTACTTCAATTTCAATTTAAATCTACTTCAGAATCAAAATTTTTTTGACAGCAAGGTCTATGCTGCAAAGAAAACATTCTATATGCCTAAAATATATATCTTTACTATAATAAGAGCGGTGTCTGGCTGTCCATCCAAAGCCAGGGTTAAAAGTCAGGATAAAAGATTGCCTTCGACGAGACTCCAACTCTTGACATTTGACAGACTGACACTCTAACGCCTGCACCAATCAATGGACGACCTCCTTTGGGTTTTCTGAATAAATGTGCAGCTACTTAATATCTATGCTTTCTCGGCACACCTGACAATCTCTCACAGCATACCAGACTTCTAGGGTGCTAGTATATATACATGCTATAGAAATACCCTTAAAGGTTTACTTGCAACAAAATTCACATTACACTTATTTGGTATCAAAAGGTTCACCATGTCTTACTGTGTTGTGTTGTAGGTGCAAAGTATGTGGAAATGTGATTACAAGCTCTTAAAAGCTCCAAAACGAACAGTTAATTGCCACCATCACAAACCCGCCGTAGATTGGAATCTCTTCATTTCCATTACAGACTCAAACATTTCAGTTATTGTTTTGACACGTGATGTTATCACATGAAATTAAAGGCCAAGAAAAGGCTCAATATAAAACGTCTCGTAGCACTAGTTTACGACAAACACTTATGGATTTACCGGAAAACCCCTATCAAATATAAATGCTCGCTACTTTACAGTTTCATTTCAGCCTGGTCTAATCATCTAGTTGTAATCTGATCATGTGACCCATACTTCCTGTCAAATAGGGCAGACAATTTCTGCAGCATTTTTCGACTATCACAGGTGACCAACAGGCTCTTTATGTTTATCAGATGATGATATGCACTCCTTCAAGCTAAGGTTAAAAAAATAATCAAATTTTTTCGGTAGGTTTTGAGATATCAGTGCTCAAAGTGACAGCATTACAATGATGATGAAACAAATGCGTAAGGACAATAGACGTGGTTTTATTGAATGCGTGAAGTATATTTGTGAAAATATTTCGACGAATGAGGCTGCATGAGAGTGTAAACAGAAGCCATCGTGTTCAACTACGTTACATTTGATTGGATTCCAATCTACGGCGTTTTCGTGGATGGCTGCGATTAACTGTTCATTTTTGAGCCTTTAAGAGCTTGTTATCACCTTTCCACATATTTGGCACCTACAACACAGCAGAGTAAGACATGGTGAATCTTTTGATAATAAATAACTGTAATGTAAATTTTGTTGCAAGTCAACCTTTAAAGGTCAAGTAGCGTGGTTATTTCCAGTTTGTTTCAGTTGTGGTGGAAGCTAGCTTGGGCATGGCTCTTTTGAGGGGTGGGGGAGAAAGAGGCATGGCTCTCTTTCTCCCCACAAAAATCACATGATCTCGGGTTAGCCCGCCTCTTTACAGTGCCCAATGGCACTGTTTCGTTTTAAACAGCAAAGTTGCTGCCATGTTAAAAAGCACTGTCCTGAGTTCTGCGGCCTATACAAAGGTGCCTATACAGCTATACAAATGTACTACTCATTAAATAAAATAAATTAATGAGTAGTAATTTACATGCAATTAATATTTACTGCCAACGTGTACCGAGAAGGTCATGTAAACGTTTGTTTCTTGCGGTCACTGGAAAAAAGCGCTTCTCACCTACTAAATTTCCACACCAAAAAGGTAAGTACTTCTTATTCAATATTGTATTGTCTATAAATTGCCACACTTCCAATACATAACCCTTTTACTTGCGTCCATGTACAAATTTAGCTATCGGCCTACTGCCAGCCATTTTGTCGATGTTGCTTCATATGTATACAATATTTTTTCAATTTCAAACTCCATCTAGAACGTTTGTTTTGGTTATATATTTCATTTTGCCAACATGTTAACAAGCACTGCTATGCAAAAAATTCATTTTATCTATACTTTGTGCATTGATAAAGCGATGTGAAGCTACAAAGCTAAAACGATCCTCTACAATGTTCCTTATTCTTACAAAACTATTACTTTCACCACCATCAGAGTCAGTGCTGCTATTGCTATTTTAATTATCTGTATAATCACAAAAATCTGAATCGGCTATAATGTCATCAACATAAGAAATTGTTTTCTAACCCGATGGCGTTTTCAAAACTTGCACAAAAAATGGTTGTTTCTAAGTTAAAAATTCTCAAACAAAGATTTAAAATTAAACTTTAGGCTAATTTTATAGAGAAATCTTTGGACAACACTGTCACTACCATAAAATTCTTAGAGATCATTGGTTATGTTATCAATGAATAATAAAATTCAGTTACTAGCAATTGCTGGGAAAGTCGCAAAAATGTGTCTACAGCGGTCGACCATAGAATACGCATGAATGAGTCTACTTCAGTGAAAGGGTTGAAAACGTTGGATTTGCCACTGTTTGTGATAGTAAACATGTTCATTTCTTTCCGCAGCTGAGTTACTTTTACTTTTTTCCCAGCTACGAGTACTACAGAACTACAGAACTTGCACGAGTACTGCTACTGCATTTTACTTACTAAATTTCTACATCGAAAATGTAAGTACTTCTTATTCAATGTTCTATTGCCTATGAGTTGCCACACCTCCACTACTTAAAACGTTGGATTTGCAACCGTTCGTGATAGTAAGCGTGTTCATTTCCTTCCGCAGCTGACTTACTTTCACTTTTTTTCCAGCTACGAGTACCACAGAACTACAGCTACTACAGAACTTGCACGGGCACTCCGAGCCTGGCGATAGGCGACGGTGAGAAAAAAGCGAGCAGCGTATATTACAAAAAAGCACACCATCTCATTCACTTTTAGAAACGCTTGAAGCAGTACAACGCCTCCCAAAAAGCCTACTGCCCAAACACAAGAACAGATTGATTCCTGTAGAGAAAGAGACTGAATTCGCAAAGCAGCAGCTAAACGAGCAAAAACTGCAGAGCAAACACAGCTATGCCTACAACGAAACAGAATAGCTACTGCATCTGCTAGAGGTGCAGAAACTGCAGAGCAAACACAGCTACGCCTACAACGAAACAGAGTAGCAGCTGCTAGAAGAGTAAAAACCGCTGAAAAAACACAGGTACATTGAGAGCAGGCCAGAATAGATGCTGCAGCTGCTAAAAGTGCAGAGACTACTGAGCTGACCCAGCAGCGACTCATACGGCTCAGAGCAGCCGATACAGCGGCCAGACATGCAGAAACCTCCGAGCAGATGCAGCAGCGACAAGAACATGATGCACTAGCTACAACAGCTGCTCGGCAAGCTGAATTTTCAGAGCAAATGAAACGGCGACAACAGCAAGATGCACTAACTACAGCAGCTGCTATCAGGCGCCATGTATGGGCAGAAAACTTCGCACTTGAATACAGTCCTGCAACACAGTATAGGGCTGAATTTTTCTATGGGACGAATGTCCAAAAATGCTCCAGATGTAATGCCTTATGTTGGAAAGGCGAGAGGCCATATATGTAGTTTATATAGTAGATTTTATTGATAATACATTTTATCAACACAACCACATTACTGCTGCACAGTTTGTATATACCATGTCAAAACACAGGCTATAGACGAAGAACTGGTGAGTCATGATTGGTGTTTTAAGCATGTAGAAGTCTCAATTCAATAAATGCTGGCGATAGCTTAGTGCAATAGCAAAATATTTTCTAGAATTTCCTAAAGTATGTAAATCTTTTCAATACTGCCAGTTTGAAAAACTTCAGTTTGCCTAGCAATCTCAATTTCATTATCAGTTGTGTACAGAATTAGGACAACTCCATATTGAGTTATATACCAAATTCGAGTCACAGAAGCATGACCAGCCGAGCTGGAAAGGGCGAAGCACATATAAGGAGCCCAGATGAGCAGGAGAAAGCAGAGTACCTGAAAGTCTCATCCCTTGCAATTAATTGTACGCGCAACCTTGACTGCATTGTTATATGTTCGAGAAATATATACACTTATCGCCTTGCACTCTATTGGTTTGTTTTCTTCTGGAGCTAGTAGAGCAACTCAGTTGATTCTTTTACACAACCATGAACCCTCTCTGATTAGATAAAATGGTTAACATGTCCAGTTGATGCTCAAGCATGGAGAAAGAAGACATACATATATATATATTTTTTCTCAGTGTTGGCATGTTGCCAAAATTATCAACAGGCAATGTCCCAGGCTAATAGCAAGTGGCAGACAACTCTCATTGTTTATAAGGTGATTTTAATACACGGACAACGCCGGGTAGCACAGCTAGTATATATTATATCTCAGTGTTTGTAGTCCGAATGTCCAGTTATAGCGACTAAGTTTTAGGAGCGAAACATCTGCAAGCAGTGGATTTGATCTCTATACCTCCAGTTCTGCAGATAGGCGTAGTATCCATTACACTATGCATCCAACTGACAATACTAATGAATAATTGTCCACATGTTTATTAAAATACACATGCTTAAACGCTTGCAAGAACACTGTTGGTTACTACTAGCACGCTTGTAGACAATGTAGACAACGCTTGTGAGTGCAATGTAACAATTATAAACACAATTATAAGCGCAGGCTGGCTTCAGACACGGATGACATCATAGGAAAGATTTAAGCCAGCTTATGTTACTAGCTTAAGTTACTCAAATTGATTGGGTGATTATTTTAATCCCGTGCAACGGCAAGCAATCATTTAGTATAGTTATATAAGTAGGTGTGAGGTGAGTTATTTAACTTTTGACTCCAACTTTTGGTACTCTTCTGTGCTGCACACGAATATGTATGAATTAGCTCTCCAATTGATTGAGCTTTTTAACAAATCGGGTCTAATTTGACAGTGGCACTTATATTAAGCGCTAAGTTAAATTTCTAAAAACCAAATTTTGAATCTTTAACCTGTCAAATAAATCTTTGGGAACTTGTAAGTTTATTGTACTGCAGCACACTATTAGCTATCAACTCAATTTCTTCATTTTATAAACTAGTAAAACTACCATACACAAATATAATATTGTATATATTATAGTACAAAACAAAAATTTAATGATTTGTTTGAGCTCAGCCAAACAATTCTGTCTGTACAACATTAACGATGTGATTGCACCATTGAAGTCATTTAAACGAAATTAAGAACAATATAAGGCTAGAACATCAGCTACAATTTGATGTTAGTTTTGTCGTTGTAGACCAGCCCAATCCAGAGATATAAGCGTTTGAATGAAATCATTCTTTGAAATGCTCAGATTCAAGCGGGTGCTGTATTTGTGACATATATAGTGAGCGTATATGAACAAGTCCGTAAGTGATAAATATGCTATCTCTTTTTTAGCCAATCATCAGCGCGAAAGTTATATATAGGTCATAATAATGATATCGCTAGTAAAACGCATTGACCGTGATATCAAAGATTCTCGTCGTTAGGAAAGTTATTGAATTATTAGATCGAGCATGCTGCGTCGACTCATTTTATTGACGAACAGAATTTTAACAATGCTTCCAACTCTATCGAAGGTGACTCAAAGTTTTCTGAGCATCAGGTGGTTAAAAATTGGGGCAGACAGCTTATAGTTAAAGCTGACAGGCGTCAGCAGCATTATGCTGCAGAGGAAGATAGGAGAATGGTGGTAAATCTATCATCAACTTTGAGTCTCCTATATATATACTAAACTAAAGGTAATAATTTTACTACCACTCATGAATACATTTACTAATTAATAAGATAACTTTTTGCTATCACAAATCACCGTTTCATAACTTTTTATCGTTTCGTCTAGCTATAATATATGCTTCAAATTTTTTTTGACAGTTTTAGTAAGTAAATTAGATTTATGATAAGAATTTATGTTCACTTATCACTTGTAGAAAGTAAGAACAATGAACTGATCAATGTTCGTCTTTAACTGACAGAAACAAAGTTTTGAATTGTTGGCTTGGCGTACTTATGCTTTTATTAAACATTCGTTCATTTTGTAATTTTACACTCTCAATCTATCCAACTCCCAAATTGAAAGCTATCAATAGATACACGTTAGAACGACATACTTATGAATGATATATATTTATTACATTTGTTTTATTGATTACAGGATGTTTACGTGGCGTCACCAATGGAGCAGTTGTGTCAGTGTGGAAACTGTCATACACGGGAAAGAGAGAAATGATTACGTGCAGCACAAACTATGATATGTGGCATTCTGTTTCTCAGACTGGTCTCAAGTGTGTTGCAGAAGGGCTGGAGATTACAGACCTTATAAAACCAGGTCCATTAAGAGTGGCCTGCTATAACTACCGTCTCTACCATGGTAGGTTTCTTAGCTAATTGTATTTTTATTGCTGATAATTTTACTAGATGTCATATCACTTCCAAGAGACACTCAATAAGTTATCTAATGATAATAAAAGTTTAATATTTTCTTAGTACCCAAGTATCCAGCTGCAGAGTGTCTGAAACCATCTGAAAGGCTTACAGAGGAAATCATGCACCTACAGATTATTGGTATTTTGGACATACTCAGAAGGACTTACAAAAGCAGAGTGGTGGCCACTACCAACCTGCGTATACAACATGGTGAGAGCTACATATCTTAGGTCCAAAGATGAAGAGTAATATCCAGATATGATACATACAGAGTTTGAGCTTACTGCAGGAGAGTGATTCGTCCTATTATATGAGCTGTAACTATGTGAGTGGCCATGACTTGGATGGATGTTTTTAATGCAAACATTTTGCTGAGATGAAAATTTTTGGCTTGTAAAAATTATATAATAAAATAATGTTGAGGATGATGCTAAACAAGATTTTGCAGAACATATTGAATACATCAAAGCCCCGTTGCCACCTGTGTTGAAATCACGTCTGATAGATAGATTTATGAAATGCAATAAGAGCTGTATTGACATGTACTTTTGTATAGCTCGACCATTTGTTTAGTACTTGAATCAACTAATCAAATGTGACCAGTGAATTCTATTCTACAAATTAATACCAATAATGACTCGATAACGTTGACAGTCGACTACACACTGGTTTCACCACATGTTCTTTTCAAAGACGCAGCTAACTTATTTTACTTACGGTAGTAAGAAACTAGTTTTCGGTGTGGGCAATGATATACAGCCCCAGGATAGGCGACGAGCATAATGTGGGCGGGGCTTTTGGGAGGCTGTATATAATTAGTGTGGGTAGCGATGGAACTGTGCCGATACAAAGACCTTATTCTACATAGTTTGCTTGACAGAACTACCGTAGACCGGTAGAATTGGTAGTCGGTACTCAGATGTTTACACAGCATTCAGAAAAAATCAATATGACAAGTTTTTAATTTTCCTTGTTTGAGGCGTTTGAGACATGGGTAATAATGTATCTGTAGCTAGATTTAAAATTTTCTTTTAGCCAACACGAGCAAATACAAGATAAAATATATGCCAATAGAGCCGCGTAGGACTAGACCTTTATCGCAATAGCCGATGTGAATACGAGAGATAGAGACAGGTTGTATCACACGTTACATCATTTTGGGAAAGTCTGGGCATGTTTTTTTGGCCTGAGTGTTTTTATCGCGATCAAATTTTGTCGATTTTAATCTTCAAATATCTTGCCAATGAGATCGCCTAACACAACAAACAACATATCAACTGATAGACAAAGAAAAATACTTTCTTTTACAATCAACTCAAATTTTACACAACCACATCTTTAAGGAGATATTGAGCAGCCAGCCGAGTGAACAACCTTTTGAGATCCATAAAAGACTCGATTGAGTAGAGGAGGTCGAATGAGTCGAGTTCGCTGAGCCAGCTCCTATCTCTTGCTCAATTGAGGCCATGCCGACTGGAGAGCCGACCACGACTCGGTTCCGGCAGCTACGTGTAGAGTTGAAGAAGCTGCCTGCCGAGCCAGCCAAGGACACAATCCGGAGAGAGCTCTCTATTAGTGGCACCACCTGGCCAAAGGTGACCGAGGCAGTGCTGAAACAGCTTGGCACGTGCAGACTGAGTTGCATCACCACCAGCATTCAGGCTAGGCAACATGTGCTACAGCACTTCGTCATCTACGTGTGTCCCTGCCAATGGCAACACGTTTCCCCTGATCAAGCGATATCACACCGAGAGGCACATGTGGGTGGCGAGTGCCGGTAGATACGAAAAGCCGAACGCACTGAATGACTGAACAGACCGAATATCTTTTGGGAGTTGGCCTCCCTCAACTATTATTTATAAATCAATTATTATCTATAAATAATATTGATTGCATGCTTCATATGATTATAATAAATATTACTATATATAGAAATAAATATATTCATTTCCAATTGAATAAAGAAACAATTTTGGCTAGTTATTTAGCTACTAGTTTACCAATGGTTAACAATACTACTGAACAAATAAAACCTTTTGCTTCTACTAGGCATTTCCCTTTATCTGTCAAAGGTAAGGCAAATACTGATTGGACTAGTGACAGCAAAAATACTTCGATTAAATATGTAATATTTTTATTCACAGCGTGCTTCACTGGCACGAAAACAATCAACAGCCTCTAAAATGTTTCTACGGAATTCATTGAGCTATTTATTTATAGAAGTTTGAGTTACGCACCCTTAATCTTAAATAGTCACACAAAAGGGCAACTCCCAAAATATTCGGTCTGTTCAGTCATTCAGTGCGTTCGGCTTTTCGTATCTACCGGGCGAGTGCAGGAGTGTAGTCTACATCATATGATGAAGTCGAGTGATCTATCTTCCTGCAGATAAGAGGATGGCTTGCCGACCTTCCCATAAAGCTGTGTAAGTCTACACTGACCAGGTGCAGTAATGAATTTATTAACCCTTTGCCAGAATCAGTGGGTTAATTGTTTTAAAAGAAATTTGCGTTGTTTGGTTTTCACTATTTTGGTCAACTCAAAAAACTGTTTGCTTTGTACTTGAATCAACTAATCAAATGTGGCCAGTAAATTTTTTTCTACTAATTGATGCTAATAATGACTAGATAACGTTGACTATACATGACTTTTTAGGGATGCAGTTGTTTTGCCATATATTCGAACACAATCTTTTTAAAGATGCGGCTTGCTTATTTTATCTAGTAACTAGTTTCTGGTGTGGGTCGCAACTGAGAACTTCGCTGACACAAAGGCCGCAATGAAATAAGTTAATTCGACAACCTAATTACTGTAGACTGACGAAATCGTAGTCGGTACTCAGATGTTTACACAGCATTTATAGGAAACTAATATGACAAATTTTCAATTAATCTTATTTGAGACATTTGAAACATTTATAATAATGTATCTGTAGCTAGAATTAAAATTTTATTCGAAAAATCATGAGCAAATACAAAATAAAATATATGACAATTATAGAGTCGCGTAGGACTAGACTTTTATCGCGACAGATGATATGAATACAAGAGATAGAGACAGGCTAGACTTTTATCGCAATAGCTGATGTGAATACAAGAGATAGAGACAAGCTGTCTCACTATATACATCATTTTGGGCAAGTCTGGGCACATCTTTTATTTCTGAGCGCTTTTACCGCGATCAATTTTTGTCGATTTTAATCTTCAGATATCTTGACAATGGGAACTAAAGCAACAAACAACATCTTAAATGATAGAAAAACATCGATACTTTTTGTTGAAATCAACAAAATTTGGGTGCAATCACATCTTTAAGCATAGACTACCGGTAATGAAATAATTTTAATAGGGGTTTGTTTACTTTTTGTACTTGCTCCACCATCGTTTGGTAAGGTTATGTTGAAATCTGACAAACACAACAAAATTTAAAAATAAATCTATGGATATTAAATGTATTGGCAGTGCAAGTGTTTCATTTTCAGAAAGGTTTCTAGGAAAAGCATATTATATGCAAGTTAAAATTCGGTATTCCTATCTATATGGTATTAGAGCACACATCTCTAACACTGCAATGATGAAAGTTGGATGTCGAAGTTGACAAAATCTTCAACAATAGAGAAGAAATGGCAGCAATACTTGCTCTCAGTTGTGTAAGACTCACCCTGCTCTGGTTTCCCATATTTAAATTTAGAATCATCCACATCTTCCTGCCGTCTCTTCCTCTTGTCCCTCATTCTTTGCCCCTCATTCCTCCTTCTCTCGTGTCTGTAGCTGTAAAATTAAAAGAAACAATCTTGAAATGATGACGGTAAATGATGTCTTTCTGTAATTGCAGACAATCCACATCATCTATTACGTATCAAGCATGGTTAGCCCAGAAGAAATAAAAAATATCCAAAATTATTTAGACTGTAAGACAGAGAACATTCTTGTTGGGGATAATTCCTGGAGGTGACAGCTGTCAGTACCCGTGAGAACAGTTACCTAGGGGATGCCATATTAATGTAGTCCTCGAAGGGTACAATCTGATGGCATGAGTTTGAGCTCTTATAAATTATGCCTATTATTTGTATAGTCAATTCATCACTCTCATTACCCTCGTCTATTCTTCACAGCAAACCAGCCCTTCCCACCTCTACACCAACTACTTGCACAGCCAACCTGTCCTTATCATCTTTATGTCTGTCCTCACGCCTGCCCTCATGTCTGTCCTCATGTCTGACCTCACGCCTGCCCTCATGTCTGTCCTCGGTCCTCTGACTATGGTGTCTATCAGGAGACACTTTCTCACGCTTGATCGCTCTCTCTGGTGATTCTCTTTCCCATTTTGTCCGTCTTTCTGGAGTTATCCTTTCTTTTTTAATCGATTTCTCAGGAGTTAGTTTTTCTCTTTTCATATGTTTAGAATGGCTGTGAACAATTTTGCTTCTCCTTTCACTTCTATCCTATAACAAAGCTTGTGAATCATTAAAAATATAGCAAAAATTACAAATAGCAAATTTTGGATACAGATCAGCATATTGAAGGAATACCTTTGACAAGCAAATCATTTAAGGAATACCTCTGAGACAACTATACCATTCAAGGAATACCTCTGAGACAACTATACCATGTAAGGAATACCTCTGAGACAACTATACCATTTAAAGAATACCTCTGAGACAACTATACCATTTAAAGAATACCTCTGAGACAACTACACCATTCAAGGAATACCCCTGAGACAACTATACCATTTAAGGAATACCTCTGAGACAACTATACCATTTTAGGAACACCTCTGAGACAACTATACCATTCAAGGAATACCCCTGAGACAACTATACCATTTAAGGAATACCTCTGAGACTACTATACCATTTAAGGAAGACCTCTGAGACAACTATACCATTTAAGGAAGACCCCTGAGACAACTATACCATTTAAGGAATACCTCTGAGACTACTATACCATTTAAGGAAGACCTCTGAGACAACTATACCATTTAAGGAAGACCCCTGAGACAACTATACCATTCAAGGAATACCTCTGAGACAATTATACCATTTAAGGAATACCTCTGAGACAACTATACCATTTAAGGAATACCTCTGAGACTACTATACCATTTAAGGAAGACCTCTGAGATGACTAGATCAGTTAAGGAAAACATCTGACACAACTAGATCATTTAACTCTTTCGCTACCCAATTGATTTTTTACCGGAACATAATTGCATATTTGGTACAACCTAACATTTGACTGAGGCGCATATAACTGTTATAATTTCTGAATCACACGAACTATAAAGATATTTTGATACCAAATTAATCAGCATAAACTTTGACATCAGTTGATGCCATAGAAATACTAGGTATGTGATGCAGAATGAGTTCGGACACTTTTTCAGCCATTCTCACTACTGCCATGAGCATGTCCGAGTCAGATGAGTTATCAATATATTATAACAGCTTACAGCAATATTATTACTGCTAAAAATAAACAAATCCCTCTCAGTAGTACTGGTGTTCAATAAAAAATGACCTAAAGTCCACTGACCTACAATTAGAGAAAGCCTGTAGTTAGAGTGTGTCTGACATGACTGGTCAATGTTAAAAAAAGTGGAATAAAAAAATTTAGTTTTTGCAAAGCGAAACTACCCTCAGGATAGGTTGTAAACATGTTCTCTATTGGCTCAACGCATGCAGATAATTGTGAATGATAATTGATATACTAAGTGATAAGCCATCACTTAGGTATACGCATGGCAACTACAGTGTTCCAATTCTCCTAGCTAACATGCATTTGAGCCTGTATGTTTCAGATAAACCAAGTTGGACTGAAATATTACATAAACATAATTTCAATATGATGACCGTGATTGACATGATTCAGAAAAAGGTGCATATAAACATTAAACCATCTTAAGACTAAGTCTCTTACCACTGAGCGACTCCTTGATCGGCTTGTAGGTCGCTTCTCTCGATATCGATGGGTACTCTTATGATCCGATGGCATACTTTGTGTAAATGAGCGAGACTTGTCGCAGAAAAGGGCATTCTGAAAGTTTTTCAAAATAAACATATAGGCCTATATAAATTTAGCAATACAAATTCAGGCTAATAGTCCTGTTGACCAGACAAATAAGCTTATTATAAAGAATTTAGCAAAAAGGTTAAACTTATAAATTAACTTAGTGGATGAGTCGCTTTTAATCAGGATCCATACACTTTGTGTTCTTGTAGCATAGTAAACCCAAAACTTTAGTACTCTTAGCTAGAGACATGAGTAATTCAAGCCCTAATACAAAGGCGGCACCACCACTTTATACGAACATGTAAGATTTTACATCGACAATTTTCAAAGCCTATACTTGTAGGTAAATTGTAAATATACACCTAGCAGTGTACTTCACTCCACACTGCTTGAGATGTTTTTCTTAAAACAACTTAGGAACAAAACATTTTTTGGATTCACTTCAGTTTTACTTGAGTGCTAAATAGCATGCCTATCCCACAAGCCAACATGTTATTTATAATGTGTCTATCCCATTTAAGATTACAACTAAGTTCAATGCCTAGATATGAACGCGAATTTACATTTTTAAGCCTTACATTATGTAAGTAAAATTCCTGTTGAGAATTTGTTTCTCCCACAGAAAGCCCAGAACATTTTGAGGAATTGAAAGACAACTGCCAATCACAGGCCCAAGATTGCAGGTTATTGAGGTCATTTTGTAAAACTAACGAATTTGCACTAGTATTGTACAGCAAGGCGTCATCCGCGAACAACCGACATTCGGAGGTAATTTGCGAAAGCAGGTAATTGATATATAACAAAAAGAGAAGCGGACCCAAGAGTGAACCTTGAGGCACACCAGACAAAATATCACAGCAAGAAGACTCTTTTCGATCGATCACGACTACCTGCATGTGATTTGTGAGAAAGTTCTCAACCCAGTGGATAATCTGTGAATTTATGCCTGTTATAGATTTAGTTTAGTTATTAGTTTAGAGGTTATATTGTGACTTCCGGGAGACCGTGAGACAACCTCAATGGCGGATGCTGCTTGAGTTATAACTTACATAAATAAATCCTAATAAATACTTGTTTATACCTGACATCTGATCCTGTAATTAATCAAAACTAAAACATGGCGCTGCGAGTAGGGTCAGCAAGCACCTTATGATTGATGTGAACTGTCAGGAGTGAGACATTGTCTCAACAAAGCGTGCTACAGGCAAATCAGTCTATCAATGGAATATTGATCTGACTTTAAACCTCTCAGATAAGTGCAGTATAGTAACCATATAGTATTCTTCAATCTACAGAAATTATGCCAGCAGTAAAATCTCCCAGTGAACTGGATTTCACTAATGCCAGTGAAATGTGGCCTGAGTGGAAAAAGCGTTTTGCCAGATATAGGAGTGCAGCTGACATTGATGCCAAAACAGCCCAGAAACAAGTGGACATACTCATTTTTGTAATGGGGGAAGAAGCTGAAAAAATACTCCCTTTGCTAACAGTAGCACCTGATACTAGTGGTGTTGTATTGTAGTTGTTGTATTGTATTATCACAATAAGTGTTGTATCACAGAAAACACAGCTAACAGGTAAGAAGCACATAAAGGAACTGACTTAGTTAGCAAGCCCATAGCTATGGGTTATTAGACAATTATGCGATTATAGCACAGCTAAAAGAAAGCTGACTGCACAGCTAATATGTAACACATCTCCCTCACTATTCGGAGTTTATGGTTAGTCATGACCTTGTTAGAACTTAGAACTGTCATAGTAATCAGGTCGTCTTCTATTACGAGTAGGATATCTGGGACTTTGTACTGGCCTCTCATCAGGTACAGATTGGGCAGGTTGGATGTTAAGATCATTTGAAGCTGTGATGATATTGTCATTGGTCGATGTATCATTAACTTGAAGTCTAGCTTGTAGCTGATTGGCATGTCGTCTCCATACACCACGGTCTGTTCGCACAGCATACAGTATGTTACCCAGCTTGTTAATTATCGTTCCAGGTATCCACTTAGGTCCAGAGCTATAGTTCCTTGCATAAACCAAAGAGTCTACTTCATACCGTGATGATGTAGAAGATGCTTGACCTGGTGAAAGAGTTTTCTTGTTCTGAATTGGTTTCAGCAAGGTCAGAGTATTTCTCGGCTGTCGTCCATGTAGAACTTCAGCAGGTGATTTCCAGTTCAAAGAGGGATGAGGTAAACATCTGTAAGTGGTTAAAAACAGTTGTAGGGCAGTCTTGATTTTCTCCCCTCCTGCACAATTCTTCTCTACAGATTGCTTAAGAGTCTGGACAAATCTCTCCGCTTCTCCATTCGATGCAGGATGGAATGCGGGAGATGTTATATGTTTAATGCCATGCATGGTGCAGAACTGGTCAAATTCATTTGACACGAATTGTGGGCCGTTGTCTGTAACAATAGTCCGAGGAAGACCTTCATGTACAAAGATCTGTCGTAGCACGCCAATTGTGTCCTTAGAAGTAGTTTTTCCTACATCTAGCATAGCAACGTACGGATATCGGGAATGTGCATCTACACAAACCAACCACATCTGACCTTTGAAAGGTCCTGCATAATCCAAATGAATTCGTTCCCATGGTAGTTGGGTGGACGGCCAACTTTGGTAAGTCTTGGCTGGGTCATTAGCACAGATTCGGCAAGGTTCACAAGCTTTGATTAGCTGTTCTATGTCTGCATTGATGCTAGGCCACCATGCGTATCGACGAGCAAGCTGTTTTACTCTTTCTACACCCCAGTGTGATGTATGCAGCAAGTCTAACACTTTACTCTTCAGAGCCTGTGGAATGACTACTCTAGTAGTGCCATCACGTTGCAAAAGCACAGCCTCCCCATGAACAAAAAGAGACTCCCTCATATTCCAATATGGCCGCAAATGTTCATAGCTAGCTGTAAGCTTACTGGGCCAAAGGCCATTCAGTATCCACTCTTTCACTATCTGTAGTGATGTGTCTTTCATGGTTTCTTGTTTAACAGCCTCATCGTCAAGGGGACCATGATCGAGCTCCTCTTGTATAGTGTGTGAGACCTCAATGCTCTCCTTCTCTTCATCATGGTCAAACTTCGGGTCTGCCCCTATAGGTAACCTGGACAAGCCATCTGCATTGCCGTGCTGTGCTGTAGGTTTGTATCTGATGTCATACTGATAAGCCATCAGTGTGAGGGCCCATCT
The DNA here is from genome assembly GCF_963576615.1 of Watersipora subatra. NCBI lineage: Eukaryota > Metazoa > Bryozoa > Gymnolaemata > Cheilostomatida > Watersiporidae > Watersipora > Watersipora subatra. The sequence goes on along the minus strand of NC_088716.1, from coordinate 63,477,573 downwards.
CTGCAGTCGCTGAGCTGTTAAAACGGGGATATTCTTTTCTGGTGAAAACATGGCAACCAGGGGTTTATGATCAGTAATGAGCGTGAAACGTCTCCCATATAGATACTGTCTAAACTTAGTCACTCCATAGATGATAGAAAGCGCTTCTTTCTCTATCTGTGAGTAATTCTTTTGGTGCACGCTCAATGTCTTTGATGCATGTGCTAGTGGTCTTTCAGCTCCATTTTCCTCTTGTAGGAGTACTGCCCCAATTCCATAGTTAGATGCGTCTGTTGCTAGAACCAGCGGTTTACTCTGGTCAAAATGGGTAAGTTTGGTAGCCTTGATGACACTTTCTTTAAGAACATGGAAGGCCTTGTCACACTCGTCAGTCCAGTCAAACTCGACATTTTCACGAAGAAACTTGTAGAGGGGGGCTGCTTTGCTAGACAGGTCAGCAATGTATGAGCCATAATAGTTGATCTTGCCCAAAAACGCCTGTAGCTGTTGTAAGTTCTGTGGTCGTGGAAGCTGTTCAATAGCCTCTATTGCAGAATTCGAGGGAGTCTTGCCGTTCTTGTCTATTATGTGACCTAGGTATTCAACAGCATTCTTAAAGAATTCGCATTTCTCTCTTTGTATGCGGAGCCCATACTCCTGTAGTCTAGCTAAGAGTTTGTCGAGGTTAGACCAGTGCTCACTCTCACTGCTACCAGTGACAATCAGATCATCCAAGTATGCTGCAACTCCAGGTAAGTCAGCAATCATTGAGTCCATGCATCGCTGAAACTGTGCAGGGCTTGATGCCAATCCAAAACACATCCTGTTGTAGCGAAACAAACCACATTGAGTGTTGATGACACACAACTTCTTTGCATTATCATCTAACTCTAGTTGCAAGTAGGCATCTGCCAGGTCTATCTTGGAAAAGTGTACCCCGCCTCTCAACTTCTCTAGCAACTCTTCAAGGCTTGGTAATGGGTGTTGATCAATTGATATTTGTTGGTTCAACATCTTGAAATCACCACATATACGCACTCTTCCATTTGGTTTGGAAACTGCTACTATTGGAGCAGCATAATCACTAAAGTCCACATGTTCCAAAACACCAGCTTTAACTAATCGATCTAGCTCTTCTTTTACAGCTTGGCGTCTAGAGAATGGCACTACACGAGGTTTAGAAAAGCTTGGTGTGCTTCCTGGTTTCAAGCGTACTGGTACTTTTACCTTTTTACATCGGCCAAGACCTGTCTTGAAGACATCAGAGTACTTAGAGGAGAGTGCAGCGATTTTGTCCCTAAATCCAATAGGGTTACTTCCTGTGACAGTACAGGTAACATCACAACTACCCTGTGTCAATATAGCTAGCCCCTGCTGAGAGAGACCGAATTTGTCACTCCAATCTAGACCAAAAAGGTTTGAGCCTTGTGTTGTGTTTACAACAAGAAGTTTGAGATTTTGTTTTTCCACATCTCCTACCTTCACACTAACTGAACATTGTCCTTTAATCTGTAACTCACTCTGCCCATATGCTTTAAGATGGGTACTGACAGGTAAGAGGGGGGGTGATCCAAGACTTCGGTAGCCTTGCAAATCAACTATAGAGCAAGTAGCTCCTGTGTCCCATTGAAACATTGCATCATGACCATTGACAACAGTTTTGATCCAAACCTTTCTATTGACTCGTTGGAAAAGATTATCTGAAACTGCATGTACTGAATGATAAGGTTCATTTGCATCAGTGAGCACACTTAACACAGAGTTTTCAACTGTCCTAGCAGACTGTTCTGTCTGACTTTGTGCTGCTGTCTTAGCCATACAGACAGCCTCAATGTGACCTTTGACCTCACATTTCCTGCAGACAAATGCTCTGCAGGGACAATTTTTTCTGTCATGTTTAATGTAACAGCTAGGGCAAGACTTCAACATACCTGTGTTCTGTGCATTAGCTTGTTGCTTTCCAATGGTTTGTTGACCTCGGCGTGATCTTTGCTTGTACTGACCTGACATTTTGTTTACTGTGTCTTCGATAGCTGGAGAAGTTGTCTCCCCCTTGAGAATTTTATCGGTCTCCGTTGTCTTGATGAATGCTGTAGCCTTCTTAAGAACATCATTAAGAGAGGGATCAGCATCAAGTAAACACTGGCGACGTACATCAGCATGTGGCGTCTCTTTAATGATTATGTCACGAATTTGTTCATCAACATAACTAGTGCCACAGCCTGTGCTTTTGCACGTGAAAGCACAGTGCCGTGCGAGTCCACGAAGTTCTGCAGCCCAATCAACATAGGACTGACCAGTCTTCATCTTACATTGAGAAAATTCAAATCTTGCTGCCTGAACATGTATGGTATCTGCAAAGTGTTCATTAAGTTTCTCCGACAACTCAGTAAATGACTTGCTTGTAATATCCTCTGCGCCAAATAAGTTTGACAACAAGTCGTATGTCTCAGCTCCTACCCAAGATAGTAAGCATGCTCGTTTCTGACTGTCATCTACCACCCGATACACATTAAAGTGCTGATTGAAACGTTGAAGGTACTGGTTCCATTTTTCTTTACCCCTGTCGTATGCTTCAAACTTGGGTATGGCGACAGCTACTGGTATTGATGCAGCACTATCACTCTTGGTAGCTTCAAACAAGGAGATAAACTGCTTCTGTAGATCAGCGTTTTGCTGCTGGAACTGTTGTTGCTGTTTCTGCATAGCATCGATCAAAGCTTTTATGTTAGGATCCATAGCAAGACAATAGAAAAAATGCTGGCTGTGAGTCCACAATGTTCGTTCCTGACACCAGTTGTTGTATTGTAGTTGTTGTATTGTATTATCACAATAAGTGTTGTATCACAGAAAACACAGCTAACAGGTAAGAAGCACATAAAGGAACTGACTTAGTTAGCAAGCCCATAGCTATGGGTTATTAGACAATTATGCGATTATAGCACAGCTAAAAGAAAGCTGACTGCACAGCTAATATGTAACAAGTGGTACACCTGCGAATACATTGTATGCCAGAACATTAGCTGCGTTTGATGCATATTTCCAACCCAGAGACTGCTCACTACACTACAGTATACTGTTTTCTAACCGTGTTCAGGGTAATCATGAATCTAATGAGGAATACATTAGGGCGCTATATGAGTTAGTCACCAAATGTAATTGGGGAGATGAACAACAAGTGTCTATGTTGAGAACAAGAATCTTGGCTGGTATGAAAGATAAAGAGTTATCCAGGGAGTTGCAATTAGATGACCGTGTGACTTTAGATGCAATTAAATCAAAAATGAGGGCCAAAGAAATAATTCTCAAGCATCAGAGAGAGGAAGTAGATGGGCTAGGCAGCTCTAGCAGCTCAGCAGTAAATTCAGTAGGCTTAGGTGCTGAAGGAGGAGTGGCACCAGTGAATGCAATAAACCGAAAGTGGAGAGGTCAAACGACACCTCATTCTGACAAAAAACTGGTTTCTGACTGTAAATATTGTGGGGGTAGCCATGCACAAGGCCGGTGTCCCGCGTATGGAAAGCGGTGTAACACATGCAATCTATTCAAACATTTTGCCCGAGCGTGCAAACAAGGCCGAGGACAGAGAAGTGACAATTCTCTAAAAACTTTATCTGTAGAAGTAGATTTTCAATGGGAGGGTAATGCGTATGGAAAGCATCAGGCACTGGCGGTGTCTGTAGGAAACCCAGACTCTGAAGAAGAGAGTGACATTGAATTTTCAGTTTTTAGTGTTAACAGGGGTAATGGGGGTTGGTTCTTAGATATTTCTATTGTGAACAAAATTGTAAAATGTCAAGTTGACACGGGGGCCCAGGTAAGCATTATGGACATCTCTACTTTGAAGAGTTTGGGGGTTAGTCGCATCAAGAGCACTAGGATTTCACTACTGGGTTTTGGGGGCCAACAAATTCGGCCACTCGGTAAAGTCTCATTGCGGGTGACAATCAATAAAAGGGCATGCGAAACGATGTTTTATGTAGTTGATGGTTCAGCGCATCAGGGGACTCTGTTGGGATTACCTGCCATCAAGGATTTGGGGCTCATACCGGGTGTAAATGTAGCAAACGAGCTGTCAATCAGCAATGCCGGTTCTAAAAAATGTGAAGACATTGTGAAAAGTTATGAGAGTGTTTTCCAAGGTTTGGGTAAGCTTCAAAACGAAATCAAGTTTCAGTTAAAGCCCTCAGCTGTGCCTAAAGCAGTAGCACCTAGAACAATACCACAGGGTATTAGACAAAAGTTCAAAGATGAATTGAACAAACTGGAAAATGATGGTATCATATGTAGGGATGACGAGCCCTCCGAGTGGCTAAGTCCAACAGTAACTATTAGAAAACCAAATGATAAGATCAGAATATGCTTGGATCCACAGTACTTAAATACTCAATTGATCAGAACACAGTGTCTCATTAGTACCAGCACAGAGATATTTGCTCGTCTACATGGGGCTAAGTATTTCAGTTGTTTAGATGGGAAGCAAGGCTTCCACCAGTTGCCGTTGACTTATGAGCCTTCGAGGCTCACCTGTTTCGTCACACCATACGGTAAGTTTAGATACCTCAGATGCCCTATGGGTATATGTAATGCACCTGAGCTATTTCATGCCAAAATGGTTGACATGTTACAAGGCATTGAGAGAGTAGAGGTATATATCGATGATATTTTGATCCATGCCAAAACGTTAGAGCAGCATAATGATAGGCTACGCCAAGTTTTAGAGAGATGTAAAAGCGCTAGCCTAACCCTAAACAAAGAGAAAAGTGTTTTTGGACAGCAAGTGGTGACTTTTCTAGGTCATGAGTTATCCGAACACGGCGTCTGACCTGGGGCCGACAAGGTAAGTGCTGTGAAGAATATGGTCATACCCACTGATAGCAAAGCAGTTGAGAGGGTACTCGGATTTATAAACTACTTGTCCAAATTCATTCCAGGGCTGTCTGAATGGACTTACCCTTTGAGAGATGTGTGCAAAAAGTCGAAGGAATTTATTTGGGAGATTAAGCAAGCCCAGGCTTTTGAGGCATTGAAAAAGAGTATCCTTGATGCTCCCACTCTTTCTTACTTTGATCCAAACTCTCCAGTCACCCTCTCAGCTGATGCTAGCTCTCATTCTTTGGGAGCCGTACTCCTACAGGATGGTAGGCCCATTGAGTTTGTGGCTAAGTCTCTAACGGAAACCCAACAAAGGTACTCGCAAATCAAGAAGGAGCTGTTGGCTACTGTTTTTGCATGCAAACGATTCCGATATTACTGTTAGGGCAGACATGTCACCATTGCCACAGACCACAAACCGCTGTTGGGTATCGTGGAAAAAGAGATAGCCACGCTTTCCCCTAGGCTGGCCGCCATGCGACTGGAGCTGCTAAGTTACTCATTCACGCTGACTTATGTTCCGGGTAAGGACATGGTAATAGCTGATACTCTCTCCAGAACGTGCCCTGCAGGTACAGGGCTGGTAGAAGATCTGGGACCGGATCCGCTTATGCAGGTTTGCAATGTGGTAATTAGATCTGAAGAGACTATCTGTAAGTATGCCCTGGCTACGAGGAATGATGAAGAACTGGCTGTAGTGCTGCAGTTCATCAGGGAAGGGTGGCCAACTGCCAGACGAGCGTGCCCAAGTCGGGCTTTACCCTACTGGAGTCTGAGAAATAACCTAGTTGAGGTAGGGGGTATTGTATTTTACGGCAGCAGACTAGTAATTCCGGTAACATTGAGAAATGAGGTTTTAGATACATTACATTCTGCTCATCAGGGTATAACTAAAACATTACAACGCGCTCAGACAGCTGTCTTTTGGCCTGGCTTAAGACGGCGGATAGAAGACAAATGCATGGCTTGTGAGCCTTGTCGTACAGTGCAAAGAAAAGGTAAGAAAGAACCACTGATTCTGGTACCAATACCAGATTTCCCATTTCAGAAAGTTGGTGTAGATTTGTTTAGTTTCAAAGGTAAGGAGTACCTTATGGTAGTAGACTATCTTTCCAAATGGCCGGCGATAAAAGAATTAGCGACCACAACCGCTAAAACTGTGGCACAAGCACTATCACAAGTGTTTTCAGATTTTGGGACTCCGCAAGTACTGGTATCAGATAACGGTCCTCAGTTCTCGTTTTCATATTTCAGAGAATACTGTAATTCAAAAGAAATTAAGCATTTCACCAGTTCGCCGCTTCATCCCTCAGGGAACGGCCAAGTTGAGCGAACTATTAAAACGGTAAAGTCGATGATGGGTCGATGTGTTGACTGGTGGGAAGGGTTGACCACTCTCCGCAACACGCCGGTTGCAGAGGGCTTGTCTACCCCTGCCCAGCTGCTGCAGGGGCGCTCTCTGCGGGATGGTCTGCCCCTCCCAGAAAGTAGGTATCAAGTTCAGACATACGAGTTAGGTGATATCAGATTAGCGAACGCAAAGCAAAGGATAAGTATTACCATGATAAAAAAGCTGGGCCTGAAAAAGAAATGTTTAGATAAAAGCAACAAGTATATTTCAGAACTGCAAAGGATACATGGATACAAGGTGAGATTGTGGATACACATTGTGATAGATCATATTTAGTGAAGACAGCCAACAACATGGTATTCAGACGTAATAGTATAGATATACGAAGTAGTCAAGTCAACAGCTCAGGGCCTCCTAAAGAGTTTCCTATGCCCAACAATGATTCAGAAATTATAAAAAATGCAAGTGCTGGGGATCCAAACAGACTCCGCACAAGCGAACCAGGGGGTTCTGATGAACTGTCGACTAGCATCGCGAGCGCACCGCAAATTGTCCCAGCATCGAGTCCGGTGGTAACGCGGTCTAGATTTGGGAGAGAACTAAAAAGACCTGCGTATTTAGATCAGTATGAGTGTTCATAAGTGGGTCCTGAACCATGGTCGGCTGATACCTCATGCTCTTGGGTGGGGTTCCGGGTGCTTGGGTGGGATCCCGTGTTTTACTTAGAGATTATAGTTTTTCTTGGTAGTTAGTAGTTGTAGTTTACTTGTTTGATATTATATTGTTTGACAATCACATTTACAAGTTTGGATTCTACCTTTTATCTCTGGAAATGGTTTATGGTTTAAACATTTTGGTAGTGAAGGGAGATGTTATAGATTTAGTTTAGTTATTAGTTTAGAGGTTATATTGTGACTTCCGGGAGACCGTGAGACAACCTCAATGGCGGATGCTGCTTGTGTTATAACTTACATAAATAAATCCTAATAAATACTTGTTTATACCTGACATCTGATCCTGTAATTAATCGAAACTAAAACAATACCTAGTTTATATAGTTTAAATATCATCTTCCAATGATTGACAGAGTCAAACGCTTTAGAAAAATCTAAAATGATGACATCTGTCACTAGATTTTGTTCCCGATTTAAAGCCAAATCATTAAATGTATGTATTAACTAAGTTTCGCATGATCGATCACTTTGAAAGCCATGCTGAGAGTCAACCAGTATGTTTTAGAGTCAAGATGTAAGTGAATATGCTTGGCAATGATATGCTCTAGCAATTTGCAAGTAATAAATGTAAGGGATACAGGCCTGCAATTATTTGGTAAATGTCTATTTCCCTTTTTATAGATAATATGAAAGAAAATCCTGTAGATACACTCGAGGCGCGGAGACATCAGTTGAATGAAAAATTTATTAAAAAGGTTGAATCTGGTCAATATGATATTGACATAAATGATTGTCTCATTAAACAAATTGTATTCTACCCCAAAATGCACTGTCGCTTCTCATTTTCGCTTGAAGGTCAATTTAAGTTCTCATTTTATAAAATAATCAAGAGTTTTATTGAATAGGCTGTCGCAAACGTCATCATAGTAAATTGCAGATAATTCCTTGTTTTTTTTTAGTTGAAAAAAGCAAAAATAGTTTTTTATTTAATTTTTCCATTTTTATTCTAGTAAATATTTACGCAACGCCCACGGGCTTAATGGAACATTCCTGTATATCATGTATATAACACTAAAATACAATATAGCAACAAAAACACTTACCAAGAGGTTCCCGATGAAAATAGTAAATACCTAAAATTACAACAGCTTTCTATTACAAAAACAATTAACAAGGTAATTAATTATATATCACAAAATGTTTAGTAGTGTGAGCCAGCTACAACACATAATTCTACTAGAAGCTAAGAAGCGGCTGTAGTTGAAAAGTTACATCGCATTATGTCTATCTTTTCAGTAATGCTACTTCATGAATTAATATAATTTCATTTACAAAAGATCTCAATGTGTACTAGCTGTTCTAATGGAAGATAACTCTTAATGGGTTGTTTGGCGCGATCTGAGCGGAACAAATAACAGACCAAGTTAATCCGTTCTAATATTTGCTTCGTAAGCAAAAACTGCGGTTGGTTGGAGCTATAATTGTTATAGCAATTCCGAAACAACGATAAAGACTTTATGTAACTGTGAGAACAAATACATTATATAAATAAACAGATGATATGTAAATATAGGTTTTACATCTATCTTAGATACATGTAAAAGTAAACGAAAGTCGAAGTTCGGCAGTGGTAGAGCAGACATAATTATACATGTAGTTAGATGGAGTAACCTATTTTAACTTGCGTTAGATATATTTTGAATAGACACAATATACGAATTTTTATTATTTTTACCAGTTTGGTACACTTTTACTTACTAATGTCAGACTTGTTAAACATGCGGGTACGCATTAAAAGGAACTTCGTATGTCGAAACAAGCGTTGGCTCTTATGTTTGCTGCAGTCTATAAGGCTTTGATGGCCAACCAGCCAGGTTTGCTCTTGAATGCAACATAGTTGTAGCTCTCTACACGACTGCTACTGCACTCAATCTATTCTCTACAGTCGAACAGATCAACAAAGTTATACAGGAATGGAATATAACCTCAACTAGTGGCCACTAGTTTTTTGTAGACTAGAACTCAACTGAAAGGATGAATTAAGAAGAAAACAAAGCAACATACATATCAACCAGTTTCCGTGACACTCTAAAATGAAAGTTTTATCTAAATTGTTAATGCACAATTGATACAGAATAAGTTTTCAATTTTAATTTCAGGTAGCAAGGGTAAAAACCAAATTACATATCGTTATTTTGCTGATGAAGGCGACTTTTGTTCAAAAGAAATCTTGGTCAGGTTCATAAACTCATAACAATACTTAGAGTTCAAGTTGCTAAGATGTTAACCAAAGTTCTGAATAAACTAGCAACTCTGAGTCAACTAAACCCTTTTTAGCTTTAATTAAACAATGAGACAAATGAACAAGGAAATGATTTTTACTGAGTAATGAAAACAATACAGGCAATTGAATTATAAAGATGATGACATAGTTTAGCGGATGAGTGTTATGTTTTTCATAGGTACAATAACTAACAGGGATCATCCTTGCCAGACCCGACGCTGACTCCTAATAACTTTATAAATATCTAATATAATGGAAAGCTATCGATATTTCTTGAAAAAGTTCAGTTGAATACTGTTTTAGATATTTGAAGTGTTGCGTGTATTGGAAAGGTTCAACGTTTAATAATTATTATAGCAGCAGTACGTCAAAAAAGACTTATGTAAAATCAACTGAGCTTATGTGCAGCATAACATGCATCCTAGTTGCACCATCTAAGTCTGCAAAATGCCTCCATACTGTTATAAGATATGTTTATGAATATAATTTGAGTATTTATTAAAAAGTAATAGAACTAATTAAACTTTCCTCAATATATCTACATAAAAACAAATATGAAAGTGAAACAGTGAATTGCTTCTAGTGCAACACAACTACCTCAAAAGAAATAGTTGTCACAAACAGGTAATTTTAAAGATTATGGGCAAATATACAAGATAGATACTATGTGAATTTTAGAGACAGCCAGGATTATTAGCAAAAGAAGCCTGCTAATCATGTGAGTCATTACTCTATCTCAAACAGTAAAATATGAGCTAATAGCATTATTATCAAAACAATTTGTACAGCGGAACTATATACAATCTTATTAGTACACAATAACTATTCTATTCACTAGGTGGAACTGCTGCACCATCGCCTTTTTCCGAATTAACAATAAACTTGCGCAAGACAATCCTGTCTCGCAGGGTCAAATCCATTAGGTCGATATCGTCTTCATCCAAGAGTGAAGATAACTCTTCGGATGAACTAAAGCCTGCTTTTAGAATTTTAGCAAGACCTCTGAGAGACAGCGGGAAGGTCAGTGTTCGATTCCACTCGAGCATCTTCAGGCCATCATCAGTCAGCACTATGGAAAAGTGCATAGCGTGTTACAGTAGGTGGGTGAGGAAAACAAACAACATATTTGAAGTTTAAAAACTTTTATAGAATAGTAAAAGAGCCCTAATGAGAGTTAGCTGCAATTTTTAAGCAATGAACACAAAGAGCAAAGGCTATAGAGAGTCACTAGTTCCTAGATGAACATACTCTAATCTCAGTTACTAACCTTGGCTAAATTTCTAATGTTCCACCAGAAAGTTAAGTTTTATGTTGCTTTGCTCTAAGTGCAGTTAAACATGAACAGGATAAGGTTTGATTTAAACACATTCACCACGGTTTAGCTAGCCCTAGTTCTAATCAACTAACAGATAACAACTAGCTCTTTATAACAGTCTATAGTACACCCTCGAGCTAACTGAGATAAAGGCTTATTAAATCCCACAAACATTGGTTTGAACTCGTGTCATGTATGTTATCATTAGCTAATACTTATCAGATTACACAACTGCTCGCACAACTGAATCGACTTTATTGAGAGCCAGTTATACGATATCCATGACACGCAAGGGAAACAGCATGAACCACTGACTCATAGTTGTACATGGCCAAGCTTCAAAAATGACCTCAGAATATTGGAATGAATTCATTAACCACTCAATGTGACCTAATCAAAAAAGGTAACAAATCCGTCAGAAAATATTCTCGTGGAACTTGACAAGGCCCGGGTTGTTCACACGTTCTGTGCATTATTATTTGTTGTACAAATGAGAGAAATGAAACAGGCTGATTTGACAACCTAAATAGAGTGATAATGTGAAGAACTTAACAGGTTGAGTGCAAAAGTGAGGACAAAGTTATATTTATTGCAGCTATGACATTGACAAGTGCTCAGTGTTCCTGACTCGAAAAAAAGTTGGGTAAAATTTTTGTTTGAACAAGTACATGTAAGTATGTGTTATGAAGTGCGCTGCGTGACACAATAATAGTATTATTAATAATAGTAACAGGTGTGTGAACTTTGAGGTGATATAGAGGTGAATTTGCATGGTTGGTCTCTTCTTGAGAGTGCAACGATTACTAAAACGAAGAACCAGATGAGGAAAGTTGATAATGAAAAAAATCATAATCGCAATGGTTGTACAGTCATACCTCGACATACGAGCTTAATGCGTTCTGGGACAGAGCTTGTATGTCAATGTTTTTCTATCTCAAAGCAATATTTCTTATCTCAAAGCAATATTTCTTATATTAAATACCTATCTCATAGTTATGATCTGTAATAAAACGTACCGTGATTATGTACAGTACTGTATGGAGTTCTTACCTTCCCGACAGACATTAGTGGCTAATGGCGGTGTGGAAGAGACTAGACAGCAACATGTGTAGGTAGAGATTATACAGTATTACATGTGGGTAGAGATTATACAGTATTACATGTGGGTAGAGATTATACAGTATTACATGTGGGTAGAGATTATACAGTATTACATGTGGGTAGAGATTATACAGTATTACATGTGGGTAGAGATTATACAGTATTACATGTGGGTAGAGATTATACAGTATTACATGTAGGTAGAGATTATACAGTATTACATGTAGGTAGACATTAGACAGTATTACAGTTGGGTAAATACTAAACAGTATTACATGTGGGTAGAGATTAGGCTATGTAAATACTGTATCATGCCACATACAGCACGGTACGCTACATTCGGTACGCTACACTTTTGCAAGACTATGTAACAACATAAACTTCCAATTTAACTTAAATGAATTTAGCTTATAAATAAAACAAAAAAATAATTTTTAATCTTGCAAAAAACTTAATTTTAACTATGTTTTTGTTTTCATTTTTTAATTATCTTTTGGCTCAAATCTTTTTAACTCGCTCTTCAGCCAGTATTTTTAACTCGCTCTTCAGCCAGTATTTTTAACTCGCTCTTCAGCCAGTATTTTTAACTCGCTCTTCAGCCAGTATTTTTAACTCGCTCTCACTTTCAGCCAGTATTTTTAACTCGCTCTCACTTTCAGCCAGTATTTTTAACTCGCTCTTCAGCCAGTATTTTTAATTCGCTCTCACTTTCAGCCAGTATTTTTAACTCGCTCTTCAGCCAGTATTTTTAACTCGCTCTTCAGCCAGTATTTTTAACTCGCTCTTCAGCCAGTATTTTTAACTCGCTCTTCAGCCAGTATTTTTAACTCGCTCTCACTTTCAGCCAGTATTTTTAACTCGCTCTTCAGCCAGTATTTTTAATTCGCTCTCACTTTCAGCCAGTATTTTTAACTCGCTCTCACTTTCAGCCAGTATTTTTAACTCGCTCTCACTTTCAGCCAGTATTTTTAACTCGCTCTTCAGCCAGTATTTTTAACTTGCTCTCACTTTCAGCCAGTATTTTTAACTCGCTCTCACTTTCAGCCAGTATTTTTAAAACCTCTTCAAACTGATCCGATGAGAAAGACTGAGCGATACTGCTTCCCTACTCGGTCACCTAATAACAGCCTAGAATCACTTATATGTATAATGGCTGCATCAAAAACCATCTTATATGCTAGTATCTCAAATTGTCTCATATCTCAAAATTTGGCTTGTATGTCAGATTTCTCATATGTTAGGGCACTCATATCTCGAGGTATTACTGTACATGCATGTAAAGCTCCTGTTTGATTTTGTTGACGTTGTTTTTGAGGAACAAATTTGAAACACTTTTAGAAACTTACAGACAGCATCACTGGCATCGACACTTCCATGTATCCCGATGACAGCTCCTTCTAAGTTAGTTACCAACTCAAATTTCTCTGTTTTTCCCACTAAAGCAGACAAACATATACATATAGTGTTGAAGAGATGAGTTATAGGTAGAGATATATAGTGTTGAAGAGATGAGTTATAAGTAGAGATATATAGTGTTGAAGTGATGAGTTATAGGTAGAGATATCTAGTGTTGAAGTGATGAGTTATAGATAGAGATATATAGTGTTGAAGTGATGAGTTATAGGTAGAGATATATAGTGTTGAAGTGATGAGTTATAGGTAGAGATATATAGTGTTGAAGTGATGAGTTATAGGTAGAGATATATAGTGTTGAAGTGATGAGTTATAGATAGAGATATATAGTGTTGAAGTGATGAGTTATAGGTAGAGATATATAGTGTTGAAGAGATGAGTTATATGTAGAGATTTATAGTGTTGAAGAGATGAGTTATAGGTAGAGATATATAGTGTTGAAGTGATGAGTTATAGGTAGAGATATGTAGTGTTGAAGAAATGAGTTATAAGTAGAGATACCTAGGGTTTAAGTGATGAGTTATAGGTAGAGGAATTACGTATTGGCCAGAATAAACATACATGTATTGAACTGAAGTGGGTTGTTATCTGAAAAACTCACAGTCCGCCTCCATTGCCTGCTGAAGAGCTAGCTTGTCATGATAATTGAGGTGCAGCATAGCTACGTCTGCTGATCTCGTCTTCAGCAAGCCAATCTGTCCAACCTCTCTAAAGCCACTTCGGATTAGAGTTCTAATTCCACCATCTGTTAGTTGGTAGGGTAGACTTTGGTTCCATTCCCTCCATGAATCGCCTATTTCCACATTCCTTGATATCTCTATCCAACAAAACTATGTACAGTCTGAACATAATACATACTCAGTATAAAGTGGATGCTGGTAACTTTACGTTACAACGATCTTTACCAAGAGAGACTTATTACATAACAACATTACTTCAAAATAACTCCTGCATTCTATGATACAAGTTATTTAATAAGGTTGCCAAATGGGAGTGAAAAATGGTTTCAAGTGCCAAATATTATTTCTAGTTAGAGGTGACATTTTTGCTTTGGTTTAAATGTAAATAAATAAAATTAGAATGATTCACTTCAACTTAACAAAAAATTCAGATGAAATGAATGACATAGATTAGAAGCTCACCTACATAAGATGACCTCCTAGTTTTATGGAGTCAGCCAGTTATCATGACTAATATAACTCATCTTTATAACAAAAGTTACCTTTCTCACAAGGCATCTACATGGACAATAACTCACCCGGATCAAATGGATAAACTGGTGGAAGTTCTGTTGCCGGTCTCGGTGCATTGAGCTTGGATACAGCTTGCACCAGCTTGTTAATGCCAGACTCAAGTACAAGCTCACTTATTCGATTTGCAGTAGCAGAAATTTGGTTTGTTGTTTGAAAACTAGAAATCTTGCTCGGTGACGCATTGTTCTCTCCAAATGGTGCCCTCCGCTAAAAGAAATACATTTAGGCTCTGTCGATTGGTGAGATCCTAAATATATCTAATCTTAAATCTATCACACACAGTATACGGTATACATGTATATATATATATGAGTTGGTCTCACAATTGACAAGGCTATCCCTTCCACTCTAATAACTGTACATCGATAAGATACCTTAATCCCATGATCCTTCACTATAACCTGATAGTCCTTTGGTGACAGAAACCGATCTCCAAACTTATGTAGCCGATTGAAAAATCTCCATTTTGAAGGTCCGGACTTGCGTCTTTCTTCGATGTACCTCTCCTTCATTTGGCTGATCTACAGACATTTCCTAAATATTGTCAGCCTTGATATAAAAACCTTAATAAGGAAAAAGTCAAAAGAAAGTGATACTTTAATGTGCATAGACATAGACACGAAAGCGAAAAAAATATCATCTTGAATCAGTGACTTACGTAGACAGACAACTCCACATACACACCTTCTCTTTAACATGCTTAGGAGTCTTGGAGCCGATGTGTTTAGCAATTTCTGCCAAAGCCGAATCATTTTGAAAATTATTAACTTCTGTAACATTTGCCTCCCATTGTTCTAAAAGTTGGTTAATTTCACTCGGTGTCCAGTGAGCTGGCTCCCCGCTGATGTAGGCTACAATAGACCATAGGTTACAATAGACTGTAGGCTACAATAGACCGTAGGCTACAATAGACCATAGGCTACAATAGACCATAGGCTACAATAGACTGTAGGCTTCACTAGACCGTAGGCTACAATATACCGTAGGCTACAATAGACCATAGGCTACAATAGACCATAGGCTATAATAAATCGTAGGCTACAATAGACCATAGGCTACAATAGACCATAGGCTACAATAGACCATAGGCTACAATAGACCATAGGCTTCACTAGACCGTAGGCTACAATATACCGTAGGCTACAATAGACCATAGGCTACGATAGACCATAGGCTATAATAAATCGAAGGCTACAATAGACCATAGGCTACAATAGACCATAGGCTACAATAGACCATAGGCTATATATAATAGACCATCATTACTGCTCACACTCTCGCTATACCAGTCAGTGTAACGTTAAACTATCTGAGTACAAGACTTCATTTCACTCCAAATGAAGCTTGTTAACTCTTAACAGTGCGAGCTGAGTATTGGTAACTCTACCTTGGAAAAGAGCTTAAGTAAAAAATATCCTTTTAGCAGTTATTACAGTTATAAAACGAGACTAAATACTAAGACTAAATACTAGTCAGGTGTAACTTGCAATTACAAAGGCGTGTTATAGATTGACCTAAAGTACAGTGGGATTATAATGTAAAGCTGTGAGGTAAATCAATGTTCTAAACAGCTAGGTCATATTGCCTGTTAAATAAGTTTTATATAATTTATCATCCCAGGTAGGCTACACTTAATAACAGAAATAAACTGCTTACCAATTGCAAGCATGCCCATAAATATTTAATCAACAACATAAATTTACATATGTCGTGCTTCAGTGGTTTTCTTCAGATGCTGCTAATGAAATTGTTTCAAGGATACAAATGGGTTTGGGAATGTTTATAATGAGAATCGCCAGATTTCGGAACCTCTTATTAAGATTTGACTTAAAATTTACTTAAACATGTAATTTTGCAACACAGTTTTTTTATTTTCATAATCTCTACATTTTATTCAATCATAAACTGTGTAATATAAGGAATATTAACTTGAAAATAAAATAAATGTTTTGCTGGTCGTTGAGGTCGCGATGGTAGTGTATCTAGAACTACCATTCAGTTTTATCACTGTTGTTCTCTGTATAAATATAAAATATAAACTCCAAAATGTTCTCCAATTAAAGTGAAACAACTTTTGTTAGTTTAAATATAATTCGCAAGCATTTTAATTTCCAAGCATCAGTTTTACCGTTATTAGTTATCAGTTATCATTTGTTAGTTATCAGTTATTAGTTATCAGTTATTAGTTATCAGTTATTAGTTATCAGTTATTAGTTATCAGTTATTAGTTATCAGTTATTAGTTATCAGTTATTAACACCTGCAAAACGCTGCTCATTAAAGTTGGTCACTTTGGTAATAGGCTCACTTGTAAAAATTATTATAATTACTACAAATCTAGAGAAATTTTTACTTAAATAAACTAAATAGTGATAAAGCAAACATTAAAAAAACACTAAATAATTTTGTTTTTAACAGTACGATTATAAATATTATATATATTTTAAATTATAAAGTTTTTATTTTTACATGAAATTGAATAGTATTTTTTAAATACAATACCTAATAAAATTTTATATTTTGAATATATACAGTAGTACATTATAATCATTGTTTATTTGATTTTATATCATCATCATCATCATCGTCATCATGTACATTTACTATCTAGAGTAATTATTGTATTAATTACAAATATGAAATAATATTATTAATCTTAGTTATATTATTATTAATTAATACAAGTAGTACTACACAACATTAAAATATCACCTAGGCTCAGGTTACAACTGCCGTCAGCGAATATTTATTGTTCATATTTTATAAAATATTTCTTATTGGTGTTTCAAATGTTAGTTATCAACAATTTAACCAGTCAAAGGAAGAGTTACTAAATTCTAGTTAGTGAATTGATAAAAAAGATAAATTTTAAATATAAATCATTAAATATAGATAGCTTTATTGACTGCAGCATCTGTATATTGATCTGTATATTGATCTGTATATTGATCTGTATATTGATCTGTATATTGATCTGTATATTGATCTGTATATTGATTTGTATATTGGTCTGTATATTGATCTGTATATTGATCTGTATATTGATCTGTATATTGATGCAAATTTATTTGAATTACAGACGGTTCCCAACCTACGAACGCGTTACGTTCCGGACGATTGTTCGTAAGGTGAATTTGTTCGTAAGTTGCTTCAGTGCTATCTTTTGTATTATAATTTACGTTTAAGGCCTATATAAGTATATTGAAGGTTTATATATGTTGTATTTCCAAGTACTTATTAGATTCTATTATTTAAATCCAATTGTTGAATAGGTAGCTTTTAACTCAATATAGACAATTACCTGTTAGCATGTGTTTTAGCACCAGACGATCCTGGTGTATTATTGTGTAGTACTATCGATTAGGGACAAATATGGGCTGGCCAGCCAAAAAGGGACAGTTAGCTTTTAAAACGTGGTTCTGCATTACAAGTCCATTTCTACAAGATGTCCGACTCTGCGGTGCTGTTATTCTGCGTTTCTTATTTATTAATTAAATGTCCGATGATGCTTCTAATAATATGTAGAGTAAAATGACGATCAAAGGCTACGTTGATAACTGTAATAAATGTCTAGGCTAATATCCAAAGCTATGTGAATAAATGATGTTGTCGGCAAACAGCGACTAGCTACAATACGTAAGAACTAAGGCTATAGCGAATATTTACAAAGATACAACATCCCTCCTCTTCTAAAAGCATTAGAGTCGGCAGAGAATAAACGCAAATGCGTTAAGCCATGTCATAGTCTCGGTATCTGCCAGGCAGAATACCTCGAGTTGAGCGGGGTGCTCGCTGAGTACGGGGACTGAAGGATGTAGGAGTTCTAGCAGCTCTGGGGGTTGGCGTAGTCGGTGTGACTGGCTCTGATGCCTTATCAATTGCTGTGTTGGGACTATCTGGGTTGTTCTCCGTGGTGGTCTCATCATGAAGATCCAGAGGTTCTCTTGGTGTGTGATTTGGTTTCAAATGAACACGGTTCCGACGTACAACACTGTTGCCATTGTCCACCCAGTATGAGCGAGGTAGGTCATGCTTGGAAACAATAGTGCCAGGTTCCCAGGTCTGGTCATGTCCTGTTCTCACTAGCACTCTCTCTCCCTCAGTCAAAGGTTTTAGGGCTCTGGCCGACCGGTCATAGTATTGCTTCTGCTTCTGTTGATACACTGTGGATGTCTCGGGAGCACTGGGTGGCTGAACCTGTAGAGTAGCACTTGTACGAGGGAGGCAGCTTCGGATACACCTGTTGAACAGCATCTCTGCAGGACTGTAACAGCTGCCAGAGAAAGGAGTCTCCCGGTAGGCTAGCAGTGAAGCATAGATGTCTTCCTTTGAGTCTTCACACTTACGTAGAAATTTCTTCATTGTCTGTACGTATCTCTCAGCCTGGCCGTTGCTCTTTGGATAGTGCGGGCTTGATGTTACCATGTCAAAACCCCAGTCTTTGGCAAAAGACTGCATCAAATAGCTGTTAAATGGCATGTTGTCAGCTAGTATTGTCTTGGGAACACCATGCACTGCAAACATTGACTTGAGTGCGGAGATCACTTCAGAGGCCGTCTTTCTGCTGACGAGTCTCAATTCGGGAAAGTGTGAGTAGCAGTCAACAACTACTAAATAACTACGAGATTTGAATTCCAGGATATCCATAGCCACACGGAGCCAGGGAAGTGTGGGCACTTCGTGTTGCTGAAGGGGTTCTTTGGTCTGCTGATTGCTAAATCTGGCACATGTTGAGCAGCTAGCTACTGTCTGGAATATATCATTAGTGAGTCCTGGCCAAAAAACACATGCCTTGGCCCTCTGAGTACACTTCGTCATCCCTAGGTGGCCACGGTGTAGCTGCTTAAGTACATGCTTACGTTGGGAAAGGGGTACTACCAGTCTTTCGCCAACATATATAAAACCGTCATGCTCATGGAGTTCATCTTTGACAGCCCAGTAAGGCTGCAAGTCTGGTGGGGCCTTCTTTCTCGACGACCAATTCCAGCCACAAGAGATAGCCTGTCTCAACAGGTGCATGGTTTGGTCATCCTGATATGCTTTGCTGAGCGTCAACTGTTCATCCTTTGTAATCTCAAGACTGTGTACCATGGCAACTGTTTCTCCCTCGAGCTCAGCACATTCGCTATCATTGTCTCTAAGGAAAGCACGGGACAGGGTGTCAGCAAGATATAAGTGCTTTCCCGGAACATATTTTACCTCGGCTATGTCATAGCGCTGAAGTCTCAACATTAGTCTCTGAAGCCTGGGAGAGGCTTTGTACAGTGGTTTATTAAGGATAGCAGTGAGAGGGTTGTGATCAGTCTGAATGATGACAGGTCTTCCATATATGTAGTGATTGAAGTGTTCACATCCAAATACTATAGCCAAGAGTTCCTTGTCAATCTGTGCATAATTGACTTCAGCAGGGGTCAGAGACCTAGAGGCGTATGCTACAGGCATCTTCTCTTGTAGAAGGACAGCACCTAAACCGTGTTGAGAAGCATCTACCTGAAGTTCCACTGATTTGTCGGCATCAAAATAGCGAAGTATAGGCTCACTGGTTAAAAGCTTCTTGATTGCAGATATAGCAGCTCTCTGCTCTGGACCCCAGCACCATGCTGATTCCTTATTCAACAGTACTCTAAGAGGCTGGGTAAGAGAGGACATGTTGGGTATGTAGCCCCTTAAGAAGTTCAGAGTACCAAGCAACCTTTGCACACCAGCGACATCTGTTGGTTCAGGCATTTCCTGAATGGCTGCTACCTTTTTAGGATCGGGCCTCATCCCTTCCTTCATCACGGTATGCCCTAGATAGGATACCTCAGACTTGTTTAGCTGAATTTTGTCTTTATTGAACTTCACATTGGAATCACGAGCTCGAGCTAACACTCTTCTGAGGTTTTCGTCATGTTCTGCTTGATCCTTGCCAGCCACGATCAGATCATCAAAGTATATGCAGACATCCAAATCACAGAATATTTGCTCTACACGTTTCTCGAATACTTCTGCAGATGAGTGGAGGCCGAATGGGAGTCTGAGAAATCTGTAACGACCAAAAGGTGTATTGAAAGTTGTGAGATAGCTACTGTTGGCCTCCAGAGGGACATGACAGTAGCCATGTTTCATGTCAACTATGCTAAAGTGTTTCTTGCCACTGAACTTGTGGGCTATATCTTCTAGTGTAGGTATGTGGTGATGTTCTCTTTTGATGGCCCTATTCAAATCTCTGGGATCCAAGCAGATACGAATGTCTCCATTTTTCTTCTCAACTACGACCATGCTGTTTACCCATTCAGTCGGTTTGTCAACCTTAGCTATAATATCTGCCTGTTCCATACTGGCTAATTCTGCTTTTACTTTGTCCATTACACTGAGGGGAATGCGCCTTGCTGCATGAACAATTGGTTTCACCGTAGGGTGTGTCTGAATGACGTGCTCATCTTTGAAACATCCTATACCCTCGAAGACCGACGGAAACTCATCCAGGATGGACGTAGCAGCTAGGCTGTCAATTCTACTGACAATACCTAGCGCAACACAAGACTTAAGTCCAAGTAAGGCTGGGAGATGATCATTCACTACTTCAAATTGGAGGTGTTCATTGGAGTTGTGCTTCAGACTAAGCATTACTCGTCCGAGGTTTTCAATTTTGGCATTGCCGTAACCCGTTAGGCGTGCTTTAGGAGCAGATATTTTGGCTTTTAAGGATTTGACGACACTTAGGTTGACGATATTGGCCTCAGCCCCAGTATCTACTTTGAAAGTGACTTTCTTTGACCTACTTTCATGCCTAAGATTTAGCTCAACATTCCAGGAAGTCTCATCATCGCCAGTTGATGAACCAACATTCCCCAGAAACAGTGAGTGCATACAGGACTGAGTGCTGTCTTCCTGTGACTGAGCCTCGACAGCTCTAAGATCTGTAGACATACATCGGCGAGCAAAATGGTTCTTCTTGCCACACTTCTTGCAGGTCTGTCCGTAGGCTGGGCATTTGCCTCTTGCATGATCATAGCCACAGAACCTACAATCTTTCACCTTTTTAACCGTGTGGCTGGGTTGATTACTGACAGCAGCCACAGACTTCTTTGAATCCTGCGGAGTGTCTTTCGGTTTAAAAGCTGATTGTTCCTTCATGGATGCAACATTAATAGCTTTGCTTCCCCCTGCTATCTCATTCAGCTGTGTTAGTGTAGCTTCTGCAGCTCTAATGTCATTCATAGCCCGTTCTAGTGTCATCTGATTGTCACGGAGCATACGTTCTTTAAGTTTATCTGATGAAATTCCAAATACAATTCTACACAAAAGCATTCTGTCCCTTAAATTTCCAAATTCACATTTGGTTGCCTGTGTTTTGAGCCTCTTAACAAAGCTATCTATTGGCTCACCCTCTTTCTGAATCATGGACCAAAACACATACCATTCATACAGTATGTTGCGACGAGGATTACAGTACGTTTCAAAATGGTCAATTACTATGTCTAGATCATCACGATCATCTTCATTTTCAAAATCAAATTGACTGTAAATTTCATAAGCTTCCTCCCCTGCTGTATGAAAAAATATTGCCAGTTGCCTTCTCATAATAGCTGCATTGCCTGCTGGCGGCGCTTCGCCATCCTCAACAGGCTCACGCACAATGCCCACAGCACGTAAATAGTTCTCAAAACTTCTTCTCCATCTTCTCCAGTTCTCCGACACATTGCCCTCGAACGACAGCTCACCAGGCGGTTTCAAACCTTCCATTGTCTCAGTCGTGGTGGTTTTCACAAACAACAGCCAAGCAAAACAGAAACAAATATGCGAGGAGCAGCAGCTCTAGTTGACAAATAACTCAACCAATACGTCTGTAGTTAATATTATTATAACGAGAGTCTTTCTTTCTAGGCGTAGGCACACCTCGCTGCCACCATGTTGTATTTCCAAGTACTTATTAGATTCTATTATTTAAATCCAATTGTTGAATAGGTAGCTTTTAACTCAATATAGACAATTACCTGTTAGCATGTGTTTTAGCACCAGACGATCCTGGCGTATTATTGTGTAGTACTATCGATTAGGGACAAATATGGGCTGGCCAGCCAAAAAGGGACAGTTAGCTTTTAAAACGTGGTTCTGCATTACAAGTCCATTTCTACAAGATGTCCGACTCTGCGGTGCTGTTATTCTGTGTTTCTTATTTATTAATTAAATGTCCGATGATGCTTCTAATAATATGTAGAGTAAAATGACGATCAAAGGCTACGTTGATAACTGTAATAAATGTCTAGGCTAATATCCAAAGCTATGTGAATAAATGATGTTGTCGGCAAACAGCGACTAGCTACAATACATAAGAACTAAGGCTATAGCGAATATTTACAAAGATACAACAATATAGGTATGTTTAAGGCTTGTATAATTAACCTGTATTGGTTTGTACTGAGAAAAAATATTTAATAAAATGGAAATAATACTTTGGTGGACGCCGGGCCATGACACTGCATTTCTTATTTATTGTATGTCTTGTCCTTTCTATTACATTGTTGTTTTAATCGTTATGCTATCACTTATCGTTGTTGTCTTATTTTTTATATGTGTTGTCCGTTTATTATATCGTTGTCTCACTCGTTATGCTATTGTTATATCTGATATACCGTCATAACACTACCACTTATCGTCACTTAGATTGTTGTCATACCAACGCACTAGCGGTCCTATTTATTCACCTTGTTAGCCGGTGTTCTTACCGTTTGCCTTAGCCGGAACGGTTGATATTATTGTATATAAATGAGTGCGCCCATTTAGTTGAGCAGAGCAGATAGCCGTATGCTCCTCGGCTGGTGAATTTCCTTCGCTAATTAAAAGCTGAATGAAGCTACAGGCACTCTCTTATCTTTATTTATTAGTAGAGATCTTGCCAAGTAAAGGCCGGCAAATCTCTTTACAATACGTATGTAAAGTTCAAACAAAGTTCAAACAAGTAATTCGAAAGTTAATCGAGTTACGAACAACGTACATGCGTTCGTATGTACCGTTGTTCGTAACTCGAATGTTCGTAAGTAGGGAACCGTCTGTATATCTTTTTTAATTTAATAATAGATATCGTGTTAAATTCTATGCATCAACTGAACAATAATGTTATACTTAAATCGTTCTAGGTATAAAATACTCTGATAGCTATGCAGGCTACTGGTATAATACACTACTTGTGCAGCTAGCGGATGCCATTTCAAATAGGCCTTTAAAAAAGTGACACCTAAATTGAAAGAAGGCCAAAATTACCAAAAGCTTTGCAAAGAGCAGGAAGAATAATCTGAAAACAATAGTCAGCGGTGTCACATGTATAATTATTAGAATATGATTAAGGAGAAGAGACCAGCTATTAGAGATGAAGTATACTAAACACCAAAACAGTGTACTATATTCCTACAAGCCAGTAAACATAGGGTATCACATCATGCTGTGCTACAGAGTTCATTAGTGTCTTATAGCTATCATGCTGTCCTTTTGCCACATGCATTTGCATCCTGAGGAAAAGGTCAGAAAATTGTCAATATATCATGGACCAATAGGTTGATTTTAAAAACTCTTCAAGTTTTAGATAGATAAGATGTTTGTTGTATTATGACACACTAAAATTTGAGAATGTTTAGAAAACTTAAAAAATTCACCAAATTTTAAACAAGATTCTCATAATAAAAAATCTTACTCAACTCCTAGTTACCTTTAGGTACGATAAGGCTACATACTAACCCATTATAAACTCAACTCCTAGTTACCTTTAGGTACGATAAGGTTACATACTATCCCGTTATAAACTCAACTCCTAGTTACCTTTAGGCACGATAAGGCTACATACTAACCCATTATAAACTCAACTCTTAATTACCTTTAGGTACGATAAGGCTACATACTAACCCATTATAAAACTAGCGAGCTTAAGGTGATTTTCTCAAATTCTTAGCGCAAATAATGAGAATGAAATTTTCCTACTTCAATTCATTATTTTGTTGGCCTTTTATGAATTTTACAACAGCTTGTAGAGCTGATGCGGGTTAACTTACACTTGTTTTGAGCTGTCATATTTTGCTGCTGGAGCCATGATAGGCCGGTTTCACACCAGGGCACTGATCAGGTGACTGGCTGTAATATTATACAGTCACCTGATGAATGCACTAAACCAGCTCGTCATGGCTCAAGCAGAGAAATAACAGCTTGAGGTATGACCGTATTAACCTATATACATGTATTAACCTATATACGCATTAACCTATATACATGTATATCTATATATTAACCTATATACGTATTAACCTATATACATGTATATCTATATATTAACCTATATACGCATTAACCTATATACATGTATATCTATATATTAACCTATATACGTATTAACCTATATACATGTATATCTATATATTAACCTATATACGCATTAACCTATATACATGTATATCTATATATTAACCTATATACGCATTAACCTATATACGTATTAACCTATATACATGTATATATTAACCTATATACGTATTAACCTACATGTATATATTAACCTATATACGTATTAACCTATATACATGTATATCTATATATTAACCTATATACGTATTAACCTATATACATGTATATATTAACCTATATACATATTAACCTGCATGTATATATTAACCTATATACGTATTAACCTGCATGTATATATTAACCTATATACATATTTACCTACATGTATATACCTATATACCTCGTACATGTAGATAAATACTCATGAATAAACAAAAAAGAAAACAACTACAAATTAATGGAGTAGTAATGTAATATATAATTAATGGAGTAGTAATGTAATATATAATTAATGGAGTAGTAATGTAATATATAATTAATGGAGTAGTAATGTAATATATAATTAATGGAGTAGTAATGTAATATATAATTAATGGAGTAGTAATGTAATATATAATTAATGGAGTAGTAATGTAATATATAATTAATGGAGTAGTAATGTAATATATAATTAATGGAGTAGTAATGTAATATATAATGTATATAATGTATATTACAAACAAGATACAAGTTATATATGAGTAAAAAAACCATGAACTCAGACCAGATTGTCACTTATGTACAGTGAATTAGTCGGAACAGAATAACCCATGATTTGCTTGGCTAACTTTTGCTATTAATGGCCATTCTCATTTGATCGTGATTAAATTTCCTTTCGATTATTAATTCAGTTCATCTTTAGCAGTCGAACCTGAATTTAGAAACAAGTGGTATAGTATTTTCCATTTCAGTTTTGAGTTCGTGCAACTTTGTCTTTTATAACAAAATCTCTACCATAATGCACCAACTTCTCTTTTTAGGCTAAATTAAATACAAGTGGACAGCTACATATATGTACATGTGTGTCTCACAATCTTGTGAGAATAAGCCTTGAAAGTATCAACAGGCACAAGGGTTCATACTTCAACTCTAACATAGCACTAACCTGAAGACATCGCCATTGTAATGTTGGGTAGATAACTACAGCAAACCTACAAAACAACCGAAGGTGTGTGTGCCATCAGAAACTGCAAAAACCTATGAACGTTAAAAGTTACAATTAGAGTGTTCCAAAATCCAAACCTTCACTCAGAGCTATAAACAACCTATGCAGTATTAGATATATTGAAAATCAGAGTGTTCCAAACCTTCACTCAGAGCTATAAACAACCTATGCAGTATTAGATATATCAAAGATAAGAGTGTTCCAAACCTTCACTCAGAGCTACAAACAACCTATGCAGTATTAGATATATCAAAGATCAGAGTGTTCCAAACCTTCACTCAGAGCTATAAACAACCTATGCAGTATTAGATATATCAAAAATCAGTGTTCCAAACCTTCACTCAGAGCTATAAACAACCTATGCAGTATTAGATATATCAAAGATAAGAGTGTTCCAAACCTTCACTCAGAGCTACAAAAAACCTATGCAGTATTAGATATATCAAAGATCAGAGAAAAATAATTCCTTCTAGGACGACTCATGATAATTCTCTGAAATCATGCCTCAGCAATATAGCAGGTCATCATGGTATTTTTTCATGTCTAAATTTACCTGAATGCTAATCCAAGCTTGTATTCAACAAATATTGTAGTCAAAACGAAATATATAAATAATTATTTTTCCCCACTTGCACCCTATAGCAACTTAAGAGGACTTCGTGAAATGTTCTCAAGCGGCTGCCCATGTCATATACTAGAGTTTATTTGGGTATCTTTTTCAAAAGTTGTGATGAGACCAACAACAGCCAACAACAAACACTTAGTGGTTAGACCAACCAGCCAACAACAAACACTTAGTGATGAGACCAACCAGCCAACAACAAACACTTAGTGGTTAGACCAACCAGCCAACAACAAACACTTAGTGGTGAGACCAACCAGCCAACAACAAACACTTAGTGGTGAGACCAACCAGCTAACTACAAACACTTAGTGGTGAGACCAACCAGCTAACAACAAACACTTAGTGGTGAGACCAACCAGCTAACAACAAACACTTAGTGGTGAGACCAACCAGCCAACTACAAACAATTAGATTAAAATTTAGGATGCCAAACATAAAAGAGCTCAGTTGAAGAATGAGTGATGAATGAACCTATGCACCATTATTTTTACCTAAAAGCGCATTTAGAACGTTTATTCAGCCTTCACAGTACGCAGGTACTGCAGACAGAATGTATGAGTATGGTTTGTTACGGATTTCTTGAAAGTCAACATCTGACTGACAATTATACAAGAAGTGGTTTCATTTAATACCATCTGAGCCGACAATAAATCACCAAACAAGTACCTGTAACTCACAGTCATATGTCTCAGCAGATATGATTATCTAGTAGCCAAAGATTTGTCATGTATATCTCTTCAAAACTTGTACAATACATGTTTTCCCAAAGAACGCACACAGGCTTATTAATATTAGCTCTCAGTGTTTGATAGCTATGGGTGTGTTATGTGCTATAGCTGATAGTTATGGACGCGTTATGTGCTATAACTGATAGCTATGGACGTGTTATGTGCTATAAATGATAGCTATGGGTGTGTTATGTGCTATAAATGATAGCTATGGGCGCGTTATGTACTATCACTGATAGATATGGGTGTGTTATGTGCTATAACTGATAGCTAGGAGCGTGTTATGTGCTATAACTGATAGCTATGGGTGTGTTATGTGCTATAAATGATAGCTATAGGCGTGTTATGTGCTATAAATGATAGCTATGAGCATGTTATGTGCTATAACTGATTGCTATGGGTGTGTTATGTGCTATAACTGATAGCTATGGGTGTGTTATGTGCTATAAATAATAGCTATAGGCGTGTTATGTGCTATAACTGATAGCTATGAGCATGTTATGTGCTATAACTGATAGCTAGGGGCGTGTTATGTGCTATAACTGATAGCTAGGGGCGTGTTATGTGCTATAACATTTGCCTTTCATCAATGTAAATGATGGTTTATGCTTATTTATTCAAAATTGATGAAAGGGTGTGGATGGCCTTTTAATACTTTATTGACCTTCTATGAATTAGCCACATCAAGCAGTAGCTCTATGAATTGACTGTGAAAAGAAACACGCTTACCTAGAGAGTAATATTAATTGAGAATTGATTTAACAAAAATCCGCTGTTATCCTCATCATTGAAATACACGAAAAATTGCCACTATCGTATGGGTTCAGAAAAAAAGCTACACCTCACGGCAAATTTGAGCTAAAGATAGTGTATTACTCTGAGTTTAGGCCCAAAATGTATTAGCTGGCTGATCAGTTGACAAGTAAAAGGCTGTGAACAGCAGGAAGCTGCTAAAATTGCAAGAGTGAGTCAGGTGTGAGAGCAATCCTTTACAGATAAAGTATGATGCCTTAGTTTAGTGCAAGCAGAGGCTGTGCGTGTTTTTAAGAGCAATGTTGCACAAGTATTGGCTCTGTGATCTTGGCTAGACATGTCTGAGCCAAGTGACAAGGAAACCTCAAGGAATGGAAACATGCCCAGTTGCAAAGAGCAATTTAAGGTTGAATGTCACCCCAGTTACTACTAGTGGTCTTGATGAGAATTAAACCCAAACCTGTTGTTTGTAGGTCAAGCATTCTAGACCGCCAGGTCATGGTTGCTACTAGTAAGTAATAACTTTCCAGTAGTTTTAGTTGCTAACTCTAGAGAATACAAGCTGCAAAACAATGATGGTTTGCGTATAAGGGAGATGGTTGAGTAGATAAACTGATAGATCTGTAGCTGTATTACTAATGCTTGAATGCCTAGAAAACGCTTATCTACTGAATTTTAAAGGTTGACTTGCAACAAAATTCACATTACAGTTGTTTGGTATCAAAAGATTCACCATGTCTTACTCTGTTGTGTTGTAGGTGCCAAATATGTGGAAATGTGATTACAAGCTCTTAAAAGCTCAAAAACGAAACGCCGCCGTGGATTGGAATCTCTTTATTTCTCTGACGTATTCATTACAGTTTGGTTATCGTCTTGTCACGTGATGTTCTCACGTGAATTGAAAGGCCAATAAAAATCTCAATATAAAACTTATCGTAGCACTAGTTTATGACAAACACTTCGGGTTTTACCGAAGACCCCATATCAAATATAGATGCTCGCTACTTTACAGTTTTGTTTAGGCATTATTCAATCGTCAAGTCGTAATCTGATCATGTGACCCAATACTTCGCAAATAATTTTTGCAGCACTTTTCGATTATCACAGGTGACCAACAGGCTCGTTATGATTATCAGACAATGATATGGACTCCTTCGAGCTAAGGTTAAAAATTTGAACGATTTTTTACGGTAAGTTATAAGATATCAGTGCTAAAAGTTACAGCATTACATAGACGATAAAACAGACGCGAATAGAACAATAGACATGGTTTTATTGAATGCGTGAAGTATATTTGTGAAAATATTTCGACGAATAAGGTTGCATGAAAGAGTAAACAGAAACCATCCTGTAACAACTACGTCCCATTTGAGCCGTTTTGGAAAGCGAATCCAAACTACAGCAGTCTCGTGTGGCTGCGATTAAATGTTTGTTTTTTTTGCTTTTACGAGCTTGTAATCACATTCCCATATATTTTGCACCTACAATACAACAGAGTAAGACATGGTGAATTTTATGATACCAAATAACTGTAATGTGAATTTTGTTACAAGTCAACCGTTAAGCTATGTATGATACAAGTAGTGTTTCCTAGAAACTGAAGTCTGTGGAGAACTTTGCATCAAAAGCAATAAAATAGTGTGATAGAAACTGACCTATGCCAGAAAAACCCAAGCCAGAAACCCCAAGTCGATCCAGCCGGCTCAGCCAGGCCATGAAAAGTGGTGCTTGCCGCTTGTAAAAAACACTACTTGCAACCTCGCCACAATCTAGCAACCACATGTTTGCAGATACGCGCACCTAACCACAAGACTAAGCCGTTCTTAGCATTCCCATCACTCTTACCGTATACTGTATACCATTTTCGGGATTGCACATGCCAAACTATTAATTGATTAATGCAGTGCACCCGCGGGTTATGATGGCCTCTGTTATAAGATTTTTTCGCCATACTCAATGAAACACGACGCTTTTTCGTTCTCAACATGCTAGGGTGAATTTGTTTTCCGCTATACAATATCAACGATAATTTCTCTCGAAATTAAAATTTGGCAGTCAGTGTACTGATTACGACGAAAATGCTGATATGCTGTTCACCGAAATCCCTCCCACAACACCTGAAAGAGATATACGCTGCTCGCTATCTCGGTCCAGCCTTACTCATGATAAGTTATAGTAAAAATGAATTCGAAAACAGATAAGTGATAAAATTTTAGCCATTGACAAAGTTGAAGCTTAATTTAATAAAATACCAAAACTTACCTTCTGGTATGTGTTTAGCTATCTCAGTTCAGACTTATTCATGATAAGTTATAGTGAAAACGAATTTGAAAGCAGATAAGTGATAAAAATCTAGCCTAGGACAAGGTTGAAGTTTAGTGAAATACATACTAAAACATGGCTTTAAGTATCTGTTTAGAAAGCTAAATTAAACATTTATGTTATACCTCTGTCTCGAAGGTAAGAACTCCTCACAATACATACTGCACTCAGTACTTGTACTGCTACATTTTCTTGTAGATCATAACCGCTAAAGACGCTAAAGTTACTGTAGGTAACTACAGTAACACATTTACATTTAAACACCTTTACATTTGTTTTATTTTTACTACTAATTTATTTCAACTGCACAAAATACTTTTCTCATGATTTGAAGTTTGAAAGTGGGAAAGGTAACTGTTGTTATATGTTAAATAAAAACGAATTCTCTGTGCGAAGACTTTTTTATTATCCAGGCAATGTCAGACATTCAGCCAATAAAGGGTATTGCGTGTTCTTTTACTACAAAATCCAAATTGCTATGCAAAATTTGTTTTGTTGAAAGCTATCACAACTTTATTAACATGTATGTTTATTTGTTTCACAGGCTATATTTAATGAAAACTCAGAAAAGATAAATAAAAACTCGGGTCTCCTAATTCTTTTTTGCATTAAGCAGTTTATAGATCTGCATAAAAAATAATAAAAAATTAGATCATCAATATATACTTGAAAGGTGATAAAAGATCTCATGTCATGCCTGAGAACTGAAAAACTAATATCATTAAAACAGCAAAAATGGAATCCAACTAGCTAAAATCTACCAATGTGAAACATGACAAAAGCATTAGAGATAAACGTTTTTTACAAAAACTGTTGTGACCAATTACAGAAGAGTTGATGAGTTGATTCATCAAGCATCTTTCCAAATTTCAAGTTGGTAGATAAACACACGACATGCGTGTAAATCTAGATTTACAAGAATTAATACTGACATAAAAAACTAATTATATATTACCAATGCTATTTCAGGTTTGGAAATATAAATTAACAAAAAAGAGTTACGAATTGAGAGAATTTGCTGCAAGCAATAAAAATGCTATGAGTTGGAGATGGGTAACTTGCTAAAACAACAAGAGCATTAATTTAATTTTTTCATATTGTGTTGTAGCTTACTTTTTAGTCGTAAAAAATACGTTTAGCATACGATGCTCCAATTCAACATCTCAGTAAATATCAGGGCATTGCTGAGTGCTCCGAAGCTTTTTGATTCCCTCTTTTAGCATTGCCCCGATAGTTAGTGAGATGTTGAATCAGGACGTTAGGTTAGGCTAGCGGCAACCATTTCTAGAACAGCAATCGGACAGTCTCAAATTAATAGGGACTTTGGGACAAGTTTTGAGAAACCATAAGGTGAGTTGTGCAAGACATGACTTGAAACTTGGAATATTTTGACACGATGGGTGGTTCTGTCGATTGGTTTAGTTTATGTGTGTGCTACTCATTGGACTGGTGAGCTATTTGGGTGGATACTTTTGTTTTTGCTCATAACTACGTGGACCTTTGTTGTTGTTTTGTGTGTGTAGACTACGACCCGGCCTCGGCCATATCCCGCTAAAGGACACCTGTGTTATTGATAGACGAGAATGCCACAAATATGTTTATACATAGTTGTTTACTAGTAGTAAGTGTATGATTACTACTTGAAGATTGGGGCAAAAACAGGGTTGCTTGGGTAGAAGGGGCAATTGCGTGACACGGGCGTGAGATGCGTGAGGCATGGGGCAATTGCGTGAGTCTCACGCCCAATGCGTGAGAGTTGGCAGGTATGACTACAAAAAAGACAATTTTACATATATTATAGAAGAGTGAAATGGAATTGGTTATATATCTCAAATAAATGTCATTCCAAATCAAAAACACGGGTCCTTTGTCTAGTGAGTATTTACTTTATTACAAATGAATACTATCTGGGTTGTACAACAAGTTGTAGAATCAACCCAGATTCAAAACATACAATACAACAATACAATACAATACAATTTACAATTACAATTACAAATACGACAAGGAAAATTAACAATTCCGATGGAATTCTATTTACCTCTAACACACTCTTCTTAAAACACGTCCGAATTGACTGAATGATCATCAAAAAGAGAGTGAGTTAAACGCAAAACAAAAAGCTATCTCATTTAAAAGTAAAGCTAGCCATCTGATCACAAAAGAAAAATCACGCAATACAGAAAATAATTCTAGGAACATAAGCTATAAAGATTAGTATCATTGGACTCGCCAAAATGTAATTTCATAACATTCGCCGCCCCTAGATGCGACACAGTATCAACATGATCTTAGCATCGATTGCCAACAAAAAGAAATTACATATAAGTTTGTTCTTCGACAATTCGTCGAAACTTATTAATAGGAGAAGTTGTTAAGTTTTACCCCAATTCAACATTGGAAACTCGTACAACTTTAATTCCCTATAAATTTGTGAATCAAATCTCTAGCCATTCCCAGGTGTCTCCCAATTTGCTGGATTTGGGAAAGGTGCTCTTGTACAGTTCCAATCGTCTGTCGAGCGCCTTGGTTTTCCACTCGCAGAGCAATGTTCTCTTCGCGGAGGCGATCACGTTCTGCAGTAACCCTCTTTAACTCCTCTCGAAGTACCAAAACTTCAGCATTGCAGTGTACATTGGTAGTAGCCGTATTTAGCGTAGTTGGTCGGGGAACCGCTGTGAAAGGAGTCGAGGGTCTAACAACACTACCGCTCATTGTTCGTTTCAGGGCAGGTCGGAGGGCAGCAACACATGCCGAGGATGGTTTATGGGATTGTTGTTGCTTTTGTTCCCGACCAGCACGAATGCTTGCTGCGGCAGCAGTCGACTCCTCTTCATTATTATCCAGCACAATCTGTTCCTCCTCTACGTCTACTTCAATTTGGAGTGGGACCGATTCCGCCATCTGTAGTAAGAGACGTAACCAACTTCAGAATTGGAAGCAAGGAAGAGTTGCTGGTGCCATAAGTAGTTGTTGGTGCAGCATGCTGGTGTGTGCAATGATAGACAGAAAGTCCTTCACCTCGTGCATAGGGAAATAAACCAAACAGTCTATGTTAACAATTACATATGAAAAGAGAATTAGATCTACATGCTCATAATTATCACAACTGACACTACCAAAGAAGTCAATCTACTTAGTTTAGTTTTACACCGCTACTCAAAACTAATACAATGTGTAATCAAATAAATGCCTCGGTCGGCGTCGAGTCCTTCCTAACCTTCCCGTAGGCAACACAGGTTCTGGAACAACAGGATCACCAGCCAAGTCTGAGTGAACAGACCTGTTGTCAGGTTCATCTGTGTACTCTAGAATAGACTGATGGGTGGTTTGTCCTAAATGAGGAGTTTGTCGACCGTCCGCGTCAGCACAAGGAACAAATAATTTCAATCGACATTCGTTGACTACTCCTCGGCCGGCTATTTTATAGGTGCCATTATTAAATGACTTGCGAATAAAAAAAGGACCCTCGAACTTTGGCAGAAGCTTAGGGTTAACTCCTTTTTTCTTTCGCTTGCGTTGTACCAAAACCAACTCGCCGGGTTTAAATAAGGGTTCCTCGTCAGAGTCAGGCCATCTCATGAGTAAACTCTGTTGGGACCTCAACAGATCATGAGCTGACTCTAGACGCTCCTTTAGTCTTTGGGCATACTCTAGCCTTGTGTTCAGCTCACATGAATACGTACCACCAATCAACTGATCTGGCAGGCGACATTCCCGTCCAAACATGAGAAAGTTGCTAGTTTCCTCAGTTTTTGAATGCGGAGTAGCTCGCAGAGCTCGCATAATTTGAGGTAGCAAACAATCCCAGTTATTCTGTTCTTGTCCGGAACTGAGGAGCATGGATCGAAGTGAGTCACCAAGAGTTCGATTACCCCGTTCCACCACTCCATTAGACTGAGGGTGGTACGGTGTAGTACGTGTTTTAGTTATTCGCCAAAAACGACATAGTTCGGTCATAAGTTCACCTTCAAACTGCGAACCACGATCGCTATGAAGTTCTTCAGGGAGACCAAAATAACAAAAAACTCGACTATCTAAAGCTTCGGCAACAACGGGTGCGGTTGCATCCGAAAGAGGCAACGCATCTTGCCACCGAGTAAAGTGATCGGTAAGAACTAAGACCCACTTATTTCCTCTCAAGGTTTCTGGCAACGGTCCCACTAAATCAATAGCAACTTTTTGCCATGGTCGACCAACCCAGAGTGGCCCAGCCCTGGAAGAGGGAAGAAGGCCCCCGGACTTAGCACGTTGACAAATTTCACAAGTACGTAACAGCCTACGTACATCAGCGGTCATGCCCGGCCAATACCAGGTTAGCCTCAACCTTTTTAAGGTCTTTGTCCGACCGGAATGAGAAAGGGTATGGGTGGACCATATTAAATCCTTTCGCAATGTCTTAGGACAGACAATGACCTCTTTAGTTCTTTGGCCATTGAGAATTCGAACAACCAGGACACCATCGTCTCGAATTCTCATTAATGACATCATTGAATTGAGTTTTCGTAGTTCCCAACTTCCCAAATTGACGATAGATGCATCAATAGCTACCTGGTCATCAACAGCCTTATATACCGTTGAAACTTCTCCTTGTTCCTTCTGAGCGCCACTCAGTACAAGGTTGGTTTCGGTAGAATCAGGCGTTGGTAGCGGTAGAGATACTTGTTCTTCCCCGCTGTCTTGCAGATTGTCTCCATTAACTGGACACACAAGAGAACCATCTCTGGCTTTTTCCTGCAAGACACTATGGCACTCATTAGAGGGATTATCATAGTGACTAACAAAGTCAGAAGCACCATACAGTTGCTCGCCAATAATATCAGTGACAACCGTATCTTCCTGGGTGCTCATGTCTGAGAGTTCTTTACGAATATCAGGTAAACTAGGGCCCCCACCAGTGCGATCCATTCTGTCACACTGTGAACAGTCGCGGCATGGGCGGCGTGACAGGCCATCTGCATTACTGTGGACTCCGCCGGGCCTATGCTCTATACCAAAATTGAATTCACTTAGAATTTCTAGCCATCTAGCCACTTGTGCTGAAGGAGTTGTCTTCCGGCACAGCCAGAGCAGAGAAGCATGATCGGTGCGAATTCTAAATCTTCGACCGTATAGATAAGGTCTGAAATGGATTACCGCCTTCACAATAGCTAGGAGCTCACGACGTGTGACACAGTAATTGCGTTCTGCCGATGAAAGAGCTTTGCTGTAATACGATATCACTTTTTCCTCACCCTTTTGAATTTGGGATAACACTGCGCCCACACCATTTAGAGAGGCATCCGTGTCTAAGATATACTCCAACTGAGGATTAGGATAAGACAGGACAGGTGCGGTCATCAAAGATTGTCGAAGAAAATCAAACGCTTTTTGGCATTCCTCTGACCACTGGAAACGTGTATTTTTCCCAGTTAATTTAGTTAAAGGGCGGGCTTTACATGCAAAGTTGTCGACAAAACGACGATAGTACCCCACGAACCCGAGGAACGATTGCAGCTCTGTCAAGTTCTCTGGAACTGGCCACTCCTGCACAGCGGCTATCTTATCCGGGTCGGTAGACACTCCTGCATCACTAACCACATGACCCAAATATTTCACTTTTTGTTGAAAAATGTGACATTTCGATGGTTTGAGCTTTAACCCGGCAGCGCGAAGACGTGATAGGACCTCTTCTAGATGCAAACATTGTTGCTCAAAGGTTTTACCAATGACAATGATATCGTCTAGATAGAGTAACACTGACTTCCAATGAAGACCGTGGAGAACCCGCTCCATCATACGTTGGAAAGTGGCCGGGGCGGCGGTCAAACCAAATGGTAAGACTTTCCATCGCCATAACCCTCCCCGAGTACAAAAAGCAGATTTGTTCTTCGCGTCTTCATCTAAAGGAACCTGCCAATATCCACTCATTAAATCAAGAGTAGAAAAATATTGACTATCAGCTAAAGCTTCTAAACTTTCGTCGATTCTGGGAAGTGGGTAAGCATCATGTACCGTGACGGCATTAAGTCGTCGATAATCGATACAAAATCTCCAGCTTCCGTCTTTCTTTTTAACCAGCACCACTGGAGAACTCCACGCCCCCTGTGCTGGTTCAATAAGATCTTGCTCGATCAACTTCTTAACCTGCTTATCGACCTCCACCTCTTTCTCCGCCCCTAGACGACGAGGTGCCTGTTTAATGGGTCTAGTTCCCGGTTCGATAGGAATCGAATGTTGAACCAGAGTTGTGCACCCCATATCGTGATCTCCGGCAGAGAAAACATCTCCAAACCGGTCTAGTAGGCCGGCAATCACTTTCTGTTGTGATGTCAGTGTACAAATGCTACTGGCTTCTCTGTATAAATTTTCCAAGTGTTCTGGTACAGGTTTATCAGATAGCAATTCCCCTTGCTTTGAATTCTGACCTGTGTCACACTCGACTGGCGTTTCGACAAGCTGGTCACTTTCCACACTAAAACATTGACCAATAATTGACCCAGACGGAATGAATACCGTCTTATTTTGTGGATTCAAACATCTGACCACAAACCTATCTCCCTTGGTGCATGCTACAACACAAGAAGCCAAAGCTAAACCTCTGGAAACTGTCGCTCTACTCATTTCTACCATTCCAACAGAAGAATTGATAACTCTTGATAATTGGCAATCCAACAGTTTTTCAGATTGCGGAGGAACATCTACGTCAGACACTACCTGCACAGAGCTAGTGTAGTCCACTCCATGGCGGTCAGAACATCGTAGAGTTTTACCATTCATTACTAATGTGAAATTACTACAGAAAAGTTGACAATTATTACCTAGCAGAAAAGGCATACCTAAAATGGCGTCAGGTTCAATGTTGGCTACTACCCAAGACACATTGATCATTTCTGATCTAAGTCTACTATCCAACTCTACCTGACCCTCAATTGGCAACCCTGACCCATCTGCCAAGGTTCCAGTATTGCAATGAAAAGGCTTCATACTCTTCTTAGTAACCTGAGGAAGTTTATTAAATATTCTTTTGGAGAGAATGTTGAGGGTACATCCGCTATCCAATAGATAGCGAACTGCTATACGCCCAACTCTTCCAGGCAAATATAACGCAGGTGTGCATGATGCCATGTTCACGGAAAAGTTTTCCGATATTGTGCAAGCAGTGGTTTGGTTCGAAGTAGTCGTAACTGAAGAACCGTACGTTGACGCAGGTAACCTGTTGGTGAGTAGGTGATCAGGCACCTCAACTGGCTCTTTTACCACGTCTCGGCTATCAATGTTAACTACTGTTTCCTCCCCACAACTGTTTATGCGGAAATATGATTCCGGTCTACCACCAGCCTCCGCAGTGTTCTGTGCAGACCTACTTAGTTTTCCGAATTGCTAGAATTTTTAGATTTAGCACTGGTTAATTGTGGACACTCTCGCTTAAAATGCGATGTACTGCCACACTGGTAACAGGCCCGACTATTCTTTTTTGCATTAACACGATTTGAAGAAGAATTAGGCCTCAACAAATTGTCAGTCTGACGTCGGTTACCTTGCTCGTAGAGAGCAAGACGACGTGACTGTTCCTCAATTTGCTTAGTCTGTGCATCCAACTTCTGTGAGAATGAAGCTAACAGTGTTTTAAATTTGTCGGGTTTCGGGCAACCGGCTTTGAATCTTGAAGTTCCGTCAGGTGTGGAGTCCACTACAGCCACTCTAGCACTTCGCTCCAGTCGTGGAGCAGGTTTAGGAGGTACTTGTGCAAGCATTACATAGCGCTCTGCAGCTTTAACAGCTCCATCCAATGTATTGGCTTTGGCTAGGGATATATATCGCCTTAATGCTGGGTCGTCTAGCGCTCGATCAAACGCTTCCACAGCAAGAGTACTTTCCACCTCTGAACCAAGACCCCCATAACTAAGACGAGCCAGTCTTCCTACCCGGTTTCCCAAGTTCATATAGCTTTCACCAGGCTCACGTCGGATTTGATGAAGTTTCTCACGTGCTTCCTCTGGTAAAAGACCAAACATGTATAACAACCGTCGAAACACCTCTTTAACACTATCAGCTCTGCCGGCTTCTTTTGCTCCTTTATCGAGAGCACCTCTCAGCTGTGCTAAAGCCACCCTTTCCTCCCAACCACTCAATGCGCATACATCATTATACTGTTGTATAAACAGATGTACATCTCCTGTACCATCAAAGCGAGGGGTTTTCAATGTTGATTTGACTACATTTGAAGTTGACCTTTCCTCTATAGCGTGGGTGAACTCGTTGACCAAAGTCCGCAACATATCTTCGGTATTACTATTAATTTGAGCTGAGGTTGAAGAATGCAACGGCTTTGGAGCCGACTCAGCAGCACTGGGTTTATGTAACACAGGCAGCCCTGTACTTGCGTAGGCGTCGGAAACACAAGGAGTCGTTTCAAACTTATTTACAGTTTGGTTAGGCCTACTCAATCTCTTCCCTAAAGAATCAGGATATTGATTTATCCTCACTAATTTTGACCTAGCAGTGGGCACCGGAGAAATGTTTAGGCCTATCTGTGGCTCTGAGCTGGGAAAGCACCTATTATAGGCATCATCTATCACAGTCTCAGCAGATAACGTTTCTCTGGGGGTGACAGAAGGATAAGATGACCCAACTACTACGGTAGATCTAGGCCTAGGTGTAGGAGGAATAGTTCTCTGTGGAATAAATGAAGGTATAGTAGGTAAACCTACAGTGGTAGATTGGAAAGTGTCTTCCCTACTGTCATAAAATATGTCATCTCCATCAATATACCCAGCCTCAACAGAGTCATCATGGTTTGACATAATTGCAATTAGCTACTGCTAACA
Source organism: Watersipora subatra (assembly GCF_963576615.1). Taxonomy (NCBI): domain Eukaryota; kingdom Metazoa; phylum Bryozoa; class Gymnolaemata; order Cheilostomatida; family Watersiporidae; genus Watersipora; species Watersipora subatra. Next base: position 63,438,573 of record NC_088716.1, on the reverse strand, counting down.
CAGACTGACAAATTCACTAGACAAATAAACTCAAAGTTAAGAATCTTAAATCCCAACTCTAAATTTAAATGTCCCAGACAAGCCCCCAATGAAATGGAATTGGTTATATATCTCAAATAAATGTCATTCCAAATCAAAAACACGGGTCCTTTGTCTAGTGAGTATTTACTTTATTACAAATGAATACTATCTGGGTTGTACAACAAGTTGTAGAATCAACCCAGATTCAAAACATACAATACAACAATACAATACAATACAATTTACAATTACAATTACAAATACGACAAGGAAAATTAACAATTCCGATGGAATTCTATTTACCTCTAACACACTCTTCTTAAAACACGTCCGAATTGACTGAATGATCATCAAAAAGAGAGTGAGTTAAACGCAAAACAAAAAGCTATCTCATTTAAAAGTAAAGCTAGCCATCTGATCACAAAAGAAAAATCACGCAATACAGAAAATAATTCTAGGAACATAAGCTATAAAGATTAGTATCATTGGACTCGCCAAAATGTAATTTCATAACAGAGCATACCTCTAGCATAGTTCATTATAAAAAAACTTATTCTTTAAATATATAATTATTCAAAGGGTGTCGAAAAGTAGCGTGTATAACTGCAGGTGTTTGTTGTTATGTACGTATTTATGCTGACATGATATTTTTTTTCGAAACAAACCTCTGGTGAGATCCGACGAAATATCTAAGGAAGTATGTGACTATTTTTGTAGACCTAATGACGCTACAAAAACCACATACTCAACAAACAAAAGATGTCATAATTTTTAATTACAAAAATGTTGCTAATATACGCATATTGTTGCTGCTTGCTATTTAATTGGCGGTATTTCCCGTTTTATGCGTTCTAAAGAGTTCATTATCTGTTAATGTTGATAAAACTAGCAATACATATAATGCATGTATCACACTAATAAATAAGCTCCGATATCACGCATAATTTTGGTAATTAATGCCAATTTAGTGCATTAGCATAACAAAAGTAATAAAAATCGACCAATTCAAACATTCTTTTATACTTGAAGGCTGGTTAATGAACGTATAACCTGAGAGTCAGCGCTATTTTAGTGATAAAACGTGTTTTACTGTTGTTTGGCTGTTGACGCTATAAAACACAGCTTATTTCATTAGCGATTAAGTTTACGATCTTTATAATGTCGTTAAATTTTAGGTCAGATCTAAAAAAGATAACGATTTGTGAGTTTCTAGAGGTTTATGGTGATTTCGCCGAAATTCTATTAGTCGAAATACGCATTTGCCGATAGGCCATTTGTCGAAATTGAAGCCTTTCGTCGAAAAGTGTAGCTTTGATCGAAAACTTAGGCTATTGGTCGAAAACTCAGGTGGTTTAGTCGAAAATAATACTATTGGACAAAAACAATAATAATTCTAATATTATTAGTAAGTTTTTACCTGTTAGTTAAGTTTATCTTCAACTTAGTGTTAGTTTAGTTTTAAAATTTGTGTACTAGCTCCATCAGCTAAACATATGCTATGCTATAACTGCTGTATCAGAGAATACTTCGCATACACACTTGTGATATGCATTCAACTGATTTTTTATGAAGTTTTGCGACATTTGGGTGTAATAATTTATACATGTACAACGTATTGCATGCTTCTTTACTACATGATAAAATTTGTTAGAGTTTGTTAAAAGCTATCACCACTTTATCGACACGGAAGTACATTTGTTTCACAGGCTACATTTAGTGAAGTATTTTGAAAGTGTATCCTAATTTTAGAGTAATGGCTATACATTTTTGTTCAGAATTATAGCACAATGGTAGTGATATAATACAAGTTTTTTATGTGCAACTGTGTTATAATCCTGTATACTTTCTAAGCTTGTGGATTTATTCATCAGTATATCTGTGCAACCACCCTAATCAATTGCATACATGCATGTGTATAAGATATGCCTATATGCATATTGTACAAGTATGCTTGTAACTGCATAATTAATATTCATAGAAGTGCATTGATTTATTGTAGCTATGTCTCCAAAAAGTTAATGTTGCAATTTTACAGAGTAGTGCTTTGGAATCTTTCGTAAGAGCTATTTGGAATATTTGTTCATATAATTGTTAAAATTCAACTCTCAAAGTTTTAGATTAAAATTGTAGTAACAGCATTCAAAAATAAATATAAATCAATAAAATTGATTTATTAAATAGTTTATTCAGTAGTGAATGACCTGTAAAAATTAATATATGGCATAATTCATAATATTATTAAGAACAGCAATGACAAATAGCTAAAAATAACAATTATTGATACAATGCCATAATACATCATCAAATTCTATGTTGGAAAATAAAACAAAATATAGGTAGTAAAAGTAGCGCAATCAAAATCCATCAAATGTTGGTGTGAGATTTTTGGCTGCTTTGATAAACTTTGAAAGTGAAATTGCTTTGTTTTTCAAGCTGTTCCATAAATTTTCTAATTCTTTCTATATTTTGTGCTTTGTGTCTGTTTTCTTAGTTGCTGCTAATTTTCTAACATTTGTGCTACATAGTTTATATTTTCTGCTTCACTATGTAGGATGGACAAAAGTAAATACATATTAGGGTGTGGATGCGGTAGCAGCCCATTTAGTTTTCTGTGTCATCCTTCTAAGTCGTTGTTGGTTCTAATTTTTAAACCAAAAACACACTAGTCTTTTGGGCTCTACCCTTGATTATTGGCACTTTACCAAAATCTTTCAAAGTAGTCCAGTAAGCTGAACATTCTATAGTCATGTTTCTCTATGTCTCTTTCTGCTCTAATACATATATAATTAAACACCTCTTTTACAATGTTGGCGGGTACCAGCGCTAAGGCATACAACATAGTAACCAGTTCTCTCACTTTACCATTCTTATTACGATAGCTCTTTGATAGTCTGTAGTTTTTCATATTCCGGTAGATCGATTGGTAAAAGTGAAAATGACAACCTCTCATCCCTAGCTCTTTCCCAAACACTTCACGGACTGCTTTCCACAGTGCTAAAATGGAGAAAAATATTCTATTTATATTCATTGGCATTGTATTGAGAATCACCATTGTTACCATTGACAAAACCCAATCGTTGTACTAATCACAGATGCGTCCAGTTACACAACATGGTGATACTGAGACAGCTTAATGTTTTACAAAATTAAAAATTTTCTTTAATGTTTGAAAATGTGTCCATGATATTTTGAAGTGGGACATATAACCGCTTAATTTTTGTGACAAATTTAATTTGGAGTGGACATAGCAAACCTATTTTACATCATGAAACATTTCAATGTTAACGCCCGTGTAATTAAATGTTCATTCCAGATATTAGTATTAACAAATACTTACTTATCCAATTCATAGTCAGCCATTGCATATTTGGCATTCAAACCAGGTGCTAGCCATTCTTTAATGTCTTTCAATACCTGAAAAGAAATTATGGCACTAATAACACAATGAGATAGCATTTAAAGAGGGAGGGTTGGGTGAAAATCGACTCTTGTAATACAAATATTCTATAAAGATTTGTACCCGAACATAATCCAATTTTCTTCTTTTTGACATTAATACGTATAAAAGTGGCACTTGTTTGCTGAAGCATCCCTGTCTTATGAAGGCGTTTATCGTTAGCAGCTGCTCAAAAGGCCTTTTCACGCACTTGAAGGTTCCATCCAAATACCGAGTTTTAGATTTCTTTAGTTGATCTAGCTGAGTGTCAGTGGAAAATATTAAGTGCCTTTCGCCATCAGTTTAAATGTCCGCCCGCGAGAAGTTTTTTGGTATGGCATCAAGTATAAGCTAAAAATATTTTAGATACTGTTTTGATATTTGTGTCACAGTTGGATTACCATATAAGATGTTTAGATTACCAACCTCTATTGCAAAGTTAAAGCACAAGTGAAGTTAGGTTTTCCAAGCAGCAGTACACTCAATAAGATTATAATCAACTTTTTTTTAATTTTATCTTATCTTAATTCCGTATTATCTTAATAGCCGGTTATCTTAATTCAGTATTTAAATTATGTATGATAAACTTCTAGGCTGACTCACCTCGAAATCTTTTGACTTCGGATGTTTTGGTCTGTTTCCCTCTCTTATTTTATTGGCCATCGTAATTAAATTTTGTCTTGAAAGACTACTGGTGGTTGCACATTTTGTCATAAATTCTTTCAAGTTGTAGTCTACTATCGAGGTAGCACTTGAGAAAAGTTTCAGTTTTGTTTCATCTTTAATCTATAATATCAGTCAGAGTCATGTACAGCTTTTTTATAGGCTAATATTTAGTATGACAAGCTTCAGCCAAACATTACATTAAATAAGTTTTGAGGATTATTAATGAGATTGAGTGCTTCTAACATTACTTCTCTTACCTGAGTTATTAAAGCAGTTCGCTCTTGTAGGTATTCTTGTGATAAACACGTGTGTAAGCCGGATGCATTGTATGCAGATTCAAAACTGTCACTCTGGGTAACTTTGGCTCTGCATTCTTTTCGTTTGCTACAAATCCAATAGACTGTCTTTCTACCATCCATTTTTCTGTAAATTTTATTGACGACATAGCTGTACCCATTTAATGACACAAGTATATCTCCTTGCTGCTTGCTCCCAGCTGGATAAAGCTTATAGTTCACCACACTAGAAAAGTAAATGTAAGTTATGGTTATCTTTCTATAAACCAACACCAGAATCGCAAACATCTGAGACGAGATAACGGCTTTGCATTACCGCCATGAACATATAACACATGGGAATGATACATGGTGTTTTTATTTCTGTTTCAGTTCTGCTCTTCGTTGATTTCTCGGATGTTTTTGGTACCACCTGACAGCACGACTACATAGATGTTCATCTCAATCGATGCTGGACCATAATTCCATAGTTTGAATCGATATAGAAGTTTTGTGCCTTCAGACATTTTTCTTTTATATATAATTGATAAGTGAATCCCACATATATTATTGTGTAGTTAGTATATGAGAACCACTCATTGTCGTATTGATGATTTATTAAAGAAGCGATAGATTTTTCTGTCATATTTATTGTATGGTTAGTGCTAATAATAATTATATTTATATTGACTTACGTATCATCAATGTCACTTTTGTTAAAGTCATTAGGTCCTGGATCAAGGTGCATAATTGATGATGAGGAATTTGACCCGCTATAAACAAATAATATTATCATATTGTATGCTGCGCTATCAAAACATGTATTAATAATTATGAAAGAGGTACGCTTAATAATTTTATTAATAAACTTTATCTTCAACACAAAGAAAAGAGCCAGCTATTAATAGATTTTGGCTCAAACCACTGGAAAGTCATTCCAGGGTTTACACTTTCCCCTTGTTTGAGTTTGTTGAGCATTTGAAACCAATGCTCAACAACTCTTAACACTTTCTCTATATTTATCTTTTTTACAAACTATAAAAATGTGTTAGGTTTTGTTAAATGAAAGCAATAGAGTTGAAATATACAAAGTTTTAATTGCATATTTAAGCTGCTTGCAAAATCTGAATAAAAATGATACACACTATCGAGTTACTCAGTTTTAGTGATTTTCAGTATTGCAGTCTTAAATGAAACATAACATATGTTCTACTGTTTGGCTGTAACTTTAACTGAATTTATCTCAAATTTTGTGAGCTACCATGGGAATACATTATTTTTACAGTGTTTATGTTCATGGTAAATCAGCATATTACATCTCAAAGATTTTCTGCTCAAGGCTACAGTCATGACTACCTTACAGCCTCAATGCCGCACCCACATGACGTGTGCGTGCGACACGACACAGCATGCGACATGACATAACATCCCATACAATGTATAAGATGTTTTAATTTACAATGTATACATACTAAAATATATTTGTATATATATTTATGTTCTGGTAATATAATCTTGTACTGTGAAGTCAAATCACACATATATAATAGTTAGGGTTGTGACCATTACAAAAACTATTACAGTAGATTGATAAGTCCTTATAGATGACAAGATGTAAAATAAGTTGCAATAACATTGCAGGAATGCAGTAGTGAGCATTTCACAACCATGCAATGTATATGCATTGGGTACTTTTACTATCACAGCATACATGGAGTACAGCTGCTGCTATTTCCTTATGTTCAGTAAGTATTATTGATGCAAGGGAGAATCGCCTACTGCAAATTGTGCAGCTGTAGATGCAATAAGATTGTTGCTAGTACACATTGACTCAACACAATTTTAATGAGCCACAACCCTAATAATCGTATTAACTAGCAACTACCAAAATCAGAAGATATGGCAGTACTGTAATCGGTTTGTTTGTACTTAGAGTTGTGCTCTCTTAAAAACAACATTTTTCGCGAAAGTGTTTGATTATTTCGACCAATAGTCTTAGACTTCGACAAATAGTCTATGAATTCGGCAAATAGTCTTAAATTTCGACTAATAGTCTATGAATTCGGCAAATAGTATTAAATTTCGATTAATAGTCTACGAATTCGACAAATAGCCTGTCGGCAACAACGGTTTCGACCATTAGTTTTTCGACTAAATCTCTATTTCCCTTTCTAGACCGCAGTTCCTAACTCGGTTTGAAAACGGTGTAGCTGTGTTGGCGATTATATGTAATCAGTAGTACCATGGACGTAAGAAAATAGTTTTGTATTGCTTTTAAAAGAAACCTTTGACATCAGTGTTTAACGTCCTGCTCTAGCGGGCAATATTTGTTTCTTTTTTGCATTTCTAAAGAGCGGCATCGTGGGGCCAGCATGGTGCTGCATGCTTGCAGTCAAAGCTCTTCTTGAAAATTAAGAATGATTACTGGCATTAAAGAATGGTTACTGGTGTTTTGTTGGTGCTGGAAATGCCTAGATTTATTCTAGATACTAGAAATATAAGGTATATATATAAAAGAGTGATAAAAACATAATACATTGAAAAAATACCAAAAAGGTCTACTGTTCTTAATAACATGTTACGCTGCTAAAAATAGATCCTAGACAGATGTTTTATAAGCAACTACGTTCTTGATGACAGTTTGTGTTGCAGCAGTGTCTTCTAGTGCAGTCTGTTAAATGTCTAATTGTAATTTTCTTTAGAAATATTGGACCAAGTTTTAGATTTTATTTTACTTATTTTAGGTGGTAGATGTTGGCATAAAACTGGCGATTTCCGAGTCGAAATCAACAATCAAGGTATGTATTTCTGAGGTTGTGATCTAAAGTTGATGTGACGTGATGCTTTCAAAATATCTCTTTCATTTAATCAGCGGTAAAAGTTCATCATGGGATTAATTTTATCATAATTTTTGCTACATCAGCAAAATATATATTTTATAAACTTATTATGCAACGCTTAACAGAGCAGAAAAGATTTTGCCATATTGTATTATTTGTTAACTTTTTTTATCTTCATCAAATGTTTATTTTCAGTTTTATGCTCTACTAATCCATGATAGTCTCACTAAAGCATTAGACCAGCCTGCTGACATTATTGTAGTACCAAGACATGATTCTGAGCGAAGTCACTACTCCCTAATGGTTAGTATTCTTATGCTGCACTTTTATAATAAAAGACTATGTCAAGATATTAATTTTGAGAACAATTAGTGTTGCATGGCTGTGCATAGTTGTAATAATTGTTTTAAAAATTTAAAACAGCACATCTTTTATATAGCGTGTAACTTGAATAAGATAACTGTTTTGTAGGCACGGAAATACTTTCTCTGCGTGTATCTATAACATGCAACTTTCATTAGCTTGCATAGCTTTATATACAAGTTGTATATGGTACTCTGTTTGCAGCTGGTAGATAGGAAACTTTGAAAAATTCATTCAATGGACTCTCTTTCTTACAAAGGACAACAGACCATTGAAGAAAGGTGAGCATGAAATTCTTCACTATGTTTGTCGGTAAATCTTACAAAAAGCAACAGTTATTGCCTTTGCATTCTAGCATAAATGGTTTAATCCAAAAGCTCACTGTTAGCAACAATATTTGCAGGAAGCTTGTTTCTGTTGATGAGAGGTTTGCTGATTATGCTGTGACAGATAGTGAGATGGCGGCTATGCAACAGAAAGATTGTGTAAGCTGTGGACTGTATGTTACCAAGGTGAAGCTGTAGACTGTATGTTATCAAGGTGAGTGACACTCTCATTCCTAGAGGTCTCAAGACTTCAACAATTATCAGTAGGAAACGTCTGGTTGGATTATTTATCTACACATTAACTCTTACTAAGGAACCTAGTTCTATTCTGTCAATTTTCACTGTTAACCACAATGTTTTTTCACCAAAATTAGTGTGATTCCTTGTAGGGGGTTATGCAATAATCTTGAACTTTCTAGATATTCGGCACATTGTTGTTGTTGTAAACTTATTAAAGAATAATTCTAAGAATCTCCATTTTTATAATATTATTAATATTTTCAGCATGCGCAACGATATGTTGAATCGTTTGAGCTAGAAAATAGAAAAGATGGTGATATGTCTTTAAATCCTTTCACATACCGTAAAGAATTATTGGCAAGTATAAAGGTATGTGAAACAATAACTATGCCCAGCAGATTTAGCACATCTGTATATCATGTATGTAAATAGATGTTAAGATACTTCCTCACTTATTTGGTTTAATTTTCTCAACCTGAACTAACAACTTTTTAACATTTTTGCATTGAATTTCGTTTTTAACCAGTTGTCTTTATTTATGTTAGGAAGATGGTCGAGCATTGGCGGATATCAAGCTCTCTATTGAAGCAGGTAGGTTGAAGATGTAAGTCACATACATGCTAACAAGTTTTATATTTGTATCATAATAATACATAAAAATTATTTTACTGTGTTCACCAATCTAGAGCATGAGAATACTATTCTGGTATCTTTAAATAGTATAGTGTTGGTATCTACGGACATTACCTGTTTTATATATATCTAATGCATGTTCTTAACCCTATGGTTACGGCGCACTTACAGCCAAGAAAATACCAGCGTACGGAGGCAATTACTAGGGCGATTTGAGCCTTCGGCATGACTGCATAAAAACTGCAGTAACTTACATCACAATTCTGATAGTTACATAAATTAATATGCATAGGAAAGCTGAGAAATTTCTCTACAAGCTGATATTTTTTCTATGCAGATAGCTTGCAAATGCTTTCCAGCAAAAGTCTCAATTTGTTGAAGCTATTAATTTTTTTTATACACCATTTTCAAACGTATTTTCCTAATTGATAAAGGTAATTGGCAATGTTGTATAAATAATACATGCACGGATTCATAGGTTCTCAACAATTTGCAAAAAAATTGGTCGTCAAAGAGCATTGAAAGTGGAGTTATGAGCTCCGATGCATTGCGGGAGCACCACTCGAAATTCTCAGTGCATTACCCAAAAGACCAGCGAAAAATGGAGGCCTGACAATGTCGCCTAAACTTCGCTATAACTTACATGAATAGAGCTATAAATGAATATGCATTTGAAAGCTTAGAAATTTCTCAACAGGCAGCCATTTATTCCCTGTAAATCGTCCCTGCAAAGTTATTCGTCTGTGAATATTTCTATCAACATTGTGATGTGTCAATGTTGCCACCTTTCTATCATAAAACATCGATAACAAATACATTTTTGGAGGCAATAACTCTGTGAAAATGGTTTATGATAAGCATATGCACGGTGTCATATGTTTGCAAGAGTTTGCAAAGAAACTGGTTGTCCAAGTCGTCCTTTCCAAGCCAGCAAGCTTTCATCTATAGATATGAATTTACCAGGCAGCGAAACAGAATATAACCAGTCGCATATCATGGCAAAAAGATCTCCTAACTTGAAAAATCTATTGCTAGCAGGCTGTTCTAAATTGTCAGCAAAATGCACAGTAGAAAGTAAACTTGCTTCTATTTTTAATTTTATTAAAAATCAGCGTAGATAATAAAGGATTGTGGACCAGTAAGACAACAGAGTAGGCTTTTTGAAAATACTTATATGCAAAACTAAATAAATAACTCGCCAAATATCTTTACCATCAACAGGCTCCGAAGCATCGCAATGTTTTTGGAAGCCATATTTATTCGTTTCGTTGAATATAACATTTATAATGGCAGATGTTATAAAAAGCTTTAAATATTAAAAATACTTACCTGTTTAAAAATTCGAACTTACTCCTGCCAAGCTGTCAGCAAAATGTAATTTTTTTTGTTTTAAGTCAGCTCCTCTTTGAAATCCGTAAATACTCCCGGTTTCATCGCCGGCCGTTTCACTCTCACGTTCGCAATCCAATTCACCCTGTTGATCTTATTTTTCACTTTCATCGTCTACCCCACATTATTCCGACCTGATATCCTTTTCTTCATTTCCAAACCAGTCGATGTCTTCCTCTAAACAAACTTTTTTAGCAGAGCTTGAACAACCGCGTGCGTTCATGATGAATAGATTTCCATAAAAGATCACATCTTTGCAAAGTGTATTGCTTGCACATGCGTATTAGGTATTATTTATAACCTCAAAACAGTTTTACAAAGCCAACGGAAATTGATCAAATTACTCATTTTAATGCTGTTTTATAATAAATAATATATTTTAAAAAAGGTCTATCGAAGGCCGAATTATTTCGAGAACCGTACGCTGAGACAATGCTCGTATTCCGGGCTTTTACGGATTTTGTAAGCAAAGGGTTAACTACATCAAAACTTTGTGGAGTAGTCTGTAACGTTTTCTATTTATTTATTTGTGTAATAGCCAAGGAAGAATCCACCAGAGGAGCAGTGAAGTGTTTCACGACAACAGAAGATCATGAAGCTACCAACTGGAATGGCAAGGAGCTTACAGAAAACCCTGTGGAATTTGCTGCTGTCTCACTAGATGCTCAGCTTATGTATTATAAAATCAAGTACCTGAAGCGCTATAAAACACACCATACTAGTTATGGTGTATTTAATGTAGTTCCAGCCGAAGATTACAAACATTGTCGACAGGAGCATATATCTGGAACGTATTATGGTATTCAGATGGTAAATGAGACCATTTTATATTATCTTAAAGAGAGTAGCTCTGACTATCAGGTCATTAGTCGGCAACTTATTAGACTGAGTCCAGCTGTGCTAGAAGCTTACGAGTCATGGTGTAAGAAGTTGACTCCAGAAGATGACAATAGTAGGCCATCTCCAGCATATAATGGTATGGAAAAATCCATTACGCATAGCTAAACATATGTTTTCCTGTTATGCTTTCCAATGTATACATGTATGCGGATAAAGGGCATATCTTCAATATGTTTTAAAACAAAATTTTATTGTTTGTTCACACGAGACTATTATCGTGTATTACCTGTTATTTGATGCCCTGATTCAGTAGTAACTACTGTTTTATTAACTTTTATGTTGCATACATTTATATAGTTTAGCCATCCTGTATTTCTAGTCAGTTTGTTTGCATTAGTGGAATATGCGTCAAGGCAGTGTGTACTCAGCTGTACTCAGTGTGTACTTTTTCTTTATACAATTTTGCAACTTAGTGTATTCAAATTTTTCAACGGTTTTTCTATTTGGTACATATTATATTTCGTTGAGACATGCGATGTAAACCTAAATAATATATAACTTTCACATACAACATACAATGATAATACCTTCTCATAGCTCTAAGCTTGAGTTTGTATGAAGTCATAAAACTTTTATGTAGCCAGGCTAATACTTGCTGTTCAAGTCCACGAAGTTGAAATAAGATAACTGTTTTGTAGCTAGGCTAAAATTTGCTGAAAAGTCAGGTTCCAATATGTATTTAATAGAAATATAACTGTTTTGTAGCTGGGCTAATAATTGCTGAAAAGTCAGGTTCCAATATGTATTTAATAGAAATATAACTGTTTTGTAGCTAGGCTTATAATTGCTGAAAAGTCAGGTTCTAATCTGTATTGTAATTAGAAGAAAAAGTATAACTGTTTTGTGGGCAAGCCAAAACCTGCTGTAGTCATATAAAATAACCGCTTAGCAATGTAGTACATACGTAATAGTTTGTAATAATATTATCAATGTACAAGCTCTATTCAAGAGTATACTAAAAACCATTTACAACAACGGCCTACTACAACTACGCTGTACAACTAGCATTAGCAGTTTTGTAGTTTCGTAGAAACTACCTTGTCAACGTGCAGTTATATTGTAGGCGCCAAAATTTATTTCTGTGTACATTCCGCAACCGAGTTAGGAATTGCAGCTAGAAACTCACAAATCGTTATCTTTTTTAGATCTGACCTAAATTTTAACGCGGAAGTTTGAAGTAAGCATGTATTTTGTTATTATTAGGGTATGAGCAATATTTATTGTGATAAACAATTGTCATGTTTGACAATGTTTTTTTTTTAAATACTACAGCAAGTTAACTAAATGACAGTATACAAAATAAAAACAATTACCACCTATGATGAATTAATGCAGGACCGAGTTAGTACGACTGTCACACGAGCTGCTGGAAGAGGCGATCCTCCTACTACATATGCAAGAACGTCTGTTTATCACAACAGCTTTTTACCAAAGACTTCGTGAATTTAAAAACTGTACATCACATCAACAATAAACAATTAATTGGTAATATGGCAATAAATTACAATATTATCTAGTGTTAACAACTGCTCAACATATGAGGCGTGCCGCTTGCAGCAACCGGCTCTAGTACGTTCTATGAAGAAGATGTAAGATGATGACTGGTCTAACTAACTTATAGCTTGTTTATGGATTTGTGATTCATATCAAAATATAGCATGGTACTTATTTTTCGCTTATTGCTTACCTAATAATCAACTACAAAAAGGGTTTGTTGTGCCCACCATGAAGGCCGATGCATTGTTTAATTTACTCTGTTCTAGACAAACATAAACTTTTGTGATAAGCTTACCGTCAAAGTACATAACCAACTCAGACATGCTTGTTTTTCTGGCGTTCTGCACAGTTACTAAAGCAAACTAATTATTTTTTATTAACTGTCTATTGTCCTCCAGATGCTGTTGATTCAAATATCATGTTTTCTCATTTAAATGAGGTAAATAGCACTGCTAATGTATCTAATGGCTGCCTTGTTGTATGTGGAGACTTTAATCTGCCCACAATCGACGGGCAAAAGTAGGCTATATTCATATAATAGGGCATTCTCATATGCAATCCTTTTTTTTACCAAAATAACGGAGTTTGCACTTTAGCAGCATGTTTTCAGACTAACACATATCCATGTTTATATTATTGACCTAGTTTTAACTGATAAATACATTGTCAAAAGTGTCAAAACACATTGTCAAAACTACATTGACAAAAATACATTGTCAAAACTTATTAGATCCTCTTGTAAGTGCCCATTCAGTAACTCTTATCACACTTGACATAGTCTTTTAGACAGTGGCGAGGAATGGTAAAATGTTAACTTATGAATATTAAAAGATTGACATTGTTAAAGGTATGCTAGTTTTTGGTCCCTAGCAAGAAAAAATCAGATAGAGTATAGAGTTTAGGACAGAAATGGACATGGTATGTTATTTATTTAGCAAAGATCTGCAAGATCTAAAAGAGAAATGTGTACCAACAAATGTGATTACTACCAATAGCATTCATGCATGTTTTAACAATAAAATTAAAAATGTTTTACTGAAACAAAGGTGTCTTCACTTTGCTATGAAAATGCTTTCTTCCAACTACGATAAGATAAGGTATAACTTGTTGAGAAAACAAAACAAATGTTCAGTCAGGCAAGCTAAGAAATCTTATCTCTGTGAATAAGTATATAAACCTTTGTTTTGCAGTGGCTCCAAGTTCTTTTACAGGCACATGAAACTGAAAAGAGTAAATGGTTGCAACATGATTCTTGATCTGACATTTAGAAATCGTATAGAAAGAGGTTTTGCTGAAAAAGCGGGAATGTTTAATGATTTTTTTTCACTTTGTTTTTACTTTTGATGATAATCTAGAGTTACCTAATGATTTTGCTTTAAATCTAACTGATGACTCCAGGTTACAAGGGAATGATCAGGCTGCTTCATAACATTGGAACTTCTAACCCATGTGGCCCAGATTACTGTTCTGGAGTTTTTCTTGAAGATAGTTGCAAAATGTATTTAAGTATTTTTGATAATTCAACCGAGATTTTCAAATCTTTATCCATTGGTGACTTGCCGGATATCTGAAAGTTGGCCTAGGCAAAACCAATCTATAATAAAGGTGATCGATGCCAACCTAATAATTATAGGCCTTTGTCTTTTACATGTATTCCATGCAAACTGGTAAAACACATAATGGCCAGACACATTCACTTCTTTTTCTACAAGCATAATCTTTTAACAGACTCAACTTTGCTTCAAAAGTGAAAGGTCTTGCAAAACTCAATGATTTGGCGGTGAATAGAGAAAAGGACTTAGTAACTGATGTCATTATTTTAGACTTCTCTAAGGTCATTGATTCTGTTAACCATAAGAAACCTGCTAATAATAAGAAACTTTTATTCAAACTAGTCAAACCTGGTATAAATCTTCATTGTATCTTGGATCAAGAGCTTTTTGTTTGACCGTAAAAAAGTAATGTTGCGTGATGACCAGGTATCAGACTTTCCGAACGTATTGTCAGGTGTCCCGCAGTGCTTGGTTTTGAGTAAACTACTTTTCCTGATCTATGTAAATGACATACCTTCAAACGTTATTTCAGAATGTTGCTTGTTTGTTGATGATGCTTTGTTGTATAACACGTGATAAAATGCTCATATCTTGCAAGAAGATCTGAGCAAAGTTCAGTCTTGGACCTTTACCTGGCAGCTATCATGCAATGCTTCCAAGAAATCACTTGTTGAATCATATTCTGTACAGGAGTTCTTTCTTAACAATAGTAAACTAAAAGGCGTAAACTATCTCCATATTTGGGCATAAAGCTTACTAGTAACCTTAACTGGAATAAACATTTAGACAGCATATTATCAAAGAAAGGATGGAATGCAAGCAGGTTGCTTGGTATGATTATCAATGTTTAAAAAAATTCTAATACACAAACATGAAAAATCATGCATGGAACTCCAGTTGGTCAGTCTTAGAGTATGGTTGCTAGGTGTGGGATCCATATTTAAAATGTGACATAGGGTGGGAAAGATTCAGAATCGAGCTCTGTGGTTTGCTATTAGATTAAACCATATAGTTAGCTTTACAAAGTTGAGACAGGATACAGATATTCCTTTGTTGGCGGAGAGCGAAGATGCAAGCAGTGGTTCAAACTAGAGTTGCCCTGATTTTGGTATCGGTGCCGATATGGTTGTTAAGTATCTGAATCGGTATCGGTGCCGATATGGGTGTTAAGTATCTGAATCGGTATTGGCCGATCTTTTAAAAAATCGGAAACTTGAAATACTTTTTACATATCACCTATTTAACAAAAAACAGTATTTTAGCCTGCTACACTAATAAAGCTCATCAGCTGCGAGTTTCTTACTCTTGCCTAATGAATTCCGGGCCTGTCATACTATTTATTTCATGTCTATAGCCTGATCAACATTAACACAGCTGAGGAGCTTTTTTGCTTTAGTCAGGATGTGATCACAAAGTGTAGTATTTTTCAATTGTAGCGATGGAATTTATTGCAACCAATCACGAACAAGAGAACAAAGAAAGAAAACAAGAAGGCAGTGCAATATTTCTATTTAATAGTATTGCAAAAGTAATTTGATCAGACGATGCATAAAGTTATCTATCTCTCTCTTGATCCTGATGACACAATTGTATTGTTTGTATCGTACAAAGTAACCCCAGTGGCTTATCGGTATGTAGCCTGTGCTCCATCAACTGTGGCAAGTGAGTCCCTCTTCAATACAATTGGCTACATTGATAGTAATAGAAATAAGAGATTTCTCACTGAGAGAATTGAATCACTAACAGTAATTAAAAGAAACATTGATTTGCTCTAAAATTGTACAGGTGCAGCAGTTTGTTCAGCAATAGAAGACAGACCTCATTATCATAGAGAGCTGTACCACTAACAATAATTACTATTACTAGAAATTCCAATGTCATACAGCCTACGACCTAATAATGGAATAAGTAATAATGGAAAAAAGAAAGGGTAGTACTGGTTGTTGAAAAAGTAGTTGTCAGCAGGAATTGACAGAGTATAGTGTAAATGAGAGTTGTTCGAGATGATATAAAATAAATTTGAGGGAGCACGACTTCAAAAAGTTCAACTTGTAGCATTGAACTTGAGCATTGTATGTAATCAAATGTTTCTCATTACATCCAGTACATGTGAGCTGTGATATGTTGTTGTCAAGTCTGCCTAGAAAGTTGTTACGCAGTTCTTGAAAATCAGGACAATCTAAAGATTGAAAATGAGGAATGTGACGAAGGGGGGCAGCATTGGGAGGAGCAATATTGTTTTGTGCAATATTTTCATGGTCAATGATGTCCATAAAATCATGATCATCATCTGGAAACAAAAGAGCTGCCAAGTCCATGTCATTTACATCGCCTACAACATCTACTAAAGAATTCCATGAATCAGATAAATTGTTGTTATTAATTTGAGTAGCGTGTTGTTGAACATTAGCATTTGATGTTGATGGTTGCTGTGAGGACCTTCTATTTATCCTCCTATTGAGCTGTAATAATTGAGAGACACGTGGACGGCCACTGCGTCTGCCACGGCGTGGTGTTCTGGGAAGTTGTATGTCCATGGTAGTTGTCAAGTTGTTTTGAAATTAAATTCAAAAAGTCAATTATGCAAAACAAAAGGTAAAAAATTCACACCTAATCTACTACTATCTCAAACCTATGTTTTGACCAAATAAAATGAATATTAATTAAACCTGTAGGCCTAACTTACTGTAATGTATGTAATTTAACAACAGCAATAAGGAAATATGTTTATTATATCTCTGAAATGCAATATTAGAAGTAAAATGGCAAGCTGCTGTGTAATATACACAGTTTGAAAGTTGGTTGTGTTGAATGTAGAATGGTTTTGATAGCGATTTAGCAGAAAGCAAGTATTAGCATTCACACGTCTGGAAGTTTTCTGCAAACTGGAGCAAGATAAAAAATGATTTCGTCATAAAGGGGCATTGTAGTTCGGCCCTAGCTTGTACATAAGATGTAAAGAATTTTGGCTAATGTTTTAAATAGTGTAATGAAACCTTCGGTAATTGGGAAAAAACATAGGCTGATTGACTGTGTACCACAATTTTGTATCTGTAAATCGGTCTACGCCTCAAACGGTGTACGTTTATTACAGAAACCTTCGGACAAATAAATTCGAATAATTATTCTTATGATAATTTTATAAAATCAAATAACTATTCTTATAATTAAATAATTTTGCAAAATACTAAAAGTGGAAAGTTATTAGAAACCTTCGGCAATTAAACAATACTATAGACTGGTGAAATGAGCACGTTTTTCTCGTGAAATGCGCCCTTCTTAATAGTTCTACTATCTGTCGCACGGCTTTATTGGCGTATCGTTGGCCGGTCTTAATTTTGATTAAAAAAGCTTGTCAAGTTTTTTATTGCGAATTTCGGCCAAATTAATCTGTCTATTTGTGTATAATCCGATCAGATGGGTAAGTTTTAGGATATTGTCGACAATTTTCAAAGATTTGGTAACATATTTAAATAGGTTTATATGTGTTTTGTATCGTTATTATACTTAAACGACTCCATTGAAAAAGGGTTAAATTTGTTGATGAGATTTTGGTACAAGGGTTTGCGACGGTGTTGATGAATAATTTTCATGAGTTGTGTGCACATGCATTTATCATAAATATCTCAAAAAATTGCTCCGCTCGTGTTTGGTCGGTTGTTACTACATGCACAGCATGTCAGTATGTCGATATACATGTATATATCTTTTTTCCATAAATAAATACAAATAAATACATTAATTTTTATATTTTCTATAATAAAATGAACAATTGTCTATGCAACACAAAAGACCTGAATCGGATTATTTTTCAATAAGAATTGGTATATCGGATTGGTATCTGAATCAGCTGGTGAATTTAGAATTGAGGCATCTCTAGTTCCAACTATTTTCTTGAACCAAAGCATGCGGCGTAGTAGTGGGTAAATATGCAGACACACCTAAACTCTCTTATCATACGTGACATCCACAGGGTCTGTTTGTTCCTGTAATTAAAACTAATGCTCTTTCAAACACTTTTCGGTCTCGCATTACTCAAGAGCTTAAAGATTGTGTGAAGTAGTATGGAAGGTCAAATGCTGGAGCCACAATAGGATTTTACGCTAATTTAGTTGTAAATGAAAAATGTAAACAGAAAAATTGATAAATATAAAGTTCTCCCTTTATTTCATGTGAGGTTCTTAGTTAGTAAATTGAGATTAGGACATTGTAGGCCAATACAGAAATGAAGCTTCCATGCCAATTTTACGTAATACAAGTTGGTAATAAAAAATTTCAATCTGTTCCAAAGTAAAATGTATTGAAATTGTCTACATTTCAGTGCGAAACATTTTTTTGCTCTCAGTAATGTCTTAAAGATTACTGATATCGCTATTATTTTAGTTAAAGGTATCAGGTACTGCATATTTATTTCATGTGAAGTCATATGTTTGATGCTTCCCTGCTCACCGAGACTGCTCAAGGTAGTTTAGATTTAATACATGTTTTTAAAAGAATATTTCATATGAACAGGACTTTTACTATCTCATTTCTCTACGCTTTTTTTATTAAACAAATAATCATGGTTTCAAGTTGTCGTGTTTAAGATGATAGTCGACGACCACCCGCTGCATTTGTTGTTCTTTTTTTTGTTTATTTTGTTCTTGTAATAAGTTTATTTTGATGCTGAATTGGTGTTCAGCTATAAAAAGATATTTTTACCATGATAGAGAAAACTACTTAGCAGTTTGAGGAGCCTCTTTAAAAAGCCTCTTTAAGGAATCTCTAGAATACTTGGTTATATTAAGTAAGACAGCGTAAGGGGAATAAGTTATGCTGTAGCCAGTTAGCGAGGTAGTCGAAGACGTCATGAAAAGGGAAATTAATTTGTCAATAAATAAAATATATGGCATTTCTGGGTTTAAAATGAATAAGATGATAAGGTATGTATTGATGAGGAGTGAAAAGTGAGAACAGCTGGTATAGAGAGGCCTAGTTGGTAGTTATTGGCAATCGTATGTCTTCTGAAGCTGCATAAGAGCAAAAACTGTCAAAAAAAAAGACTGATGAGTTGGTGATTATTATATATTTAATTTCTGTGACATATTGGTATCTTCAGCACCATTTCGATCAAGATATCGCAATCTTTAAATCTCGCCCTCTGAACTGAAATTTCTAAATTAGTTTAGTAAACAAATTTGAGTTTAGATTCGTTTACATGTTGAAAATACTATTACATGTTACAAATCCTGTGGCTCTAAAAAGTATTTCGCACCATGGAATATATTTATTAACTCTAAATTCAGCAGTCCCACAACAATTCTTTTGAATTCCATTCTTAATGCTTGTTACTTGAATCATCACAACGCATATGTTATGTTCATTGTATCCAATTGATTCATTGTTTTGCTAAAGCTTTTTGTTCCATTAAGTGTCAGCTAAATGTAGCTTCTTGGAAGGTTTTCTGTTTTTGTAGCTTTTATGAAATACTCCAATCAAATTCTTTTATTTCAACTGATATTGGTCACCAAATAAATATTTCAACTGATATTGGTCACCAAATAAATATTTCAACTGATATTGGTCACCAAATAAATAATTCAACTGATATTGGTCACCAAATAAATATTTCAACTGATATTGGTCACCAAATAAATATTTCAACTGATATTGGTCACCAAATAAATATTTCAACTGATATTGGTCACCAAATAAATATTTCAACTGATATTGGTCACCAAATAAATATTTCAACTGATATTGGTCACCAAGTAAATATTTCAACTGACATTGGTCACCAAATAAATATTTTTCTAAGGTCTAATGTAGCCGCCCACAGCATGCTCTAATCAATTACTCTATAGCAAATGATAGCAGTCTATATAAAATTATTCTATAGTACAGGTGAATACTATTTCATTTTTAGTCATGCCCTGTTATCTAAGAATCAAGTTGGTCACTGCTTAACACAATGGATGAAGTTGAAGCTAATGAACATGGTAGGTCCTTTAATATGGTTTTTAAATTACCTGCAGTGTTTTACCATTGGTAGACACTGAAGGCAAAACGCTGCAGGTGCAGGTAAAACAGTCTTTTTTTTTACCTTCACTGTATTGTTTCTGCATTGGGCCATTGATTGGCTAGTTACTCTGCGCAGTTATATCTAGTGTCAGATTAGAATAAATTGGAACCAAGGAGCCTGCATAGTTGACTACTAGTTTCAGAGGATCAATTCCACGCGGTGATTGATTACCCGAGATCAATTTTTTCCAAAATTATAACATCTGAAGCCAAAAAAATCTTGCAGAATATTTATCGTTTTTCGAGTTGTCCCAAGTGTGAATTTTGAAAAAATGTAGACAATTGCACTAAAGGCTGAATATTCTTGCATTACCTGATGCATTTTTCTTTGCTAATTTTATAGCTGTTATAAACCCTGAATCATCAAGATAACGGTAAACAGTCAAAGCTCAACGTACTAAGTGAATCTGTCTCATTTGTCGCTTTCTTTGTCAAAACTCTTATATGCTGAAGCAAATTTTTTATAAGAATACATTGCAGTTTGCTCAATATATTCTACAGATCAAAAACGTAACAATAATCACTTTGAGGTAACTCGGTATGACATTGAAATAAATGCATAAAATTAGATAAAAAACAATGCAAAAACTAAATTTTTTGAAAATATAACTAACTGAAACAATTATCTGCAAAAAATATTCTTTACACTTCAATTTTAAGTCAATGACAAGCAGACTTATGTATAGCCTTTTTGATACAGGAGATAATATACAGAGCTAGTTTAACTTAAAGTAGCAGACATTTAAACTAACACAACTTATTTATCATTTTTTATATTAAATTATCTTCTATTATCGCTACCAGTCTCGTCACTTTCACTCTTTTCTTCACAAGAACTAGTCAGTGTCTTCAGAGATTTATCAAAGAATTGATCTATTGATTTATTGATCTAAAGATCTTTGCTTATTTTTTATTTGCTGTTTCAATTGTTTACTACTACTAATTGCTCCAATCTCCTTAGCAATCTCCTTAGCATCCATGGCTAGAAAATCAAAACAGTAAGGTCTGAAACACTGCCTTCTATTCTATGAGTGCAGTCAGACCAAACCACAAAAGACAGAACTGCTGCATAAATCCTGATAAGAAAATTAATGTTCTGTAAAAAAACAAATGTTCTGTAAAAAAACATTTGACATCAAATACTGGAAAAAACATCTTACTTCTGAGACAAATGCATTCTTGAATTTACCTTGAATGTCAAAAAACTACAAGTTGGGTGATTGTAAAAAAGCTTCAAATGTATCTTATTATGATCATAGGTAGGGCTTTAACTGTATGTAGAGGTGATCATAATTTGAAGTTTGACTGTATCTTAGGATGATCGTAAGTACAACTTTAACTGTAAGTTGAAGTTTGGCTGTATGTTTAAGCGATCATAAAGACAGTGAATGCCCCTATAGAGTAAACCTCTTCTTATGTAAATTTCAATTAACATAGAGAATTTATGTAAAGTTTTTGCATCGTATTATGTAAGATGTGAGAAATTCCATGATGATATTTTATTTGAGCTTCATTAGTACGTGCCTGTTTAACGATCTCTGTATTACTACTAATGAGCGGAGGAACAACAACAGTGCATGCTGGGTAGACAAACAAACTATACAAGAGTAGACAACACCCATAAAAACCAAAGCTACAATAGGTTACTCAGAAAATTTTTAACAATCCATATAACGTAACGAGTCAAGTGTGTGCAAGTTTTCATATTTGATTTGAAAAACGAGAGTCCAATAGCTCACCTTAAAAGTAAACGATGTATAGGGGTGGGTAGAGGTATAGGGGTTCAATATATGTACGTGAACTAGTGTCTAGGTAGTCTAGTGCGCCGCGAGAGATTAGCAGATGCGCCGCGAGAGATTAGCAGATGTGCCGCGAGAGATTAGCAGATGCGCCGCGAGAGATTAGCAGATGCGCCGCGAGAGATTAGCAGATGCGCCGCGAGAGATTAGCAGATGCGCCGCGAGAGATTAGCAGATGCGCCGCGAGAGATTAGCAGATGCGCCGTGAGAGATTAGCAGATGCGCCGCGAGAGATTAGCACATGTGCCGCGAGAGATTAGCAGATGCGCCGCGAGAGATTAGCAGATGTGCCGCGAGAGATTAGCAGATGTGCCGCGAGAGATTAGCAGATGCACCGCAAGAGATTAGCATATGCGCCGCGAGAGATTAGCAGATGCGCCGCGAGAGATTAGCAGATGCGCCGCGAGAGATTAGCAGATGCGCCGCGAGAGATTAGCAGATGCGCCGCGAGAGATTAGCAGATGCGCCGCGAGAGACTAGCAGATGCGCCGCGAGAGATTAGCAGATGTGCCGATAAAGCAGAGAACATGTATATGTACAGTTATTCAGAATTACCAAAAGGCGGTCGATTGGTGCTGAATGTCAGTTTTTGTCTCGTTGAAATTGACCTTTTATGCTAGCCTCTAAACTAGAGCTGCACAACGATTATAAAAATTAATCGCGATTAATAACTGGTATGAACCAGTTAATTTTCGATTAATCTTAGAATTAATCTAGCAAAAACCTGCATATTCAAAAACAAATAATACAGGTACATATAAATTAATATTTGAGACAATTGGTAGCAGGAGTACATGTTATGTACAACATACATATAATAAGTTACAATGTAATAATTATTATAAGTATGAAAACAGTCTATGAAAGTCTATAATTAAGTCAGCCAAGAGTTGAGGCAGCACAATTTATTCACATTATCTGAATAAAGAGATACCCTCTTCCTACGTACAATATTGCCAGCTTTAGAGAATAGCCACTCGCAGGGGACAGTAGTAGTAAATATTGTCTGCGACAGCTGGTGATGATTTCTGCGGGTAGGATGAGAATTAGTTACATTATCTTTTAATGATGTGCTGTGGTAGTAGGCAAATTCTTTCTGGCATGTAGTGCACTTCGTTTTCTTGTTTACACTTCCAACAACAAACGGAAATGCGCTAGCCAGTACGGAAGACATTTTTTCTGCTTTCATGTTCCAATAAAGTGTCAATCTTATCACTTATATTCTAAAGCTGAAATATGATTAGGATTTTTGAAAAATGAAAATACCTGTGGAATTTACTTTAAAAAGATCTTTCTACAATAAACAAAAAATAGACTGTGAGATACATGTATTAAATAATACAGAAATCGCTTTTCTTTCTATTACCTAGAAACATGTTGAACGGTTAAACTGCTTGGCCGCTTACGGCTGGATCGTGCTTGTGCATTGTATAAACAAGTTTAATGTTAGCGACTCACTTTGTGGTTTCATAGTTGAGTGCAAAATAATTGTGGTTGTATATAATTGATAAGAAAGTGCTGCTTGTCATAATACTTATTTGTTAGTAAATTAAATGGTGGTAACCTGCTATGTTAGTGCTATATGTTGAACAATACAAAGGCACCACATCATGATCACCACCTCGGTTGTATTTTAATTGAAGATTAATTGGCTCAACTCAGTTAATCGTGTATTTGTAATGACCGCGTTAATCGTTTAATTAACCCGATCATTGTGCAGCTCTAGTTATTTGCAAAATGTTAGTGTCAACAAAGCGGGCAATTACTCACAAGCACTGCTAAGCAAAATGGTTCTTTAATTAACGCGATCATTGTGCAGCTCTACTTTAAACACTGACAGACTCTTATTGTAGTAAAAGTATATTTTTTACTTTATTTTAAACACATGCAATATTCTTTTTATTTTTTCACAGCATGGATGTTGCTGTAGAAAATAAGTAAAAAAATCAGTGTTACCCAATATTCATGGTCTGCACACACAAATTTAACGTAAAACTACCAAATCATGGACCTTAAATCAAAAGCAGTGACAAGAAAAAAGGGTGAAGTTATTAATACAAACCAGTAATATTACAATCATGGTACAGTCAGGAAATTAAGAAATAAAGTTCAGTTTTTTGTACTTCGAAGGGCTAAAGGTGTGAGTTGACAAGATTTTGGAATGAAATAGGCTATTTACATGTATTTTACATTTCGTATAACATAAAATCCCTACAACATATACATCGTAAGGGCATCAACTGTAGAGCTTTAACTGTACAATGCATGTTGAGGTGATCATAAGAGAAGGTTGGACTGTAGTTGCAAATCAATGATTTATATATTACAGGTGCCTTAATTTGGTACAGGCATTCAGGACAAGATGCACAAAATGTGAAGGATTTCCCAGAGCTATCAGAGTATACAGAGGTTTTGGACATTAATGAGATCACAGAAGATATTGGGGACCATGTCATTACACATCTAGCGATTCACAATGAAATCCATGAGCTATTAGAAAGCGTTGTTGGCAATGTCTCGCACTTGTGGCTGTCAGATTTGTCAGTGAGCGAGTCGTCATTACGGTTAATAGATTACATTCTGTTATCATGCAACTTTTAGTGAGACTAGCCATCAGAATACTTGTGTGAGGTGATGGTATTACTATTGTTTGCTTTGACCACTCATGCTGTAAACAAATAGGAAGCTCGTCAAAAGCTATGGTGTGCAATATAGGGGTAGGCTTGTCAAGGTGGGTATGTACTAGTGTTGGGCCCGTATCTAATCTAGTGCCCGATCGGATATCCTTGCACTTTTTCATCGGTTTTCCCGGTATCATTATCCTCAGCATTTAACATCTTCGGTATCCTTTGCCAACTAAGAAAGTTCGGTATTGTCGGTACTATTGTTCGGTATGTGGCTATTGTTTCAGAAACTTGATCAGGTTTTAGGGCGTGTATCCGGCAGACTGCCGTGGTTTATTTCCGTATTAACACCTTACAATAATTATGCAAACAGGAAACATCTTCCCCTTTTGAAAAGCATAACCTATACAGATATTGTAAACATAACTGTAAACTGAGCAAATTATATGATATAAAGGAACAAGGTTCCTAAGACTGATTGTCCATATTAGGAAAATAAGGCACATGGCAAAATACAAACTAAAAGCATAAAACTAAAAACAACAAGGATCAGTGCCAAATTTTGGAAAACCTTCCAATAAAAGCTGCTTTACATTTTCTCTATCAACCTAGTGGGCGCTATGACCTTGCGGCCATAACGAGTGACTGATGGGGGCTTTGGGCCGACTACAGGCGTTGCCATACTAGGTGAATCTAACACCTGGCTGCCTGTATCATTATCAATCCCTGGTGTCAAATCATCAGTATCTGCCTTTGGTATCCACTGCAAATGCCTTCTATTGCGCCTATACTTTTGGCCCTCTTGGCGCTCTACAATGTATAAACGAGGGTCATTAGCCTCTCCTGTCACTGTCAAAGGCTCTGACCAGGTTTTTTCAATGTCATCTCTCATCCTAACTTGATCACCTGGGTTTAGCGGAAGCAACGGACGAGAGCCTTGATTGTATCTATTGGCTGTCCTTTCCTTATATCGGGCATCTCGTTCACGCACATCCTCCTCTGTCATATTGGTTGGCATCATGTTCTGTGGTAGCGACGGCATTGTAGTTCTGATAGGACGGCCAATCATGAGCTCAGCTGGCGAGACACCTGTAGCCTCAATAGGAGTGGCTCTATATACCATGAGAGCTAGTAAAGGATCCTCCTGATCTAATATGCGTTTGACAGTCCTTACACAATGCTCTGCTAGTCCATTTGATTGAGGGTATTTCGGTGACGAAGTAAAGTGCACAAAACCATACTTGTTAGCAAATTCGCGGAAGGCTTTGCTGCTATACTGTGGACCATTGTCACTGACTATCTTTTCAGGCACACCCCACCGAGAAAATACTCCTTTAAGCCTGTTAATTAGGGCTTCACTTGTGGTCTCTGTCAGGTGAACCAGTTCTATGTACCTCGAGAAGTAATCTGTTACGATGACATATGTCATTTCATTGTGTACCAGCAGGTCAGTTCCAACAACTCTCCATGGTCCCTCAGGCAACGGGGTTTGCCTGATAGGCTCTTTTACCTGAGCTGGTCGAGTTTTTTGACACAATCCGCATCTGGCTAGCTTGCCTTCAATATCCTTGTTAATTTGTGGCCACCACACAGCTACGCCAGCTCTGAGCTTACATTTGTTTACGCCCATGTGGCCCTGGTGAATCACATTCAATACTTCCTCTCTCAGATCAGTGGGAATTACAATGCATGCATTATGCAGTAAGAGTCCGTCTGCTACAGATAGGTGAGCTCTATTCCTGTGAAAGTCAATGAGCGCATCAGATTCATCCTTTAAATACCTGGGCCATCCTTCAGTAGTAAATTTCATAGCCTGTACAATGGTGTCTTCAGTTGCCGATGCCGTTCTGATTCTATCAATAAGCAATGCTGACACAGGTAAAGATTCTAACAGTTCATCCACATAGTGGTCTACTTCCCTATCATTCTTATCCTCACAGCTTTGCACTGGGTGTCGTGATAAACAGTCAGCTATTAACAGATGCTTTCCAGGAACATGCTGTGCCTGTGGATTGTATCTCATTAGCCTCATTAACAGTCTCTGGCATCTAATAGGGACAGCATTGAGATCACAACCATTGAAGAGAGGCACCAGTGGCTTGTGGTCTGTTACCAAATGAAAACTGTCCAAGCCCCGCAGGTACCGATCGAACTTCTCACATGCCCATACACTTGCCAAGCATTCCTTCTCTATCTGCGAGTATCTGCACTCTGCTGGTGTAAGGACTCTAGATGCAAATGCGATAGGTTTGTCATTACCTTTATTGTCTTTCTGTAGAATGACGGCACCAAGTCCATAGCTGCTAGCATCAGCGGCTACTGTAGTCTCTTTATCTGGGCTGTAAAATGCCAGAGTAGGAGCTGTCAGGAGTTGCACTCGTACCTCTTTCAGGGCACTTTGCTGTTCCAGGCCCCACTGCCATACCACATCCTCCTTCAATAAGTCTGACATTGGTCTCATGGTTTTGGCAAGGTTAGGGATGAATCTGCCCAAGTAATTTATCATACCAATCATCGATCTCAACCCCGTAACATCTTCTGGTGGCTTCATGTTCATGATAGCCTCAACTTTGCTGCTATCCACGCTCATGCCCTCTAAGCTGAACACATGTCCCAGAAATTTCAACTTTTCCACTCCAAACGTGCATTTCTCCCTATTTAGCCCTACCCCATTGTCTCTCAACCGTCGAAGGACCATATTCAAACGCCGATTGTGTTCTTCCCTGTCACGTCTTGTGACAATAATGTCATCCTGATAGGCAACCACCCCATCTATGCCCTCTAAGAATTCGTTGATTTTAGCCTGGAATGTCTCGCTGGCTGAGCTTATTCCAAAAGGGACTCGTTTGAAACAGTATCTTCCTTTCGGTCCAATAAATGTAGTGAGCCTCTGACTTTCACCATCCAGTCTCATCTGATAGTAGCCTGAGGCTGCATCCAAACTAGAGAACACTTTACCTCCTTCCATTTTTGTTATAATGTCATCTACAGTAGGAAGAGTATAGTGCTCCCGCTTGATGGCTCTGTTAAGCTCTCTGAGATCAACGCATATTCTGACCTTCTTTCGACCTTGTCTAGTTTCTTTTAGTACAACCACTATAGGTGAGCACCAATCAGTGGGTTCTGTTACCCGCTCAATGATACCAATTTGCTGCATTTGCAATTCCTCATGCACAGCCTCCATCAACGGTATGGGTATCCTGCGAGCAGTTGTCACTTTAAACGGTTCCACTCCTGGTTTTAGCCGGATCTTCACAGCCGACCTTTTCATGCACCCTAGCTCCTTCAGTTGATCCCTTTGCCTGTGCACCTCCTGAACGTTCAACTTTACTAACTGCATCATCTCAGACAAGGTTCTAGATAATAAATTGTTAGTACATTTTGCTACATAGACCTTGAATTTATACAGTTTGTCCTTGACTAGGGTTTTTGCCATGAATGTCCCTCTACACTCAATGGTGCCAGACACACTGTTGAGAACAGCTTTGGTAGGTGTCAATTCAGGTACTGGCTGCAGCTTTTGGTATGTATCATTAGTCATGAGCGTCACATCTGCTCCGGAGTCAATTTTGAATTTAATGTCACTGTTGTTAATTTTCAGTTTTACATACCACGGGCTAGATTTAGATTCATCTTCGACAGAAGCAAAGAAGAGTTCGTCAGCCTCAAACTCAGGTTCTTCCACTTCCTGAACTGCCTCAGACCTGCAGCACCTTTGGAAGTGTCCAACTTTACCACATTTGTGACAGGAACTTTCTTTTGCTGGACATGTTTTACCTTGTGAATGCTCCGCATATCCACATTTCTGACATTTGCCACCTTGTCGTTTAGGTTTGAACCGTTGGGATTGACCAGGTTTAATGGGGTGAGCTGCAGTAGCCTCTGCTATATGTGTGGATTCTAACACACGACTAGCTTTGCTCAACTCAGCTGACCTACACCACTTTACTACATTCTCTAATGTTAATTCATCGTCTGGCTTTTCCATCAAACGTTTAGCTAATCTAGAATCATGCATACCAAAAAGTATTCTATCTCTCGTGTTCAGTTCTAATTGATTACCAAAATCACAAGAATCTGCATATCTCCTAATCCTAAGCCAAAACATATCAAATGATCCCCCCTCATTTTGTTTAGCTTCAAAAACTGTCTTCTATTATATATGTTGTTCTTCCTAGGGTTACAATACGTCTCAAATTTTGCTAGAACATCGTTTATGACTTTACTCTTACTCCCCTTTTCCTCCGAGAACGTAGTCTGCGTGTACACTTCACGTACGTCTTTACCACCGCAGTGCAAGAAAATAGCAACTTTCCTAGCCTCGTCCTTCTCAGCGCTACCAACTATCCCTAAAGCAGTCAAGTAATTCTCGAATGTCCGGCGCCAAGTAGCGGCCAAATCGGGTGCTTTGAGGTCTAACTCAGCTGGCGGAGGCAACGAACTTGCCATATTGACGACGCGTAGGGCGATTGCAGTGGATTATCACCTAAGCTGCCACCATGTTTCAGAAACTTGATCAGGTTTTAGGGCGTGTATCCGGCAGACTGTCGTGGTTTATTTCCGTATTAACACCTTACAATAATTATGCAAACAGGAAACAGCTATCAGGGTGTCTTTAAATTGTTTAAACTTTAAATCATAACTGTCTCGAACAATTTTTATCGCTGTGCAAAAAGTAGCCTGTGCAAAAAATATTCTTTATTCAGCAGTATATTGTTACGGCAAGGAGACTCCTTGTTTCAGCAAGTCAAAAAAAGATGGGAATATAAGTTTCATGATGGATGTTTTTATTGTTTATTCTATTAAAAAATATAGTTATTGATACAAACGTTACGTATAATAAAGAACAGATAGATAATGGCAAAGGGGCTCTCTTTGTTAAATATACTGAAACAGTTTACAGAAATCTTGCTATCACATATTTTAATCAGGTAATGTAATCACATAATTATACGCAGTCCAATTAGAGTCCAGACCCGTTAAAATCTTTATACATCCTCTCATCTGTGGAGAACTCCCAAACCTTCGAGGCTGGTGGCATTATCAATGTAACGTAATATAATAGTAGATACAGTAAGCGTGGAAATTTTAGTTGAATTTGTTCGCCAATGAGTGCTGAGCTTAGCATGTTCGTCAACTAAGCGTATCCGGATATCCGTATAACCATTTACCGATAGGCTTTCACGGATAGATACCAATAATATCAAACCGGCCGCGGATAACTCGCTGTCTCCGAAAATGGTTGGTTTTCTCGGATACCGAGAATCCCTTGGTATCGGTAAGAGCGGATAACCCAATACCGGCCCAACAGTATGATAAGCCTTATGTTTGTACATACTATGTGCAAACATAAGGCTTATCAAGGCTCACAACTATTTGTGAATAGGAGGCTATCAATCCTCACTACGATATATGAATAAGGGGTTTAATAATCCTCACTACTATAGATGAATAGGGGGCTTAACAATGCTCCCTACTATGTATGAATAGGGGGCATATCAAGGCTCAACGCTATGTATAAATGGTAGGATTATCAAGGCTCAGTATTATGTATAAATAAGGGCTTATCCAGGCTAACTAATGTGTATGAATAGAAGGCTTATTAATTTTTACTACTATGCATAAACGGGAGGCTTATTAAGGTTTACTAACATGTGTGAATTATGGACTTATCAATTCTCACTACTACATATGAATTAGAGGCTCATTAAGGCGCATTACCATGTGTAAATCAGAGGCTCATTAAGGCTGGTTACTATGTGTAAATCAAAGGCTTATTAAGGCTAGTAACTATGTGTAAATTAGAGACTCATTATTGCTATTGGCTTAATGCTATATGGCTTATTGCTAAATGTAATTCAGAGGCATATTAAGGTTAGTTACTATGTGTAAATCAGAGGCTTATTAAAACTCAATACTAAGTGTATATTAGAGGCTCATTAAGGCCTGTTAGTATGTGTAAATCGGGGCTCATTAAGGTTTGTTACTACATGTATGTATAAATCAGAGGTTCATTAAGGCTCATCGCTAAGTGTAAATCAGAAGTTTAGCGACAAATAATAATGTTCAGAACATGTCAGAGAAAATTTTGATTTTGTTTGCAAGTTAGAAAGCTTAAGCATGCAGTTTTTTACAAGTAGAATATCATTGATGCCAATGCTGTTCATGATAAAATGGTGTTCAAATCCTATCATGTAACATGTAGGTTTTTTTCTGAAAAGCATCAAGACTTCACCAATATTACCATCGAGTCAGTTGTATGCATGAAACACTCACAAACTGTTGAAATTTTAGATTGGGTGTTTTCACGAACCTACAGGTTTTGCACATCAAAGACTGCAAAAGTGTACCTGACATATTTGAAGCTCTCCCTTCATTGCATGAACTCTCCTTAACTTCCTGTAACTTGACGAAACCCCCACAAAGGTGAAGTACATGTATATATATATTCCTAGTCTTACTATGACTCTAACATCACTAGGACAGAGATGAGGTATATATATTCCTAGTCTTACTATGTCTCTAACATAACTAGGACAGAGGTGAAGTATATATATTCCTAGTCTTACTATGTCTCTAACATAACTAGGACAGAGATGAAGTGTATATATTCCTAGTATTACTATGACTCTAACATAACTAGGACAGAGGTGAAGTATATATATTCCTAGTATTACTATGTCTCTAACATAACTAGGACAGAGATGAAGTGTATATATTCCTAGTATTACTATGTCTCTAACATAACTAGGACAGAGATGAAGTGTATATATTCCTAGTATTACTATGACTCTAACATAACTAGGACAGAGGTGAAGTATATATATTCCTAGTATTACTATGTCTCTAACATAACTAGGACAGAGATGAAGTGTATATATTCCTAGTATTACTATGTCTCTAACATAACTAGACAGAGATGAGGTATATATATTCCTAGTATTACTATGTCTCTAACATAATTAGGACAGAGATGAAGTGTATATATTCCTAGTATTACTATGTCTCTAACATAACTAGACAGAGATGAGGTATATATATTCCTAGTATTACTATGTCTCTAACATAATTAGGACAGAGATGAAGCGTATATATCTAGTATTATTACGATGCTAACATTACTCTGTTACAGCCTAAGGTCTTTGCACCAGCTCAAGACATTTAAGATAACTGAGTGCGATTTCCACTCTGATTTCCTCCCCCTGCTGTCAGATTTATCTTCTCTTGTGAAACTAAGTTTACTGCACTTTCCATTAGCTGATCTACCCGAGAGGTAGGTAGCAGGTTAGCTCTTTCCTAGTTTGTGTTTAAAGTCTCAAGCCACGCTCATGTAAATTTATATGTAAATCATGCTGATAGAAAAAGATTCGAATTTTGACTGGCCATCGACGGTAGCGTAGAGATATGGCACATTTTAGTGTCAAGTCTTTGCTGTTATAACTTATTTCATACAACAGCGTTTTAGTAGACTTAACATGTTTTCATGTTCTTTTGTAAGACCGCTGCTTGGTGATTCTATGCTAGTCAACTCTATGCTAGTCGAACTAGCATAAAGTTGACTAGCATAGCGTCGACTAGCATAGAGTTGACCAGCATAAAGTCAGCTCTATGCTAGTCGGCTCTATGCTTTTCAATTACTGTAAAATAACAAATAATAATAAACAAAGCCAACCTCTGCAGATCAATTCTTTAAAAAATTCTCTGAAGTCGTCCAGTAGTTATGAGGATGTGAGTGAATTTCATAAATAAAGATATACGTGTATATGTAATCTATGGTAATAACTAATAATATACAGCAATATACATGTATATATAGGTTAGGGTAATAAGAGAACAACTAAAACATTTGTAAAGGTGTTTAAATGTAAAATAATTATCAAGTAATGGCTTGAAAAAGTATGTTTTGTTGCAACGATTACACTGAAAATTAATTTGATACTTATACTATTCTGATACAATTTATACAAACGGAGAAAACAAAGTAAAAATCATAAATATGTTGAATTAATAATAACAGTGAGTGCATAGAAGTGTGTGTATAGAAGAGGTTACTGTTGCAGCAAAGGTTATCTATCAAAACATTGAATATGACGATACAGGTACCACCTGATACTTGTACAAACGTATAGCTGTTGTATGATGATACAGGTACCTCCTGATACTTGTACAAATGTATAGCTGTTGTATGGTGATACAGGTACCTCCTGATACTTGTACAAATGTATAGCTGTTGTATGATGATACAGGTACTTCCTGATACTTGTACAAATGTATAGCTGTTGTATGATGATACAGGTACCTCCTGATACTTGTACAAATGTATAGCGAATGAAGTGCACGAGGATACTTTGTCTGACTGACAGGGAAAATGTAGGGGCAATTCTTACTTGAGATAACAACAACAAAAAGGTTTTCAGCTTTTACAGTTTTTGTGCTTGCCTGTAGGAAAAACCAAAAATTCATGGCATCGCGAAATTGGAAATTGAAGTGGCACATTTGAAAATTGCAAATCAAAAAGGAATATTTACTGTATTTTCAAATAGCTTTTAAAATGCTTTCAAAAGAAAAACAAACGCAAAAGGTAAGATTAATTGATAATAGAATGTACATATTTAGCTTGTAGCCTGCAATGGTGATGAGGATAGATAAAATAGTTAAGGACAGGACAGAATAGGTAAGGAGAGCTAAGTAAGCCTGATGGTTAAGCGTGCCTGCTTGTAAATTTGTTAACTTGTTAATGTCGCGAGTTCAAACGTTGTTCCAAGTGGATTTCCGTTGCTACATTTTATTCGCTTTAACTGGACACACGGACGACAAGCAGAAGACCAACAAAAGGCAAACAAACACTGAGATTTATATAGATATACATGTAGATATACATGTATATATATAATTTATGGTAATAGTATATCAAACAATATACTTATATATTCATATATATATCGATGTAGATTGTTAGACGTAACATATGTATATATGTAATATATTGTAGACATAATATATATAACGTCTATAAATATGTTTATATAAATACACCTATTGATATTATATACGTACATAAGTATATATAATATAAAATATAATATATATATTATAATATATATATTATTATATACATATAAAATTTTAGGTGTCTGTCAGTCATCTATCTATATAGAGCACATCATATCTATATAATGTCTATCTATATAGAGCACATCATATCTATATAATGTCTATCTATATAGAGCACATCATATCTATATAATGTCTATATATATAGAGCACATCATATCTATATAATGTCTATAGATAATGTCTATAGATAATGTCTATAGATAATGTCTATAGATAATGTCTAGGTATATTTAATGAGTCTCACAAAGATAAATAAACTTAAACAAAAGAATTAGTAGTCAATATAATATATATATAATATATATATATAATATATATATAATATATATATAATATATATATAATATATATATAATATATATATAATATAATATCTAACAACTTATGAAACTTAATAACAACAAATTTGTAAAAACGATTAGAGCACAACTAAAGAGTTGTTTAGGTTTAGCTCAATTTTAGTGTGAAGCAATTGTTGCACATGAGCATTTATGTTCTCAGCATCAATTAAAATGTAGTGATAGGTTATGACAGAGGAATAAATATATTATTTGTGACATGTATTTGTATGTCAATAAGTTTTATAGCGATAGACAACGTAGAGGCAGAAATAATCAATAGCAATGGTGAACAGCTACTATAATTCATAAACGCTAAATATGTGTATTAGTAAATTAATTTATTATTATTTGTATATTTATTACTTAAGTGAAGAATGTTGTGAATCATGAAATGAAAAATTTTAATTTTTTGGTAAAATATTAAAAACGACATTAAAATCAAAGTAAATAAAGTAAGAAATAGCAATCGGGTAATAAACTTTATAAATAAACTCAAATTCACAAATATTTGGACCTTAATTTCAAGCGGAGCACTCTAGCTAACAAAGGTTGTTGCTGAAAAGCGCAATACACAGAAGTTTAATTCGTTGTGAAAAACAGTAAGATGGTAATTCGGGTAGAATGAATATGAAAAGTAACATTTGATTTGGAAAAGTTCACAAATAGTTACATGTAAATATATATGCTAAAACCAATAGAGGACTCCAAGTTTGTTGCCAATTTAATTCGTAAGAATTCAATATGGCGGCGAATAGAGGTTATTCTTTATCATGACTTATACGTACTGACTATTAAGAGTTAAAAAAGTTTTAATGTTTGTCTAATTGTAATATTGAATATATCAGGATCTGTCACTTAAAAATAATTGTTGAAAACCTTATACATTTTGGAAAACCTTATTTCTAAAATCCACACTCATAAGTCTGTAGTCTATGTGCTACTTTTTAAGGGTTTCTCCCAGCTATTTGGAAGTCTATATGAAATACTGGTCATATAGATACACTCACACATAGACATACACCATTCCATAATATTGGTCATATAGATACACTCACACATAGACATACACCATTCCATAATATTGGTCATGGAGATACACTCACACATAGACATACCATTCCATAATACTGGTCATAGAGATACACTCACACATAGACATACACCATTTCATAATACTGGTCATAGAGATACACTCACACATAGACATACCATTCCATAATACTGGTCATAGAGATACACTC
Source organism: Watersipora subatra (assembly GCF_963576615.1). Lineage (NCBI taxonomy): Eukaryota > Metazoa > Bryozoa > Gymnolaemata > Cheilostomatida > Watersiporidae > Watersipora > Watersipora subatra. Next base: position 63,403,252 of record NC_088716.1, on the reverse strand, counting down.
ACACATAGACATACCATTCCATAATACTGGTCATGGAGATACACTCACACATAGACATACACCATTTCATAATACTGGTCATGGAGATACACTCACACATAGACATAACATTCCATAATACTGGTCATAGAGATACACTCACACATAGACATACCATTCCATAATACTGGTCATGGAGATACTCTCACACCTTCATAAGGCCATATTGGACTGTATTGTCAGCATTTTGATTGTAGAATTGTACAAGTTGTCTCTCAAGGATTGTATCTATTGCATTTCTCACAATTTTCAGCCTCAGCGCTTTGACACAGCTAAAGGTTTTAGAGTTCTCTACACACAGAAGAAGCAGTCGAGATAACTGTTTTAAGTTAGAAGTAATTGCGAAGCTAACTTCCTTGGAGGAATTGAGGGTGCATAACTCCTATGGTATATCTCTGCCTATGAGGTATTTGCACTCATTCTTCTACATCTCTCTTTCCACCATATTATTAGCCATATAGTACTGATTTCTACATGTTCAATGATATACAATGCTAAATGTATGATAAAGTTGATCTCTCAGTCACAAGAATCATCGTATGAGTCTACATGTATATAAATATCAATGTTTCTTTTTTGTCATCGATGTGTCCAGCTATAGTGATTTAAGTCTAGCAATGAAAATTCCCCACCTCACTGGAATTCCCCACCTCACTGGAATTCCCCACCTCACTGGATTTGAACACACGACGATTGTAATTGCAAGTATGCAAACACGCAAGCGCGCGGACGTAACTACAAAGCAAGGCCATTCTCATGTGATTTAGCTCATCTACAGTATCCTTATTGCCATAGAAGCTCAATATGTACGCTTGATTATGAATTAATACTACCTTTTGTATTTGTTTTTCTTTTGAATTTTTTGAAAGACATTTCAAAATCCACTATTCATTTTTCTTTATTTGTAATTTTCAAATGTGCCATTTCAAATGTTCTGTAACAGTGCAACTGTAACGGCACAGTTGTTTCAATTATCAATTTCCGGTTACTGCAAAAAGCAATTGCTTAAAATTTTAAAACTGAAAAACGTTCACATAGACATTCCCGAGTAGGAATTGCCTCCACATTCTCTCTCGGTTTGGTCAGACAAAGTACCACTGTGCGTTTCACTGATGTATTTAATTTCGATATCTCATTTTTACGTTTGTGCCGTTATCGATTATTGAGAGTTACCAGCATAAGCGTATTCAAAATTCTGATGTATAGTTTCCGCAGCGACAGTAACCTTTTTTTATACACACTTCCATGTAGGCCTACTCCCTGTTAATATTAGTTCAACACGTTTGGGATTTTTTTATCAGTTCATTATAAATGTATCAATTCACTTTTCATTGTAACCATTGTAATAAATCATACTTTATCAAGCCATATCTTGCTAATTATTTTACATTTAAACACCTATACAGTTGTTTAGTTTTTCTCTTAATTTATTTGAACTGCACAAAACACTTTTACCGTGATATGAAGTTTAAAAGTTAGAAAGGCAAATGTTGTCTATGTTCAAGTAAAAATAAATTTTCTGTGCAAAGAAGTTTTTATTACCCAGGCATTTATCTAGTATGAAAGTAAATTTAAAAAATGACTTGAAAATATTTTTAAATAGCCAGTTTTCGCCCCGCAAGTACTTGTATGTATTGTGAGAAACTCATTGTATCTGCAAACTTTATGATTCCTCAAAGGTATGGCGTTACAAATCCATACAGCAAAATATTGTTGGAGATTATCGTAAAACCTTTATTGAACGCCATGGTGCTCTATTTCTTTATCTTTCCCCTATATTGGTGGTCAAATAGAGGCTGGCGGTCAAATAGAGGCTGGCGTTCAAATAGAGGCTGGCGGTCAAATAGAGGCTGGCATTCAAATAGGAGCTGGTGTTGTATTTTTCAAATAGCTCTTCAGAATTTTGGGAACATAAATTTAACTTTTTTACGGGCGAAGTGCGTGTCGCCTAAATCTTGCGCTCTCCTTTGGGTGGAGCGACATTTACCTTTTTATATACAAAGAATCTGCTAACTTACCTCCAACTTGTTGTAGATCTCTAAATAAATATTCATTGGGAAGCCGAGAAATATTTCTATCAGTTGATATCTATTGCTGGCAATAATCTGTGATTATATTATAGCCTGCGCACTGCTTCGCAAATTGTTGAAGCTTTACATTTTTCATTTCATACTAAATTTGAAAATATATTTTCATTTTATAACTAGGTATATTTAACGATGTTGCATAAGAGCTCGTTGCACTCATTGATATTTTTGCTATAGTTTGCAGCCAAAACTAGCTTTTTATGTGCAATAGAAGAGGAGTTATGAGCGCCGATTTATTTTAAGCTGAGTTAAGATAACCGCAAGTATGCTATTAAATAATATGCTATAAATTGGAAGATTTTTAAGTTATATAATAATCTATCTGAATGCTAAAAATATATATTCAAGACCAAGTGACTTAAACAAACCATACTATTACACATGCAGAAACAAAAATTAACATTTTTGAAACAAAAATATTTGCATCGTTTGCTCAGCTTTTACGTTCTGATAGTTGGTTTAGTTTAGAAATATTTCATTTTTTTCTGGTTATTCAATACCTTCCAGCAAGTCTTCGGACTTCAACTCCTTATCCGCACTGCTGAACTAGTTGATATTAGCATCCAAACAATCTTTTTAGCAGCAAGTCTTCTGACTCCAACTCTTTATCCGCACTGCTGAACTAGTCGATATTAGCATGCAAGCAATCTTTTTAGCAGCAAGTCTTCTGACTCCAACTTTTTAACCGTACTGCTGAACTAATCGATATTAGCATGCAAGCAATCTTTTTAGCAACGCAAAACTTACTTGTTGCATTTTGCACAAATAATGATAAACTGTCAGCTGCGTGGGCGCCAAGCGCAACATTTAGCCTAAAACTAGTCGTTCATATACCATCGTAAATGTATGTAAACCGTTTTTCGCATACGTCGAAGTATCATGACCGCACTAAACAGGGAACTACTATTAGTCTGATGCAGGTGCAAAATGAATTATTCTTATGATTTTGCTTTTAAAGTTTCAACAAAAGAACCAAATATCTTTGGAGTTGGAAAACGGTCTTCGATACGAACAGAAACAACGAAAGAATTGTTATTAATAAACCGGGTCATTATAGTACGATTTTGTGGATACTTTTCTACTGATCACTTGCTATTATGGGTTCGTGGAGATTAAAGAATGTCAAAGTAGCAATCACATGGTGGTGGCGTTCAATTAAAGGGTGATGCTCTATATTTCAACCCTTCTCCTATAATAGTGCTGGTCAAATAGAAGTGATGTTCAAATAAAGGTAGCGTTTAATTAGAGGTTTTACAGTATATTGACAACTAACAAAATATTGCTGGAGATTAAAGAGCATCCTGGTTTATATTAATAGCTACCAGGGAAATTACTTATAAAATATTTCTTCTTCAAGCAGTATACATGATTGACCATGATTTCTATACAGGACCACATCAGATAATAATAGTAGTTGTGTAGAATATATGCTAATACTAGCTGAATGCCCAGCGTTGCGCAGGTAATAAAAAGCAATTTGCTCAGAAAATTTATTTTAATCAACATATATACAACATTTACTATTCTAACTTTTAAACGAGGGTGTTTGTTTATTTCTGTGTGTCCAGCCAATGCATAATTAAAATATTTGAAAGCTCGAGGCATCGCTAAAACAGATTTGTTCAAACATTTCTTAATTCTTATGCTACACATTCACTCAAGATTTATAACAGCTTATAGACAGTGGCAGGTAATATAGTTGCCATTGGATAAGTTTCTTTAACCAATGAATTTGAGTAACTTAAGCTAGTCTAAATCTTTACTATAATAAAAGTTGTGTCCTTCCTCCTCGGCGTTAAGAAAAAAGATTGCACCTCAAGGTAATGGAACCCATAGACTCAGATGCACGGATGTTAAGCCAAGCGCAGTGTTTATAGAAGTCATATTGTATTTGTCTACTGTGTTTATAGAAGTCGTACTGTATTTGTCTACAGTGTTTATAAAAGTCATACTGTATTTGTCTACTGTGTTTATAGAAGTCATACTGTATTTGTCTACTGTGTTTATAGAAGTCATACTGTATTTTTCTTCAGTGTTTATAGAAGTCAAACTGTATTTGTCTACTGTGTTTATAGCAGTCACACTGTATTTGTCCACTGTGTTTATAGAAGTCATATTGTATTTGTCTACAGTGTTTATAGAAGCCATACTGTATTTGTCTACAGTATTTATAGAAGTCATATTGTATTTGTTTACAGTGTTTATAAAAGTCATACTGTATTTGTCTACAGTATTTATAGAAGTCATATTGTATTTGTTTACAGTGTTTATAGAAGTCAAATTGTATTTGCCTACAGTGTTTTTGGTAGTCCTTGCTTGTACTCCCTTTTTGTGACTGTGACACAAATTGGGCGATTGTGAAATGTACATTTCATGAAAATCCTGTGTGTTTTTTGTATTCTAATATCTTTGATGGTATCTTTATATGTGTGTACTAATTCTTAGTCACGATGTTTTCCGAGATTTTAGTCTCAGCACCTTGGAGAGCCTGAAGAGTTTGGATCTTCACTCTATTTCTTTCAATGACAAATCCAACTCAAAATTGCTAGGAAGGATGACCTCATTACAGCAGCTCAAAGTCACAGATTGCAATTCCAATGTGCTCCCTAAACAGTAAGCCCTCATTACGCTGATACTCTCAAAAGTTTACCCGCACCTTGTTCAGTCTGGAAGGTCCTAAGATGATTAGCTAGGCCACAGCTTACAAGGACTTGTCTATTGATAGGGATTAAACTGCATTCACACCCACCGATTTACAAACTGAATTTTTGTGGCTGTCTGAATGATTTTCTGGGCTCAATTTTTTCCATTCACATCTGGATGCTTCAACCGAGTGTAGGCTATTTTACCATTTTTAATTGCAGGGTCCAATAATTTTAGCTGATATACTTTTAGTGAGCCATTTGAATTTTGTCAACTGTTTCCTACAAAGGTTCTCATGGCTTTTTTTTAGTAACTTTCCAATTATTTTGCACTGCCCAGTTCATCACATGTATAATTATATAAAAGACGATTTGTAAAGGGTTTGTGCTGTCGCCTTTGCTAACTCCACATGCAAGAATAACTTGGTACGCTTTGAGTTTAATACGTGTATTTCCTACGCTTACGATCATAGAATAAGACATTCAATGGTGCACAAGCAAGCACAAATAGGCTCTGATCCGTGTCGTCTTGTCTGTGCATTTTATACCAATTTTCGCTATCTTCGCCTCGATATGTATGGCGCGAACCATACATATAGAGGCTGTCCCAGGCTGTCCTGAACTGTGCCAATCAGGCCCAAGCCAGGCTCTCCCGAGTTGCATCGAGTTGGTCTCAACTGAGTCGAGGTATTGTCCTTCACAAATATTTTGCTAACATAATATGCTATAATTATTATAGCAACAGCATAATAATTATAGCAGATACTTCAATCACTATGCTGCTGCTATAATAATTATAGCAGATACTTCAATTACTATGCTGCTGCTGCTATAATAATTGTAGCAGATACTTCAATTACTATGCTGCTGCTATAATAATTATAGCAGATACTTCAATTACTATGCTGCTGCTATAATAATTGTAGCAGATACTTCAAGCACTATGCTGTTGCTATAATAATTATAGCAGATACTTCAATTACTATGCTGTTGCTATAATAATTATAGCAGATACTTCAATTACTATGCTGCTGCTATAATAATTGTAGCAGATACTTCAATTACTATGCTGCTGCTATAATAATTGTAGCAGATACTTCAATTACTATGCTGCTGCTATAATAATTGTAGCAGATACTTCAATTACTATGCTGCTGCTATAATAATTGTAGCAGATACTTCAATTACTATGCTGCTGCTATAATAATTGTAGCAGATACTTCAATTACTATGCTGCTGCTATAATAATTGTAGCATATACTTCAATTACTATGCTGCTGCTATAATAATTGTAGCAGATACTTCAATTACTATGCTGCTGCTATAATAATTGTAGCAGATACTTCAATTACTATGCTGTTGCTATAGTAATTGTAGCAGATACTTCAATTACTATGTTGCTGCTATAATAATTGTAGCAGATACTTCAATTACTATGTTGTTGCTATAATAATTATAGCAGATACTTCAATTACTATGCTGCTGCTATAATAATTGTAGCAGATACTTCAATTACTATGCTGTTGCTATAATAATTGTAGCAGATACTTCAATCACTATGCTGTTGCTATAATAATTATAGCAGATACTTCAATTACTATGCTGTTGCTATAATAATTATAGCAGATACTTCAATCACTATGCTGTTGCTATAATAATTGTAGCAGATACTTCAATTACTATGCTGCTATAATAATTGTAGCAGATACTTCAATCACTATGTTGCTGCTATAATAATTGTAGCAGATACTTCAATTACTATGCTGTTGCTATAATAATTGTAGCAGATACTTCAATCACTATGCTGTTGCTATAATAATTATAGCAGATACTTCAATTACTATGCTGCTGCTATAATAATTGTAGCAGATACTTCAATCACTACGCTGTTGCTATAATAATTATAGCAGATACTTCAATTACTATGCTGCTGCTATAATAATTGTAGCAGATACTTCAATTACTATGCTGCTGCTGCTATAATAATTGTAGCAGATACTTCAATCACTATGCTGCTGCTATAATAATTATAGCAGATACTTCAATTACTATGCTGCTGCTGCTATAATAATTGTAGCAGATACTTCAATTACTATGCTGCTGCTATAATAATTATAGCAGATACTTCAATTACTATGCTGCTGCTATAATAATTGTAGCAGATACTTCAAGCACTATGCTGTTGCTATAATAATTATAGCAGATACTTCAATTACTATGCTGTTGCTATAATAATTATAGCAGATACTTCAATTACTATGCTGCTGCTATAATAATTGTAGCAGATACTTCAATTACTATGCTGCTGCTATATTAATTGTAGCAGATACTTCAATCACTATGCTGTTGCTATAATAATTATAGCAGATACTTCAATTACTATGCTGCTGCTATAATAATTGTAGCAGATACTTCAATTACTATGCTGTTGCTATAATAATTATAGCAGATACTTCAATCACTATGCTGTTGCTATAATAATTATAGCAGATACTTCAATCACTATGCTGTTGCTATAATAATTGTAGCAGATATTTCAATCACTATGCTGTTGCTATAATAATTATAGCAGATACTTCAATTACTATGCTGCTGCTATAATAATTATAGCAGATACTTCAATTACTATGCTGCTGCTATAATAATTATAGCAGATACTTCAATTACTATGCTGTTGCTATAATAATTGTAGCAGATACTTCAATTATTATGCTGCTGCTATAATAATTGTAGCAGATACTTCAATTACTATGCTGCTGCTATAATAATTGTAGCAGATACTTCAATCACTATGCTGCTGCTATAATAATTATAGCAGATACTTCAATTACTATGCTGCTGCTATAATAATTATGGCAGATATTTCAATTACTATGCTGTTGCTATAATAATTGTAGCAGATACTTCAATTACTATGCTGCTGCTATAATAATTATAGCAGATACTTCAATTACTATGCTGTTGCTATAATAATTATAGCAGATACTTCAATTACTATGCTGTTGCTATAATAATTGTAGCAGATACTTCAATTACTATGCTGCTGCTATATTAATTGTAGCAGATACTTCAATCACTATGCTGTTGCTATAATAATTGTAGCAGATACTTCAATTACTATGCTGCTGCTATAATAATTGTAGCAGATACTTTAATCACTATGCTGTTGCTATAATAATTGTAGCAGATACTTCAATCACTATGCTGCTGCTATAATAATTGTAGCAGATACTTCAATTACTATGCTGTTGCTATAATAATTGTAGCAGATACTTCAATCACTATGCTGCTGCTATAATAATTGTAGCAGATACTTCAATTACTATGCTGCTGTTATATTATTTGTAGCAGATACTTCAATCACTATGCTTTTGCTATAATAAATGAAAATGAGTAATAACTCTGTGCTATCAACAGAATTTTTATTCACGTTTGATGCTATAATAAAAGTGTTCACAAGGGTGAAAATAAATATGGTGTTCACTTTAAATAACAATGCTCACCTTAAACGATAATGTGTGATTCATGTGAAAGTGATTTCATTGGCTACTCAAATTGAAAATCAGTCTAGAATCGTCCACAAATCGGGCACAGCCCGATAAAATTTCTTTCTCAACAAAATCAGTCTTGGGCTGACTTGCTCTTTTCACACAAGGCGATGCTCGGCCAGCGGGCCAAAATATTCAAACAACCGGCTTGTGTGAATGCACCTTTAGATAGAGTGCATGTTGCAAACAAATTGCGTTGTCCAGCATAGAATCTCGTTTCATGTCTTTGCTATAGTTGGCTACGACTACCACGGCTGAAAAAGCTGGACCTCTCCTCGACCAGAGGTGATGAAGCCTTAGACTTCCTTTCAAGATTTCCTATACTGGAAGAACTAAATCTCTCTGACTGTCAACTGAAGCCTCATCAATTGAGGTACTCCAATTATTTTAGACATCTATTCCTCAGACCCAATGTTCATTGTACTAACTAAGGTTCATTGTACTAACTAAGGTTCATTGTACTAACTAAGGTTCATTGTACTAACTAAGGTTCATTGTACTAACTAAGGTTCATCGTACGAACTAAGGTTCATTGTACTAACTAAGGTTCATTATACTAACTAAGGTTCATTATACTAACCCAAGGTTCATTGTACTAACTAAGGTTCATTGTACTAACTAAGGTTCATTGTACTAACTAAGGTTCATTGTACTAACTAAGGTTCATTGTACTAACTAAGGTTCATTGTACTAAGGTTCATTGTACTAACTAAGGTTCATTGTACTAACTAAGGTTCATTGTACTAACTAAGGTTCATTATACTAACTAAGATTCATTGTACTAACTAAGGTTCATTGTACTAACTAAGGTTCATTGTACTAACTAAGGTTCATTGTACTAACTAAGGTTCATTGTACTAACTAAGGTTCATTGTACTAACTAAGATTCATTGTACTAACTAAGGTTCATTATACTAGCCCAAGGTTCATTGTACTAAGGTTCATTGTACTAACTAAGATTCATTGTACTAACTAAGGTTTATTATACTAACCCAAGGTTCATTGTACTAACTAAGGTTCATTGTACTAGCTAAGGTTCATTGTACTAACTAAAGTTCATTGTACTAACTAAGGTTCATTGTACTAAGGTTCATTATACTAACTCCCAAATACTGTTCTTATCTAGTTTTGCTGACATGGAAAATTCTTAATTCATTAAATGCTATCATTTACGCTATCGGTCATGGCCTAATTGGAATACTTCATTTTACCTGCAGTTCATATGTCAGTCTATTCCACTATAACATTCAGTCTAAAGCTTATTATTTCTCTGAGAATTAAACCTGCAGTTCATATATCAGTCTTTTCCACTATAACATTCAGTCTAAAGCCTATTATTTCTCTGAGAGTTAAACCTGCAGTTCATATATCAATCACTCTATTCCACTATAACATTCAGTTTAAAGTGTATTATTTCTCTGAGAATTAAACCTGTAGTTCATATGTCAGTCACTCTATTCCACTATAACATTCAGTCTAAAGACTATTATTTCTCTGAGAATTAAACCGGCAGTTCATATATCAGGCACTCTATTCCACTATAACATTCAGTCTAAAGCCTATTATTTCTCTGAGAATTAAACCAGTAGTTCATATATCAGTCTATTCCACTATAACATTCAGTCTAAAGCCTATTATTTCTCTGAGAATTAAACCTGCAGTTCATATGTCAGTCTATTCCACTATAACATTCAGTCTAAAGCCTATTATTTTTCTGAGAGTTAAACCTGCAGTTCATATGTCAGTCTATTCCACTATAATATTCAGTCTAAAGCATATTATTTCTCTGAGAATTAAACCTGCAGTTCATAAATCAGTCTATTCCACTATAACATTCAGTCTAAAGCCTATTATTTCTCTTAGAGTTAAACCTGCAGTTCATATGTCAGTCTATTCCACTATAACATTCAGTCTAAAGCCTATTATTTCTCTGAGAATTAAACCTGCAGTTCATATGTCAGTCTATTCCACTATAACATTCAGTCTAAAGCATATTATTTCTCTGAGAATTAAACCTGCAGTTCATATGTCAGTCTATTCCACTATAACATTCAGTCTAAAGCCTATTATTTCTCTGAGAATTAAACCTGCAGTTCATATATTAGTCTATTCCACTATAACATTCAGTCTAAAGACTATTATTTCTTTGAGAATTAAACCTGCAGTTCATATGTCAGTCTATTCCACTATAACATTCAGTCTAAAGCATATTATTTCTCTGAGAATTAAACCTGCAGTTCATATGTCAGTCTATTCCACTATAACATTCAGTCTAAAGCCTATTATTTCTCTGAGAATTAAACCTGCAGTTCATATGTCAGTCTATTCCACTATAACATTCAGTTTAAAGCCTATTATTTCTCTGAGTATTAAACCTGCAGTTCATATATCAGTCTATTCCACTATAACATTCAGTTTAAAGCCTATTATTTCTCTGAGACTTAAACCTGCAGTTCATATGTCAGGCACTCTATTCCACTATAACATTCAGTCTAAAGCTTATTATTTCTCTGAGAATTAAACCTGTAGTTCATATGTTAGTCTATTCCACTATAACATTCAGTCTAAAGCCTATTATTTCTCTGAGAATTAAACCTGCAGTTCATATATCAGTCACTCTATTCCACTATAACATTTAGTTTAAAGCCTATTATTTCTCTGAGAATTGAACCTGCAGTTCATATGTCACTCTATTCCACTATAACATTTAGTTTAAAGCCTATTATTTTTCTGAGAATTAAACCTGCAGTTCATATATCAGCCTATTCCACTATAACATTCAGTCTAAAGCCTATTATTTCTCTGAGAATTAAACCTGCAGTTCATATGTCAGTCTATTCCACTATAACATTCAGTCTAAAGCATATTATTTCTCTGAGAATTAAACCTGCAGTTCATATATCAGTCTATTCCACTATAACATTCAGTCTGAAGCCTATTATTTCCCTTAGATTTAAACCTGCAGTTCATATATCAGTCACTCTATTCCACTATAACATTCAGTCTAAAGCCTATTATTTCTCTGAGAATTAAACCTGCAGTTCATATGTCAGTCTATTCCACTATAACATTCAGTCTAAAGCATATTATTTCTCTGAGAATTCAACCTGCAGTTCATATGTCAGTCTATTCCACTATAACATTCAGTCTAAAGCCTATTATTTCTCTGAGAGTTAAACCGGCAGTTCATATATCAGGCACTCTATTCCACTATAACATTCAGTCTAAAGCATATTATTTCTCTGAGAATTAAACCTGCAGTTCATATATCAGTCTATTCCACTATAACATTCAGTCTAAAGCCTATTATTTCTCTGAGAATTACACCTGCAGTTCATATATCAGTCACTCTATTCCACTATAACATTCAGTCTAAAGCTTATTATTTCTCTGAGAATTAAACCTGTAGTTCATATATCAGTCTATTCCACTATAACATTCAGTCTAAAGCCTATTATTTCTCTGAGAATTAAACCTGCAGTTCATATATCAGTCTATTCCACTATAACATTCAGTCTAAAGCCTATTATTTCTCTGAGAATTAAACCTGCAGTTCATATATCAGGCACTCTATTCCACTATAACATTCAGTCTAAAACATATTATTTTTCTGAGAGTTAAACCGGCAGTTCATATATCAGTCTATTCCACTATAACATTCAGTCTAAAGACTATTATTTCTCTGAGAATTAAACCGGCAGTTCATATATCAGGCACTCTATTCCACTATAACATTCAGTCTAAAGCATATTATTTCTCTGAGAATTAAACCTGCAGTTCATATGTCAGTCTATTCCACTATAACATTCAGTCTAAAGCCTATTATTTCTCTGAGAATTGAACCTGTAGTTCATATATCAGTCTATTCCACTATAACATTCAGTCTAAAGACTATTATTTCTCTCAGAATTAAATCTGCAGTTCATATGTCAGGCACTCTATTCCACTATAACATTCAGTCTAAAGCATATTATTTCTCTGAGAATTAAACCTGCAGTTCATATGTCAGTCTATTCCACTATAACATTCAGTCTAAAGCCTATTATTTCTCTGAGAATTAAACCTGTAGTTCATATGTCAGGCACTGTATTCCACTATAACATTCAGTCTAAAGCATATCATTTTTCAAAATGAACACCTATAGTTGATTGCATTGTGATTAATTGTTAATTAAATGTAGCTTTCGTAGCTTCTATTTAACTTCTTTTGAATTTCTGTTTTTTTTAAATTTGTATCAACTTTCCTCTAACATTTGTGCTATGATTATAGATTTTTTATTTGTAGCTTATCAACCCTGAAGGTTCTGAAAACGTTAAACATTAGTGGAAATGTTCTATATGAATCCTTCCCAGATGTCATAAATGACTTGACATTACTTGAACGACTCGACATCTCTCAATGTGCTATACCCGGACTACCTATGGGGTAATGTACTCCAGCCTTTTTTTAGATACGTAGCTATCCAAAGTATTTGGTCATTGCTTTTTCATGGTTTGACCGTTTGTATTACATAGACAGCTTATATTACATAGACAGTTTATATTACATAGACAGTTTATATTACATAGACAGTTTGTATTATATAGACAGTTTACATTACATAGACAGTTTACATTGCATAGACAGTTTATATTACATAGACAGTTTATATTACATAGACAGTTTATATTACATAGACAGTTTATATTACATAGACAGTTTATATTACATAGACAGTTTATATTACATAGACAGTTTATATTACGTAGACAGTCTATATTACATAGACAGTTTATATTACATAGACAGTCTATATTACATAGACAGTTTATATTACATAGACAGTTTATATTACACAGACAGTTTATATTACACGGACAGTTTGTATTATATAGACAGTTTACATTACATAGACAGTTTATATTACATAGACAGTTTATATTACATAGACAGTTTATATTACATAGACAGTTTATATTACATAGACAGTTTACATTGCATAGACAGTTTATATTACACAGACAGTTTATATTACACAGACAGTTTATATTACATAGACAGTTTATATTACATAGACAGTTTATATTACATAGACAGTTTATATTACGTAGACAGTCTATATTACATAGACAGTTTATATTACATAGACAGTTTATATTACATAGACAGTTTATATTGCATAGACAGTTTATATTACACAGACAGTTTATATTACACGGACAGTTTGTATTATATAGACAGTTTATATTACATAGACAGTTTATATTACATAGACAGTTTATATTACATAGACAGTTTATATTACATAGACAGTTTATATTACATAGACAGTTTATATTACGTAGACAGTTTATATTACATAGACAGTTTATATTACATAGACAGTTTATATTACATAGACAGTTTATATTGCATAGACAGTTTATATTACACAGACAGTTTATATTACACGGACAGTTTGTATTATATAGACAGTTTATATTACATAGACAGTTTATATTACATAGACAGTTTATATTACATAGACAGTTTATATTACATAGACAGTTTATATTACGTAGACAGTTTATATTACATAGACAGTTTATATTACATAGACAGTTTATATTACGCAGACAGTTTACATTGCATAGACAGTTTATATTACATAGACAGTTTATATTACATAGACAGTTTATATTACATAGACAGTTTACATTGCATAGACAGTTTATATTACACAGACAGTTTATATTACATAGACAGTTTATATTACATAGACAGTTTATATTACATAGACAGTTTATATTACGTAGACAGTTTATATTACATAGACAGTTTATATTACATAGACAGTTTATATTACGTAGACAGTTTATATTACATAGACATTTTATATTACACAAACAGTTTATATTACACAGACAGTTTATATTACATAGACAGTTTGTATTACATAGACAGTTTATATTACACAGACAGTTTATATTACATAGACAGTTTGTATTACACAGACAGTTTATATTACATAGACAGTTTACATTGCATAGACAGTTTATATTACACAGACAGTTTATATTACATAGACAGTTTATATTACATAAACAGTTTATATTACATAGACAGTTTATATTACGTAGACAGTTTATATTACATAGACAGTTTATATTACGTAGACAGTTTATATTACGTAGACAGTTTATATTACATAGACATTTTATATTACACAAACAGTTTATATTACACAGACAGTTTATATTACATAGACAGTTTGTATTACATAGACAGTTTATATTACACAGACAGTTTATATTACATAGACAGTTTATATTACGTAGACAGTTTATATTACGTAGACAGTTTATATTACATAGACATTTTATATTACACAAACAGTTTATATTACACAGACAGTTTATATTACATAGACAGTTTATATTACACAGACAGTTTATATTACATAGACAGTTTATATTACACAGACAGTTTATATTACATAGACAGTTTGTATTACATAGACAGTTTATATTACACAGACAGTTTATATTACATAGACAGTTTGTATTACACAGACAGTTTATATTACATAGACAGTTTGTATTACATAGACAGTTTATATCACATAGACAGTTTATATTACATAGACAGTTTATATTACATAGACAGTTTATATTACACAGACAGTTTATATCACATAGACATTTTATATTACACAAACAGTTTATATTACACAGACAGTTTATATTACATAGACAGTTTGTATTACATAGACAGTTTATATTACACAGACAGTTTATATTACACAGACAGTTTATATTACATAGACAGTTTATATTACATAAACAGTCTATATTACATAGACAGTTTATATTACATAGACAGTTTATATTACACAGACAGTTTATATTACACAGACAGTTTATATTACATAGACAGTTTATATTACATAAACAGTCTATATTACATAGACAGTTTATATTACATAGACAGTTTATATTACATAGACAGTTTATATCACATAGACATTTTATATTACACAAACAGTTTATATTACACAGACAGTTTATATTACATAGACAGTTTGTATTACATAGACAGTTTATATCACATAGACAGTTTATATTACATAGACAGTTTATATTACACAGACAGTTTATATTACACAGACAGTTTATATTACATAGACAGTTTATATTACATAGACAGTTTATATTACATAGACAGTTTAAATTACATAGACAGTTTATATTACATAGACAGTTTCTATTACACAGACAGTTTATATTACACAGACAGTTTATATTACATAGACAGTTTATATTACATAGACAGTTTATATTGCATAGACAGTTTATATTACACAGACAGTTTATATTACATAGACAGTTTATATTACATAGACAGTTTATATTGCATAGACAGTTTATATTACATAGAGAGTTTATATTACATAGACAGTTTGTATTACACAGACAGTTTATATTACATAGACAGTTTATATTACATAGACAGTTTCTATTACACAGACAGTTTATATTACACAGACAGGTTATATTACATAGACAGTTTATATTACACAGACAGTTTATATTACATAGACAGTTTATATTACATAGACAGTTTGTATTACATAGACAGTTTGTATTACACAGACAGTTTATATTACACAGACAGTTTATATTACACAGACAGTTTATATTACATAGACAGTTTATATTACATAGACAGTTTATATTACATAGACAGTTTATATTACATAGACAGTTTATATTACATAGACAGTTTATATTACACAGACAGTTTATATTACATAGACAGTTTATATTACATAGACAGTTTATATTACATAGACAGTTTATATTACATAGACAGTTTATATTACACAGACAGTTTACATTACATAGACAGTTTATATTACATAGACAGTTTATATTACATAGACAGTTTATATTACATAGACAGTTTATATTACATAAACAGTTTATATTACATAGACAGTTTACATTACATAGACAGTTTATATTACACAGACAGTTTATATTACACAGACAGTTTATATCACATAGACAGTTTGTATTGTATAGACAGTTTATATTACATAGACAGTTTACATTACATAGACAGTTTATATTACATAGACAGTTTATATTACATAGACAGTTTACATTACATAGACAGTTTATATTACATAGACAGTTTATATTACACAGACAGTTTATATTACATAGACAGTTTATATTACATAGACAGTTTATATTACATAAACAGTTTATATTACATAAACAGTTTATATTACATAGACAGTTTATATTACACAGACAGTTTATATCACATAGACAGTTTATATTACATAGACAGTTTATATTACATAGACAGTTTATATTACATAGACAGTTTATATTACATCGACAGTTTATATTACATAGACAGTTTATATTACATAGACAGTTTGTATTACATAGACAGTTTATATTACATAGACAGTTTACATTACATAGACAGTTTATATTACATAGACAGTTTAAATTACATAGACAGTTTATATTACATAAACAGTTTATATTACATAAACAGTTTATATTACATAGACAGTTTATATTACACAGACAGTTTATATCACATAGACAGTTTATATTACATAGACAGTTTATATTACATAGACAGTTTATATTACATCGACAGTTTATATTACATAGACAGTTTATATTACATAGACAGTTTGTATTACATAGACAGTTTATATTACATAGACAGTTTACATTACATAGACAGTTTATATTACATAGACAGTTTACATTACATAGACAGTTTATATTACATAGACAGTTTATATTACATAGACAGTTTATATTACATAAACAGTTTATATTACATAAACAGTTTATATTACATAGACAGTTTATATTACACAGACAGTTTATATCACATAGACAGTTTATATTACATAGACAGTTTATATTACATAGACAGTTTATATTACGTAGACAGTCTATATTACATAGACAGTTTATATTACATAGACAGTTTATATTACATAGACAGTTTATATTACATACAGTAGGTAGTTTGTATTACATAGACAGTTTATATTACATAGACAGTTTATATTACATGGACAGTTTATATTACATAGACAGTTTATATTACATAGACAGTTTATATTACATAGACAGTTTATATTACATAGACAGTTTATATTCCGTAGACAGTCTATATTACATAGACAGTTTATATTACATAGACAGTTTATATTACATAGACAGTTTATATTACGTAGACAGTTTATATTACATAGACAGTTTATATTACATAGACAGTTTATATTACATACAGTAGGTAGTTTGTATTACATAGACAGTTTATATTACATAGACAGTTTATATTACATAGACAGTTTATATTACGTAGACAGTTTATATTACATAGACAGTTTATATTACATAGACAGTTTATATTGCATAGACAGTTTATATTACACAGACAGTTTATATTACACGGACAGTTTGTATTATATAGACAGTTTATATTACATAGACAGTTTATATTACATAGACAGTTTATATTACATAGACAGTTTATATTACATAGACAGTTTATATTACATAGACAGTTTATATTACGTAGACAGTTTATATTACATAGACAGTTTATATTACATAGACAGTTTATATTACGCAGACAGTTTACATTGCATAGACAGTTTATATTACATAGACAGTTTATATTACATAGACAGTTTATATTACATAGACAGTTTACATTGCATAGACAGTTTATATTACACAGACAGTTTATATTACGTAGACAGTTTATATTACATAGACAGTTTATATTACATAGACAGTTTATATTACGTAGACAGTTTATATTACATAGACATTTTATATTACACAAACAGTTTATATTACACAGACAGTTTATATTACATAGACAGTTTGTATTACATAGACAGTTTATATTACACAGACAGTTTATATTACATAGACAGTTTGTATTACACAGACAGTTTATATTACATAGACAGTTTACATTGCATAGACAGTTTATATTACACAGACAGTTTATATTACATAGACAGTTTATATTACATAAACAGTTTATATTACATAGACAGTTTATATTACGTAGACAGTTTATATTACATAGACAGTTTATATTACGTAGACAGTTTATATTACGTAGACAGTTTATATTACATAGACATTTTATATTACACAAACAGTTTATATTACACAGACAGTTTATATTACATAGACAGTTTGTATTACATAGACAGTTTATATTACGTAGACAGTTTATATTACATAGACATTTTATATTACACAAACAGTTTATATTACACAGACAGTTTATATTACATAGACAGTTTATATTACACAGACAGTTTATATTACATAGACAGTTTATATTACACAGACAGTTTATATTACATAGACAGTTTGTATTACATAGACAGTTTATATTACACAGACAGTTTATATTACATAGACAGTTTGTATTACACAGACAGTTTATATTACATAGACAGTTTGTATTACATAGACAGTTTATATCACATAGACAGTTTATATTACATAGACAGTTTATATTACATAGACAGTTTATATTACACAGACAGTTTATATCACATAGACATTTTATATTACACAAACAGTTTATATTACACAGACAGTTTATATTACATAGACAGTTTGTATTACATAGACAGTTTATATTACACAGACAGTTTATATTACACAGACAGTTTATATTACATAGACAGTTTATATTACATAAACAGTCTATATTACATAGACAGTTTATATTACATAGACAGTTTATATTACACAGACAGTTTATATTACACAGACAGTTTATATTACATAGACAGTTTATATTACATAAACAGTCTATATTACATAGACAGTTTATATTACATAGACAGTTTATATTACATAGACAGTTTATATCACATAGACATTTTATATTACACAAACAGTTTATATTACACAGACAGTTGATATTACATAGACAGTTTGTATTACATAGACAGTTTATATCACATAGACAGTTTATATTACATAGACAGTTTATATTACACAGACAGTTTATATTACACAGACAGTTTATATTACATAGACAGTTTATATTACATAGACAGTTTATATTACATAGACAGTTTAAATTACATAGACAGTTTATATTACGTAGACAGTTTCTATTACACAGACAGTTTATATTACACAGACAGTTTATATTACATAGACAGTTTATATTACATAGACAGTTTATATTGCATAGACAGTTTATATTACACAGACAGTTTATATTACATAGACAGTTTATATTACATAGAGAGTTTATATTACATAGACAGTTTGTATTACACAGACAGTTTATATTACATAGACAGTTTATATTACATAGACAGTTTCTATTACACAGACAGTTTATATTACACAGACAGGTTATATTACATAGACAGTTTATATTACACAGACAGTTTATATTACATAGACAGTTTATATTACATAGACAGTTTGTATTACATAGACAGTTTGTATTACACAGACAGTTTATA
Organism: Watersipora subatra; assembly: GCF_963576615.1. NCBI lineage: Eukaryota > Metazoa > Bryozoa > Gymnolaemata > Cheilostomatida > Watersiporidae > Watersipora > Watersipora subatra. The sequence continues at coordinate 63,383,418 of NC_088716.1, read as the reverse complement.
TTACACAGACAGTTTATATTACACAGACAGTTTATATTACATAGACAGTTTATATTACATAGACAGTTTATATTACATAGACAGTTTATATTACATAGACAGTTTATATTACATAGACAGTTTATATTACACAGACAGTTTATATTACATAGACAGTTTATATTACATAGACAGTTTATATTACATAGACAGTTTATATTACATAGACAGTTTATATTACACAGACAGTTTACATTACATAGACAGTTTATATTACATAGACAGTTTATATTACATAGACAGTTTATATTACATAGACAGTTTATATTACATAAACAGTTTATATTACATAGACAGTTTACATTACATAGACAGTTTATATTACACAGACAGTTTATATTACACAGACAGTTTATATCACATAGACAGTTTGTATTATATAGACAGTTTATATTACATAGACAGTTTACATTACATAGACAGTTTATATTACATAGACAGTTTATATTACATAGACAGTTTACATTACATAGACAGTTTATATTACATAGACAGTTTATATTACACAGACAGTTTATATTACATAGACAGTTTATATTACATAGACAGTTTATATTACATAAACAGTTTATATTACATAAACAGTTTATATTACATAGACAGTTTATATTACACAGACAGTTTATATCACATAGACAGTTTATATTACATAGACAGTTTATATTACATAGACAGTTTATATTACATAGACAGTTTATATTACATCGACAGTTTATATTACATAGACAGTTTATATTACATAGACAGTTTGTATTACATAGACAGTTTATATTACATAGACAGTTTACATTACATAGACAGTTTATATTACATAGACAGTTTATATTACATAGACAGTTTATATTACATAAACAGTTTATATTACATAAACAGTTTATATTACATAGACAGTTTATATTACACAGACAGTTTATATCACATAGACAGTTTATATTACATAGACAGTTTATATTACATAGACAGTTTATATTACATAGACAGTTTATATTACATCGACAGTTTATATTACATAGACAGTTTATATTACATAGACAGTTTGTATTACATAGACAGTTTATATTACATAGACAGTTTACATTACATAGACAGTTTATATTACATAGACAGTTTACATTACATAGACAGTTTATATTACATAGACAGTTTATATTACATAGACAGTTTATATTACATAAACAGTTTATATTACATAAACAGTTTATATTACATAGACAGTTTATATTACACAGACAGTTTATATCACATAGACAGTTTATATTACATAGACAGTTTATATTACATAGACAGTTTATATTACGTAGACAGTCTATATTACATAGACAGTTTATATTACATAGACAGTTTATATTACATAGACAGTTTATATTACATACAGTAGGTAGTTTGTATTACATAGACAGTTTATATTACATAGACAGTTTATATTACATAGACAGTTTATATTACATAGACAGTTTATATTACATAGACAGTTTATATTACATAGACAGTTTATATTACATAGACAGTTTATATTACGTAGACAGTCTATATTACATAGACAGTTTATATTACATAGACAGTTTATATTACATAGACAGTTTATATTACATACAGTAGGTAGTTTGTATTACATAGACAGTTTATATTACATAGACAGTTTATATTACATAGACAGTTTATATTACATAGACAGTTTATATTACATACAGTAGGTAGTTTATATTACACAGACAGTTTACATTACATAGACAGTTTATATTACATAGACAGTTTATATTACATAGACAGTTTATATTACATAGACAGTTTATATTACATAGACAGTTTATATTACGTAGACAGTCTATATTACATAGACAGTTTATATTACATAGACAGTTTATATTACATCGACAGTTTATATTACATAGACAGTTTATATTACATAGACAGTTTGTATTACATAGACAGTTTATATTACATAGACAGTTTATATTACATAGACAGTTTATATTACATCGACAGTTTATATTACATAGACAGTTTATATTACATAGACAGTTTGTATTACATAGACAGTTTATATTACATAGACAGTTTACATTACATAGACAGTTTATATTACATAGACAGTTTACATTACATAGACAGTTTATATTACATAGACAGTTTATATTACATAGACAGTTTATATTACATAAACAGTTTATATTACATAAACAGTTTATATTACATAGACAGTTTATATTACACAGACAGTTTATATCACATAGACAGTTTATATTACATAGACAGTTTATATTACATAGACAGTTTATATTACGTAGACAGTCTATATTACATAGACAGTTTATATTACATAGACAGTTTATATTACATAGACAGTTTATATTACATACAGTAGGTAGTTTGTATTACATAGACAGTTTATATTACATAGACAGTTTATATTACATAGACAGTTTATATTACATAGACAGTTTATATTACATAGACAGTTTATATTACATAGACAGTTTATATTACATAGACAGTTTATATTACGTAGACAGTCTATATTACATAGACAGTTTATATTACATAGACAGTTTATATTACATAGACAGTTTATATTACATACAGTAGGTAGTTTGTATTACATAGACAGTTTATATTACATAGACAGTTTATATTACATAGACAGTTTATATTACATAGACAGTTTATATTACATACAGTAGGTAGTTTATATTACACAGACAGTTTACATTACATAGACAGTTTATATTACATAGACAGTTTATATTACATAGACAGTTTATATTACATAGACAGTTTATATTACATAGACAGTTTATATTACGTAGACAGTCTATATTACATAGACAGTTTATATTACATAGACAGTTTATATTACATAGACAGTTTATATTACATAGACAGTTTATATTACATAGACAGTTTATATTACGTAGACAGTCTATATTACATAGACAGTTTATATTACATAAACAGTTTATATTACATAAACAGTTTATATTACATAGACAGTTTATATTACACAGACAGTTTATATCACATAGACAGTTTATATTACATAGACAGTTTATATTACATAGACAGTTTATATTACATAGACAGTTTATATTACATCGACAGTTTATATTACATAGACAGTTTATATTACATAGACAGTTTGTATTACATAGACAGTTTATATTACATAGACAGTTTACATTACATAGACAGTTTATATTACATAGACAGTTTACATTACATAGACAGTTTATATTACATAGACAGTTTATATTACATAGACAGTTTATATTACATAAACAGTTTATATTACATAAACAGTTTATATTACATAGACAGTTTATATTACACAGACAGTTTATATCACATAGACAGTTTATATTACATAGACAGTTTATATTACATAGACAGTTTATATTACGTAGACAGTCTATATTACATAGACAGTTTATATTACATAGACAGTTTATATTACATAGACAGTTTATATTACATACAGTAGGTAGTTTGTATTACATAGACAGTTTATATTACATAGACAGTTTATATTACATAGACAGTTTATATTACATAGACAGTTTATATTACATAGACAGTTTATATTACATAGACAGTTTATATTACATAGACAGTTTATATTACGTAGACAGTCTATATTACATAGACAGTTTATATTACATAGACAGTTTATATTACATAGACAGTTTATATTACATACAGTAGGTAGTTTGTATTACATAGACAGTTTATATTACATAGACAGTTTATATTACATAGACAGTTTATATTACATAGACAGTTTATATTACATACAGTAGGTAGTTTATATTACACAGACAGTTTACATTACATAGACAGTTTATATTACATAGACAGTTTATATTACATAGACAGTTTATATTACATAGACAGTTTATATTACATAGACAGTTTATATTACGTAGACAGTCTATATTACATAGACAGTTTATATTACATAGACAGTTTATATTACATAGACAGTTTATATTACATAGACAGTTTATATTACATAGACAGTTTATATTACGTAGACAGTCTATATTACATAGACAGTTTATATTACATAGACAGTTTATATTACATAGACAGTTTGTATTACATAGACAGTTTATATTACATAGACAGTTTACATTACATAGACAGTTTATATTACATAGACAGTTTATATTACATAGACAGTTTATATTACATAAACAGTTTATATTACATAAACAGTTTATATTACATAGACAGTTTATATTACACAGACAGTTTATATCACATAGACAGTTTATATTACATAGACAGTTTATATTACATAGACAGTTTATATTACGTAGACAGTCTATATTACATAGACAGTTTATATTACATAGACAGTTTATATTACATAGACAGTTTATATTACATAGACAGTTTATATTACATAGACAGTTTATATTACATAAACAGTTTATATTACATAGACAGTTTACATTACATAGACAGTTTATATTACACAGACAGTTTATATTACACAGACAGTTTATATCACATAGACAGTTTGTATTATATAGACAGTTTATATTACATAGACAGTTTACATTACATAGACAGTTTATATTACATAGACAGTTTATATTACATAGACAGTTTACATTACATAGACAGTTTATATTACATAGACAGTTTATATTACACAGACAGTTTATATTACATAGACAGTTTATATTACATAGACAGTTTATATTACATAAACAGTTTATATTACATAAACAGTTTATATTACATAGACAGTTTATATTACACAGACAGTTTATATCACATAGACAGTTTATATTACATAGACAGTTTATATTACATAGACAGTTTATATTACATAGACAGTTTATATTACATCGACAGTTTATATTACATAGACAGTTTATATTACATAGACAGTTTGTATTACATAGACAGTTTATATTACATAGACAGTTTACATTACATAGACAGTTTATATTACATAGACAGTTTATATTACATAGACAGTTTATATTACATAAACAGTTTATATTACATAAACAGTTTATATTACATAGACAGTTTATATTACACAGACAGTTTATATCACATAGACAGTTTATATTACATAGACAGTTTATATTACATAGACAGTTTATATTACATAGACAGTTTATATTACATCGACAGTTTATATTACATAGACAGTTTATATTACATAGACAGTTTGTATTACATAGACAGTTTATATTACATAGACAGTTTACATTACATAGACAGTTTATATTACATAGACAGTTTACATTACATAGACAGTTTATATTACATAGACAGTTTATATTACATAGACAGTTTATATTACATAAACAGTTTATATTACATAAACAGTTTATATTACATAGACAGTTTATATTACACAGACAATTTATATCACATAGACAGTTTATATTACATAGACAGTTTATATTACATAGACAGTTTATATTACGTAGACAGTCTATATTACATAGACAGTTTATATTACATAGACAGTTTATATTACATAGACAGTTTATATTACATACAGTAGGTAGTTTGTATTACATAGACAGTTTATATTGCATAGACAGTTTATATTACATAGACAGTTTATATTACATAGACAGTTTATATTACATAGACAGTTTATATTACATAGACAGTTTATATTACATAGACAGTTTATATTACGTAGACAGTCTATATTACATAGACAGTTTATATTACATAGACAGTTTATATTACATAGACAGTTTATATTACATACAGTAGGTAGTTTGTATTACATAGACAGTTTATATTACATAGACAGTTTATATTACATAGACAGTTTATATTACATAGACAGTTTATATTACATACAGTAGGTAGTTTATATTACACAGACAGTTTACATTACATAGACAGTTTATATTACATAGACAGTTTATATTACATAGACAGTTTATATTACATAGACAGTTTATATTACATAGACAGTTTATATTACGTAGACAGTTTATATTACATAGACAGTTTATATTACATACAGTAGGTAGTTTGTATTACATAGACAGTTTATATTACATAGACAGTTTATATTACATAGACAGTTTATATTACATAGACAGTTTATATTACATAGACAGTTTATATTACATAGACAGTTTATATTACATAGACAGTTTATATTACGTAGACAGTCTATATTACATAGACAGTTTATATTACATAGACAGTTTATATTACATAGACAGTTTATATTACATACAGTAGGTAGTTTGTATTACATAGACAGTTTATATTACATAGACAGTTTATATTACATAGACAGTTTATATTACATAGACAGTTTATATTACATACAGTAGGTAGTTTATATTACACAGACAGTTTACATTACATAGACAGTTTATATTACATAGACAGTTTATATTACATAGACAGTTTATATTACATAGACAGTTTATATTACATAGACAGTTTATATTACGTAGACAGTCTATATTACATAGACAGTTTATATTACATAGACAGTTTATATTACATAGACAGTTTATATTACATAGACAGTTTATATTACATAGACAGTTTATATTACGTAGACAGTCTATATTACATAGACAGTTTATATTACATAAACAGTTTATATTACATAAACAGTTTATATTACATAGACAGTTTATATTACACAGACAGTTTATATCACATAGACAGTTTATATTACATAGACAGTTTATATTACATAGACAGTTTATATTACATAGACAGTTTATATTACATCGACAGTTTATATTACATAGACAGTTTATATTACATAGACAGTTTGTATTACATAGACAGTTTATATTACATAGACAGTTTACATTACATAGACAGTTTATATTACATAGACAGTTTACATTACATAGACAGTTTATATTACATAGACAGTTTATATTACATAGACAGTTTATATTACATAAACAGTTTATATTACATAAACAGTTTATATTACATAGACAGTTTATATTACACAGACAGTTTATATCACATAGACAGTTTATATTACATAGACAGTTTATATTACATAGACAGTTTATATTACGTAGACAGTCTATATTACATAGACAGTTTATATTACATAGACAGTTTATATTACATAGACAGTTTATATTACATACAGTAGGTAGTTTGTATTACATAGACAGTTTATATTACATAGACAGTTTATATTACATAGACAGTTTATATTACATAGACAGTTTATATTACATAGACAGTTTATATTACATAGACAGTTTATATTACATAGACAGTTTATATTACGTAGACAGTCTATATTACATAGACAGTTTATATTACATAGACAGTTTATATTACATAGACAGTTTATATTACATACAGTAGGTAGTTTGTATTACATAGACAGTTTATATTACATAGACAGTTTATATTACATAGACAGTTTATATTACATAGACAGTTTATATTACATACAGTAGGTAGTTTATATTACACAGACAGTTTACATTACATAGACAGTTTATATTACATAGACAGTTTATATTACATAGACAGTTTATATTACATAGACAGTTTATATTACATAGACAGTTTATATTACGTAGACAGTCTATATTACATAGACAGTTTATATTACATAGACAGTTTATATTACATAGACAGTTTATATTACATAGACAGTTTATATTACATAGACAGTTTATATTACGTAGACAGTCTATATTACATAGACAGTTTATATTACATAGACAGTTTATATTACATAGACAGTTTGTATTACATAGACAGTTTATATTACATAGACAGTTTACATTACATAGACAGTTTATATTACATAGACAGTTTATATTACATAGACAGTTTATATTACATAAACAGTTTATATTACATAAACAGTTTATATTACATAGACAGTTTATATTACACAGACAGTTTATATCACATAGACAGTTTATATTACATAGACAGTTTATATTACATAGACAGTTTATATTACGTAGACAGTCTATATTACATAGACAGTTTATATTACATAGACAGTTTATATTACATAGACAGTTTATATTACATAGACAGTTTATATTACATAGACAGTTTATATTACATAAACAGTTTATATTACATAGACAGTTTACATTACATAGACAGTTTATATTACACAGACAGTTTATATTACACAGACAGTTTATATCACATAGACAGTTTGTATTATATAGACAGTTTATATTACATAGACAGTTTACATTACATAGACAGTTTATATTACATAGACAGTTTATATTACATAGACAGTTTACATTACATAGACAGTTTATATTACATAGACAGTTTATATTACACAGACAGTTTATATTACATAGACAGTTTATATTACATAGACAGTTTATATTACATAAACAGTTTATATTACATAAACAGTTTATATTACATAGACAGTTTATATTACACAGACAGTTTATATCACATAGACAGTTTATATTACATAGACAGTTTATATTACATAGACAGTTTATATTACATAGACAGTTTATATTACATCGACAGTTTATATTACATAGACAGTTTATATTACATAGACAGTTTGTATTACATAGACAGTTTATATTACATAGACAGTTTACATTACATAGACAGTTTATATTACATAGACAGTTTATATTACATAGACAGTTTATATTACATAAACAGTTTATATTACATAAACAGTTTATATTACATAGACAGTTTATATTACACAGACAGTTTATATCACATAGACAGTTTATATTACATAGACAGTTTATATTACATAGACAGTTTATATTACATAGACAGTTTATATTACATCGACAGTTTATATTACATAGACAGTTTATATTACATAGACAGTTTGTATTACATAGACAGTTTATATTACATAGACAGTTTACATTACATAGACAGTTTATATTACATAGACAGTTTACATTACATAGACAGTTTATATTACATAGACAGTTTATATTACATAGACAGTTTATATTACATAAACAGTTTATATTACATAAACAGTTTATATTACATAGACAGTTTATATTACACAGACAATTTATATCACATAGACAGTTTATATTACATAGACAGTTTATATTACATAGACAGTTTATATTACGTAGACAGTCTATATTACATAGACAGTTTATATTACATAGACAGTTTATATTACATAGACAGTTTATATTACATACAGTAGGTAGTTTGTATTACATAGACAGTTTATATTGCATAGACAGTTTATATTACATAGACAGTTTATATTACATAGACAGTTTATATTACATAGACAGTTTATATTACATAGACAGTTTATATTACATAGACAGTTTATATTACGTAGACAGTCTATATTACATAGACAGTTTATATTACATAGACAGTTTATATTACATAGACAGTTTATATTACATACAGTAGGTAGTTTGTATTACATAGACAGTTTATATTACATAGACAGTTTATATTACATAGACAGTTTATATTACATAGACAGTTTATATTACATACAGTAGGTAGTTTATATTACACAGACAGTTTACATTACATAGACAGTTTATATTACATAGACAGTTTATATTACATAGACAGTTTATATTACATAGACAGTTTATATTACATAGACAGTTTATATTACGTAGACAGTCTATATTACATAGACAGTTTATATTACATAGACAGTTTATATTACATAGACAGTTTATATTACATAGACAGTTTATATTACATAGACAGTTTATATTACGTAGACAGTCTATATTACATAGACAGTTTATATTACATAGACAGTTTATATTACATAGACAGTTTATATTACATACAGTAGGTAGTTTGTATTACATAGACAGTTTATATTACATAGACAGTTTATATTACATAGACAGTTTATATTACATAGACAGTTTATATTACATAGACAGTTTATATTACACAGACAGTTTATATTACATAGACAGTTTGTATTACATAGACAGTTTATATTACACAGACAGTTTATATTACATAGACAGTTTGTATTACACAGACAGTTTATATTACATAGACAGTTTGTATTACATAGACAGTTTATATCACATAGACAGTTTATATTACATAGACAGTTTATATTACATAGACAGTTTATATTACACAGACAGTTTATATCACATAGACATTTTATATTACACAAACAGTTTATATTACACAGACAGTTTATATTACATAGACAGTTTGTATTACATAGACAGTTTATATTACACAGACAGTTTATATTACACAGACAGTTTATATTACATAGACAGTTTATATTACATAAACAGTCTATATTACATAGACAGTTTATATTACATAGACAGTTTATATTACACAGACAGTTTATATTACACAGACAGTTTATATTACATAGACAGTTTATATTACATAAACAGTCTATATTACATAGACAGTTTATATTACATAGACAGTTTATATTACATAGACAGTTTATATCACATAGACATTTTATATTACACAAACAGTTTATATTACACAGACAGTTTATATTACATAGACAGTTTGTATTACATAGACAGTTTATATCACATAGACAGTTTATATTACATAGACAGTTTATATTACACAGACAGTTTATATTACACAGACAGTTTATATTACATAGACAGTTTATATTACATAGACAGTTTATATTACATAGACAGTTTAAATTACATAGACAGTTTATATTACATAGACAGTTTCTATTACACAGACAGTTTATATTACACAGACAGTTTATATTACATAGACAGTTTATATTACATAGACAGTTTATATTGCATAGACAGTTTATATTACACAGACAGTTTATATTACATAGACAGTTTATATTACATAGACAGTTTATATTGCATAGACAGTTTATATTACATAGAGAGTTTATATTACATAGACAGTTTGTATTACACAGACAGTTTATATTACATAGACAGTTTATATTACATAGACAGTTTCTATTACACAGACAGTTTATATTACACAGACAGGTTATATTACATAGACAGTTTATATTACACAGACAGTTTATATTACATAGACAGTTTATATTACATAGACAGTTTGTATTACATAGACAGTTTGTATTACACAGACAGTTTATATTACACAGACAGTTTATATTACACAGACAGTTTATATTACATAGACAGTTTATATTACATAGACAGTTTATATTACATAGACAGTTTATATTACATAGACAGTTTATATTACATAGACAGTTTATATTACACAGACAGTTTATATTACATAGACAGTTTATATTACATAGACAGTTTATATTACATAGACAGTTTATATTACATAGACAGTTTATATTACACAGACAGTTTACATTACATAGACAGTTTATATTACATAGACAGTTTATATTACATAGACAGTTTATATTACATAGACAGTTTATATTACATAAACAGTTTATATTACATAGACAGTTTACATTACATAGACAGTTTATATTACACAGACAGTTTATATTACACAGACAGTTTATATCACATAGACAGTTTGTATTATATAGACAGTTTATATTACATAGACAGTTTACATTACATAGACAGTTTATATTACATAGACAGTTTATATTACATAGACAGTTTACATTACATAGACAGTTTATATTACATAGACAGTTTATATTACACAGACAGTTTATATTACATAGACAGTTTATATTACATAGACAGTTTATATTACATAAACAGTTTATATTACATAAACAGTTTATATTACATAGACAGTTTATATTACACAGACAGTTTATATCACATAGACAGTTTATATTACATAGACAGTTTATATTACATAGACAGTTTATATTACATAGACAGTTTATATTACATCGACAGTTTATATTACATAGACAGTTTATATTACATAGACAGTTTGTATTACATAGACAGTTTATATTACATAGACAGTTTACATTACATAGACAGTTTATATTACATAGACAGTTTATATTACATAGACAGTTTATATTACATAAACAGTTTATATTACATAAACAGTTTATATTACATAGACAGTTTATATTACACAGACAGTTTATATCACATAGACAGTTTATATTACATAGACAGTTTATATTACATAGACAGTTTATATTACATCGACAGTTTATATTACATAGACAGTTTATATTACATAGACAGTTTGTATTACATAGACAGTTTATATTACATAGACAGTTTACATTACATAGACAGTTTATATTACATAGACAGTTTACATTACATAGACAGTTTATATTACATAGACAGTTTATATTACATAGACAGTTTATATTACATAAACAGTTTATATTACATAAACAGTTTATATTACATAGACAGTTTATATTACACAGACAGTTTATATCACATAGACAGTTTATATTACATAGACAGTTTATATTACATAGACAGTTTATATTACGTAGACAGTCTATATTACATAGACAGTTTATATTACATAGACAGTTTATATTACATAGACAGTTTATATTACATACAGTAGGTAGTTTGTATTACATAGACAGTTTATATTACATAGACAGTTTATATTACATGGACAGTTTATATTACATAGACAGTTTATATTACATAGACAGTTTATATTACATAGACAGTTTATATTACATAGACAGTTTATATTACGTAGACAGTCTATATTACATAGACAGTTTATATTACATAGACAGTTTATATTACATAGACAGTTTATATTACGTAGACAGTTTATATTACATAGACAGTTTATATTACATAGACAGTTTATATTACATACAGTAGGTAGTTTGTATTACATAGACAGTTTATATTACATAGACAGTTTATATTACATAGACAGTTTATATTACGTAGACAGTTTATATTACATAGACAGTTTATATTACATAGACAGTTTATATTGCATAGACAGTTTATATTACACAGACAGTTTATATTACACGGACAGTTTGTATTATATAGACAGTTTATATTACATAGACAGTTTATATTACATAGACAGTTTATATTACATAGACAGTTTATATTACATAGACAGTTTATATTACATAGACAGTTTATATTACGTAGACAGTTTATATTACATAGACAGTTTATATTACATAGACAGTTTATATTACGCAGACAGTTTACATTGCATAGACAGTTTATATTACATAGACAGTTTATATTACATAGACAGTTTATATTACATAGACAGTTTACATTGCATAGACAGTTTATATTACACAGACAGTTTATATTACGTAGACAGTTTATATTACATAGACAGTTTATATTACATAGACAGTTTATATTACGTAGACAGTTTATATTACATAGACATTTTATATTACACAAACAGTTTATATTACACAGACAGTTTATATTACATAGACAGTTTGTATTACATAGACAGTTTATATTACACAGACAGTTTATATTACATAGACAGTTTGTATTACACAGACAGTTTATATTACATAGACAGTTTACATTGCATAGACAGTTTATATTACACAGACAGTTTATATTACATAGACAGTTTATATTACATAAACAGTTTATATTACATAGACAGTTTATATTACGTAGACAGTTTATATTACATAGACAGTTTATATTACGTAGACAGTTTATATTACGTAGACAGTTTATATTACATAGACATTTTATATTACACAAACAGTTTATATTACACAGACAGTTTATATTACATAGACAGTTTGTATTACATAGACAGTTTATATTACGTAGACAGTTTATATTACATAGACATTTTATATTACACAAACAGTTTATATTACACAGACAGTTTATATTACATAGACAGTTTATATTACACAGACAGTTTATATTACATAGACAGTTTATATTACACAGACAGTTTATATTACATAGACAGTTTGTATTACATAGACAGTTTATATTACACAGACAGTTTATATTACATAGACAGTTTGTATTACACAGACAGTTTATATTACATAGACAGTTTGTATTACATAGACAGTTTATATCACATAGACAGTTTATATTACATAGACAGTTTATATTACATAGACAGTTTATATTACACAGACAGTTTATATCACATAGACATTTTATATTACACAAACAGTTTATATTACACAGACAGTTTATATTACATAGACAGTTTGTATTACATAGACAGTTTATATTACACAGACAGTTTATATTACACAGACAGTTTATATTACATAGACAGTTTATATTACATAAACAGTCTATATTACATAGACAGTTTATATTACATAGACAGTTTATATTACACAGACAGTTTATATTACACAGACAGTTTATATTACATAGACAGTTTATATTACATAAACAGTCTATATTACATAGACAGTTTATATTACATAGACAGTTTATATTACATAGACAGTTTATATCACATAGACATTTTATATTACACAAACAGTTTATATTACACAGACAGTTTATATTACATAGACAGTTTGTATTACATAGACAGTTTATATCACATAGACAGTTTATATTACATAGACAGTTTATATTACACAGACAGTTTATATTACACAGACAGTTTATATTACATAGACAGTTTATATTACATAGACAGTTTATATTACATAGACAGTTTAAATTACATAGACAGTTTATATTACGTAGACAGTTTCTATTACACAGACAGTTTATATTACACAGACAGTTTATATTACATAGACAGTTTATATTACATAGACAGTTTATATTGCATAGACAGTTTATATTACACAGACAGTTTATATTACATAGACAGTTTATATTACATAGACAGTTTATATTGCATAGACAGTTTATATTACATAGAGAGTTTATATTACATAGACAGTTTGTATTACACAGACAGTTTATATTACATAGACAGTTTATATTACATAGACAGTTTCTATTACACAGACAGTTTATATTACACAGACAGGTTATATTACATAGACAGTTTATATTACACAGACAGTTTATATTACATAGACAGTTTATATTACATAGACAGTTTGTATTACATAGACAGTTTGTATTACACAGACAGTTTATATTACACAGACAGTTTATATTACACAGACAGTTTATATTACATAGACAGTTTATATTACATAGACAGTTTATATTACATAGACAGTTTATATTACATAGACAGTTTATATTACATAGACAGTTTATATTACACAGACAGTTTATATTACATAGACAGTTTATATTACATAGACAGTTTATATTACATAGACAGTTTATATTACATAGACAGTTTATATTACACAGACAGTTTACATTACATAGACAGTTTATATTACATAGACAGTTTATATTACATAGACAGTTTATATTACATAGACAGTTTATATTACATAAACAGTTTATATTACATAGACAGTTTACATTACATAGACAGTTTATATTACACAGACAGTTTATATTACACAGACAGTTTATATCACATAGACAGTTTGTATTATATAGACAGTTTATATTACATAGACAGTTTACATTACATAGACAGTTTATATTACATAGACAGTTTATATTACATAGACAGTTTACATTACATAGACAGTTTATATTACATAGACAGTTTATATTACACAGACAGTTTATATTACATAGACAGTTTATATTACATAGACAGTTTATATTACATAAACAGTTTATATTACATAAACAGTTTATATTACATAGACAGTTTATATTACACAGACAGTTTATATCACATAGACAGTTTATATTACATAGACAGTTTATATTACATAGACAGTTTATATTACATAGACAGTTTATATTACATCGACAGTTTATATTACATAGACAGTTTATATTACATAGACAGTTTGTATTACATAGACAGTTTATATTACATAGACAGTTTACATTACATAGACAGTTTATATTACATAGACAGTTTATATTACATAGACAGTTTATATTACATAAACAGTTTATATTACATAAACAGTTTATATTACATAGACAGTTTATATTACACAGACAGTTTATATCACATAGACAGTTTATATTACATAGACAGTTTATATTACATAGACAGTTTATATTACATAGACAGTTTATATTACATAGACAGTTTATATTACACAGACAGTTTATATTACACAGACAGTTTATATTACATAGACAGTTTATATTACATAGACAGTTTATATTACATAGACAGTTTAAATTACATAGACAGTTTATATTACGTAGACAGTTTCTATTACACAGACAGTTTATATTACACAGACAGTTTATATTACATAGACAGTTTATATTACATAGACAGTTTATATTGCATAGACAGTTTATATTACACAGACAGTTTATATTACATAGACAGTTTATATTACATAGACAGTTTATATTGCATAGACAGTTTATATTACATAGAGAGTTTATATTACATAGACAGTTTGTATTACACAGACAGTTTATATTACATAGACAGTTTATATTACATAGACAGTTTCTATTACACAGACAGTTTATATTACACAGACAGGTTATATTACATAGACAGTTTATATTACACAGACAGTTTATATTACATAGACAGTTTATATTACATAGACAGTTTGTATTACATAGACAGTTTGTATTACACAGACAGTTTATATTACACAGACAGTTTATATTACACAGACAGTTTATATTACATAGACAGTTTATATTACATAGACAGTTTATATTACATAGACAGTTTATATTACATAGACAGTTTATATTACATAGACAGTTTATATTACACAGACAGTTTATATTACATAGACAGTTTATATTACATAGACAGTTTATATTACATAGACAGTTTATATTACATAGACAGTTTATATTACACAGACAGTTTACATTACATAGACAGTTTATATTACATAGACAGTTTATATTACATAGACAGTTTATATTACATAGACAGTTTATATTACATAAACAGTTTATATTACATAGACAGTTTACATTACATAGACAGTTTATATTACACAGACAGTTTATATTACACAGACAGTTTATATCACATAGACAGTTTGTATTATATAGACAGTTTATATTACATAGACAGTTTACATTACATAGACAGTTTATATTACATAGACAGTTTATATTACATAGACAGTTTACATTACATAGACAGTTTATATTACATAGACAGTTTATATTACACAGACAGTTTATATTACATAGACAGTTTATATTACATAGACAGTTTATATTACATAAACAGTTTATATTACATAAACAGTTTATATTACATAGACAGTTTATATTACACAGACAGTTTATATCACATAGACAGTTTATATTACATAGACAGTTTATATTACATAGACAGTTTATATTACATAGACAGTTTATATTACATCGACAGTTTATATTACATAGACAGTTTATATTACATAGACAGTTTGTATTACATAGACAGTTTATATTACATAGACAGTTTACATTACATAGACAGTTTATATTACATAGACAGTTTATATTACATAGACAGTTTATATTACATAAACAGTTTATATTACATAAACAGTTTATATTACATAGACAGTTTATATTACACAGACAGTTTATATCACATAGACAGTTTATATTACATAGACAGTTTATATTACACAGTTTATATTACATAGACAGTTTATATTACATCGACAGTTTATATTACATAGACAGTTTATATTACATAGACAGTTTGTATTACATAGACAGTTTATATTACATAGACAGTTTACATTACATAGACAGTTTATATTACATAGACAGTTTACATTACATAGACAGTTTATATTACATAGACAGTTTATATTACATAGACAGTTTATATTACATAAACAGTTTATATTACATAAACAGTTTATATTACATAGACAGTTTATATTACACAGACAGTTTATATCACATAGACAGTTTATATTACATAGACAGTTTATATTACATAGACAGTTTATATTACGTAGACAGTCTATATTACATAGACAGTTTATATTACATAGACAGTTTATATTACATAGACAGTTTATATTACATACAGTAGGTAGTTTGTATTACATAGACAGTTTATATTACATAGACAGTTTATATTACATAGACAGTTTATATTACATAGACAGTTTATATTACATAGACAGTTTATATTACATAGACAGTTTATATTACATAGACAGTTTATATTACGTAGACAGTCTATATTACATAGACAGTTTATATTACATAGACAGTTTATATTACATAGACAGTTTATATTACATACAGTAGGTAGTTTGTATTACATAGACAGTTTATATTACATAGACAGTTTATATTACATAGACAGTTTATATTACATAGACAGTTTATATTACATACAGTAGGTAGTTTATATTACACAGACAGTTTACATTACATAGACAGTTTATATTACATAGACAGTTTATATTACATAGACAGTTTATATTACATAGACAGTTTATATTACATAGACAGTTTATATTACGTAGACAGTCTATATTACATAGACAGTTTATATTACATAGACAGTTTATATTACATAGACAGTTTATATTACATACAGTAGGTAGTTTGTATTACATAGACAGTTTATATTACATAGACAGTTTATATTACATAGACAGTTTATATTACATAGACAGTTTATATTACATAGACAGTTTATATTACATAGACAGTTTATATTACATAGACAGTTTATATTACATAGACAGTTTATATTACATACAGTAGGTAGTTTGTATTACATAGACAGTTTATATTACATAGACAGTTCATATTACATAGGCAGTTTATATTACATAGACAGTTTATATTACATAGACAGTTTATATTACACAGACAGTCTATATTACATAGACAGTTTATATTACACAGACAGTTTGTATTGCATAGACAGTTTATATTACATAGACAGTTTATATTACATAGACAGTTTATATTACACAGACAGTTTATATCACATAGACAGTTTGTAGTAATTTTAATGTGACAACGTGTAACTAGAAGAACATCTATCGGTGTTTTAATAAGCTGTTGTTTGGCAAGCTTTAGTTTTGATGACACCTGAAATCGTGTCATTAAGTTTACAGCAGCAATAATAAAATAAAACAATACTTTCAAGCAATCTCATCTTATATATGACCACATATCCCACTACCTTGCTTGTTCATTTATATCACTAATTTAGCATAATCATTCCTGTGTTACTGTACAACATTTCTAGATGTCTCACTACAGGCCTGTAAACCTACGAGTGAATCATTGCACATCAATGGATTATACATAACAAATGCAATTCCAGGTGAACACTCGAACAGATTATAGAGCGAGCATAAATTACAGGAGTCAAGCTTAAGAGTTTAAGAGTGTCCATATTTGGCAAGAGCTGGTAATACGTGAGATATCATTGATAGATAAGAGTTTCTCTTTACAGCTTTGGAAAATTGACAAATCTCAAGCAGCTCGATCTGAGTTACAATGGTATAATGAATAGCTCGATTGATGCAATCACTATGCTGAGGTCTTTGGAGGAGCTCAACCTTGAAAACAATAAGCTTGAGCAACTTCCGGACAGGTACTTTACATGCTGTATAGAGCTTTAATATATAATTGAGTAAGCCTTAACATAGACTTGAGTCAGCCTTAACCTATACTTGAGTGAGCCTTAACATATACTTGAGTGAGCCTTAACAGAGACTTGAGTGAGCATTCTACACACTGAAGGCAACAACTGATTTTGATACAAATCATATGTTCAATTATGAAAATGTACGCAATCCATGTTGTATTTCAGTTCATGGATTAAAATCTTGGGGATAATGTTGGTATTTATTATTATTATACACAAAGAACTCAAAATAAAAAACAGATTAGAAAAATCGTGAACTAAAAAATGTGGAAACTTCTCTACTCAAATTCAAGCTAATCACTCTCACAAAACAAATGCAAAACATCATCTGATACAGTCATCAAAAGTTAAGGTAGCATAACTCCAAAACATTACATGGAATCTGTGTGGGTATGTTTGCGCTTTAGTTTGACAACGTAATCATCAAGATATGTATGATGTTTATGGTCACAACTACTCTGGCACTGGTGGGTTAACAGGGGCCACGTGGGATTGATTCATTATCTCACTATTAGTACCAAGCCAGATAGTATTTTCAGCTACCTGTTCTTTAACAGCAATGAAAGTAGAGAACCCAGATTGGCCCTTCTTATGATGGCCAAACTGTCCAACTCGGACCAAATCATCAGCAGATAATTAAATATCGCATGACCATGCAACAAAGTACTGGGAGACACACCGGTAGTGCAAAACACAATAGACATGCAGAAAATTCATCACAACCTTATTCCAATTTTTTCCTTCATTAACAACATCTTCTATGGTCTGTTTTAAAGATTTGTTGACTTTCTAATAGTAATTTGTGATGGTGAATAACTTCTCCATTTCATCCAGGGGTGTATGCTGAGCTTTTTTAATGTTTCATTCCACAACTGCAAGATGTTCTCAAACTCGTCAGAAATAAAATTCAGCAGATTGTCGCTGGCAGGAAACTCGGTGTAACCCTTTCTAGGGCGGAGCTTATCCAGACAAGCCCACAATGTTTCTAGAGATTATGCTAAATGAAAAGGCCACTTTAAGCTATCTCCTGCGATAGGCCACCAGAATTACTGCATATCTTTCATCTCAAGAAGCTAAAACCAAAGGACCAACATAATCAATAGCAACTTTTTCCCATACTCTCTCCGGAAGTTTAACGGGATGCAAAAGAACATTGCATGTGAGGCAAGACTTGGGAGCATTGCATGTGAGGCAAGACTTAGGAGCATTGCATGTGAGGCAATACTTAGGAACATTGCACATGAGGCAAGACTTGGAATACATCTTGCAACTGAGTTACCTGCTCAACACATTTATCCATCGATTTTCACCAGTACGTAGATCTGGTATACCTCTTATACTTAGTGATACCTTGGTGAGCCTCATGCTCCTTTTCAATAACCTGAGACTGCATAGATTCAGGCACTACCACTTTGTCATCATGAAGAACTAAAGTGTCTTTAGTAGCAAACTTATCCTTGATATTGTAATAGGGTTTATTAAGATTTTTTTACAAACTTCCAGCCATTTGAAATGGCCTGGTGAAGATCCTTGGTTATCTTGTCAGATTTGCACTCTGCAGTACATTTTCAAGGTCAGGAGCTGTTGTCACCAGCGCCACAATGTCTTCTTCATCATCATCCAACGATGCTGTTTTATTTGGAGTTGGTAGTCTAGATATCATATCAACAGGTATATTGAAACTCCCCTTGACATGTTTTATATTGAAATTGTATACTCAGAGCCTGGAGCGTCGCTCTATGGCCAACTGTTTTGTGAGAATGTGTCCATTCAAAGATGTGAGTGGGTTTTGATCAGTTTCCAGCAAGAACTTTTTACCTCAAATATAAGTATACCACCACTCAATTGCTCCAACACAAGCCAGTGCTTCAAGTTCTTGCAAAGTAATTGGTTTCAGTCAGACAATAATTTGGACGCAGATGCAACAATACTGCTCACTTCCATTTTTTTAATTTGGTTCAATACCCTTCCTAAACCCAACATCACTTGCATTGGTTGAAACAATAGTTTATAAAGCACTATCTATCGGAACAAAAGCTTGCTACAAGCCAATGCCTGTGTGATTTAATTCACATCATTCACAACTTGTTGTGAATAGGTAAGATCTTTGATTTCCTACTGTAGCAAAAATCTTAGGTTCACAGTTTTAGAAGACGGGTCAGGAATAAATCTTGCATAGTATTGCGCAATATCCAAAACTTTTTGCAGATCACCTTTACATATATCTCAGTGTATGTTTTTTAGTTGGTCAAATCGGTGTCCCAGTATAGCGATTAAAATATAGCAATCTAGTAACTGCATGATACTGGATTTGATCTCAGAATCTCCAGATATAAAGATGGCAAGCTTAACCATTAGACTGTAGTACCTAAGTGATCAATGATCATTATTAATTACATCGGTTAAAATACTCAGGCTTAACGTGCTTGGAGTTATTAACTAGCACGGTTGATTTTAGCGGACCGATTATTAAGCTGTAATCTTTTTTGCAATTCCACTATCTTACGAGGAAAGTTACTCACATTTATTGCTTAATTATTTTATTACCTGCGCAACGTCGGGCATACAGCAAGTATTCATATAAACAACAGAAACAACGTTTATGACACATACACACTGACTTTGTCATCAAGGGGAGTTATATACGCACCAATAATTCTTAACCCAAGGAACTTGACACTTGATTGTTTCAGCTTGTATTTAGTGTAGGTTCAACGTCAAGCCAACTTCATCATGTTTGATGTTCACTCTTTTCAAGTTCTCGTTGTGGGCTTGGACATAGTTTCTAAATACACATATGTCATCTAGATACCACACACAAATGTCATGGTAACTATCCAAAACTTTTGCTATCAGTTTGCAAAAAAAAACTTTGGACCGAGGCAAGCCCACAAGGGGTTTCATATCACCGAAAAAGGCCTTCAGAATTAATGAACTCAGTCAAGTCTTTTAACAGATTTCTATAACATGGTCTAGCTAAGCATACTCTCATAAATATGTGTCTCTATAACATAGTCTAGTTATGTTAGAGAGACACCTTTTATCTTATGATATGTGTTTATTAGTAGCTAATTTTGTAAACTTTGTTACTAGTTACTACAGTCTCCAGTCATTGAAAAAGCTGAAAAAGCTCAACCTCAGTAGCAACTCATTTACCAATGGCCTTCCAGAAGTGCTTGGTGGGCTTCGTGCTCTTGAGGATCTGGACTTACACTCTTGCAAACTGACCCAGCTGCCCGTCAGGTACTTAATATCACCTTAATACATTTGATCTGCTAGAGTATCAATCATTTACAAGTTGTTCAAGTGTGTAGATTCATGTTTCCCTCATTAACTTTGTTATCTTTCCTATTCAAATTTTATGTAAACCTACATGTATTACTCTCTGTCTTAGATTGCTCTATGTGGGTGACAACTTCTGAGCAGCTTCGGTATATATAAACTTTCCTCAAAAAGTACATTCTTTATGTTTTAGACTTCGTGGTCTTCGGGAGTTGCGCAAGTTAGATATTTCGGAAAACAACTTTGAGGAGCTTCCATCTTTTCTCTATGAATTTGAGAATTTAGAAGAGCTAAATATATCTTGCAATCTCAGTCTTAAAAGCATAGAGAAAAGCATTCGGCAGTCAAAGAGTCTAAGACGAGTCGATTGCCATGCAAACACTGCTATGCTTCATCCTCCATATTCTGTATGTAAGCAAGGCTTGTCAGCAATATCTGAATTCTTTTATGACCTGGAGTTTGGAGCCAGCCAAGAGCTTGCAATCGTTTCAGTGGCTGTTGTTGGTAATTCCCTTTCTGGAAAGACCAGCTTGTTGCGAAGTCTTCAAAAAGGTCGACGCCATTTGACCTTTCGTGAGGAGAGCTCTCCGCAGGATGAGACCACAAGGGTCTTTGAAGTAGAAGATTTACCTCTACGCGCAACAAGAATAAAGATGATCGATTATGGTGGACATGAGATTTACCATATAGCGTATCACATACTCATCAAAGATAGATGCATCCCACTTGTTGTTGTTAATCTCTCCGAGTTTGTCAACTTGTCAGTGTCAAAGGGACCCAGAGAAGCTTGTAGGAGGGTTTTCTTTGATTGGGTGTCCCATCTCTATCTCGCTTGCCCAAAATTAGGTCCACCAATTCTTTCTCTGACCCACACTGATGAACTGCTTTCTGGTGAGCAAGTGCAACAGGCTAGAGAGAGTCTTTTAACAGTTGCAGAGGAACTCAGAAAGGAGATACTAAAAGAGGAAGAAAAGGATCTTGAACAGTTTCCAGACAAAGCTGTGAGATGGTTCCAAAACATTGAACACTTGGCCAACACAGAATTGCCAATCGTATGCCATGAAGATATTTTTGAGTTCAACAATGACTGTAGTATCACATCTAACATCGCGCTGCTGAAAAAGAATTTGGAGAATCGATGCAATGAGTTCGTACTTGAACTTCCACGTTTGTGGGAGCTCACTGAAGACTACTTGGAGTTGCAATGGCAACAACCATTCATCGCTCTCTCTGACGTGGAAGCAAAGTTTACTGCAGTCAATCCTACTACCATTTTGCGGTACATGCACAATTCCGGCAAAATATTATGGTTAGAGAATGTGCCAGAGCTTTCAGGTTACATTTTTCATCAGTTTGCTCCAATTAGGCAGGCCATAAACCTACTGTTTCATCATTCTTCTGAAGAGCAATGGAAAAAGAGTCTTTCATTATTTGAACCATTTCTCCACAACGGGCAACCCATTAAAAGACATGAGTACGCGACATTTCTGCAGGCCTTTTTATCTTCGGGAGTTCTTGATGAAGCTCTCCTGGTTAGACTTCTGAAGGATTCAGCTTTGCCGTATGATGTTGCAGTCAAACTTTTGCGCTGCTTGTTCATTCTGCATGGTCCTGTGGAACAGAATCATCGCCAGGTTTTTCTCGTGCCCTGTCTGTCTAGCACTTTCATGGATGATTCATGGAAGACCGATGGTCAGCTGCAACTGCGGATGGAGATGCTGATTCGAGGATTATCATTGCCCAAGTACGTATTTCAACTCATGTCTGTAGCCATGCTAAAAGAATCATTCATTTTATCAGAGAAAATCCATTTTACAAAAAATGGAACAACAATCCGACAGAAGCTTGGCGCCACTCACTTGGTTCACGACTGCAATGCTGGGAGAGTCACACTGCAAGTTTCGACATCTGTAGAGTTTCTTGGAAACTCGTGGAAGCATCTGCTATCATCTGCTAGCACAATTTGCAAACTTCTTTTTGATGTCTGGAAAGTTTGTCGCATAGATGCTCGTATTTACTGCGCATGCTGTCTGTTCCGAAATGAACCTAACCCGGCCCATGAAGACAACCCTGACTGGTTTCGCTTTATGCTCCAAACCAAGGATGCTGAGGTTTCAAAAGTCTCTACATACTCTGGATTGGATCGAGTGTTTTGTCACCGGTGTGCTGCTACAAACACAGATTTGCTCCAGGATGGTGTTCACACCCCTTTCCGATTTCCCTGTAAGTCAACCGCTCATCTTGTAGACAACTCTTAAATATTTGTAGGCTTTAGTTAATTTTCAGCTCAACTTTGTTTTTTTGTTATGGTAGACTTTATATAGACCAAGGAGTGCTATAATACAGTTTGTCCTCACCATACACTTTTAATCCTTACCAGGGTTGACATCATAAGGCAAAAATGTAGTATAGAGGAATATAGAAACCCATAGTAATTATATAATGCAAACATCTCCTGGTAAAAATCATCAAAATTTTATATAAGTACTGTACATATTAAAAATTAGTAACAAAATAGTATGTTAACCAAGTAGTAACTATAGTTACCTACAGTAACTTCAGTGTATTTAGTAGTTATGTTCTGCAATAAAATATAGCATTACAATGTAATATGTGCAGTACATACTGTAGGGAGTTTTTACCTTTGAGACAGACGTATAACATAAACTTTTAATTTAACTTAAATGAATTTAGCTTACTAAACACACACTTGAAGCTAAGTTTTAATATGTATTTTTAACTATTTTACTGTACTTCGACTTATTCATCGCTAAAACTTTATCGCCTATCGATCTCCAGCTCCTTTTCACTATAACTTCTAGCCAACCGCATTAAAACCTTTTTTAACCTAATCTGACAAAACAGCCCAAGTGATGCTGTTCCCGTAATGAAGTCGATTTTTGTTAGCAGAAAGTAGGGAAAGTTGTCTAACTCCTGACCATATGTTCAATGAGACCGTAACTCCAACTTTGCTACTAGTTGCAAACGGAAAATATTACATTCCACTTTTCACACAAGGAATGCCGAACTGAGAGAAATCGGTATCTCTTTCAAACATTGTGAGAAGGTTTTCAGCGAACAGCATATCGGCATTTTTATCATTTCGATGTAATAAGCACACTGACAGCCAAATTTGAATATCAAGTGAAATTTTTGTTAAATTTGTATGACAAAGTAGGATTCGTATGGCGAGGATCAAAAACCTTTGTGTTCCATTTCTAAAGGCAAAAACATCGCATAACAGGAACATCGTAACTCGAGGGCACACTGTATATTTCAATGAATAGCCCTCTTGTTCTTTCACTCGCATGATTTTCATCTTGTAAGCCTTTCATTTGTAAATTTGTGGATTTGTTGGTATATTATTATGTCGCTCCTTTTAATAAATCTTTTTTGTTTAACACATTCATGCCGTATCTGCTCATAGCTTTCTCATAGGCAATTATGTAACCATAATATTTGTGGTTACAGGTTACAACTTGACAGATGCTGAAATTCAATCTCTCGATGAGTTTCTCTGCATACTGCAGCCTAGTTCCCCAGCAGTAACAAAAGGTACGGCAAATTTTAAAGAAAATGAACTGTTTGGAATACTTTTGTGGTTAATGAAGTGGTCCAATTAGTCTGAGTCAAATTTTTTCAGTCTCTAATACTGTTTGGGGAAGGAATTATATAAATATGAATAAATTATATACATGTAAATATAAACAAGTTTGTTATTAATTTTTGTTGGCTTATTGTCACAGCTGAGCAAGACAAAGGTACTAGTTACCCTTCAAGAGAGGATGTTGAAAGTGATGTCTCAGATGTTGAAACCGAGGGATACTGTGATGAGACCAAAAGTGACAAAGTGTTGCAACTGAAGCTGGAGCTGGTTAGAAAGCCGAAGGTGAAGAAACTGTATCGGAATGTGGAAAAGGTGCGTAAAAGACCAGCTGTTAGCTCCCATGTTAGCCAAGGTGGTCTCTCTTGCTTCATCGGCCTGAACTGATTAGATGTACTATAAGATTAGCATTATCACCAGTACGTGTTGTTTATTAGAATGCAGACAAACACTTCACGATAATAGGCCTACCATCTTTATTTTCTTTCTCTATATTTTAATTGTCTTTTTTCATCTTATATTTTCTTAGCTCACTATCGTTATCAAATACTTAATAAAGATAACACTATAAATAGAAACAAAACATTAAACGGTATACATATAAAATAGTATATATATATTATATGAATATATATATGCAAACAGGTGCACGTAACCACAAGGCTAAGCCGATCTTATCATTTCCAATGCTCTTACCATATACTATATTTCCTTTTTAGCCATTGCACACATCAAATGTGCACTTTTTACTACACGGTGCGCCCTGGAGTTACGATGACCCTGTTTTACAACTTTTTTATTTTACGATGTGGAGCACGCTGTTTTTACTTTCTCGCCATACGATATCAACAAAAATTTATCTCGAGATTCAAACTTGTCAGTCTGTGTGCTGAATATGTTGGAATAACAAAGATGCCGATGCGCTATTTACCGATCTCTCTCCCACAACACGTGAAAGAAATACGATGCTCACTCTCTCTCAGTTCAGCATTCTTAGTTATAGTGAAAACGAAACCGGAAACAGGTGATAAAATTTCAGTTGATGACAATGTTGAAGTTTAGTGCAATACATACTAAAACTTAGCTTTAAGCTTACACTAAAATTACTGTAAGTAATTATAGTTACTAAGGCTAACATATTATTTTGTTACTAATTTTTAATAGTTAACCTTAGTAACTATAGTTACCTACAGTAACTTTAGTGTATTTAGTAGTTATGATCTGCAAAAAATATAGCATTACAATGTACTTTGTGCAGCACATACTGTGGGGAGTTCTTACCTTCGAGACAGACGTATAATATAAACGTTAAATTTAACTTAAATAAATTTAGCTTACTGAACACATACTCAAGTTTTAGTATGTATTTTAGTCAACTTCAACTTTGTCATAGGCTAAAATCGGCTTTGGTTTCATTTTTGCTATAACTTATGACGAATGACGCTGAACTGAGATAGCAAGCATCGTATCTCCTTCAGGCGTTGTGGGAGGGATTTCGACAAATAGCATATCGACATTGTTGTTATTTCATTATAATCAGTTCGTCAACTGCCAAATAGGAATTTTTTCAGAGCTTTCTGTTGATATCGCATGGCAGAAAGAAATCGAAAGAAAATTTGTCTGCCTATGGGTAGGACAGAAAAAATATCGTGTTTCATATACCACAGCGAAAAAAATTCTTATAACAGAGCATCGTGACTTGAGGGCGCACTGTATCAATTAATAAATGAGCGTGTGCAGTCCCAAAACGGGTATACAGTGTATGGTAAGAACGGCTGAGCCTTGTGGTTAGGTGCGCGTTTACAGATTTACGGTTGCAATCTTCATGAGTTCAAATCTATTGCTGAGCACCATTCCTAGATTTTAGTCACTACAGCTGGACAGACAGACAAACTTTAAGAATTATATCTGTATGTATATCTATATTTCTCAAAGTTTGTCGTTTGTAGGATTGGTTGTCTGGTTATAGATCTTAAAATCTTGGAATAAGTAGTCCGTACCGAAGAAGATTCGATCTCGGCTCCTGCC
The DNA here is from genome assembly GCF_963576615.1 of Watersipora subatra. Classification (NCBI taxonomy): domain Eukaryota; kingdom Metazoa; phylum Bryozoa; class Gymnolaemata; order Cheilostomatida; family Watersiporidae; genus Watersipora; species Watersipora subatra. Next base: position 63,354,881 of record NC_088716.1, on the reverse strand, counting down.
GTTCACCAGTCTGAGGCCTTACCCACTAGACTACAGAAATCGAATTGCTAGCTTGCCAATATAAGTCATTATATGAGAGCAAATACCTAACCGCTTTGCGTACGATGTGGGTCATAGCATAACGTCACGAGAAGCTGTTCGCTCACATTATTAAACTGGCTAATACTGAGCAACTCTCACTACTTCTCATTGTTTATAAGACAAAACATTTTTCTCATGATATGCAATTTGAAAGTTAGACTGACAAATGTTGTTATATGTTAAATACAAATCAATTTTCTGTCCAAAGACTTTTCCATTACCCGGGCAACGCCGGGTGGCACAGCTAGTACATGTATATATAGGCATTGCTGACTGCATATTTTTAGGTATATCAGCTAGCTGACAGAGAGAGAGGAAGAGCCCTCATCATTAATATCATGAATTTCGCAAACAGCAAAGAATCTCGACTTGGGTCAGATGTGGATTACAAGAACCTGAGTAAACTCTTCAAAGATTTGCGATTGACTCTTGTGAAGACTGAGGAGAAGCTGACAGACTTGACTGCCGAGGTATCTGATCAACTCTTTTTCATTTTTAAAATTTGTTTTGATGATGAAATCCCTAAGATTATGTCACATTATACTATTTGATTATATTGTCAGGACATATTCAGGGAGATAAAGGAGGAAACACAAAGAGAGGAACATGAATGCCTCAGCATGTTTGTGCTCGTCATTATGAGTCATGGTCAAACAGGGGACATGATACTGGATTCTAAGGGGCACCCGTTCTCCCTTGCAGACATTAAAAACATGTTGTCCCCTCTCAACTTCCCCTCGATGGCAGGAAAACCTAAGCTCTTGATCATTCAGGCATGTTCTGGAGGTGAGTTTTTTGTCACTAGAATGTGCGTAAAGGAATTAGTTCTCAAACATCATGCTTTTATCAACCAAAGTTGAGTGAAGATAGAAATGCCTTTTGCTTGAGCTTTGCATTTGTACTCAAAGATCAAGTATTGCAAGCCATAAGTTTAGTAAATTTTACTATTACCATCTGTATCCAAAATAATCCCTTAATTCTCCTATGAATAATTGAGGGCAAGTGTTTGTCATTGGTTGCTTCTTGTCCACACCGATGAAACAATCTCTCAACAGAGAAAGCTGATTTGGGAAACCTTGAAGTCCGACCTTCACCATCAAGGATACCAACTCATCTCGCTGAGCCTGCCAACAAAATTCCTGCAAGCTCCAAACCGATTGCTGATGAAAACAGCGGGCTTCCGTCTTTCCAACTATGTCAAGATGTATCCAGATCACAACCTCCCACTCTGAATGTTGATGATTTCCTTGTAATGAAGGCCAGCAGTGAATGTAGGTGAAGCAGTTCTCTTCAGTAGAATCAGTTTGGTGTTTTGTTGCTTCTCTCATCTCTCATAGTACATGTCCGCTGTTTTTCACTTGAGTGGTTGTTGCATGAATAGCGTAGCAGTGTATATGCAACACTTTTTAGAACAGTTCAGTTAAAAAGATATAAAGTTTCGTCTTGTGCTTTGACCTTTATACAGCCTTGAAGATCATGTGACTAGTAAAACGCTCGCCTAGGATTCTCTGAGGCTCTTTTGTTTCATCGATGAGCATCATCATTTATCACTCAAGTGAAAAATCGAATCCTTTTGAGAAATCCATCACATATGTTAGAGAATATGAGTCATTCACTTCTAAAATTATGTTTCAAATGTAACAAAATAATGATGATTTATTTTATAGGTCTGTCATTCAAGTCCAATATTACTGTTTTTTCTATATTAGTTCTTGCATATTTGTAAAAGGGAACATTGACTTGTTTACATACCACTCTAGTAGAGATTATTTCACAGCGTACACCGCTACGAGGTCAACATCACACGGTTCGTGGTTCATACGGGTGCTAGTTGCAACCCTCTACAGACACTCCTGTCACAGGGATGTTGAAACTCTTTTCAAGATAGTAAGTTCTCCTTATTCTTTTTGCTAGATTTTTTTTGACAATTTAAAAAACACATTGTTGTCGACATTTCAGATTTTTTTTCAGTTAATTTTCACTGTACAAATTTTCTACCCCTACTCATATATCTAAGCTATTGGGCTTTGATCCATTTCCTGAAGTACATGTATGTGTATGAGCTTTATCTCAAGCTATGCTCACAAGTTGCATGAGATATATATAGATGTGTGTGTGTGCGTGCGTGTGTGCCAGTGTGTGTGTGTGCCAGTGCGTGTGCCAGTGTGTGTGTGTGCCAGTGTGTGTGCGTGTGCCAGTGTGTGTGTGTGTGTGTGTGCGTGTGCCAGTGTGTGTGCGTGTGCCAGTGTGTGTGCGTGTGCCAGTGTGTGTGCGTGTGCTAGTGTGTGCGTGTGCCAGTGTGTGTGCGTGTGCCGGTGTGTGTGTGTGTGTGTGTGCGTGTGCCAGTGTGTGTGCGTGTGCCAGTGTGCGTGCGTGTGTGCATGACATTAGAATATATGTATCCAGTGCCGAAAAACAATGTCAAAAACCATTGACATTAATCTTAATTTAAGCCATTGTATTTTAATACATGTATATGCATTAATTTTATTTAATATATGTATCTATTTTGATATATTTTAATATACATGTATGTGGGTAAAGGGCTCGACTGAGTTCCTCTACTCGCTTCACAAGGAAACAAACCATTCGAGGGCAAGGCAATAAGTGTATATATTTCCTAAATGTATGATAATTGAGTGAAGGTTGCGCATGCAATTAACTGCGTAGAATGAGACTTTCAGGTACTCTGATCTTTGTCGCTTCGGCTGCACCTTATACATTGTTCGCTCCTCGCTTGGCTCCGCCCCTCGGTAGCATTTGTCGACTCGGCTGCTGATCTTTGGTCGACCAGAAGTATCACCGATGGCTGTGTCGTCTGCTGAGTCAAGGTTTGGCCCGGTCATGGCACCAGTAGCCTTGGTGTCAGTTCTTCTCTGGCATCTGGCCCTGGCATCTGGCCCTGGCCTTGGCGACGTTCACGCTCATATATTATTTTAATATATGCATTTATTTTAATATGTGCATTTATTTTAATATGTGCATTTATTTTAATATATGCCTTTTTTTAATATGTACATTTATTTTAATATGTGCGTTTATTTTAATATGTGCATTTATTTTAATACATGCATTTATTTTAATATGTGCATTTATTTTAATATGTGCACTTATTTTAATACATGCATTTATTTTAATATGTGCATTTATTTTATTCATCATATGCATTTACTTTATTTAATATATGTGTTTATTTTAATTTGCGTACTTCTTTTAATATATACATTTATTTTGCTTCACGCTTGCATAGTGTTTGTTAGGTATGTTTTTATCATTTCAAAAATATGAGCTACTGTACACAAGATATCATGTATGCTTATCATGTATTATGCTTGCGAAGGGCATGATACATATGCTAACATTGTCAAGTGTGTCAGATACAGTAATCATGCGTTCATTTCATAATATATCAGAGGTAGAGGCATTCTTGTATAGCTAGAAGCTAGGAGTAGTTTGGTGTCCACAATTCTTTTCATCTACATATCAAGCAAGCAAACTGTAAACATTCACATGTCAGATCTTGAAAATATCAGTTGTCGTTATTGTCATATTATAGTAATATTAGATATAGTGACATCTCTCCAAATATCACTTTCAGATTCAGGATCGTGTTCGCAAACTCAGCCTCAGGCGAAGGGAGCATGGTACAGGTGGAAATGTTCCAACAGCCGATTGTACCTTCACAAACATGAGAAAGTTGTACTTCTTTCCCAAGTTTCCAAGTCGCTGATGTTCACAGAGCTGACACTGGATTGCTGGTCCACTAGCCAGCATGAAGCCCTCGAGAAACTCCAATGAAAGGATTGCAAGGAGACAGTTTATAGCAGTTTTTCATGGGCTTCTAATCTTACATTTAATCCTATAGACCTAGATTATAGGCAACTTATAAACTTCATAGATTACAGACATCTTATAGGTTTAGAGTTTTAGCACCTTATAGACTTAGATTACATCTTATAGACTTAGGTTATAGGCATCTTGTAGACTTAGAGTATTGACATCTTGTAGACTTAGATTACATCTTATAGACTTATATTAGAGGCATCTTATAGACTCAAGCCCATCCCAGCTATCTGCAGGCTACAGCATGGCACTTATATCTGCGACATCTGCCATAATTCAACAAGTGTTTGAAAATAGAGTAAACTGGAGAACGCCAAGGAGCTTTTTATGTACATTTTTTGTTGCCACCATACAGACTGCTTATTTCATATGTGTGATGACATCATCTATATAAATATAATCCTACTATTCAACATGATGACATTATCTATATAAATATAACCATACAATTCAACATGATGACATAATCTATAGAAATATAATCCTACTATTCAACATGATGACATCATCTATATAAATATAATCCTACTATTCAACATGATGACATCATCTATAGAAATATAATCCTATTATTCAACATGATGACATTATCTATATAAATATAGCCATACAATTCAACATGATGACATAATCTATAGAAATATAATCCTACTATTCAACATGATGACATCATCTATATAAATATAATCCTACTATTCAACATGATGACATCATCTATAGAAATATAATCCTACTATTCAACATGATGACATCATCTATATAAATATAACCATACAATTCAACATGATGACATAATCTATAGAAATATAATCCTACTACTCAACATGATGACATCATCTATATAAATATAATCCTTTTATTCAATGTACAGACTATTATAATTATTGGTCATGTGAGAAGGTGGATCAGACATAGTCAAATGCCTCATCATCTATTTAGTTACAGGAAGCAATAAGTGTTCTCACAGTCTTTATCTGCTATTTCTCGAAACCAAAGAAATGGATTTTGCAAATATCAAAACAGACCCTGTTGAACTTTACACTACTTTGATACTGTGTAGAGGCATGGAAGGGGAGCTTTGGTTACTGGAGCGCGAACAATTAAATACATTTTACTGCATGTGTCTTAGGTTTTTTACTAAATTAAATTAGAGTTTTCTTGCATGAGTGTTTGTGATAGAGTGACACAAACCCAGTTGATCCTGTAGTTGTATTTCGATAACTAGTCTCTCACTTTCACTACACTAACACCTAATCGGTGGCTTTTTGATTTAGAGAAGCGTCCAATTTTGACCACTTCGGCTTGTCTTAGACTTCCCCGTTGCACAGGCTGCACTCCATCCCGATTGACATGACTTACTGTATAATAATAAGATCGTTAGAACTGAAAGTAGATGATAAATAGATATCGTGATAGTTAAAATGTAAAGGATAAGACAAGCAGTAGTAGTTTTGGCATGTTTTGTCACTCGTAACATTTTTGATAGACAGATAATAACATTAGTTTAGCCAATAGTTTAATAGTCCAACTAAAAGCAATAATAATTGTGGCAAAGGATCAACTTCGTGTTAAGTCAGCATTAACATGTTCCAGAATTACACTCTACTTTGATTTAGACTACAAATTTATTTATGCAAATCCATGGAAAACAAGTACTAAGGTTGGTTGATTGTTGTTATTTAGTGTTATTAGTGTTATCTACTGGTATAGATAGAGGGAACAGATGATGCTTGTGATAGACATCTTAACACAGTCCCTCATCAACAGTACCATAGTCATGTTAGCTATAACCAACTAATGGTATAGATAGAGTAGACAGATGATGCTTGTGATAGACATCTTAACACAGTCCCTCATCAACAATACTATAGTCATGTTAGCTATAACCAACTACTGGTATAGATAGAGTGGACAGATGATGCTTGTGATAGACATCTTATCACAGTATCTTATCAACAATACTATAGTCATGTTAGCTATAACCAACTACTGGTACAGATAGAAGGGACAGATGATGCTTGTGATAGACACCTTATCACAGTATCTTATCAACAATACTATAGTCATGTTAGCTGTAACTAACTACTGTACAACCCGAGGAACAAATAGTCAACTACATCTATAATTCTAATTGTTATTTCTTCTTTGTTGTCATAGACAGCCAGCTAGTAATGTTGCACTACGCATACCTGTCATAGACAGCCAGCTGGTAATGATGCACTATGCATACCTGTCACAGACAGCCAGCTGGTAATGTTGCACTATGCATACCTGTCACAGACAGACAGCTAGTAATGTTGCACTATGCATGCCTGGCAACAGTAAGACATTCTTTATTCAAGATAGTCAATTGTCTCAAGCGGGGAGCTAGCTGACAGCCAGCTCACAAAAAAGAGAAATCACCTGCTACAAGCTGCCGCTGTTTAGCCCTCCTTTTGCTACCTCAAGGTACTCCGACAATTCCGTCTCTCGCACCCAACGTCATCATCATTCTTTTTTGTAACCACTAAATCTGTTGCCCCAATTTCCTAGATACATGCAATACACAAAGACATGCATTGGTTTTTATCACGATTATAGAAGATAGCTATTTTCTCTATTTAGTTTAAGGGTTTTGCAGATGTCTTTAAGGTTTGTCTGGTAAACTTCACATTATTTGCTTCTCTGCATCATTTTTTGCCAGCAACCATTGGGAAGATTATATAAAAAATTCTATATTCATGCAAATGTGCCTTTTGGCATTAAAATATAATATACTTTCTACTACATCACTACAGTTTTCTGTAACTTATTATCTTGTGAAAGTAATTTGTTCTCTGTTCCCTGCGAGCTGAAGTCTTTAGCAACTTTATTGAGTTCAAAACATTTTTGAGGACTAGTTTTTTAATATATTCTGATTTCATTTTGGCAAAAGTATTAAAAAGATTAACTATTTTTGTTGAACACTGGTGCTGACTACCATGCCTATTTTGCTTTTATTGATTATAGGCGTTATACCGTACCCTTAGAGCATTTGGGCAATTTTAAAGATTGACTATCATACAACCCCACAAAATCACACTGCCTAAAGAGACACAAATCATAGCTATCTTTTGCCTGCAATAACAGTCTGCAATAATTTACTGCAGTAGTTTTGGCACCAGCAAACGAAAGATAAAAGTTGATTATACGTGTAACTACAGTATGTCCCATAACAGTCAAATATGATGCCATAACTTTGATTGACTTGAAAGTAATAGTATTTAAATAGTATGTAAGTACCTTAAAACAATGATATACAGCCCCTGTATATCATTGGGGGGCTGTATATCATTGGGGGGCTGTATATCATTGCTTAAAAGCAGTACCCGGTCAATCAGGTATACAGTTATCACGTGTGCTTATTGTTCTCCTGACACTCCTGAATAAACACCACAACACATTGTGAAAAAACTACTGTTTGAATGAGCTATACCAAAACAAAACTTATTGTTCATTGTTATTTAAGAGCAACATGCTGTCTGTTGCTTCTTTTCCACTCTAGCAAGGAATCGTTTGTCTTTTTTCGGGCAGAACGTTTATGGAGTTGTCTTTTCATGTATTGCTTCTTCGGTGGTCAAGGAGTGAGGTAAATTACGTTGCTGATAAAGCCGTGCGTTTGGTCTATATTTGCCATTACATTTACTAACGTTTTTAAAGTATTTGGGGGAGAATACGATAGACCTGCGCATTTTTTAAAAGAATGATTTCTATTGATAACCATGTATTGAACACCATCTAGAAAATACATGCAATCTGTTTTGTAATACAAAATTATTTTTAACTTTCTCTTAATAACGCAAAATCATACACATAGAAATTCAATATCAATTTGTTAAACGCTGATTTGCCCACTTGGAATGCATTCGACGTATGTAAAGCTCTCTAGCAGAGTTTTTGTTGAGAAATTAGCTCTCAAGCCTGAAAATTTTTTCATTTAGTGCAGAGTTTACTGGCGAAAATATCTTTTCGATACATATTCCGATATTAATATTTGTCTTTGTTGGAAAATTTCAAACTACAATGCAGTTTTCCAATTTTTGTTATGAACAGCGTGGTTTGGAATTTTATTAAAAACAGTCATGCATATTAGGGCGATTTAGTAATTACAAAAAATTAAAAATGGTAGGTGTACGTGCATACAGGTTTGTTAAAGATCATTTTAGGATCGCCTGGTAACCCCCAGCGATTGCCCCAGCTTAAAGTAGTTTACCTTCTTCACAATGTAATTGTTTACCATTTAGCCCAACTCATTTTTGACAGTAAAATATATTGATATAAGTTTGTTATTAGATGTTCTGCTACAGTGGGCAATGATTAGTTACCAATTTCATTTAACATTTCTTTAACTATTTCAATACTGGCGTTTTTGTTATTAGTCCTACATTTTTATGTTAAACTAATCTTTGCTAAATTTACTAAAAAACAATTAGAAAGTCCTCAATAAAATATTTTTGTTATCGTCCATCTCCTAATTGTTTATATTTAAATGATTAGAACAAAAAATTGGCTGAAATAAGTAAAAACAAACAATTCATGCGTTGGTCAAATGCTTTTAAATAAGTGTTGGTTATTTCGAATGAAAAGGCAAATCAGTCTTAGCTCATTATGTGGTGGTCAACTTACTTTTTAACAACAAATACTGTGTAATGATCTAGGTGAAATTTTTCTCAAAATTAATTAGTTTTTGAAAAGTATATGTACTATCCAAAAGTATTATATTTGTCAAAGTATAATTATGGTCGTTTAGGGGAGACTTCCAAACCAAGTACTCTACATGCAAGAGCTGTTTTTTGGAATGTTGTTACAACTGTACTTGGTAGTTTTTAATTAGCGAATCTGTTTGTTACTCACTCTACACCTTGATTGTTGCAAAAATTCAGTAAGGTAGCTTGTCCGAAATAAGGTACGTAGCACTCCAATTATACTACTAGCATTTCGAATGAACAACGTTGTCATCGGAAGTCAGTTTTTTATCATCTCTTAGAATCTCCACATTTTTCTCTCTCATACCTTTCTGTGCTGACATTGAGATTGTTACATGCTAATAAATATGACCTAATGATCAATCAGTAAAGTATTAGTTGTCTCCTGTCTTGCTAGATACCGACAAAGTTATTTTAGTTGATTCTCTTAATTTATATGAATTGGCACAACTTAGAGTTAGCCACATCAACTTTGATAAAGATTCCATTCCCACTTTATTTAGCATAATAATAGATGTCGCAGATGAGCATGCTTAGCTATGAGTGACATTGTATATCAGTACAGCATGACAAGACTTCAGATCCTTTGTTTTCCATTGAGACATCTAGCCAATAAATGTGTTGGCTTCATACTCAGTTGCTTTTAGACTTACTCTCACTGACGTTAGTGCTTTGTATAAAGTTTAAAGCTAGTCATTGCAAAGACCTTCATATGACCTTCATATCAAAGGCTTTTTAGGTTTTCCTGACATTGAGAATAATATAAAACTGCTCACCACTTGGCCATTAGAATACAATCCTAAGCAATTTATAAATCATTAGATTTATCTCATCGTCCTTCATGTTATTTTATGTGTTCTTGATTTTATCAACTAAGACCACTTTTCCTAGTTTGTGGAACTTTTTTTCACTCATATCATAACTATAACTCTCAATATATTTGTTCTGACCAACATCATATGTTAACCATAACTACCAATAAATTTGTTCTGACCAACATCATATGTTAGCCATAACTATCGATACAACTACTGCTTGCAGCTACTAACTAAAACCGTAACACAGTGCTTTTGAGTCATTTGTTGTGAAGCCAACTATTTGGACTACTGATTGACTCATCAAAAGTCTCTTGAAATATGGCATCATGACCTAATCAATTATTGTGTTGAATACATAATACGAGCTTTACAGTTGTGTTGCCCTTTTTTATTTTGCAATTTTATAACTCTTGCGATTCGATCAACAAAGCGCCACATTTGTCCAATGATAGATCTTGTAGCCTCGTAGGCCCATTTTGCATTCTTGACAGTTTTTCCAAAAAAGTTCAGCGTGCTGTCATCTTGGTCTAAAATCTAAATAATCTCAAGACCCTTAGGCAAAAAACATTTCAAAAGTCAAGCAAGTGACCTTATGATTTCAGCTTCTGTAGTAACTGTGCCCTTGACATCACCGCTAAACAACCATTTTCCCCTATTACAAACGGCTTCTGCATACCATACATTAACTATTATAAAACAGCAAGGAAGTGTCCTCACACATCTGTTGACTTAGCATTGACAATAATATGATGTTATTTTTCCTTATAAAGTGAGGTCATTTATAAGTATTACCTATTAAGTCAACAAAATATCGTGATTGCTTAAAAATAAAGCCATGAAGGCAAGTTGATTAAACTGTGTTCAGATGAGTTGATTAGACTGTGTTCAGATGAGTTGATTAGACTGTGTTCAGATGAGTTGATTAGACTGTGTTCAGATGAGTTGATTAGACTGTGTTCAGATGAGTTGATTAGACTGTGTTCAGATGAGTTGATTAGACTGTGTTCAGATGAGTTGATAAGACTGTGTTCAGATGAGTTGATTAGACTGTGTTCAGATGAGTTGATTAGACTGTGTTCAGATGAGTTGATTAGACTGTGTTCAGATGAGCTGATTAGACTGTGTTCAGATGAGTTTGAATAAAGTATGTGATAGAACAAGGGTGGTAGAGCATCTATCAATTAAAGGGGAGAACGCCGCCTAAATTCTTTTGTAGCAGAGCAACATTCTATTCCATAATATCTGCAAGCTTAAATTCAGTTAACTGTGTTTCAATAGTAGTGCGATTTGTTTTGTTTTTCTATTTAGTTCTATGGTTTTAGTGATATATATATTTTTTAGAAAACCGACTGGCAATGGTATAATTTAGACATGGATGGATATTACTATCCAAACCAGCATCGGGATCGCAGCGGTGTTTCGTCTCAGAGCTCATGTGATGAAGATATGACAGCAGTTAGTGGTTATACTGGCAGCATTTCGTATGAGAATAGGCATGAGCAGGCGGAGTTTTTCACACCCAACAACTACAAACGCAAGGCCCGCTCTTCTCACAGTTCTACAGAAGATGTGGTCCCTGCAAAAAGAGTCTACACATCTAGCACCTCCTATGATAATAATCTAGAAACTAGTTCTCAGTCTGAGGTGAAGGGTCCTTTAACTCTCTGCTTGATTTTTCCATGCAGTTTTTTTCTCATTGTGACCACTTAAAGCCAACGAACTCAAAAAGTTACGTCTGTCGGCTTGACCATATTGTCTAGGCTTGATTATTTAAACCAAAGTACTAATAATAGTGATATGGAAATGTTCATAAGGAAATGATTAGTTCACAAGTTTTAATAGAAGGAAACCTTTTATTACAAGCTTTACAGAGTTTTTGAATATGACCTGTTGTTCCAACTCAGGCTGAAACAAGCCAACTGAGTGAGAACACTGCAACAGATGAAACAGCTAGTGACTCTGACAGCGACTCTGAAGTAGCCTCAGCAGCGCCCAAAGATGGCAGCCAGTCAGATGACTATGGCAGGTGAGGAGATCAGATGAATAGCCTTCTTTCAATATTATAAGCTGAATATCAGAAAATGGATTTGGTAGGTGTGGTTACGAAGTTTTAGTTTGGTGGCTGATGGCTATGTGTGAATAAATTTGCAATTGACTTTATTTTCAATGTTACATGCATGCCAACTGACTCGACTTTACATGTTACATGCATGTCAACTGGCTTTACATGTTACATGCATGTCAACTGGCTTTACTTCACATGTTTCACGCATGTCAACTGACTTTACATGTTACATACATGCCAACTGACTTTACATGTTACATGCATGCCAACTGACTTAACTTTACCTGTTACATGCATGTCACTTTACTTTACATGTTACATGAGTGTCAACTTACTTTACTTTACATGTTACATGCATGCCAACTGACTTAACTTTACATGTTACATCCATGTCAACTCATTTTACTTTACACGTTACATGCATGTCAACTTACTTTACTTTACATGTTACATGCATGTCAACTGACTTTACATGTTACATGCATGTCAACTTACTTTACATGTTACATGCATGTCAACTTACTTTACATGTTACATGCATGTCAACTTACTTTACATGTTACATGCATGTCAACTTACTTTACTTTACACATTACATGCATGTCAACTGACTTTACATGTTACATGCATGTCAACTGGCTTTACATGTTACATGCATGTCAACTGACTTAACTTTACATGTTACATGCATGTCAACTGACTTTACATGTTACACACATGTCAACTGACTTTACTTTACATGTTACATGCATGTCAACTTACTTTACATGTTACATGCATGTCAACTGATTTAACTTTACATGTTACATGCATATCAACTGACTTTACTTTACATGTTACATGCATGTCAACTGACTTTACATGTTACATGCATGTCAACTGACTTTACATGTCACATGCACGTAAACTTATTAGGCTGATATGAAATAATCACTTGTTTATTGAAATACATTCTGTGTTGCAGTATTGATGGCGGTAGGTATAGCTTTGCACATTCGTCGATGCCAACGTCTATTGAAGATGATTTGAGCTACAGAACCTCGAGTGCTGATAGGTCTGCTAACATCATAGAGGGGGGTGGTGTTGCTGCCCGGCTCATGGCTCAGATGGGTTATCAGTCCGGCACTGGTTTGGGTAAGCCGATATTTTAATGTATAATGTATTCTAGTTGTTTGAGAGCTGACTAGGGTACACCTAGTGAGCTGCCAGTGACAGTAGAATGTATACTAGATTGGTCTAAATGCTGACTAGGACACTCCTAGCGAGCTGCCAGGGACAGTAGAATGTATATTAGATTGGTCTAAATGCCAGACCAGATCATTCTCAGCTGCTGATCATCCAAATACTGACATGCTGACTCTCTCTTGAAAATTCTCCACTTTTCGTGGAAGACAATTCTAAAGCTACACGTTAGTTATCAAACTTTTCAGACAAACTGTTTGAGTTGTGTTGCCTGTGTACCAGAGTCATCTTGTCGGCGTACCAGAGTCATCTTGTCTGTGTACCAGATTCATCTTGTCTGTGTACCAGAGTCATCTTGTCTGTGTACCAGAGTCATTTTGTCTGTGTACCAGAGTCATTTTGTCTGTGTACCAGTCATCTTGTCTGTGTACCAGAGTCATCTTGTCTGTGTACCAGAGTCATCTTGTCTGTGTACCAGAGTCATCTTGTCTGTGTACCTGAGTCATCTTGTTTGTGTACCAGAGTCATCTTGTCTGTGTACCTGAGTCATCTTGTCTGTGTACCAGAGTCATCTTGTATGTGTACCAGAGTCATCTTGTCTGTGTACCAAAGTCTTCTTGTTTGAAGATAGAAGTCTTGGATAAAGAGCTGCATAACATAGATGGTCAAAGGTGATTATTCTGATTGTGGGATATGAATGCTGTGTTGGTACGTCACTCAAGCCATTTTCTATGTAGGTAAACACGCCCAAGGGCGAGTGGCTCCGGTTGAAGCATCTAAGCAAAAAGGAAGGCGAGGTTTGGGAATGGCCCCTACCAACTTTGAGTTAGACTCAGATCTTGGATGGCGGGAAGAAGAAGTAGAGATAAAAGAGCATATAGAGTGGATGGCACCTCTCCCTGAGCTCATACCAGATATCGATGATCTCCGGGCGTGGATGTTGGTGGACCAGAAAAAACTCACCATTGAGAATGAGTCAGAATTTGTTGAGCCAGAAGTTTTAACAAGGATTTTATCCGTGAGTTGGTATTAGCAGATAGTTATACAGAGGGTGCTAACAATGCTACTGGACCAGGGCATTTATCCGTCAGTTGGTATTAGCTGGTATTTATATGGCGGGTGTTAGCAATGGTACTGGACCAGGGCATTTATCCGTGAGGTGTGAGTTATCGACTCTCCGACACTCTACTCATAAGTGCCAGAACCATTTTACGAACCTTTGGTATGGCTTTAAAAACATGTTTTAGATAGTCACTGATTTCTGCCCTGCAACTACCGTATATACTCAATTATAGGACGCACCCTAGTATAAGGCGCAGCATAAATTTCAGCCAATTATTGAGAATAAAGGGTAATTCAAGTATAGGACGCACTTCAATTGATTTTTTCACAAGTGAAATTTTCGCACGATCAATCGATTGTTTTCTCACTTTGAGGGCTCAGTTGACTGACAGGTAAGTTTTAACGCTAGAGTAAATTCAACTAAAGTCTGCCGGCAATCAATTTTGTACCGTAATTGGAATCAATAAATCTTTTCACATGCGCTGTTTTTTGTGTTGTTTTTGTTTGTCATGAATAAATCTTTTGAAAACGAATCTGGTTGTTATTTTCTTGTCAGTCACGTGACTATCTTGGAAGTGAGCAATCATTCTTAATCTTCCTTATAAAGGCGTCCGTTTGACTCAATAATAAAAAGCTACGAAAACGTGAAATAATTCCATTTATTTATCACCTCACTCAGACATAGAAATATGAAATTCATTGCAATTTTTACAAGTAATTGTATACATAATAAAGCGACAAATGTTTATTTTCAAATGCCGTGGAATTCTTCTTCATCAGATGAATTTTCAAGGCGTTTCTTGGCTTGTTCCTCGGTGAGTACATCGTCATAGATTTCATTTTCGTCATCTGTGTCTTCATTTGTGTCGTTCACTTGATCAGTCTAGAGGATGTCGTCTTCTGTTCCGTCGAGGTTGTTACTGATAGAACATTCATTGAAGGATTTTTCGATCATCGGCGCTTTTTGCTCATCGGCGCATCATCTTACGTTTGTTGACTGAAGACATTTTTGCGAGCAATAAGTGGAGTTAAAAACAGTTAAAATCGCCGCGATTGTCTTCCGTCTACCGAGTGTCCGTCCCCTCTCGTGTACATGGTATATGGTAGAGCAGTGGCCTGATAATCGGTGCTGCTTCATGGTGCTGCTTCATCGGTGCTGAAACACATGGCCCCTCGTGGTATGTTGCGATTATAAGACGCAGGTGAAATGTAGGCTGATTTTCAAGTCAAAAAAGTGCGTCTTATAATTGAGTATATACGGTATGTATTTTAAGGAGACCCGCTACATCTTTTATCTACAACATAATTTCTCATATGCACAATCTATACAACAAAATATTGCTGGAGATTAAAGAGCATCCCGTGTTATATTAATAACTACCAGGTAAATTACTTCTGTGATATGATTGGCTAGCTACAGACTGTAGAATGTTTTGCACACAATGAAAAATCCGGATAAAAAGTTGGGCAAATTAACTTTATGACCTTTAGCAAATTGACCTTATAACCTCTAGCAAATTGACCTTCTGACCTCTAGCATTTTGACCAGCAGAAACTTATTTTTCAAGCGCTGCAAAATCTAATATTTTACATTTAAAAGGTCTATTCAAGTTTCAAGGCGACAAGATACAGGAAGGAAGTTTTGATGTTGTAGCTTGTTATAGAGAGCGCATTGCATTGAGGCATCTTTGCCAAGCTTTTATCTTTTCGCTTAAAGGTTGACTTGTAACAAAATTTACATTACAGTTATTTGGTATCAAAATGTTCACCATGTATTACTCTGTTGTGTTGTAGGTGCAAAATATGTGAAAATGTGACTACAAGCTCTTAAAAGCTCAAAAATGAACAGCTAATCGCAGCCATCATGAAAACGCCGTAGGTTGGAATCCCTCTCCAAAACGGCTCAAATGGGACGTAGTTGAACACTATGTGCTTCTGTTTACACTTTCATGCAACTTCATTCGTCGAAATATTTTCACAAATATGCTTCACGCGTTCAATAAAACCATGTCTATTGTCCCTACACGTCTATTTCATCATAATTGTAAAGCTGTCATTTGAGCACTAATATCTCAAAACCTACCGTAAAAATTCGTTTAATTTTTTAATTTTAGCTCGAAGGAGTGCATATCATCCTCCGATGAACATGAGAAGCTTGTTGGTCACTTGCGATAGTCAAAAAATGCTGCAGAAACTGTTCGCGCTATTTGGCAGAAAGTATGGGTCACATGATCAGATTACGACTAGATGATTAGAACAAGCTGAAACGAAACTGTAAAGTAGCGAGCATCTATATTTGATAAGGGCTTTTCATTAGAACCCGAAGTGTTTGTCATAAACTAGTGCTACGGGACGTTTTATATCGAGTCTTCTATTGACCTTTCAATTCACGTGATAACATCATGTATCAAACCAATAACCACCTCGAGTTGAGTACGTCATCGAAATAGAGGGATTTCAACTTACGACGTTTTCATGATGGCTGCGATTAACTGTTCGTTTCTGAGCTTTTAAGAGCTTGTAATCACTCTTCCACATATTTTGCACCTACAACACAGCAGAGTAAGGCATGGGGAGCCTTTTGATACCAAATAACTGTAATGTGAATTTTGTTGCAAGTCAACCTTTAAGCAATTTTTAGCCTACAGAAAGTTTTCTAGTCATGCTTTGTTGAGTTCGTTTGTCTGTTTGTTTGCTTTATTTCATCAATAATATAAGAGTATCAATAATCAATAATATATGAATATATACCAAAGAAATAAAAACTAGACAACGAGCATCCAGAGAAGGTGATGATGAGGCCATGTGCGCGATAGCAAAAGCTAATATTTAGCGGCGGACTTAGGTTGTGAAAGTACTTGTGAGATTGCTTACATAATAGGAGTGTATTTAGCTAACTCTCAAAAGTTGTTCACAATCAATAACATACATTAATACGTAATCACAGGCAGTCAAAAGTTATAGCATTTGCAGGATACTTGAGTTGTTGACAGCCCTGCTTTCTTTTCTGTCACTAAAATTGACTCTTGCTAATGTTGGATACTTCACCGGAGAAGTCTTTGGCTCACAGTATTTTGTTGCTGCTCGCAGGCAAACCTTACGTTTCATTATTAAACGATGCCTTTTATACCAACATCGCAAACTATATTTTTTTGACTAAATCGTCAGAATTTTGGCAAAATAAATTTCACCGTTTGATGGGCGAAGCAATGCTAATGTTGCTTATATTTTGCACTTTCCTTCGGGCGGAGCCACATTACTGCCTTCTGCCTCAGAATTTTTCTTGGTCTGTTTTTTATATACGTTTAAATATCAGATTGAATTAAGCAAGGATTTACTTTAAATAACAAAATATTATCTGGATACAGTTATTAGTTGTTTCAATGGTGTTGTTTTCAAAGTTTTAAAGAAAACACTGCAAAGCTTTGGCGTTACAAAACGGGCTTCAGTATGCCATATCAATGGTTGCTATAACGTCGTCCAGTGTTCCTGAAGAGTATTCTGATTGTTCATTAAAACGATTTAAAGACTTCAGGTAATATTGTAAACCACATGGATAATCTAAAAGCATTGGATCGGATTTGGAGCTAGATGACTTCGAATCAGAGTGTAGTTCTGATGATTGTGATGATCGATCTTCTTAGGTACACCATCACTGAAGCCATAACAACCACTGCAATGAAAATGAAAGAATTAATTGTTATGGATGTAATCGAGTCATTATTACTACTATTTTGTGTACACTTTTCTACTGACCACTTTCTATTATTGGTTCATGAAAATCAAAGAATCTCAAAGTGGCAGTCAAATTGAGGTAACGTCTAATTAAAGGGTGACACTGTATTTTTCCACTCTTCCCCCAAAGTGGCGTTCTGTTAAAGGTGGCATTCAAATATAAAAGGGTGTTCAAATAGAGGTTTTACGGTAATTTTAGGAAATTGCAGACAGCAACTATTTGTAATAACAAAACAAACATGGATTTAACTACAGAGCAAAACAATGCTGCTAAGATTAATTAGACATTCAGCACAAGTAAAGCATTTTTTTAACAGGTTATGACTGTGATAAAAGGTGCGATAAATCAATAAGGGGTAGCACGATACGTTCTACTGTAGTATGAGACCTTCTACTGTAGTATGAGACCTTCTACTGTAGTATGAGACCATCTACTGTAGCATGAGACTTTCTACTGTAGTATGAGACCTTATACTGTGGTATGAGACCTTCTACTGTAGTATGAGACCTTCTACTGCAGTATGAGACCTTCTACTGTAGTATGAGACCTTCTACTGTAGTATGAGACCTTCTACTGCAGTATGAGACCTTCTACTGTAGTATGAGACCATCTACTGTAGCATGAGACTTTCTACTGTAGTATGAGACCTTATACTGTAGTATGAGACCTTCTACTGTAGTATGAGACCTTATACTGTGGTATGAGACCTTCTACTGTAGTATGAGATTACTGTGATGCAAATATTTCATCTCACTGGTCCTACCTTAGTGTTTAGCCTGTAATGCAGCATTTCTATTGCAGTGCAAAAGTGTGTTCGACAATCTGGAGGGTGAGGAAATGAGAAAAGCACGAACACACTCGAATCCGTTTGAGCTAATTCGAGGAGTTTTGTTCCAAAATAGGGCAGCTATGAAAATGGCAAACCTTGACTCAGCCTTTGGCTACATGTTCACCTCCCCAAAAGACTCTAATGGCGCCAACATGGTCAAGGTTAGTGCGACACCACAAGGCTAACACTGAGCTAGACAAACTTTTGCACGTTTGTGCAGGGCTGATGCTGAATCTATAATGAGCTTCCTATTGATAATCGCTATTAAGGTTTTACGTCTTGCTGGAGTATTGTGGAATAAGTACTGAGAAATGTGGCACAAATGTTGAGGGAATATGTCGAGGTAATATGTTGAGGTAATATGTCGAGGTAATATGTTGAGGTAATATGTTGAGGTAATGTGTTGAGGTAATGTGTCGAGGTAATATGTTGAGGTAATATGTTGAGGTAATATGTTGAGGTAATATGTTGAGGTAATATGTTGAGGTAATATGTTGAGGTAATACGTTGAGGTAATACGTTGAGGTAATATGTTGAGGTAATGTGTTGAGGTAATATGTCGAGGTAATATGTCGAGGTAATATGTCGAGGTAATGTGTTGAGGTAATACGTCGAGGTAATATGTCGAGCTAATGTGTCGAGGTAATGTGTCGAGGTAATATGTCGAGGTAATATGTCGAGGTAATATGTCGAGGTAATATGTCGAGGTAATATGTCGAGGTAATATGTCGAGGTAATATGTCGAGGTAATATGTCGAGGTAATGTGTCGAGGTAATGTGTCGAGGTAATATGTCGAGGTAATATGTCGAGGTAATATGTCGAGGTAATATGTCGAGGTAATATGTCGAGGTAATGTGTTGAGGTAATGTGTTGAGGTAATGTGTTGAGGTAATGTGTTGCGGTAATATGTTGAGGTAATGTGTTGAGGTAATATGTTGAGGTAATATGTTGAGGTAATATGTTGAGGTAATGTGTTGAGGTAATATGTTGAGGTAATATGTCGAGGTAATGTGTCGAGGTAATATGTCGAGGTAATATGTTGAGGTAATATGTCGAGGTAATGTGTTGAGGTAATGTGTTGAGGTAATATGTTGAGGTAATGTGTTGCGGTAATATGTTGAGGTAATGTGTTGAGGTAATATGTTGAGGTAATGTGTTGCGGTAATATGTTGAGGTAATATGTTGAGGTAATATGTCGAGGTAATATGTCGAGGTAATGTGTCGAGGTAATGTGTCGAGGTAATATGTCGAGGTAATATGTTGAGGTAATATGTCGAGGTAATATGTCGAGGTAATGTGTCGAGGTAATGTGTCGAGGTAATATGTCGAGGTAATATGTTGAGGTAATATGTCGAGGTAATGTGTTGCGGTAATATGTTGTGAATGCTGAAGAATGGTTCAAGCGCACTGCAGTAATATGTTATGTTGTTGTCAGCCAGGTGAACTGCTCTATTTCGCTGATATCTGTGCTGGACCTGGAGGTTTCAGTGAATACGTCCTCTGGCGACGAAAATGGAAATGCAAAGGATTTGGACTCACTCTAAAGTCTGGCCCAGGAGTGAATGACTTCAAGTTGGAGGAGTTTTTTGTCTCACCGAGTGAATGCTTTGAACCACACTACGGTGTAGGTGGGTTCATAGGGTTTGTTTCGCCTTATCAAGGGCAGGCTTTAAGGATTCTGTACTAGAATCAAGTGTGCATAGAGCTATGAATTGGCTGCAACTTATAAAGATCAACAGATACATAGACCTATTTATAGCTCGTGTACATAGTGCTATAGATGGCTCATGCACATAGAGCTATTCGTAGCTCGTGTACATAGAGCTATCCAAGAGTAGCTTCTGCCTCAAAGTATATGGAATTCTAGGTGTATAAATCGGCTGCAACTATTCAAGAACAGAAGTTCTTAAAGGTTGACTTCCAACAAAATTCACATAACAGTTATTTGGTATCAAGATTCACCATGTCTTACTCTGTTGTGTTGTAGGTGCCACATATGTGGAAATGTGATTACAAGCTCTTATAAGCTCAAAAACGAAAAGCCGCTGTAGATTGGAATCTCTTTATTTATTTGATGTAGTCATTACAGTTTGGTTATCGTCTTGTCACGTGATGTTCTCACGTGAATTGAAAGGCCAATAAAAAGCTCAATATAAAACTTATGGTAGCACTAGTTTATGACAAACACTTCGGGTTTTACCGAAGACCCCGTATCAAATATAGATGCTCGCTACCTTACAGTTTTGTTTCGGCTTGGATTAATCGTCAAGTTGTAATCTGATGATGTGACCCAATGCTTCGAAAATAATTTTTGCAGCACTTTTCGATTATCACAGGTAACTAACAGGCTCGTCATGATTATCAGACAATGATATGTATGTACTCCTTTGAGCTAAGGTAGGTTAAAAAGTGTAACGATTTTTACGGTAAGTTCTAAGGTATCAGTGCTAAAAATGACAGCATTACAATGACGATAAATTACGATATTACAATAGACGTGGTTTTATTGAATGCGTGAAGTATATTTGTGAAAATATTTCGACGAATGAGATTGCATGAAAGTGTAAACAGAAACCATCCTGTAACAGCTACGTCCCATTTGAGCCGTTTTGGAAAGCGAATCCAAACTACGGCGGTTTCGTGTGGCTGCGATTAACTGTTCGTTTTTTAGCTTTCAAGAGCTTGTAATCACATTCCCATATATTTTGCACCTACAACACAACAGAGTAAGACATGGTGAATCTTATGATACCAAATAACTGTAATGTGAATTTTGTTGCAAGTCAACCTTCAAGTTTTCATAGTAAAACAAGGAGACTTCATCAACTCAATTGAACAGGCTTTAACTGCCAAGGCAGGGAATGTTGGTTAATAAATTTATAACCACTAGCACTTTTATTCCGTTGAAATTAAACATTCCTTTGACATCCTTGGTCTCTATTCTCCACTTCCTTGCTAAATATTCAACATTCCAGATCTTCGAGTCTACAGACCACTGCGTCGCGTTACAGTATTCGTAGAAGCATATTATGTTATGAATTAATAGTTTGGTCTGTAATCATAAAAATTTACCATATCTTCATGCTATATTATTGCTATATTATATATCTATGCTATATTATTGCTATATTATATATCTATGCTATATTATTGCTCTATTATATATCTATGCTATATCCATGCTATATTATACAATATATCTATGCTATATTATATATCTATGCTATATTATTGCTATATTGTATATCTATGCTATATTATACAATATATCTATGCTATATTATATATCTATGCTATATTATTGCTATATTATATATCTATGCTATATTATTGCTATATTGTATATCTATGCTATATTATATATCTATGCTATATTATTGCTATATTGTATATCTATGCTATATCATTAGTCCAGGTTAACTGTCCGCTATGAGTTTATTAGCGTGTTGATTGCACTACATTAGACATTACTTTGTACAGGTGGTATTGATTGCACTGCATTAGACATTAATTTTTACAGGTGGTATTGATTGCACTGCATTAGACATTGCTTTATACAGGTAATATTGATTGCACTACATTAGACATTACTTTGTACAGGTGATATTAACTGCACTGCATTAGACATTACTTTGTCCAGGTAATATTGATTGCACTACATTAGACATTACTTTGTACAGGTGGTATTGACTGCACGAAATTAGACATTAATTTATACAGGTGATATTTATTGCACGAAATTAGACATTACTTAGTACAGGTGGTATTGATTGCACTACATTAGACATTACTTTGTACAGGTGGTATTTATTGCACGAAATTAGACATTACTTAGTACAGGTGGTATTGATTGCACTACATTAGACATTACTTTGTACAGGTGGTATTTACTGCACGAAATTAGACATTACTTTGTACAGGTGATATTGATTGTACTACATTAGACATTGCTTTATACAGGTGATTTTGATTGCACTACATTAGACATTACTTTGTACAGGTGATATTGATTGCACTGCATTAGACATTACTTTGTACAGGTAGTATTGATTGCACTGCATTAGACAGTACTTTTTACAGGTGATATTGATTGCACTGCATTAGACAGTACTTTTTACAGGTGATATTGATTGCACTACATTAGACATTACTTTGTACAGGTGGTATTAACTGCACTGCATTAGACATTACTTTGTACAGGTGGCATTGATTGCACGACATTAGACATTGCTTTATACAGGTGATATTGATTGCACTACATTAGACATTACTTTGTACAGGTGATATTGATTGCACTACATTAGACATTACTTTGTACAGGTGATATTGATTGCACTACATTAGACATTACTTTGTACAGGTGATATTGATTGCACTACATTAGACATTACTTTGTACAGGTGGTATTGATTGCACTACATTAGACATTACTTGGTACAGGGGGCATTGATGGTGACGGAGACATCTACCGGCAGGACAATATCGACAAGTTCTCTGAGTTTGTTAAAGAAAACTCTCAGCACAAGGGAGTACATTTCGTCATGGCTGACGGTGGCTTCTCCGTTGAGGGTTAGTTCAGCTGTTAAGGATGAACTTGCCCTAAATTTTAGTGGATTTTATTAGAAAGTGTCGGTTTTTTTCTATCATTTGTAAGTGTTTTTTGAGGTTTGAGGTGGTCTGACTGTCAGGATGTTTCAAGATTAAAATCTAAAAAACTTGATCTCGGTTAAAATGCTCATATCAAGCGAAAATGCGATTGTGACATCTATAGTTGCAAAGATACCGACAGAATAACGACGCTTAATGCTGCTACTTTAACTTACTAGCTGATATCAACAAGTTTAGACTATGCTCAACTTTTATTATATTACTTTTGCATATTCCAAAACATGGGAAGGTAGCTAAAGTGTCTAGACTAGTTGTAAGATGAATCGGTAGTTGTAGAGTGACTCAGGAGTTGCTTGATTGAAGATCTGCTGCTGCAAATAGTTGATCATAGATAGAAGCATAGATAGAACCATAGATAGAAGCATAGATAGAACCATAGATAAAATCATAGATAGAACCATAGATAGAAGCATAGCCACGGATTATCTGAAGTACACTGCTATAAACTCTGTTTTTCACATCTACTAAAAGTGACAGAAAAATGTCGATGTCTACTGCCTCTTGTCACACTTCAGTATTACTCACTCGTGATAATTTGCAATTCTCTAATTAATGAATCTGTTAACAGGTTTTGTAAACATGTCGAAATAAGTAGTCTGAAAATGATGAATGAAATTTAATGTTTCTCACGCTTCTTACCTATCTGCTCATGGCTACCTTACCTTCACAAATACGGTAAAACCTGTATTTGAATGCCACCTTTATTTGAACGTCACCTCTATTTAGCGCCACTATGGGAGAAGGGTAGAAAAATAGAGTGCCACCCTTTAATTGAACTTTATTTGACTGATACTATTTGACAGTTTTAATCTTCACCAACTCATAATAGCAAGTGATCAATAGAAAAAGTGTCCACAAAACCGTACTAATAATGACTCGATTACATCAATAACAATCGTTTCATTCGTCGTTTCTGTTCGTATCGAAGTCCATTCTCTAACTCCTAATCTTTAGGTTTTTTCATTAGAAACTTTGATTGCAACACTATAGAAATAGTTAGTTACTGTATCAGACTAATAGTTATCTCTTTTTTAACACATTCTTTCTACTTCAATGTATGTTGAAAAAAGTTTTTGCATCTACGTTAGAAATGCTACGTACGTATTTTGAGGCAATTTTGATTACACGCTGTTTCTCTTTATTCGCGCTACAAGTTTCTATTCGAAATAGCATCGTGTAAAAAGTTTTGCTCTGTTAAAAATTGTTTGGGCGCTAATATTGACTAGCTCAGTTGTGCAGAAGAGGAGTTGAGGTCAGAAGACACTGTGGAAGGTATTGAACAGCCAAGAATATGAAATGGTTTCAAACAAAGGCAACAATTGGCATGTTAATGTCAATTTTTGTTGTTGTATGAATTATGATTATGGTTTGTTTATGTCACTTGTTCTTGAATATATATTTGGGGCATTTGATAGATTACTATTACTATAAAACTTATAAATTTGCATATTTGTAGCAGATTATTTAATAGCATGATTGCGGTAATCTGAACTCAGCTTACAATGAATCAATGCTCGTAACTCCTGATGTATTGCACATAAAAACCTGTTTTGGCTGTGAACTATAACAAACATATTGATGAGTGCAATGAGTTTTTATGCAATTTGGTTAAATATAGTTATAAAACAAAAATTTACCTTCAAATTTAAAATGAGATAAAAAACTTAAAAGCTACAACAAATGGCAATGCAGGTTATAAGATCATAATTGGTTAATTGTAAGCACTAGATATCAACTGGTAAAGACATGTATCGGCTTCATTGTTCATATTTATTTCACAAAGCTATGACAAGTTGGAGGTAAGCTGGCAATTTTGTTGCCTCCAAACTGGTTCATGTCGCACTGCGTGAAGGTGAGTGGAAAATATAGGCAACATTCGATTCGCTCGTGAAAAGGCTAAATTTATCTTCTTAACATCCTGACGAGGTGTTTGAAAAATACAACGCCACCCTTTATTTGAACGTCACCTTCAATAAAGCGCCACTCTAAAAGACGAGTTGAAAAATAGAACGCCATGGTGTTCAAATAAAGGTTTCACGGTATTTGATATTTTACCATGCTTGTGGAGGATTTTTTGTGTGTTTATGCTATACTGGTCATGTGATCTTACTACATGCTGGTCATGTGACCTGACTACATGCTGGTCATGTGATCTGACTATGCGCTAGTCATCTGTTCCGAGGATACATAAGGCTCATTGCCTATTTATTAACAAATGAAAATATTCATGTTTGATGTATTTTTTGACTGCATTGGCACATAGCTGCAGCTGTCAGTGCAGTCCGCCTTTTATCATTTTAGAAGCACTTCAGCAACAAGAAGATTTGCAATAAATTCTAATAAAAAGCCAAAGAAATAAAATTAACGCTGCTCATTTGATTTGTATGAAACTAATGAGGAGTCCCTTGCATGCAGGTCAGGAAAATGTTCAGGAAATCCTTTCAAAGAGACTCTACTTGTGCCAGTTCCTCTGTGCCATCTCCGTACTCAGAGAGAATGGCCATTTCGTCTGCAAGCTATTTGATGTCTTCACTCCATTCAGTGTAGGCTTGATATATCTCGTCAGATACTGTTTCGAAGAGGTTAGTCGCTATAGCAGAAGTCAAATCTTAGAGAATCCCATCTCTGATTGTCAGTTAGTATGCTATGGAACATTTATATATATGTTCACGAAGAACATCTTATGACCCGCCGTGCAGGTAGTTTATCTCGCAGTCTTGTGTGCCGCCCTTTTTGGTGTCGTGGTCGCGCATTTAACACAGCATTATTAAACCTTCAGACTGCACTTATCTATGGTTATCCGTTTGCCCCTGAACATCAAACTAAACTGGGTGTCTCTGCGCTGTAGCCGCACTTTGATAAGAAATCTCAGAATATCCAACTGCTTCTTCTTTCCTCTCAAATTTTTTGCCACTTTTCCATCATGACTAAGGATTGTGGGTACTGCACCAGCCTTCAAGAGTTGCCTGACCATGCCGGTGTTTCTGTTTTCAGCTGCGTAATGCAGTGCCGCTAGTCCATGCTTATCCACAACATTAATTGGATTATTCTAGAACATAAAAGAGCTCATGAAATTCCTAATTTGATATATAAGAATGTTCTAGAGTATCAGTGATAAGCGTCTTAAAGAGTTTGAGTACGTAGGAGTGTGAGTGTCTGCTGCAGCCATAAGGTACAGTAGACACTCCTTGATGTAAATAATCTGTTCCGAGAATGTTTATGTTGTAGGGATTTTACATTATATGACAGTACAGCAACTGTACAGTAATTGTAGTATTATTGACTTGTATCAACAACTGTACAGTAACTGTAGTATTATTGACTTGTATCAACAACTGTACAGTAACTGTAGTATTATTGACTTGTATCAACAACTGTACAGTAACTGTAGTATTATTGACTTGTATCAACAACTGTACAGTAACTGTAGTATTATTGACTTGTATCAACAACTGTACAGTAACTGTAGTATTATTGACTTGTATCAACAATTGTTCAGTAGCTGTAGTATTATTGACTTGTATCAACAACTGTACAGTAACTGTAGTATTATTGACTTGTATCAACAACTGTACAGTAACTGTAGTATTATTGACTTGTATCAACAACTGTACAGTAACTGTAGAATTATTGACTTATATCAACAACTGTACAGTAACTGTAGTATTATTGACTTGTATCAACAATTATCATAACTGTAGTATTATTGACTTGTATCAACAATTATCATAATTGTAGTATTATTGACTTGTATCAACAATTGTTCAGTAACTGTAGTATTATTGACTTGTATCAACAATTATCATAACTGTAGTATTATTGACTTGTATCAACAATTATCATAATTGTAGTATTATTGACTTGTATCAACAATTGTTCAGTAACTGTAGTATTATTGACTTGTATCAACAATTATCATAACTGTAGTATTATTGACTTGTATCAACAATTATCATAATTGTAGTATTATTGACTTGTATCAACAACTGTACAGTAACTGTAGTATTATTGACTTGTATCAACAACTGTACAGTAGCTGTAGTATTATTGACTTGTATCAACAACTGTACAGTAACTGTAGTATTATTGACTTGTATCAACAACTGTTCAGTAACTGTAGTATTATTGACTTGTGTCAACAACTGTTCTCTTTTTTCTCACCACTTTCACTTAGTTTGTGGTCCATGAGTATGATAATTTTATTATAAGTTTATAAGTTAAGGGGAGCAATCACCTTCAATGTCAGTATAAATCCTTTTTTTCTAAACAGCAAGGTTCATGATCGGAAGTAAAAAAAATTGCATGTGTTAAAAACAATGTGAAACAAAAATATATATTTACTTCTGTAAGAGCGGTGTATGTAAGAGCGGTGTCTGTAAGAGCGGTGTATGTAAGAGCGGTGTCTGTAAGAGCGGTGTATGTAAGAGCGGTGTCTGTAAGAGCGGTGTATGTAAGAGCGGTGTCTGTAAGAGCGGTGTATGTAAGAGCGGTGTCTGTAAGAGCGGTGTCTGTAAGAGCGGTGTCTGTAAGAGCGGTGTCTGTCTATTTTTTCAAATCTTTCATTAGAGATTAGGATAAAAATTTATTTTAACGAAACTCCATTTCGTGACATTGAGGTTGAGAGATCGTCCAAGATCAAATCTTCCGTGATACAGATTTTTCATTGCTAGACTTTAATTGCTATAACTGGACACAGGGTCATAAGGTCATAAGGACACAGGGTGTACAAAGAGGCATAAATACAAACACTGAGGTTTATACATATATAGATTAACTTACCAGCTGCTTTAGTATGAGAGACACTGAGTTGCTGTGATTAGCTGTCGCTGCCACATGAAGGCATGTCATCATATGCTTGTCCTGCTTGTATAGCTTTGCCCCCGCTTTGATTAGTAGCTCTAAGGCTATTGTGTTACCTGCAAGATGTTAGAAAGAGGTGAGACTAACGGAGAACATTCTTAGCGACTCCTAAGTTTGTAACTGCTCTCTACTTCTAGGATCCCATCACCATCGCAGTGGTTAGGATGGAGTCATTTGCAGTAGAGAGAGGTGTTTAGGATGGAGTCACATTCAGTAGAGAGAGGTGGTTAGGATGGAATAATTTTCAATAGAGAGGTGTTTAGGATGGAGTCACTTTCAGTAGGGAGAGGTGTTTAGGATGGTGTCATTTTCAGTAGAGAGAAGGGTTTAGGATGGAGTCATTTTCAGTCGAGAGAAGTGTTTAGGATGGAGTCACTTTCAGTAGAGAAAAGTGTTTAGGATGGGGTCACTTTCAATAATGAGGTACATGTACATGGAGATGCGTGTGGAATAGATTAATAAAATGCATATCTCTAAAATCAAATTTCTTTTCACTTTTCTGCATCCACAGTGGTGAGTGATTAAAGACGTATGGGCATTGTATGGCCATCGTAGGATGGATGTGCA
This sequence comes from Watersipora subatra, assembly GCF_963576615.1. NCBI lineage: Eukaryota > Metazoa > Bryozoa > Gymnolaemata > Cheilostomatida > Watersiporidae > Watersipora > Watersipora subatra. The sequence goes on along the minus strand of NC_088716.1, from coordinate 63,326,445 downwards.
AGAGCTGATGGACCCTGTCCCTCTAGCAATGATTGATCCAGTTCATTATTTCTTCATGTTATCATATGATATATTGAAAATTCTCTAAAAAACTTGTATTATGTGTCTCTCAGCTCTGAAAAGCTGAGAAATAGCCCTAAAATACCTGATTTGGCTGCGTAGTGTGTCGGTGTTCTGCCCTCCCAGTCTATAGCGTTAGCATCAGCACCATTCTCAAGCAGAATCTCCACGATGTCATTGTAGCCGTATATGATAGCCGTGTGTAGCGGAGTTAGGCACTCCCTTTCTGTTTTGTTTCGGTTCTGAAGTTAAAATTGAACATAGAGGGATAGTTCACTGCAAAGTCTAAAGGCGCAAACACACTAGGCAATTTTTGTGTGTGCGTCATGAGGAGCGCGAAAATATCGCTGGTGTGTGCTAGAACACATTTGGGTGACTCACCGGCGAGCGTCAAAATTCTATGTCACTACCCTAGGACACTTATATTTCGCTAGTATTTAGTTTCATGAGTAGCATACAGAGTAAAATTTTGCTGCAACTTAATTTCGCGGGTCTGATGAGTGCGAAAATATAGTGATGTTAAAATAAATGCAGTAGAACAAACATAATTAGATTCCTCAGGTCCAGTTCACTAGTAAAAAAATTTTTCAATTTGGGACTAGTTTGCATTTGTGAACCGCAGGTAGAATTGTGTGGGTGAGATCGACAATGCAACTTGATCGCTTGCTGCTATTTGTTTCTTGGACTATCAATGACGTCTAGGTCCTTGCCCTTGCCGCCGTGACTGTTGTGGCACCATTATTAGATCTCAAATATTTATAGCACGCAGTGGCCATGGCTCAAGGTTGTTATTGTTTTTGGTTGGTAATAAAATTCATTGCTACAATTATTATTCAACTTTATGACTCTCCCTACCAGACTTTCATCCTCATCAGTTACAAATTCAGTGACTAAACTAATATCATCATCATCCACATTTGCCTTGGCTTTTCCACAGGCCCGTATTCCCTGGGGCGGCTGGCCGGCTGAGCCGCCTAACTTTTTAGGAATTTTTGGCTGCTAAGTATAGTCCAATTCGGAGAACTTGCCCTCGGATAAAATGTAAAATTTTATCACGGAAACTTGGTTAACTCGAACGGATTTGTTTGGTCCGTTTCCACGCAATGATAAATTGCTTTAGATAACTCGACCTCAACATTAACTTGAACAGTTATTTGCCCAACGGCTACGGAAACGGTTTTTATCGCTGTAGAATATCACTTTATTCCAAGCCATAGAGATAAGCGTTAACTTTTAATAATTCTTGGGCATAATTATTATCATGATCGGCAAAATATTTTTGTTAACTACTTTTATAAAGGTTTGCAAAAGGTCAAGTTTTACCAAACATCCGTTTGGCAATGGCCCAACGAAAGCGTAAAAACCTTCGGATGAACTTAAAATAAAATCGGCAAAATTGATCTTTGTTGAAACGCTAAAAAAAACAAGTCTTTTTTCTGAGCGTTTCAACTGCGGTCAAGTTTAGCCTATTTTAATCTGAAAATGTCATGGCAGTCACATCACCTAAAACAAACAAATCTCCAATAATAGAAAAAATGTTTATACTTTCCGATAAAATCTTTTGAAACTTTATGTGAGATGCCCGGTTGAGGCCCTACATGAAAGAAACCTGTTGAGGGGCTGATACCGCCCCTCCAAACCCCCAGATGCTCATAACTAGTTGGCTAACATTAGCCGCCCCAATTTGCAACCAGAGAATACAGGCCTGCTTTTCCAAAAGAACTTGTCATCTCAATTTGCTTTGCCACGCTGCTCAGTCGGCGTATTAGCTACATATACTGAGTTTAGTAGAAATTGCCCAATGAGCCCAACCACACACAAAGGTTACCTGCATTTCTAATTTGACGATTTTATTGTGGATATCAATGAACAAAGCTATTTAATTTCGCGCTTTCACTCGTTGTTATAGTTTAGTTTCGCTCATGAAATTTTCGCGAGAGGATGACTCCGCGAAAATGCGAAAGTTAGATGACGTGAATGCATAAGTGTCCTAGGGTAGTTTCTTCAGAGTTGTTAATAAATTGAGTAAATGTTGTGCCTTCTAGACAATGACGTAAACAACTCCTGCTTTTGTTAGGCCCATCTCAATTTCATGAGTTGCACACTACCAGAAGGCATGAGAAAAACTATTCTTATATTTTAACAATTTGTTTATATGATTTATTTTATAGTAGTTTTTATTTTTTAATGTAATAAATATTTACCATTTTCAAGATAGTCAACCTGCGCAACAATTGACTCCCAGATGTTGGTTTCAAATGGGTGTTTTTGTAATTCTTGTGTGTTATGGTGTACAGGACCGGGTGTGCTCTTATTAAATCTATGAACAATTCAGTGTTCATTTTGATGATGGTTCAATCGTAACAAAATAGCAGAATGTTGTTGCTGTACGCTGGTAAAGATTGACATGAACAAATTAGCAGCCAGTTCACGGCATTCTCGGGTAAAACAACCAATTGAAATGCACCTCACGAGCGATACAGTTTCGATTGAGCAAGTCGAGTGTTATCACTCAGCATCAACTCGCTGGGCCAGTTCCAGCACCGATTGGTGCCATGCGACGCGATATCGCTCTACATATTGCCTAGTGTGCCTTTAGTACACTGGTATGATAGCATGTGAGTTGTCTAACCTAACAGTGTAGTAAGGAGGTGGGGTTTAGGCTACATTATACCCCAGTTCAGGTTTGATTACCTTCCACTGATATTCATCAGTTCTGTCAAAGTGTCAATACTAGCAAAACACAATTAGAAGGATCTCAGGCTTCTGTTAGACGTGTAAGACAACGTAATAGACTATTCGAAGAGTAAATACTGGATTATGTATTTAATCGTCTGCGCTCAGTAGATCAGCAGTCGTTGGTTACATACCGTAGTGTTGTCCAGCTCTAGCAATGTCTGTACGAGTCTTCTGTTCCCCTTGGTGGCAGCCATATGAAGAGCTGTCGTGTGCCAGTTCGAGCTCTCAATGGTCCACACAACCCCATGTGTGAGGAGCAGCGTCACTATTTGATCATACCCTACAGAGGATGAATAGTTATTAACAGTATTGTAGAACATACTTATCCTAGTAATAAGTGTTAGTAATTGGTCAAATGGTTATCATAAGACAGACACGTAACATAACATTGGGCAGTGACCATCAAGTCAAATATTCTGACAAATGAGACTTAAATAATTGTGTATTTTTATGAACAACATACATTTGTTGATGGCGATGCGAAGTGACTGAGAAAATAGTATCTACAGAATGGTATAGGTAAGGGATAGATAAGGGATAGATAAGGTATATATAAGGTATAGATAAGGTATAGATAAGGCATAGATAAGGTATATATAAGGTATAGATAATGTATCGATAAGGTATAGATAAGGTATAAGTAAGGTATAGATAAGGTATAGATAAGGTATAGATAAGGGATAGATAAGGTATATATAAGGTATAGATAAGGTATAGATAAGGCATAGATAAGGTATATATAAGGTATAGATAATGTATCGATAAGGTATAGATAAGGTATAAGTAAGGTATAGATAAGGTATAGATAAGGTATAGATAAGGGATAGATAAGGGATAGATAAGGGATAGATAAGGCATATATAAGGTATAGATAAGGTATAGATAAGGCATAGATAAGGTATATATAAGGTATAGATAAAGTATAGATAAGGTATAGATAATGTATAGATAAGGTATAGATAAGGTATAGATAAGGCATATATAAGGTATAAGTATAGATAAGGTATCGATAAGGTATAAATAAGGTATAAATAAGGTATAGATAATGTATAGATAATGTATAGATAAGGTATAGATAAGGTATAGATAAGGTATAGATAAGGTATAAATAAGGTATAGATAAACTATAGATAAGGGATAGATAAGGTATAGATAAGGTATAGATAAGGTATAGATAAGGTATTGATAAGGTATATATAAGGTATATATAAGGTATAGATAAGCTATCGATAAGGTATAGATAATGTATAGATAAGGTATAGATAAGGTATAAATAAGGTATAGATAAGGTATCGATAAGGTATATATAAGGTATAGATAAGATATCGATAAGGTATAGATAAGGTATAGATGAGGTATAGATATAAGGTATAGATAAGGTATAGATAAGGTATAGATAAGGTATATATAAGGTATAGATAAAGGATAGATAAGGAATAGATAAGGTATATATAAGGTATAGATAAGGTATAGATAAGGTATCGATAAGGTATAGATAAGGTATAGATAAGGTATAGATAAGGTATCAATAGGGGATAGAAGAGGTATAGATAATGTATAGATAAGGTATAGATAAGGTATAGATAAGGTATAGATAAGGTATAGATAAGGTATAGATAAGGTATCAATAAGGTATCAATAAGGTATCAATAAGGTATAGATAAGGTATAAATAAGGTAATCTCTGGTTGAGATATATAACAGTTAGGCCTGTTTAATCATGCTCTGTTTCTAACACAAAAATCTCCACAGATCTTGTAAGCACGTTAACATTCGCTTTGACTATTTACTCTGTTACCATAGGTGGTGCTTCTTGGTTGCTTACTTCTTTCGATCCCATATAATATGATGTCAAATAGTGAATAGTTTCGCTAGACAGAGATTCATCATCATATACCAGAAACACAAATGATTGGAAGTTAAACTTGGCTAGAATTGGCCAGTAACGTTTCACTCATACTAACAGATAAAATACTCTAGGTTTCAACTTCATACTCATTCTTTCTTTACCTTGTATGTATGTATGTATGTACGTATGTATATGTACGTTTATATGTACGTATGTATATGTGTATGTACGTACATATGTATGTATGTATACATGTATGTACGTACATACGTATGCACATATGTGTGTATGCATGTACGTATGTATGCACGTACATACGCATGTGTGTATCTACGTATGTATGTATGTAGGTATGCACATGTATGTATGTATGATGTGTGTGCACGCACATGCATGCGCGTATCTGCGCATGTATGTATGTATGTATGTATGTATGTATGTATGTATGTATGTATGTATGTATGTATGTATGCGTGTATGCATGTATGTACATGGTAATGAACATGTTTGTTCACTGATCAAACTAGAGCTACACGGTATAACATTTGACACTCTGGTTTCATACGCAGAGTTCAGGAGGTCAGCATTCAGAACAATCCATCGTTTTTTTACGTCATTGAGCCGTTTGCACATACGCTCGTTCACGAAAAAGCCGCCATAATTGTAGAAAACGATCGTTATTCTTTTATTTAATAGTACTTTTTGGTGTTGTTTTGATACTATAATAACAAAATTGCAAACAGAAGCATCGTTTTCAAAAATTCATTGCAAAAGCTTCGTGTTTTTAACGATAAAATTGTCTATAAAGAAAGCGGACAACAATAAAATGACGTCACAAAAAAACAAAGATTGCAGTCCTTGTAAATGATTCAGAGTTATACTCACAGTGATTGAGAGGACAACTACTAAATTTTCAGTAAGTTTGCAGCTATAGTGGATAGACGAAGTCAAACTGTACAACCTGTCCTACAGTTATAAGAGTATTGGAGTCAGACTGTACAACCTGTTATACAGTTATAAGTTTCTTTAATTTTACTAGCTCCAAATACAGTAAAAGAAATGAAATTTGAATAAAATGCAAATAGCGTACAACTATATGACTCCTTCAAACATACACTGGCGAGCAAATATCTACTCCGTGTAAGTACAACTAGTTTTGATTAATAAGTCAACTGTGGTCTAACGAAAGAATTTAAAAACTAGTTGCATAGTTGCTAAGTAATAGTCATACAGTTCAGCATGATTTTAACTAGTTTAGACACGCTTTAGACCCAGGGCTGATACTCCCCCTAAAAGGCCCATTAGGTTCGGCCCAAAATCACGTTTTAGGGGGGGTTTTCAGACCATGGGGCACTGTCAGTGAATTTGCTACTTTAGGGGGTGTTTTCACAAGCAAGCCAGTAAAAGGGCCCATGCTCATTAAGGTTTTCTATAGCCAAAGTAATACCAAGAATTTGCACCGAAATTCCAGTCTTCATTTTAAAGCAGGTTGCTGCTGCTTGCTTGCTAACAGGAAAGGAAGGGAAAAGAGACAGTCGACACTGCATCATCTTAGCCACCCTTTAGCAATATAATCAGAATGAATGATATGATAATTATTTCATTGATATTCATTATGTTTTTCTTTGTAAATGAAAATGATCTGATGGTTGTTTGGAATCAGTTTTATTAACCCTTTTGCAGGCATAGCGACATTTTGTCGTTTTGCGATACTGACGTTAGTGGGCAGAGCAACTATTATGTCGCCACACGAACGGTTTATATAAATTGATTTATGGTTAGCTAATTGCCTTTTTTTGTTTAATTTTTTTACCAATGGTGAACTACAATATGTTTGTCGCTGTTGGCAACAAAAAATAAGCAATTTGCAGAAGAGCAACGATCGTTTTTGCAATACTAAACAAACGAAAAATCCGAAATAAAAACGTATTTAAATAAAATTGAAAATTTTGTTTGTAGCTTTTTTTTGCTTTATTAATGCATTAATCATATTTGATGTTTAGCGGGGCGTGGAACCTGGGCGCCCTCTAGGGAACTCCCAGTGTTTAGGGAGTGTATTTCAAGTTGATCAACCAGGTGATTGGGGGTACAATATCCAAATTCAAATTGACCAACCAGGTGATTGGGGGTACAATATCCAAGGCTGGGCCTATCCAGGTGGGTGTTTTTTTCAGAGTATCAGCCCTGGGGCTTTAGATAACTGTTAGAGATATCAAGAAACTTTGACAGAAATTACAGTATTTAACCTGTATCTTTTTCATTTTAATTTGATGAATGCATAATCCTTTCAATACTGCCTGTCTGCTGGTAGTCGCTCAATAGCCATTTTAGTACATTGATAAGGCACTGATACAAGAACAGACATACATGTACATCAATCACTTTAACTTCAATCACATAGCTTATTAATGTATCGTGATACTGTGTTTTAGTCATAACTAGCTGTGCTACCCGGCTTTGCTCGGGTAATAAAAATCAGCTTATAAACAGTAAGAAGTAATGAGAGTTGCCTGCCACTTGCTATTAGCCTGGTACATTGCCAATAGAAAATTTGAGTCCTCTTACTAATGAGAGCTATTGTCTCAGTGGCATTACGCAATCACTCTGCATAGTACACAAAGCCGTTGGGTATTTGCTCCCATATAGCGACATACCCTACAGGAGGAAAATATTCGTTGGTCATAAAAATTCGCGATTTCACGAACAGTCAATCCCGCGAATTATTAAATTCAGTGAACCATTAGTTCTATTTTTAATCACAAGAGAGAATAACTACTGCATCAAATTTAAAACTAGTCGCTAGCCTAGTTTTTAATGTAAATACTAAATGTAATTGCGTTCCAAAACATTTTTAAAATCATTGTTTGAGCTTTGAGCTAACACCATTGGCAATGCATCACATTTATTTACAAAATTATTCGAGGTTGTCACAAGATATGCAGAATGGCGTCATCGCGAAAATAGCCGCGAGGCAGAAGTACTAAACGTAGCCGAGTTCCAAAACTTCTTTAAAATCATCGCCAGGCTTCGAGCTTTATTGCCATTGCGTCAAACTTTGCAAAATTATTCAAAGTTTTTACAAGTTATTCGGCATGGCTTCAGCATAGCAAAAAAGCTCCCATAGTCTTTTTACATTAGAATCAACTCCATCAATCTCTAATACCGAAGTCAAGGACGATCATGATTCTGATCTGGACATTATGGTATGTATTTGATTTGCAGTGCAGATACGTTTTTTTCATAATCAACTGCATTAGTTAATTCTTTTGTTTAAAAACTGATCGCTTTCATCAAATACTTCAGCTATTGTTTTTGTACGTCCTCAACACTCGTTAATATTTTTTCTTTTTCGTGTTTACTGCAGATTGACTACGAAAACTAGAGACAAGTAGTAATAATATTCGTCAAGGCAGGAATATTGGCAGAGGCAACCAGTCAACCTAGACCCCTTCATCGACAAAAACTCCTTGATATCGCTGTAGCAAACATGATTAAATTATATATTTTATTTCATGTATAAATGTATTATAATTTATTACGAACTTGAGTGTACAAATAAAATATTTCAAATACAAATAAAATTTTACAAACGATGAATGGAGTAAATATAAACAGTTTAGTCCATATGGCGGTTGTCTAGCAATAAAATTAAACTGGTACTCTTGATATGTGAATACTAGCGTGTAATGGTGCTTTCTGACTAGTTATTTTGGTAATAGCAGCTCTGTCGCTGTCACTGTCTTGGGTATGTGTTGAAGGCGATTCTCTCGCTACTACATGGCTGGTAAGGAAGTTATCATCAGAACTCTCCTCGTGGCTTACTATTGCAAAGTTCTGCCGGTTGGCCAAAGATTTGTGCTCGTAAAGGCGTTTTCGTTCCTTTTTTAAAAACAGATATATTCTTCTCGTAAGTAGCTGCGGTCACTTCAACCTCAATTTCCAGACCTCCCTGAATGATTGGTGGTCTTCTAAGAATGACATCTACCACCCTTGCAATCATTGTTCTTCGGTGCATGATGAAAAATCTCTCTCTCACTCTAAAACAAATAATGAAGCAGTAGGGATGGAAAAAATTAGTATTGCGTTTTACCGAAGAACCAAAGTAAAATTTAACTAATTTAGTAAATGTAAAAAACTCATTACTTACCACAAGTTGTTGGCTTATCAAAGGCCTCCAAAGCGATGAATATTCGTGAAAACCTCTGGACGCAGCAAAAACTGTTTACCGTAGAATAGCACGATCACCTCGAAGTTGTAAGCTACATATAAACCGGAACACGCGGTGTGCGCATGCGTTGGAATATCTATTACTAGCCGCAATAGAGTTAACTTTTCCTAGAGAGTGGCAGTTTTCAGCCGCGAATAAATTCATCCGCGAATATGCATGAAAAGACAATTTTCGCGAAATATAACTCCGTGAATAAATTCATCCTGTAGGGTATATTGGCTAGCTAACAAAGCAATCTCTGTAGCCTAATTAGTGCGGCATCAGACTGGTGAATGGGAGGGTACAAGTTCAAATCTTCTTCGGCACGGATTCTTTATTCCAAGATTTTAATTGCTTTAGCCGGAATGCAGACAGACAGATTCACATACTTTGAGAAATATACATTATATATACATGCATATATATATATAGATCGAGCTTTTCTGTCAAGGATGTACTGCCCTACAAGAGGTAGTGCAGTCAGTTTACTATATGAATTATTATAGCCTCTGGACCTGCGCCTTGCATTTCACCTCAAAGAGTAGTAGTACTTTTATCATGATCATACATGAAAATGTTGAAGTGAGGCTGCATGGCAGTTTCAGTTGCTCTTTGAATTCACTATATTTAGCCTATGCGCAGTATGTGGACTCGAGGGTGATTACTAGAGTTAACCAATAAAAGCTAAGAAAAAACTACTGGTTCACTGAGTCTATGTCAACACAAAGGATTATGATTTTGTCCTTCGTAACAGAACATGTGTATTCCTAGTATGAACTCCATATACTTACAGTCATTCCAACAGACTCATGCTATGACACCATTACACCATGACCAAAAGCTTTCATTTTCATCGTCTTTAATAATAATCTTAGTTTTAGCTTTTGGAGTCACTCAGTCTGCGTTTGAGTTTTTGAATCTAAATTCTAGAAGTCACTTATTATTTTCGCTAAAAATCATTCATGCTGTAGAAGTATAGGCTAAAATATAGGTCACCTGTAGAAGTTGAATTTAAATATAAGTCACCTGTAGAACTATGAGTTCGGGTATAGGTCACCTGTAGAAGTATGAGTTTGAATATAGGTCACTTGTAGAAGTACGAGTTTGAATATAGGTCACATGTCAGAATATGAGTTTATATATAAGTCACCTGTAGAATTATGAGTTTGAATATAGGTCACTTGTAGAAGTATGAGTTTGAATATAGGTCACATGTCGGAGTATGAGTTTAAATATAAGTCACCTGTAGAACTATGAGTTTGGATATAGGTCACCTGTAGAATTATGAGTTTAGATATAAGTCACCTGTAGAACTATGAGTTTGGATATAGGTCACCTGTAGAAGTAGAAGTTTGAATATAGGTCACTTGTAGAAGTACAAGTTTGAATATAGGTCACATGTCGGAGTATGAGTTTAGATATAGGTTACCTGTTGGAGTATGAGCTTAACTATAGGTCATCTGTAGAAGTATGAGTTTGGATATAGGTCACCTGTAGAAGTAAGAGTTTGGATATAGGTCACCTGTAGAAGTAAGAGTTTGGATATAGGTCACCTGTAGAAGTAAGAGTTTGGATATAGGGTCTCCTGGTTGTATTTGTTTGGTTAGTAAGCTGTTTTGAATTGTATACCATTCATTTAAACAAGCTGTCGACTTCTGCCTTTTCTACCATTTTCAACCACTCACGCTGAACTCATTAAAGCATAAACACATCTTTCGATGAGTGTGAGAGGAGGCTCAACACTTGGCATGTTCCTGTTGCCTTCAATTAGTTTTTGGACACTTTTAGCATCAAACACTCCACCACTCTGCATTCGCAGGCAGTAGTTGTTGTTAGCGCTAGCTACTACTAGTTGTATGTACGCTGGGTGTTCTAGGACTAAGCTTACCATCTCTCTAGACTACTCGCTATAAGTTATGAGCTTTCTACTGAAGGGGTTCAAGCTACTTATTTACAGATACAGTAGACGCTCCTACAATGTAAAACTCCATTCACCTAAATTCTGTGAATGTAAAGAATGTTATCTCAAGTTTTTGCTTCGTACAACTTAAGGAACTCCACATAGCGTATTGCGTCAAGTTGGTGCAAGTTATCATATTCGATTTGAATATCGAGAGTCCCATAGCTCGCCTTAAAAATATCATTTCTTTCATTCCCGCGCATGGGGTAAGAGATGACATAATCATGCTGGTGTCTCTATTATATATACACTAGTACCCTGGCAGTCTAGTGTGCTGTGAGAGATCGTCATGTGTGCTGATAAAGTGCAGAGAATAAGTAGCAGTACAATTATACAGAAATACCTAAAGGTGATCGATTGGTGCAGATGTTAGAATGTTGGTATATAATCTGAATGTCACGAGTTGGAGTCACTTCGAAATTACCCTTATACCCTAACCTATTATCCTGGTGACAGAAAGACAGAGAGACAGATACCACTCTTATTATAGTAAAGATATAGTCCTTTGTTTTACTTCATTTCAGGCCTATACAATACTTGTTTATTTTTTTGCAGCACATGGACATAGCTGTGGAAAAAAGTAAACAAAATCGATTTATATGGACATTGAAGGTGTGCGCTTCCCTTAACGTAACAATACTGCTATCATGGTCATTAAACCAAGTGAAAGGGATTAGAAAAAAGAGGAAAGTTGTTGATACAAAACAATAATACTACAGTTACTGTACGTACAGTCATTAAGTTAAATAGCCAAGTTTAGTTTTTTTTCATTTTTCAATGGCCAAAGAGGTGAGTTTAAGAAGAATTAATTGGGCTATTTACATGTAGTTTATGCTATAACTTACATTAAATTACATGTAGTATAAAACATAATATAACATCCCTTTAATGTAAATGTTCCCGGAATGGATTATTTACGTTGTAGGAGCAGCTACTGTAGTAAAAATGCTTTGCAAGCCTGCCATACCACTGTAAAGAATAAGGTGGATAACAGAGCATATAAACTATAACTTCCCATTATGCAACAGGCACCTGCTTCCGTCTGACGAACTATTAACAATTTTATTAGTAACCTTGCATTGCAGTCTCGTTCCTTCCTATTTTAATAGCTGCCTCAAAGGTCAAGACTTGCGTTGGTATGCTGGATATATATATATATATAAGCTGAGGTCATGGCTGCTGCAGCCTCTAACATTATGCTCAGTATTGCCATGGTGCGGGCAATCTTCTTACCGTGAATGGCTGCCATATGCAAGGGGGTGTATCCAGTCCTGCACGTCATATTGGCATCTGCGTTGCTCTCTAGGAGGAGTTTCACAAGTTCTTCATTTCCTCTGGCAGCTGCTTTATGTAATGCCGTTTGTCCCCATTGGTCAGTTGAGTTTACATTTGCTCCTGATTGGAGCAGTTCTTTGCAGATCTGTCTCTGTCCTTTCCATACAGATAGACTTAGCGGGGACATCCCCTTATTGTCAAAAATGTTAATATTTGCTCCGGCTTGGATAAGGACTTTAGTAAGACCTGTGTAGCCTCTTTCCAAACAAATATGCAAAGCAGTTTGGCATTGGGAAGTCAGTCGCATATCCAAGTCTGGTCTCCAGGCTAAGATTTGCTTTACCTGGTCTATCCATTGGTTCTCTATAGCCAGTCTCCAAGCTTTTTGCCTTAACGGTGCAAGCTGGTAGGTTTGGCCTAGTATGAAGCAGTCGACACAGGTAAAACGAGTCATCGACTGCATTGCTGAATTAAATGAGATGATGGCGAGTGTTTGTCTTTCGACAAGTTGGCAGAAGGTCAGAAACTCAGTATGGTTGCAATTGCTGGTGAAGCAAAAATTGCTATAAACATACCATAGCGATTTGAGGACAGATGTGAGTGAGACGGAGTTGTCCTCTATCTTTAGGCGGCATGAATCGCCTGGTGTGGTAGTCTGATATGACATCAGTTCTCGAAAGTAAGGTACTGCCTTAAGAAGCCCCCTAAAACAAATTATTACCTTATTGATAACAATTCATCTGTTTATAAACATTTAGATCAGAAAAAGTATCTTCATGAACATTCTATATTTTACATAGCATTCTCTCCTAGGCAGATTCGCTGCCCACCCTGAAACCTCATATAGAGTTGATACATTCACACATGCGCAGGTTCTTCTGCATGCAGCCATAATATTTCTGCAGTTCATGAATGAGGCCAGACTCTGAGAGTGCTGGTCGCTGCCTATGGTCAATGATTAATTTGAACACGGAAACTATGTCAAGGATGCCGTTATTAGTGTTATGTTTATGTATTTATGTTATTTATGATTTACGCTGCTGTTTTCTGACCTGCTCTGGGCCGAACCAGATAATATGAACCATTGAATGTGTCATGTAATAAGAACATATCTCTGGAGCACTTTGAGAGTGCCTTACCTATTTGGCAGATTCCAAGTATGCTATCTGGCACACATCAGGCCAAGAGAATAGTTCGACTCATTTGGAAAAAGAAAATTGCTCTAACACATGCTAGTCACTAGTCACGGTAGGGTCTTATGGGAAGGAGCCATGTCTTACCTGTGTGCAGTAGTTGTCTCCCCATTTACTTGTATCTCAGTATCACCTTTCCCTTCAGCCCTCTCCTCCCATAGACTGTGCGCCATCTTCCTGTCTTTTGTACCCTTCAGGGATGTCTGCCCACGCTGATAAAATTATATGGATGACTTGATGCAATAGTGAAATATAGCTTTCACTTGAATACATTTTATAAGCATTTTTTGGGAGGAAGGTATTGCTACTAATATGTTACTGGGCATTCTAAAACACCTCAGACGTAAATTTGTATTTGTTAAGAAGGCGCAATTGAGAGGCTACTGTTGCAAATTCACTGTTGAGGTGTCTTTGAGATGGTAGGACGGGTAAGGTGCTGCTGCAAAGATGCTGTTGAAAGGGTACTGTTGAAAAGGCGCATGAGGCGCATACATGTACATGAAGTCTCAGACAATAGACTTGGGTTCTGTTAGCTAAAAAGCTACATGTTTTATCCATACTGACTTATGAAGCTTTTACCGACTTTTAACAAAGGTAGATGAAAATGTCTAACTAAAATCTTAAAATCTGAAACTTGATAATTTTGAGCTCCAACCAGTGCTCTTTCTCTTTTATTGCTGCAATAACCAGTGCTCTTTCTTTTTTTGTTGCTGCAATAACCAGTGCTTTTTCTTTTTATTGCTGCAATAACCAGTGCTCTTTCTTTTTTGTTGCTGCAATAACCATGTGCTTTTTCTTTTTGTTGCTGCAATAATCAGTACTCGTTCTTTTCTATAGCTGCAATAATCAGTGCTCTCTTGTTTTATTGCTGCAATAATCAGTACTCTTTCTTTTCTATTGCTGCAATAATCAGTGCTATTTCTTTTCTATTGCTGCAATAATTAGTGCTGTTTCTTGTCTATTGCTGCAACAACCAGTGCTCTTTCTTTTCTATAGCTGCAATAGTCAGTCCTCTTTTTTCTATTGCTGCAATAATCAGGGCTCTTTCTTTTTTATTGCTGCAATAACCAAATGCTCTTTCTTTTCTATTACTGCAATAATCAGTGCTATTTCTTTTTTTATTGTTGCAATAACCAGTGCTCATTCTTTTTTATTGCTGCAATAGCCATTGCTCTTTCTTTTCTATTGCTGCAATAACCAGTGCTCTTTTTTCTATTGCTGCAATAGCCATTGCTCTTTCTTTTCTATTGCTGCAATAACTAGCAAAGAGCAAAATCTTTTCTGGTTTTCTGAATATCTGGTTGTATAAATTTCTGTCTTCAAATGTCATTATTAAGGTATTTGCTGAGAATTGTGTATCTATGGATAAACTGATGCTATCACAAGAGATCTGTTAGCTAAGATTGGTTTTGGGCCATCCACTCATACCAAGCATACTTCAGTTAAGAGACTCCATCACTAATCTGATAGATTCTATGGTCTACCAACCAGATGGAGAAAGCGATCTATCTCCATGTTCATTTGCATTCTATATCTAATCTAACAACTTACTGTGTGGCTCATCCATTTTAATGACTTGCGGTAAAAATGCTGAGTGCAACAATTCCTAGTAAAAAGATATTGCACTCAAGGCCTGACCTCATATCTATTGTTTGACCAGTCTGAATGACCACCCAGTCTGAATGTTTCCCCAGTTCAAGTGACCCCATGGTAGTGACTAGATCTTCTTATGACTAGCTATATTACACTAGGTAATGCATACCAGTATGTTGTACTAGGTACTATATTATATACCAGTATGTTATACTAGGTACTATATTATATACCGGTATGTTATACTTAATGAATACCTAACAAGCGTAGATCAGGTGGAGGTTGAAGCAATTAAATTTGTTGGAGTTGTCTGTTCAAACGCACCATGACTTATTTAAAAAGGAAGATTATGCAAGTTCCACCAAATTACCATCTGATGCCTTACGCGTTTTATAAATAAAAAGGATGTATGACTTCATCAAGTGAGGATTAGTTTTAATTAAATCAATGAAGTCCATTCTTTGAGTAAAGCTGAAAAGCATGAGGCGGTCATCTACGATGTGAGGCGTCGTTGGAAAGTGTTGTTACACACTCATTACACTCGGCTGATTGTATTTGAATCTTTATTGTGTTATTATTACAAGTTGGTGCTTCTCATATTTAAGATCTAATAAAGTTGACAAAAGAGGTAATAGAAGGTAACTTTTGCTGCTTGTCAATATGGCCAGTTTGCTCTTCACTCTC
The DNA here is from genome assembly GCF_963576615.1 of Watersipora subatra. NCBI lineage: Eukaryota > Metazoa > Bryozoa > Gymnolaemata > Cheilostomatida > Watersiporidae > Watersipora > Watersipora subatra. The sequence goes on along the minus strand of NC_088716.1, from coordinate 63,310,886 downwards.
TCTCACAGTGAAAGTGCAGCTCGTATTGCTGTAGGAAGATCTGTCATATCTGATATTCTTCCCACTCATGTCGAGAGTCAATTGTTCTTATAGGTTATTGAATAGTTGGTATATGTAAAGACACCAGCCGGCGCTATAACACATGGTACAATTATATCTGTTGCCTACTATAGAGTCATAATTGAATAGTATGGTTTGTGGGTATATACTTCTATCACTGTCGATATTGCTGACCAACTCTGCTTTAAAATGATGCGAATGAGACAATGACAATGATAATGATAAGTAACTTACCAGCTGGGTACGACTGTTCCTGTTAAATGGTGGATAAGCGATGAGCGTCCTTCTTCCTACGGCTCTTTGTCTGAGACTATGAGCAAGGCTGCAGCACACATGCGGTACTTGTATTCCTTTGTTTGTTGGAATTATAACCCTGCGTATATAATAACCTTTATAGGGAGCAAGCCATGAAGAGTGAGATGGGAGACATTAGCTATAGCTGTGTAATTGCTCTCATAACACGCCAGTTGTAATTAGCAATACAGCTAATAATTGCTTGTAATTGGGTGGAGATTCATTTGTCTTAGTAATCATGATAGCCAATCAGAGTTATTCTTAGTCGGGAAAGTCCAACTCTGTTATGAGTCAACGTCACGCACAGCTGGGCGACCCAGCTGCGTAGGCCCAGCTGTATATATGCCCTCAGTTGTATTCCACATGATTATTCTGTATTTCCCTGTCGTTGCTCAATTCGTAAGAAAGACCTTAATATTTGGCTGGAAACTAGACAGCAGCTGTTATGAGTCAACGTCACGCACAGCTGCTTAGGCTCAGCTGTATATACAAGCTCAGCTGTATATAAAGCTGAGCCTGTATATACCGGCTCAGCTGTATATACAGCTGTATATACAGCTGAGCCTGTATATAACGGCTCAGCTGTATATACAGGCTCAGCTGTATTTCGCATGATTATTCTGTATTTTTCAGTCAATGCCCATTTTATAAGAAAAACCTTACTTTTGGCAGGAAAGTCGACAGCAGTCGTGCAGGTGAATGTCGATTTACGATCTCCTTTACACGTAAAATTTTTTAAACAATCTTTGCCAATATATGTCTCAAGGCATGACGGAGTTTCCAGTTTGTGTTGTTTTCAAGACGGATATTGAAACGCTTTAAAAAAGCCTTCATGACTTTGAAAGCTAGGGACCAATCTTTATTTTGAGTACAAGATCGGAATCAGCGTGTCTGATTTACTTAGAAAATACGATAAAAGTTGATCGTGGCAGTTATGTTTTAATGATAGGAATAGAGGGGCAAGTTGCAACATGTCTCAACTTGCCCCTCTATTCTTATGAAAGGAAAGAGCTCGAGTAGTGTTGAAGCTGCTGTTTGATATAAACCTGGATAACATGGCTAATCCTCACTATGAACACCTGAATTCCTGGACAATATTGATATCATGACTGCAAATGCTAACATATAGAAAGAAAAGTTTGATCTTTAGATCAATGTGTACATATGTTTTGTTTTACCGAGGAAGTTAGTTTGTCGGGATTGTTGTACACAGTGTTTTGAAGTTATTAGCAAACACTTTTCAAGTTTTTCTTGCTCAGATAATTAGTGGACATTTGAATTGCGTGGCTGAAAATAACTTCAAGAACACACAATTCTAAAACTAAAATTTACTATGAAAATTAAGGACGTTTCAACGTGCCTCATCGGGTGTTTCAATGTACCTATCGGGCACGTTGAGACACCAATTAGGCGATTTGTACATTTGTGATATTTTCCAAGGTATACAACCAGCAGAATTGGCATTTGGCATACATATATGTAAAACATATTTCTGCATCCTCTGTGATTATCTACATTATATTCCAATATTTTAGGAAAACGTTGTAGCCAAAAATGCATTTATTGTTGCAACATGCCCCACCCTCCCCTATACACATATACATTAGATTATGTTAATTCACATAATGTTCATGCACTCCAAGTTAGTCTTGCTCCATATCTCTCTCACGGCCTCTACCTACACACTCATCTCTACCTACACACTCACCTTTACCTACACACTCATCTCTACCTACACACTCACCTTTACCTACACACTCATCTCTACCTACACACTGACCTCTACCTACACACTGACCTCTACCTACGCACTCACCTCTACCTACACACTCACCTCTACCTACGCACTCACCTCTACCTACGCACTCACCTCTACCTACACACTCACCTTTATCTACACACTCATCTCTACCTACACACTCACCTCTACCTACACACTGACCTCTACCTACGCACTCACCTCTACCTACACACTCACCTCTACCTACGCGCTCACCTCTACCTACACACTGACCTCTACCTACACACTCACCTCTACCTACGCACTCACCTCTACCTATACACTCACCTCTACCTACGCACTCACCTCTACCTACGCACTCACCTCTACCTACACACTCACTTCTACCTACGCACTCACCTCTACCTACACACTCACTTCTACCTACACACTCACCTCTACCTACGCACTCACCTCTACCTACACACTCACCTTTATCTACACACTCATCTCTACCTACGCACTCACCTCTACCTACACACTCACCTCTACCTACACACTCACCTCTACCTACGCACTCACCTCTACCTACACACTCACCTCTACCTACACACTCACCTCTACCTACGCACTCACCTCTACCTACACACTCATCTCTACCTACACACTCACCTCTACCTACACACTCACCCCTATCTACACACTCACCTCTACCTACACACTCACCCCTACCTACACATCACTCTTCTTCTATATCGCTCCATTTTGGCTCCACTTGTCTGCAATGCAAGGCTGATAAGAAAATAAAAACCTTTCTAATAATTGCTTTGTTTTCAGTTTCATACATGTAATTTATATTTTACATTGTGTTATATAATGCATTTGTTTGATTGCTATATTTAATTACCCGAATTATTTATCATTAAGAATTTTGAGCTGCAGAACGAATTAAATGAAACGCAATGTATTTCATGAAATATTTGTACCAACAAATATTGGTATGGATTAACTTGATGTCAAAGTTTAACTGTTTATGTTAGTCTGTATGTAGCATGTGTTCTAGTGTTAGTCTGTATGTAGCATTTGTTCTAGTGTTAGTCTGTATACATGTAGCATTTGTTCTAGGTCAAATACAATAAGACAGTAAGGCTAGGATCCGTCAATAAAAATGATGCATAGTTAGAGGGGAAGCATCGAATGATTCTCAAATTATTACATCTTCTCGAAATCAGAAGTTTTTCTGGTCGCCCTTAGACAACCCTGATTTTCCTAGGAACTCAGGGAAAGAACAGATTAATCAGAGGAACTCATACAATATAGCCATAAAAAAGAAATAAACCAGGTAGCTATGGTTTTGCCTTAATGAATATCTTGTTAAGAAGGCTGCTAGTTTGGCAATTATACTTAGCATATACACGCATAATGTATTGCGTAGGCTTTATTATGGAGGCATTACAAGACCTTATGAAGGCTGTTGCTACATCAGGACAACCCTATGATCAGGACAACCCTATGAAAGATGTTACTACATCATGACAACTCTATGAAGGCTGTTGATACATTAGGACAACTCTATAAAGACTGTTGATGCATCAGGACAACTCTATGAAGCCTGTTGATGCATCAGGACAACTCTATGAGGACTGTTGATACATTAGGACAACTCTATGAAAGCTGTTACTACATTAGGACAACTCTATGAAGACTGTTGATGCATCAGGACAACTCTATGAAGACTGTTGATGCATCAGGACAACTCTATGAAGACTGTTGATGCATCAGGACAACTCTATGAAGACTGTTGATACATCAGGACAACTCTATGAAGACTGTTGATGCATCAGGACAACTCTATGAAGACTGCTGATACATCAGGACAACTCTATGAGGCTGTTGATACATCAGGACAACTCTATGAAGACTGTTGATGCATCAGGACAACTCTATGAAGGCTGTTGATGCATCAGGACAACTCTATGAGGACTGTTGATACATTAGGACAACTCTATGAAAGCTGTTACTACATTAGGACAACTCTATGAAGACTGTTGATGCATCAGGACAACTCTATGAAGACTGTTGATGCATCGGGACAACTCTATGAAAACTGTTGATGCATCAGGACAACTCTATGAAGACTGTTGATACATCGGGACAACTCTATGATGTTGTTGATACATCAGGACAACTCTATGAAAACTGTTGATGCATCAGGACAACTCTATGAAGACTGTTTATACATTAGGACAACTCTATGAAAGCTGTTACTACATTAGGACAACTCTATGAAGACTGTTGATGCATCAGGACAACTCTATGAAGACTGTTGATGCATCAGGACAACTCTATGAAGACTGTTGATACATCAGGACAACTCTATGAAAGCTGTTACTACATTAGGACAACCCTATGAAGACTTGATGCATGAGGGCAACAAAATTGTTCCACCACCTTGTCGTAATTTTTTTCATTTGACGATGTGGTTGCGTCAAAAAAGTCGATTTAATGAAATTAAGACCAATAAAAGGCTAAAAAATCAGCTACAATTTGATGTCATTTTTTCTTTATAGACTAACCCTGCCCAGAGATATAAGCGTTTGAATGAGGCCATCTTTTAAAAATCTCAGATTCGAGTGGGTGCTTCATTCGTGACGTAAGAGTGATACATGTGAAAAGTGTCCACGAGCGATAAATATAAGATCTCTTCATTAGCCAATCATCAGCACGAAATTCTTATATAGGTCATAATAAATTTTATCACTCGTAAAACCCGTTGTCTGTGATCTCGAAGTTAGGGATTTTGCTCTATTATCAAATCGTATCGATATAAATTTACTAAATTAATTAACATCGTTACTTTAATGAATTACTCGATCGACACGTTTTATTGACGAACAACAAAATTGTATAAATGCTTCCAGTTCCTGCGAAGGTGACTCTGAGTTTTCTAAGCATCAGGTGGTCAACGTTTGTGGCATACAGCTTATAGTTAGAGCTGGCAGGCATCAGCAGCGTTATGCTGCAGAGGAAGATAGGAGAATGGAGGTAAATTTATCTTTTACTTTGAGTGTCCTATTATATCTATAATAGATATACTGTTTTGTTTACATTCAGATTATATTTCCCTGTTTGAGACTATAATATAATTTCCTGTGCGCACGTGCGAGATACGGATGCACAGTGAGTTCTTGATGGCTTCTTTTTAGTCCATAGCATCTAGCAAAACAATGGCTTAGATTGATGAATATACTAAAGGTAATAATTTCAGTACTCATGATTACATTTACTAATTTATAAAATTATAAATTTTTGCTATCGCCAATCATCGTTTTATAATTTTTTATCGTTTCACATAGCTATATAATTTGCTTCAAATTTTCTTTGGTAGTTTTAGCTAGTAAATTGGATTTATAATTGGACTTTAGACGTTCACTTCTCACTTGTAGCAAGTGAGGAAAATCGATTGATCAATGCACATCTTTAACTTCCAGAACCAAAGCTTGGAATCGTTGGCTTGGCGTACTTATGCTTTTGTTAAACATTTATTCATTTTTAAAATTACACTCACAATCTATCTAACTCCCAATTTAAAAGCTTTCAGTAGATACGCGTTAGAACGACATATCTATGAATGACATATACATGTATTTATTGCATTTGTTTTATTGATTACAGGATGTTTATGTGGTCCCACCTGCCGAAGCAGCTTTGTCAGTGTGGAAACTGCCATAAATGGGAAAGAGAGACTTGAATGTGTGCTGCATAAACCATGTTTTGTTTGAGTTTGCTGCAGTAGATGAATTTGTCTTATTGTATGAGCTGAAACTATGTGAGTGGCCACGACTTGGATAGATATTTTCAATAAAAGCTTTATGCCGAGTTGAAAATTTTTTGCTTGCAAAAATTATATAATAAAATAATATTGTTGAAGATAATGCAAAACATGATTTGCAGAACATTGAATACATCATAGCCCGTTGACACCTGTGCTGAAATTTTGTCTAATAGATGGATTTATGAAGTGTAATCAGAGCTGTATTGACAGGTACTTTTGCATAGCTAGACCATTTGTTTAGTACTTGAATCAACTAATCAAACGTGACCAGTGAATTCTAATTCACTGGTCTTTAATAGATGACTGATGATAACGTTGACTATACAATGTACATAACCTTTTAGGAATGCATTTGGTTTCGCCACATATTCTTTTCAAAGACGCTGCTTGTAACTAGTTTCCGGTGTGGGTAGCGACAGAACTGTGCTGATACAAAGACATTATTCTACTTAGTTTGCTTGACATAATTACCGTAGACCGGTAGAATTGGTAGTCGGTACTCAGATGTTTACACAGCATTTAGAAGAAGCTAATATAGCAAGTTTTTAATTTCCCTTATTTGAGGTGTTTGAAACATTCATAATAATGTATCAGTAGCTGGGTTTAAAATTTTATTTTAGCCAACATGAGCAAATACAAAATAAAATATATGCCAATAGAGCCGCGTAGAACTAGACTTTTATCGCAATAGCCGATGTGAATACCAGAGATAGAGACAGATTGTATCACTCCTTACATCATTTTGGGCAAGTCTGGGCATGTTTTTTTGGCCTGAGCGCTTTTACCGCGATCAATTTTCTTCAATTTTAATCTTCAAATATCTTGACAATGAGATCGCCTAACGCAACGAACAACATATCAACTTATAGACAAAAAAATGCTTTCTTTTGAAATCAACTAAAATTTGACGCAATCACATTTTCTAATGCTCAAATTGATCTATTGAGGACTGTGACAGTCATTTCTGTTCCATGCTCACTACATGCAATTGTACCTAAATGTTTGTTTGTCTTTTTTATCACAGCTTTTTATTGGTTTGTTATGCTTAATCATAGATATAGTAAACCCTAGATTGGCGAATAGCTATCAATACAATGGAGCAAAAGTGAGGCCTATAATTGGCTGTTGTTTTCACGACGTTACGTCGTAGTGATGTGCATCACAGCATCAAAGCCTTCATTTGAGCAATAAGTTTAGTAGTGGAAGCACGCTTGGCATGCTAGTTTTTAAGTCATAAACATAACAATAAGACCAAATTCTTAGTGAAATGTCATCAGAAGAGACCACAACACCCCAGGTATATCCAGAATTGCCCATAACAAAACAGAACTTCAACTCAAAACGAGAAGTTCTCAACAATATCATAAGCTATCTATGCCGATTAAAGACACCAAGCTGAAAGCTGCTAGTGAAAAATAATAGGAAAATCATCATCATTTCGTCATTGGTTTTGAGTCAGCAGCCAAATCTGTACATGACATTGCTCAATATCTTTTCAGCAACTACCCTTACATCAACTACTTCCTAACCTTTAAGATCAACCAGGATCACATTGAGATTCTGTTTTCCACAATACGATCTAAGGGTGGCTATAACAATAACCCGGATGTGCAGTGCTTTAGATCTGCACTTCGAGCACTGTTCATAAAAGCAGATATCACACCAAATCCCAATGTTAACTGTATTGATCTGGATGTGAGCAGGGCTGAAAAAACTGGCCAACTCCTGCTACATTCTCTGGCTAGAAAGAAAAAGAAAGAAGAGACGAAAGCTGAGGAAGGTGAAGATGAGGAGTTCGGTGATGAGGATTTTTTCTAACTCAAATGTGATGAGCGTATCAAGTTCTTGACCGATGTCGAAGTAGTGGGAAGTAGAAATAGTGATGACATAACCCTAATCTCAGTTAAAAACAGAGGAGGATTGGTGACCAGATTGATAGGCCGAATATGAATTGCTGCAGAAAAGTGCCTACGTTCACACATGGAGAGCTGTGGTATCACACAGAGAGCTTTTAAACAAGTAACATCACAGACAGTAACATATATGTTTTATTACATAACCTCCATCAAGGTTTTACATGTACAGTGCATGCCAGCAATCTACTCAAAACTATAGTAAATCGCTATACTAAAATCAGAAAACACTATGCCGCTTCAAAGCAGGAATCTAGCTCAACCAACCTTAGACAAAAACTATCTCGTCTAGTTATTTTAAGTCATGTCTAATGGGTGTTTAATACAGGGGTCCAGCGTAACTGCTTCTAAACCTCATTTGATTCATTAGTTTGTTATTAGTTTAATTTCTATTTGGTCACTCTTTGTATTATCAATGATATAGAAGCTTCTAAATCATTGGTATTATTCATTACCATGTGTGTAAGATTCTTGCCTTTCTCATCCAAAGTCATTACAGTCATACTTCGACTTACGAGCTTAATGCGTTCAGAGACTGAGCTCGTATGTCAATTTACTCGCATATTGGTGCAATTTATTTATATATAGAACAATTAAATATATATTGATAGGTTTTCATACTTTGAAAATGCAAATAAAACACTCAAAACAATATATTGTAACAGAAAGAACATGTTGGTTATTGTCCTAACTTACCACATGCTTTCAAAAAGCAACAAATAAAAATAATGCAAGGAAATGTGATTAATTAAAATTTAAAATTAAACACATACAATAGCAGCTAACGCTAGCATTTGCCAGAGAGGGAGAGATAAGTTATCCTTCGTTACAACATTTGACTTTGATAAATTTAAATTTTATCCAAGTCTTAAAAGACAAACTTAAAAGCAAACCTAAAAGCAAACTTTAATCTTTAACTTAACGCAATTAAAGTTTCTTCCGCGTTCATTGTTTTAAGTTTCTCGCTGGTTAGCTAATTTTTCATTTGTTTCGCTCTCATGACCAGCCAGCCGTTTTAAGAGAAACCTATCTAAGGACGTTTGCCTTTGTAGCCCTTTCAACATGTTGCGATCAGGACGAACACAGGTGTTGTCACCAAGGGTTAATGCACGACCGCTAGCCAACTTGTCCGAATGTCTATTTTTTATAGTCTTGATAGATAGCACCGGCCATTTTACGTAGCATCGTTTCAGTTACGCAGTCACCGGCCAATTGTTTGTCTTTTATCTAAAACCTGAGCAGTCTCTCCATCAGTGGTCGTGAAGATCGCTGCATCGTTTAGAAACTATGGTTAGTCCTTTTGCAGACTAAATGCCTTGAATATAATCCTTGTGTTTGATAATTGTGGATGTATTTCTGTCATATTGTTGAGCAAGCTCAATCACGCATACATCTTTTGCATATTTTTCAATAATTTCCCATTTAATATCAATTGTTATCATTCGCTTTTTCTTTGCACTATCTATCCTTTTACTGGCAAACTTTCGGTCTACGCACGGTACTTTTAATTCACATAATTCTGCACTGAAAATCGCGCACAAAAAACATGGTACAAAAGTATAATCTGAGCAGTTAAAAAATACAGAGTGATGCTGTTCTCATAAAACACCTCCGACATACTTGGCAACTGTCTCATGTGCTCGTATCTCAAACATGGCTCGTATTTTAGTGCTAAAACTTGCTTAAAAGCTGGCTCGTACCTCAAGTTTCTCGTATGTTAGGGCACTCGTAAGTTGAAGTATTACTGCATATAAGTTTTACATATTTTCAATAAAATATGCAGTCTCAGACGCACAAACTATGGAAAAATTGAGCAGTTTTAGTGCTAAGTCAATAGGAGTTAATAGATCAGCTGATTCGCTTTGCACATCACCATGACGTTGCGTCATGCTAATTATAGGCCTCACTTGTTTTGATTATTCGCATATCTAGGGTTTACTATATCTATGTGCTTAATCATGGCACGCGTAAAAACCGTTTGACTATGCCAATAATTGGAGTTGTCTGTTTACATTATAATCAACATATATGGTAAAAATACTCATTGTATGTCAACTTCACATCTGAAAAAGTCATGCTTCATTATTTTGTCAACAGCCAGATGTCTTATCTTGTTATGAGAAGCACATATGGCTCACATCAAGATAAACAGCTAGTTCGCCAGCAGAGCTAGTCAGCAGAGCTAGTCAGCAGAGCTAGTCAGCAGAGCTAGTCAGCAGAGCTAGTCAGCAGAGCTAGTCAGCAGAGCTAGTCAGCAGAGCTAGTCAGCAGAGCTAGTCAGCAGAGCTAGTCAGCAGAGCTAGTCAGCAGAGCTAGTCAGCAGGGCTAGTCAGCAGGGCTAGTCAACAGAGCTAGCCAACATAGCTATAGTTTGCAGAGCTATAGTCAACAGAACCCGTCAACAGAGCTATAGTCGACAGAACTAGTTGCCAGCGCTAGTCGACAGAACTAGTTGCCAAAGCTATTATAATAGTCGACTGAGCGATAAATGCCATAGCTATAGTCGACAGAGCTATAGTTTGCAGAGCTATAATCAACATAACTCGTCAACAGAGCTATAGTCAACAGAACTAGTTGCCAGAGCTATAGTCGACGGAGCTCTCGTTGACAGAGCCATAGTCGACAGTGATAACATATTAGTTGCTGTTAGTTTAAATTATGTTTATGATGCTTTTGGGCCCTTTTGTGATTACATTTATTGATGTAAAAATGGGTATAACCAGTATGTACATTGGTCTTGTAGTCTATGGTCTAGAGGTCGCTACTAAAGCAACATAGAAGTACATTATTTGGGTAGATTATTTGGGAGTATGTAGATTATTTGAAATGCTCCATTTGTAGGTGTGTCTCATGAAGCCCGTGACAAGCCGGCCAGCCAATTCGGAGAGGTACATTGTATGCAAGGGCTACAGGTCAGCTCCTGGAGATATTCTCAGGCTTTACCTCAGCTGCATCAATGAAGAGTTCGACAGATTAGGCTTTAGCAGCGCTCAGCAGAAGTTGTGTGTTCAACACATTGTCCCCTTGAGCATGCTCAAAGGTCTGTCCTGTGTACTGGGCTGTTTTTAATAGGGTGGCTAGCCAAGTTATGACTATTAGTGCATAGAAGTTAGTAGAGAGAGTCGGACAGCTCTCCCTTGAGAGTGTGAAAGTGGTAAAATGTTTCACCCATGATAAAGGCATGGTGAGTTTTTATCATGGATAAAACATCTGTCCGCAGTATGACTACTTGATAGCGTGACATATGATGTCATGCTATCATGTGATAGCTGCCAAAGCTTGGTTAATGATAAAAACATGGAGTTGCTTTATCAATTTTAATGTCTTGAATTTGTCAATATTTGAAAATGTCCTATTTACGTAATTGCTTTGCGACGAGGAAGTTGTTCCTGTCAATCTGAGGATATACAAAGTGTATGCTGTCAATCTGATGATATACAAGTATATACTGTCAGTGGGATGACATACAAAGTGTATACTGTCAGTCTGATGATATACAATGTATATACTATCAATCTGATGATATAAAAAGTGTATACTGTAAGTTTGATAATATACAAGTGAAAATTTTACTGTTTCAGCTGATGAGGATTTTTTTGACTACATATACAAATCAAACAGTGACTTGGGTCACCAACAGTGCCTAAATCTTAAAAAGATTCAAGTCTATGCTAAGAATCCCGATTTAAGAGATGCAAGACAAATGGATATCAGATCTCAGTGTCTCAAACTTTGGCAGGTAGGGCTCAAATTATATATATAAATATAAAGTATAGGGAGATTCAAATTATATATATAAATATAAAGTGTATGCAGACTCAAATTATATATATAGATATAAAGTATAGGGAGACTAAGAATTTCCTTAATTGGTAGAGTATTGTTTTATATATTACACTCTACTCCTCAGGTGCTCATATTTAAATCAGTGACAATATGACTGAGACTAGGCTTAGCTATAAATTCTTACTTTATTTTACAGACACCGTGTGCCGTTTACCTCCCTCATCTTATCAACACTGCTGTTTACCTCCCTTATCTTATCGGCACTGTATCGTCTACCTCCCTCATCTTATCGACACTGTATCGTTTACCTCCCTCATCTTATCAACACTGATGTTTACCTATGTTATCTTATCCACACTTTGCGCTGTTTACCCTCCTTTATCTTATCGGCACACTGTGCTGTTTACCTCCCTTATCTTATCGACACTATGCAGTTTACCCTCCCTTATCTTATCGACACACTGTGCTGTTTACCCTCCCTTATCTTATCAACACTGTGTTGTTCACCCTCCCTTATTCTATCGACACTCTGTGCTGTTTACCCACCCTTATTCTATTGACACTCTGTGCAGTTTACCCTCCCATATCTTATCGACACTGTGCCTGTTTACCTCCCTTATCTTATCGACACTCTGTGCTGTTTACCCTCTATCTTATCAACACTCTGTGCTGTACTCATTGTACTCATTGCACCCATTATTTCTTATTTGTCATTAATGCAAATTTAGGTAATATGATTAACTGTATAATAGGTAGCATGCTGCCTTGTGAAGCAGACCAAATATGCTCTCTGTTGGCAGCGGGGAATATTGCTAATGTGACCCATATGGGATGTTTTAGCCTTCTAAACAGGCTAGTATGTTAGATGTATGTAATTAATATATACATCTAATTACTTGTAGAAATTGCCTGATTATATCTTACCTAAAGGCATGTATGTGAGATGCTGGATGTGGGAGTTGTAAAAATAATTTCTGATTGGCTGTGAGAGTTTATTTAGTAGGATTAGGTGAAACGGACGTGTAAAACTGTTGGTTTTATGAGTATGTTTAGCCAAGTTATAGATCGGAGGTCAGTTCTGGGAGACTTATAGATAGGTCAGCTCTGGGAGACTTATAGATAGGTCAGTTCTGGGAGATTATAGTTAGGTCAGTTCTGGGAGACTTATATATAGGTCAGTTCTGGGAGACTTATAGATAGGCCAGTTGTTGGAAACTTATAGACAGGTCAGTTCTGGGCGATTATAGATAGGTCAGTTCTGGAAGACTTATAGATAGGTCAGTTCTGGGAAATATAGATAGGTCAGTTCTGGGAGACTTATAGATAGGTCAGTTCTGGAAGACTTATAGATAGGCCAGTTGTTGGAGACTTATAGACAGGTCAGTTGTGGGAGACTTCTAGATAGGTCAGTTCTGGGAGACTTACAGATAGGTCAGTTTTGGGAGACTTATAGATAGGTCAGTTCTGGGAGACTTATAGATAGGTCAGTTCTGGGAGACATATAGATTGGTCAGTTTTGGGAGACATAGATAGGTGAGTTCTGGGAGACTTATAGATAGGAGGTCAGTTCTGGGAGACTTATAGACAGGTGATGTTTGTGGTGCGCATCTGGCTTGTTTCAGATTCCAGACACACTGCGGTCTGCACCTGATAAGACAGATCCTGCCACAAAAATCTCACTGCTGCTCAAAGGAGACAGCCTCACTTCTCTTGGATCCACAGCTATATCTGATATCGAAGACCTTCGGAAGAGTATCAAGAGCGTGCATGATTACAAGGTTCTGGTTTGTGGTGAGACTAGAGCCTATATAATTGTTAGATAGTACAGCGGACCCTCTATGTACAGTGGACTCGCGCCATTTGATTTTAATCGGTTTCATTATTGGCATCGTAAGACGAAAACTTCATATAGAGGAGTGTAGAAATCCAGAGTAAATATCTAATGCAAACACCCTCTGGTAAAATCATCAAAAATCTATATACGTACTGTACATGTTGAAAATTAGTAACAAAATTATATGTTAACCTTAGTAACTATAGTTACCTACAGTAACTTTAGTGGAGTTAGTGTATTTAGTGGTTATGATCTGCAATAAAATGTAACATTACAATGTACTATGCGCAGTACTTACCGTAGGGAACTTTTACCTTGGAGACAGATGTATAACATAAATGGAGAAATTAATTTAATGCATTTAGCTTACTAAACACATACTTAAAGCTAAGTTTTAGTATGTATTTTGCTAAACTAAATTTCAACTTTGTCATCGGCTCAAGTTTTATCACCTATTTGTTTCCGGTTTCGTATTCACTATAACTAATAACGAATAACTCTGAGCTGAGGAGAAAGCGAGCACCGTATCTCTTTCATATGTTGTGGTAGGGATTTCGGCAAATAGCATATTGGCATCTTCATTATTCCGACGTATTTAGCAAAATTTGGGTTTCAACAAAAATGTTTGTTGATATCGTATAACGAAAGGAATGTTGAGTATGAGTTGTAGAGTACAGACTTAGGAATAATAACTTGGCAATCTATCTTGAGAGTTGTAGAGTACTGACTTAGGAATAATAACTTAGGAATCTATCTTGGTAGTTGTAGAGTACAGACTTGGGAATAATAACTTGGCAATCTATCTTGAGAGTTGTAGAGTACAGACTTAGGAATAATAACTTGGCAATCTATCTTGAGAGTTGTAGAGTACAGACTTAGGAATAATAACTTAGGAATCTATCTTGGGAGTTGTAGAGTACTGCCTTAGGAATAATAACTTGGCAATCTATCTTGAGAGTTGTAGAGTACAGACTTAGGAATAATAACTTGGCAATCTATCTTGAGAGTTGTAGAGTACAGACTTAGGAATAATAACTTAGGAATCTATCTTGGGAGTTGTAGAGTACAGACTTAGGAATAATAACTTGGCAATCTATCTTGAGAGTTGTAGAGTACAGACTTAGGAATAATAACTTGGCAATCTATCTTGAGAGTTGTAGAGTACAGACTTAGGAATAATAACTTTATGATAGTTAATAACTTTCGTTTATGATAGTCGTTGCGGTGCCAGTTTTTGATTCCAGCACGCGAAAACAAAGAGGTGTCTTCGCGAAAATTTAAAAAGAGAAATGAGAACACTACGTCACAGAGTATTTCCTGATGCAAACGCGGATGGGTTTGTGATGGTGTCAACATCGTTATCAACGATGATCACTGAAGTATTGTGGCATCAACGCCGAAATACGGCGATATTGTGTGAACCAGACCTTAAGAATGTAAAAAGCTCCAATGCAAATTCCACACACTCTAATAGAATATAGTTTCTGTTCCTCAGTTTACTACTTTAGTTTCACACAACTATTGCTCGGCTACCTTTTATTTTTAGGCACCCAGTCACTAGCCACGCCTCCTGCTCTCTACTATTTCCTTTCCATGGGTAGATCTATGGTTTTCAAATGGGACGGTGTTAGTTCTGCCTCATGGAAACGAGTTACAGATGATGATGCTTGTCGGCTACAGTTAGACATTCCTAAAGATACGTTGTTTGCAGGAGAAGTGGTACAGGAGCTAAAAGGGGAAGGCAAGGGCCAGAAGTGAGTTGATGAAAGGTTCTCATTGGTTTTATTAAGCTTTCATCTCTGTAGCTGGATGTATCTTCAGAGTATCGTATTGTGATGTCATCGAAGTCTATCCACAGATGTTGTGACAGTGGTGAAGTCTACACCATAAAAAATTAGGTGTAAGATCCTTGCGTTCAATTTGCAGTTAGACTTCAATGTATGAAGTTAAGTTCTGCTATTTGCTCCATTTGTTGAAACCAACAAATGGAGCAAATATTTTTATAAGGATGCATTGTGCTTTGCCTTATAGTTACATATAGTTACATATAGCATTGCAACAAATGCATCTTATGAAACCTAAAAAGTAGATGTAAAAATTCAAATTACAAGCAATAACTTAATTATTTATGGAGTAAAAAGGTTTATATTGCTGCATTACCTTAGAGACAAATGAGCAGAAGGTAGGTACAGAAATGGCTAGGTTTGATAACGGAGTTAGTCATAGTAACACACATCATAACTTACCTTAACTTACTCTAGTCTTAGTTTAAAGTAACTTACTATATAAAGATGTATATATTTAAGAGTAATAAAGCCCTTACATTTTTTTAAACTTTCTGCTATTATACTTTTATTTGCAAAACTGTAAATTTTCGAGATAATTGAGAGATCGTACGTTAAAAATTTTAATTAGAATTCCGCAACCCGATAGTCTGAGTATCGGATAGTCTGAGTATCGGATAGTCTGAGTATCGGATAAGATAGTCTGAGTATTGGATAAGATAGTCTGAGTATCGGATAGTCTGAGTATCGGATAGTCTGAGTATCGGATAAGATAGTCTGAGTATCGGATAAGATAGTCTGAGTATCGGATAAGATAGTCTGAGTATCGGATAGTCTGAGTATCGGATAGTCTGAGTATCGGATAAGATAGTCTGAGTATCGGATAAGATAGTCTGAGTATCGGATAAGATAGTCTGAGTATCGGATAAGATAGTCTGAGTATCGGATAAGACGGACATTGTCCACGACAAAGATAAATTGTCAGATGTACTGATATCATAAGATTTCTTATATCTCTTTTCATATAAACTAGGCCAATCATCGTTGGCCAATCATCGTTGTGTGACGTGTTGATTAACAATATTTGTTTATTTAGTTATTAAAGTATTCGGTTACCGAGCTGCTTCACCTTGAAATAACTGCCAATGTTTTTGAGCGAAAAGAAAATGCTGTTGTGAGATGATGCAATCAAAACGATTTCGGTGAATGAGCCTAATTCATGTATTCTATGAGAAATAGGGTAGGCCAGCCAGGTTTATAATTGTTCTTACTGTTGTCAAACTTATGCTGAACATAAATTTGACTCCTCTCGCCCATCACGCGTGCACCTCTTTGTATCACATATGCTAGTAATGCTATCCATATATCTGTGATGCATTGTAGGTATGCTATCCATATATCTGTGATGCATTGTGGGTATGCTATCCATATATCTGTGATGCATTGTGGGTATGCTATCCATATATCTGTGATGCATTGTGGGTATGCTATCCATATATCTGTGATGCATTGTGGGTTTAAAAAAGAGCTGTGAAGCTACGAAGGATCACCCCACTACAAAAAATGCGTAATCACCTAGTTTAGCCGCATTAAACAAATATAAAAAGGGCCCATTTTAATTGTGTGCTTATACATATACAATGTGTATATATATATATAAATATATATGCGTATATATATATATATATATATATATATATATATATATATATATATATATATATATATATATGCGTATACATATATTTCTATATGCTTACATATAGGAAGTATTGTGTGAACTCCAGTAAAATTTGGAGACAAGAACAAAAATAAAAGGCTATAAAATCATGTTTTGAAGACATTATACATCTGTCACAGGCTGGTAGCACCTGTAGATAAGTGTCAAGCTCATGCATGTCATCAAGTGCAAGAATAATATATATGTGTATGTTTTTACCAACTGTTGATGTTCTTTTTTCACGGATTACTTATTTTATCGCGCATATCGTATTTGCTGTAGCTAAACATGCTTGTTGGTGAAATTGTGGTCTTCTGAAAATGGGCCTTAAATTTCCTAAACCTAGAGGCCATATCCTAAACCTAGAGACCTAGCATATCCTAAACCTAGAGACCTAGCATATCCTAAACCTAGAGACCTAGCATATCCTAAACTTAGAGACCTAGCACATCCTAAACCTAGAGACCTAGCATATTCTAAACCTAGAGACCTAGCATTTCCTAAACCTAGACTTAACATATCCTAAACCTAGAGACCTAGCATATCCTAAACTTAGAGACCTAGCATATCCTAAACCTAGAGACCTAGCATATCCTAAACCTAGAGACTTAACATATCCTAAACCTAGAGACCTAGCATATCCTAAACTTAGAGACCTAGCATATCCTAAACCTAGAGACCTAGCATTTCCTAAACCTATAGACCTAGCATTTCCTAAACCTAGAGACCTAGCATATCCTAAACCTAGAGACCTAACATATCCTAAACCTAGAGACTTAACGTATCCTAAACCTAGAGACCTAGCATATCCTAAACTTAGAGACCTAGCATATCCTAAACCTAGAGACCTAGCATATCCTAAACCTAGAGACTTAACATATCCTAAACCTAGAGACCTAGCATTTCCTAAACCTAGAGACCTAGCATTTCCTAAACCTATAGACCTAGCATTTCCTAAACCTAGAGACCTAGCATTTCCTAAACCTAGAGACTTAACATATCCTAAACCTAGAGACCTAGCATATCCTAAACTTAAAGACTTAGCATATCCTAAACCTATAGACCTAGCATTTCCTAAACCTAGAGACCTAGCATATCCTAAACCTAGAGACCTAGCATATCCTAAACCTAGAGACTTAGCATATCCTAAACCTATAGACCTAGCATTTCCTAAACCTAGAGACCTAGCATATCCTAAACCTAGAGACCTAGCATACCCTAAACTTAGAGACTTAGCATATCCTAAACCTATAGACCTAGCATTTCCTAAACCTATAGACCTAACATATCCTAAACCTAGAGACCTAGCATTTCCTAAACCTAGAGACCTAGCATTTCCTAAACCTATAGACCTAGCATTTCCTAAACCTAGAGACCTAGCATATCCTAAACCTAGAGACCTAGCATATCCTAAACTTAGAGACTTAGCATATCCTAAACCTATAGACCTAGCATTTCCTAAACCTAGAGACCTAGCATATCCTAAACCTAGAGACCTAGCATATCCTAAACCTAGAGACTTAACATATCCTAAACCTAGAGACCTAGCATATACTAAACCTAGAGACCTAACATATCCTAAACCTAGAGACCTAGCATTTACTTAACCTAGAGACTTAGCATTTCCTAAACCTAGAGACCTAACATATCCTAAACCTATAGACCTAGTATTTCCTAAACCTATAGACCTAACATATCCTAAACCTAGAGACCTAGCATTTCCTAAACCTAGAGACTTAGCATATCCTAAACCTAGAGACCTAACATTTCCTAAACCTAGAGACTTAGCATATCCTAAACCTAGAGACCTAGCATTTCCTAAACCTAGAGACCTAGCATTTCCTAAACCTAGAGACCTAGCATATCCTAAACCTAGAGACCTAGCATATCCTAAACCTAGAGACTTAACATATCCTAAACCTAGAGACCTAGCATATCCTAAACCTAGAGACCTAGCATATCCTAAACCTAGAGACCTAGCATATCCTAAACCTAGAGACTTAACATATCCTAAACCTAGAGACCTAGCATATACTAAACCTAGAGACCTAACATACCCTAAACCTAGAGACCTAGCATTTACTTAACCTAGAGACTTAGCATTTCCTAAACCTAGAGACCTAGCATATCCTAAACCTAGAGACCTAACATATCCTAAACCTAGAGACCTAGCATTTACTTAACCTAGAGACTTAGCATTTCCTAAACCTAGAGACCTAGCATATCCTATACCTATAGACCTAGCATTTCCTAAACCTAGAGACTTAGCATATCCTAAACCTAGAGACCTAGCATTTCCTAAACCTAGAGACTTAGCATATCCTAAACCTAGAGACCTAGCATTTCCTAAACCTAGAGACCTAGCATATCCTAAACCTAGAGACCTAGCATATCCTAAACCTAAAGACTTGGCATTTCTTAAACCTAGAGACCTAGCATATCCTAAACCTAGAGACCTAGAATTTAATACAATCAGTAAACTAACACATGAGTCAATGTGCACATTTGAAAAATGTTTAACAAAGTCATTTCAAAATTTCCTATCACAAGGGCTTAAGCCAACTTGGGCTTTGAAGTAAATTGCTTTTTTGCAACCGTGATGTTTTACTGGTTGTTTATGTATTTGGAAAGGAGACCGACATGTTTATATCAGGTAGATGTTATTTATTATTTGTTTAACACTACATGGACAAAATACGTGCCTCCACTATTTTCAGGCGCATATATGCACTTCATGTGGTGGATGTCTTGTTTCTGTATGGTGAGGACTTCCGACCATACAGCTATGGTGCAAGGCTTGCCGCTGCTCAGACCTTTGTAACAGCCATCACCAAGCCCAGCAAAACCAGACTCACACCGGTGCGCGTCAAACCTCTCTTCAAAATTGAGGATTTGCCCTCTCTTCTCACCAATAAGCTAGATTATAGGTAAGTTAGTTTTATCTTCTCTTGATGTTGATCAAAACCCACTATACAGGTTTTTAACACGATCTCAGTATTTTTATTAGATGTGAGAGAATACAACTCCTGTAGCTGTAGTATTTTTTAATGTAGGATTATCAAAGGCTTTGCTTCTGAGCCGAAGCTCTGCTATACCGGTGATTTTCACAACCACTCTTCCTGCTGCCATGTCTTTGCTGGACTCTATTTCATGCCCTCTATCTGCAAGCCATGGACCATGAGCTACAGTCGGAGTGCCAGACGCAAGTACTTTTACAACACGGAAACTAAAAAATCATTGTTCGACTGCAATGAGGGATTCGCTACTGCCCAATATTCTCTTGCAAACAGGAAGTTGCTCGTTGACAAAAAGGTAGCCACTCGAGTTGGACTCGGAGACTTGACTGTCGATTTAGATGACTGGATTAAATCGATATGCCCTAAAACTTAGCAAGCAGCACGGCTGCTTATTTGCAAACTTTTAATATTGGTAAGTTTTTTATCATTCAAATTAAACTGTAAGAGACAGTTACTTGTCATGTATATATAGAGTATTATTTGGGCTACAATTCTTTAACTGTTAAACTCTGGCTTAGGAAGCCAAAGATATTCTTGTTACAATATAAATGTACAATCAGCACAATACATGGTGCCTATTGATACTGAACCTATTTAGACAGCGTACAGTAACTGATCTGTATGAATCTTTGTGAAGAACAGGGGTTGGTAACTATTTTATATAAGACTAGCTGTGCTAGCCGGCATTGCCCGGGTATTAAAAATCAGCTTATAAACAATGAGAGGTAATGGGAGTTGCCTGCCACTTCCTATTAGCATGGTACATTGCCAATGGATAATTTTAGTAAGCTTACTAATAAGAGCTACAGCTTCTCATGACGTTACACCATGACTTTGCGCCGTGACCGAAAGCGTAGCGCATTTGCTCCCATATAGCGACATATATCGCCTAGCGACTATATGAAGCTCATGTGGCTAAATCGGTAGGGCGTTGGACTGACGAATGAGAGGTTCCGTGATAAAATCTTCTGCAATACGGATTCTTTATTCCAAGATTATGATAGCTATAGCTGGACATATACAACGACGACAAACATTCAGAAATATATATAGATTAGTGTCCTATGATCTCTGCTTATGTATGGGAACCTAATCAAGTCAAGGTCGAGACTAGTGGCTTTATGCATCTAAGTATTTTTCTTTTGAAACACTGTTGAAAGACTGTCCAGCTGGATTAACCTTGTTTTACACATGACCATCGCCGGCACGCTTCATAAAATTGCTTTGCTCAGAGTCAACATAAATCTATGAAACCGTGCATTGTTAAGGTAATGGTTAGTTTTATGGTTTTACACGAGCACTATCCTGAGATAGCTGTGCGTTAGACACATCTAATATTGCCAATCACAGTCAAACCTCTAATTGAACGCCACCTCTCTTTGACCGCCACTACGAGAGAAGGGTTAAAAATACAGCGCCACCCTCTATTTGAACGCCATCTCCATTTGACCACCATTCGGAAAATTTTTCATCTTTAAGAACCCATATTATCAAGTGATCAGTAGAAGTGTCCACAAAATTGTACTAATAATGAATTGCTTACATCAATAACAATCAATTTTCTCATTGTCCAACTCCAAAGCTGTTCGCTTTTTTTTCATTTAAATTTTGAAAGCAAATTTATAGCATATTATTTGATGATATCATATCATTGCAGTGATCTGATCTTATAATTGATCAACGCTCGTTACTTCTCTTTTATTGCACATAAAAAGCTAGTTTCAGCTGCAAACTGTAGCCAACATATCAATGAGTGCGATGAGCTTTGATGCAACATTGTTAAATATAGATATAAAATGAAAATATATCTTCAAATTAAGAATGAAATAAAAATTGAAAGCTCCAACAAATTGCAAAGCAGGACACAGGTTATAATATCACGGCAGGTTAATTGCAAGCAATAGCAATCAACTGGTAGCGATGTTTCTGTTTTTCAATGCATATTTATTAAGAGATTTTTGACAAGTTGGAGGTAAGTTAGTAGATTTATCAGATCCAGAAGGTTGAATATAGGCGACATTCGCTTCACCAGCAATACGGCTAAATTTATTTTCCCAAAATTCTGACAAGCCATTTGAAAAATACAACGCCAGCCTCTATGTGAACGCCACTATAGAGGAAGGGTTGAAGAATAGAGCACCATGGCGCTCGAACTGAACTAATTGATGCAGTGATGGTTTGTCGTGTCTACTATACAGATTGTATGATAACACGGATGTGTTACACAGCCAACAGCCTTGAAAAAGTGTATTATTAAACAGCCTGAGGCATTACAATTGTACAAGAGATTGCGCAGTGTTGATAAGATGTCATGATAACGCTGCCAAGACTGACCTAATGGATATTCTATTTGAAGTGTAGTCCATATTCTGGTCTTTTTTACAAAACTTGCTACTTGTTGAAAATATAAAAATAATCTAAACCAGGCAGCGCTAATAGTAATACTGGTGATTCTTATACATGAAAGAGGTTTGTGGTTTGATATCATGTGATACCGCAGGTACGCTGCCAGAACATGAACTGTCAGCACATTTAATGACATTAAACACTTCGGTATCATCCACTAGCTGCATGCTAACAGCAACAGCCTCGCCAGAGGTCACACCGGGCTCCACGACATCTTTCATGATGTCATCAATGACACCGGTCAGCAAGGGCCTCTCTAAATCTATATAGCTCAACTTCTCTCCTCCATCACTAGTCATCCATCCTGATCGGAGCTACAAGTACGATTGACAGCACTAGTACACACACTAAGATGAGCTAAGAAAGGTATCAACACCAGCAGAAACCTGGGGGGGTCAGAACATTCAAGAGAAGGGCTGTGTGGTGAGTAACAGTTCATTACAAAACACATTAGTAAACTAATCAGTCTAGTCAGTAAACTGACAGTCCGGTGAGCAGGGAGATATCATCATTTGTAATAACTAGGTGTACAGTTATTCCATGACCCAGCTAGGAGGGCCAGTGGTGCTGTTAGTAGTGCGTCTGGCTTCAAAGCCATGTATTTGAGTTCAATTCCCGTACAGTGCATTTTTTTCCTAACGCTCTGCTCTTAGCGTAGCTTCGCCCGCATAGCAGGACAGGCCTCTTATCATAGTAAAGATTGCGTAGCTCTTTGCCAGAGTAATTTTGATTTGATCACTAAATCAAAGCCACCCATTATCATTAAGTTAACCACGATAGCGCTTGCGTGAAACTATGAAACATCCACAACTTGCTGTTTCCTGCTGCTGGTTCTGCAGCAAAACTATCATTTTTGAACTCGAGCAATGTTCCAGCACGATTCTCCCATGAAAACAGACCTGCTAGTGGAGCTGCTTTATTCGTAATATGAATTGGATTATTAACCTCAAGCTTCTGAATGGTGGCCCCGAGGAATGGACTGCGAGAGAGAATGGTAGGAGGAATAGAGGCGAGTTCACCAGTTGAGGCAATGGTTTTGTTGTAGTTCCTCGTGAAGTCTACCAGCCTATCCACAAACATCTGGCCAGAAATAAGAACAGTAGAAGCGGGCCGGTAATCGATATTCTTGAATGATTCCTCCTCCCTGAACAGAGCAATAGTCGTTAGATAACCAATAACACGGCTAGACATAAATTAGCCAATAACACAGCCAAACATAAATTAGATAACCAATAATACGGCTAGACATTAATTAGATGGCCAATAACTAATCATCTGATATACATTGATCTTAAAATAAGCTCACGGCTCTATTATTTCTGTAATTGCTATGACAATCCTAATGAAACTCGCTATACCCAAATATCTCCATTATTTTAGTTAACCTTAGATAATAAAACTCAGTTGCTGGTAGAGCCATTGCAGGAAAAGCTGGCATCTGGCATAACTGCATCAATTCAACTTTAGAGCACCTGCTGAAGCCACTTACATCTGAACTTTACTAGGCCGCAAGGAAGGAAAGTGGGACTTTTCTAGCCCGATATCTTCCAACCATTCAAGAGGGTCATTTACTTCCCCCTCTGTGAGGCTAGTATTTGGATCATCCTCAGCTATTGACAGCTCATGTCCAGTCTTAGAACTGGCAGAGTGGACAAATGCAGGAGTGGCCTCACTTTCAGTAATTGGAGTGTTTCTGGATAAACAAAATCATCAAATAGCAAGAATCTTGGTTGACACAGAAATGGCCTTGGCTAGAAATCTCTAATCTGAAGCTATGCTTCCGATACACTTAATCATGGTCGCACAGATTAATGTAGGTTACGTGAAATACTACAAAACTGGTCAAAATTTGAAACGTTGTAAAGGGAAATCTGTAAAGTTGTCTGTCCATGTCATATGCTTACTCCCGTCCAAGTTTCTAAGAGCACAGGTGAGAGGGGATTAGGTTTCTCTGACTGATGTTATTCTTAGACTGAGCTTCAACAAACATTCTTTGTAAATTAAATTGGATTTGGGTTCAATCTAATTCACTACACCTCAAAAGTGATAAGACAGACTTGTTCTTTTGTTTCTGTTAGTGTTGATTATCGTATACTGCCTCGCCAAAGATTGTGGTTTTGCAGACATTTTAATGAGCACCTTTCAATCTAAAAGACTAAATATTCCTATACCTTCTTAATCTAAGTAAAATACTAACTCATTAGACATCAGTCTAACGTGATTGTCTTTCAGCTACATGGTTCGGCTTTTAAAAAGCGTGACACAAAAATTTTACAACTTCATACAATAACAACTTTAACATATTTGAATTCATGTCAGTCATAATAGATTAGCCTCTTTCGGTCTGACCTTGATACCACGACGCTTTCAAATGCTGCCATGCTTACAATACTTAGTCTGTTTTCACACTTTCAGAGAAATTTCGCGTGTGCATTTTTTGTAAGACCTAAATTAATATGATGAAGACGGAACAAAAATTCGAGCAGTATTAGAACTAAAATTCGAGTAACCCCACTAAGTTTCCTATTGTGACTACAACAGTATATTATTATTCCTGATCGTAATAACAGGATTTAATAGACTTCAATTCCTTAGCAGGTTCTACCTGAGGTATGAGTAATTATTATATTAGCAGTGGAATTTGCTTTCATAACAAATATTATGAAATTTTAAATAAATTTCTAAAAACTCTTTGAAAGAAAATAATGCAGTAACAAAGTATTTTTTGCAAACCGAAAGGAAACCTTTACTTTAGATAACTTTTAGATAACCCGTTTACTAGCCATAGAAACAATAATTTAGATTTGTCATCAACTGCCAAACGATTATCAACCATTCCATAAAGAAACAACCTCCTTGCTAAATTGTACAGATTCACACCTCCTTGAACACTCAACATACACAATACATGTACTCAGGATCTGATGGCCTGATCAGAGATGGTGATTAATCAGGAGGAAATGTGGGGTGTCTCCAAAAACAAGATGGTCATTTTACCTACCGCTAAAATAATGTCTCTCATAGGGCAACAGCTTTGAGAAGATGAGAGAACTGACAGAGTGACAAACGAATCGAAGAGATCGTTGCTAACCTGAGTCTTTTACTAGTTGCATTGGGTACACGAAGATCTGACCCTCAACGGTTGCCTGAGTCTGAGGTCATCAGCCACATTACCTCAGATAACGTTAATCATTATTTGTAATTGCGAGAGAAACGCAGGACTAGCATATAATGTAAGTAAAGACAACCAGCCAGACTTGATAATGGTAATGCAGCATCCTTGATAGTGTATCTGTTGAGGCTAACTTCTAAGCAAACGTATTCAGCAATTGAGGTGCACAGGCTATCAGAGGCCTTACGAAAATCTTGTAAAATGAAGTGAAACTAACCTTAGCTTTTTTTCTTTAGTAAGGACTTTTCTTCTCTCATCTTCCAGCGGGAGAGTAAAATCAATCCCTGTAGTAATGATATATATGCACGAGTGACAGCACACAATAATGGCATTGGTGAGCTGTCTCAACCAAGGGAGACAATTCAATATTTTGAGTTGGTAGTAATATCAAACTGAAAAATTCCATATGGATATAAATGCTATACAATCAAGCCTCAATTGATGGCCTTGACACGTGAATTCGCAAACATGTGAAAGGCTGAGCCAGCACGTGAGTATGCAGCCAGAGTAATTTCCAAAATACAACATTTACCAAAACGATTTTATAATTGGTGATATGAGTTTTATGGCTGTTCAATCTTTCAAATCACCAGAATAAAATATATTCATGTGTTGAACTTAAACATTCCATAAAGTGCAATCGCAGCGTTGTTTGGACAGTAGAGACATGTAACGTACATGTACGTAGTACATCTCCAACACTCTTTAACGTCGTAACATACATTTTTAATGCTGACCTCTTTCCTGAAGCTTCTGTCGGAATCCTCTAGTAGTTGGGTAGACAACTGCTCTGATAGTCTTGCACTCTGTGCATCTGAAGGGAGCAACCATAGAATATTTACGGTATAAAGTCAGACAAGGGAACCATAGAATAATCACTGTATAAAGTCAGACAAGGCAACCATAGAATATTCACAACATAAAGAAAGGTAACCATAGAATATTCACTGCATAAAGTCATACAAGGCAACCATAGAATATTCACTGTATAAAGTCAGACAAGGCAACCGTAGAATATTCACTGTATAAAGTCAGACAAGGCAACCATATTCACAATATAAAGAAAGGTAACCATAGAATGTTCACCGTATAAAGTGATACAAAGCAACCATAGAATATTCACTGTATAAAGTCAGACAAGGCAACCATATTCACAATATAAAGAAAGGTAACCATAGAATGTTCACCGTATAAAGTGATACAAGGCAACCATAGAATATTCACTGTATAAAGTCAGACAAGGCAACCATAGAATATTCACAACATAAAGAAAGGTAACCATAGAATATTCACAACATAAAGAAAGGTAACCATAGAATATTCACAACATAAAGAAAGGTAACCATAGAATATTCACAGTATAATGTCACCTGTGGAAAAGAAGGGTGAAGCCTTCACAAAGGGCGTAGAAATAATGACAAGACAGGTGACCAGAAACAAGACTCGCATAAACTGAAGTGTATGTTTCTTTCCACTGTATGTCTAGAGCTGAAGAGGCCTTCAAAGGCAGGGCTCTGTAACATTGCAACAAACAATGGCCTTCACAGGCAGGGCTCAGTAACATTGCAACAAACAATGGCCTTCACAGGCTGGGCTCTGTAACATTGCAACAAACAATGGCCTTCACAGGCAGGGCTCTGTAACATTGCAACAAACAATGGCCTTGACAGGCAGGGCTCTGTAACATTGCAACAAACAATGGCCTTGACAGGCAGGGCTCTGTAACATCGCAACAAACGATAGCCTTCACAGGCTGGACTCTGTAACATTGCAACAAACAGTGGCCTTCACAGGCAGGGCTGTGTAACATTGCAAGAAATTTGAATCTTTCAACACTACGATGCAGGTGGCAGTGTACATGTTGTAGATTAACCAGGAGATGGTGTACCAGTTAGTTCACACAGAAGTTTACAGTATTGTAGTGCCACACCCTGGTATATGGCAGCTTAGGCGTGAGTTGAGGGAAAAGATTATGCAGATCGAAATGGTAACAAGGAAACCTTTTAAATAAGCTCAGGGCGTGTTACACGTTTCAAGTTTTTATTTTGGTTAAATTTATGAAGAATATTTCAGCACTGACTCTGGCAAAAACTTTCAGATCATAGAAATAACTGGTTTTGTATAGAGAACACTGCTTAGTAGTCCTTGCTATAGACATAATGGAGATGATGCCAATCCTTGCTATAAACCTAATGGAG
This sequence comes from Watersipora subatra, assembly GCF_963576615.1. Lineage (NCBI taxonomy): Eukaryota > Metazoa > Bryozoa > Gymnolaemata > Cheilostomatida > Watersiporidae > Watersipora > Watersipora subatra. Next base: position 63,283,147 of record NC_088716.1, on the reverse strand, counting down.
ATGATGCCAATCCTTGCTATAGACATAATGGAGGTCATGCCAAAACCCTTGTTACAGACCTCTTGTGCATAGGCTTTGTTAGTCCTTAGCAAAATTACAACTGAAGTCTATTAGTACAGATCTTCAGAGTGGCGGTACAAACCCTTCTTCATAGACAGTTACAAGGATCGCACTGAATTGTTGCAAAGACCTGCCTTGAATCAGTCAAGATAAAATCGAATGAATGAAGACAATTTAGGTATGCAATGCATTTGCAGAACGTAAGCACAGGCAGGGACACAAACATTTAACTTTGGAGTTAAACTTTGGAGTTGTATTCCTAACAAACTATAGCCATTAGCGGATCAGACTATTTTACCAAAATGACCCAATAGGCCTGTTCATGAATGAGATTACAACTCCTTTCCCTATAGTTTGCTGAGAAGGATAATAAATCATTTCATTGAAGCGTCTGAGATCAACTACTCAGTTGGCAAGAGCACAATTATTAGCAGGTCCTAAGATGGCTCCTTGCAACAAACAACAAATGTAATAAATGGACTCAATATTAATGAGGTGTCACCAGGTCTAAGATTTATGCCAACATATAAAACTGAAATGAGATATGAGTCCAGGCACAGTGGTGATGGTTTGCTATGAAAGCATCAATATACAACTACAAAAGTTCAAAGTAATAATATAACACCTGAACAAGCTGAACAACCGTTCAGGTTGTTCAGCTGAACAGTTGTATTAGTAATAATATAACACCTGAACAACCTGAACAACCGTTCAGGTTGTTCAGGTGGCAAAAGCACTTGGGAACTCACTGCGATGCCTTTTTGTTACTAGTTCTTGGGAAGAGACGGAGCCATGGCATATTTGGATAGACATAACAGTGGAGGTGTCTGTGTAGAGCCACATGAGGATTCTGCAAGCATAAGATGCGGTCCATTTTGAGAAACTCATACTCAGACAAAATGCCTGTTTTAAAAATAACCACCCATTACATCATATGTATGAAATGCTGCCTTATGACAGTCAACAGGTGCCTCTATCTGCTATAAACCCCTTATGACAGTCAACAGGTGCCTCTATCTGCTATAAACCCCTTATGACAGTCATCAGGTGCCTCTATCTGCTATAAACCCATAATGACAGTCACCAGGTGCCTCTATCTGCTATAAACCCCTTATGACAGTAACCAGGTGCCTCTATCTGCTATAAACCCCTTATGACAGTCATCAGGTGCCTCTATCTGCTATAAACCCAAAATGACATGTATATATACCTTGATCCAACTAAGAATATCGAGAAAGGCAAATTATGGAATTCAAAAAATTTAAAATTCATCAATGGATTTCACATGCCAAAAAGAGGTTACTGACCATTCAACAGCTCAGCATTCACATTTCACATCCCATGATGAGTTCTTACTAGCTATTCTACTGAGCTCTGACCTTCCATGTTGTGACAAATGGTCTTTGAAGTATTTGAATACTGCTCTCTGTATTCAAATACTGCAAAGACAATATACATATTTATGTATATTTATCAAACACGGTTTAGAATACTGAACAACGAAGCAGCTTGTTGCCCAGCAACCCGATGATGTCACGCTGCTATGTTGCCCAGCAACCCGATGATGTCAGACTGTTATATTAAAATGTTGCAAAAACAAGAGAGTCATCTTGGCAATCTACAATCAGTCTGAGGAATTAGAGATGTATCAAGACAACTCTACTCTCACCAACCTGGCATGGTCTGCCCGTCATGAAGTCGTCCAAGGCTTGACTGTGGACATCACCTGATGCTGCTACGAGAGAGCAAAAGTCAAATCGTGATGTCAGCCTCAACTTGGTACAAAGGGAGTAATCTCGGATCACTTTGTCAACCACTGTCTGAAAAGATGTCTGCAATATTATTAAGTGTTTCCATTCAGTGATGAGTTGAGTTCATGTTGAGACAGTTGAATGAAGGAGCAAATATTGCTTTAAGAATCCACTGTTTTTTGCTTAATATGTTCGACAATGATAAATATTTCAGATACGTATAGCATTACCGCAATTACACTATACTAGAAATGCCTCTGTCATGCAGCCCACGACCAAATGGATAATGGAAAAAAGAAAGGGTACTGCTGGTTGAGAAATGCAATATTAGCAGTCAAATGGCACTGCAGTGCAATAGGATAACTGCAATGGTAGCTGCAATGGTAACTGTAATGTACTGGGTGTTATTATGTACAACAAACAGCAGTAATGAAAGGAAAAGATTATACAGTCAAACTTTGATAACTCAAACTTCCCGGGACCGAGTGAAAGCGTTCAAGTTATCAGAGCACTGTCATAAGTCAATGTGTTTATTAGTAGTTACATGTACATATACAAACTATAATATAAATCAAAAGCATGAATGGCTTGTTTCAAATTAAAGGCTTTTAATGTAAAGTTTAAAATTTTTTTTATTAAAAAATATAGAGAGTTTTCTATCACTTGAGATTTGTTTGTTGTTTTATGTGATGTGACTGCCAGGACATTTTCAGATTAAAATTGGCAAAATTTGATCGCTGTTGAAATGCTCAGAAGAAAAGACATCTTTTTCTTCATCTTTTGAGCATTTTAACCAAGATCAATTTTGCCGATTCTTCTTGAAGTTAATGCGAAGGTTACCTCACTTTTTCTTCCCTTCGAAGGGCCATCACTCAGCGGATGTTTGTTAAAAATCAAAATTCACCAAAAGAAAATTCATTGACAAAGATATTTTGCCGATGATGGTAATAACAAAGCCTACGAACTACTAAAAGTTGAGGTTTACCTCTATGGCTTGGAATAAAGTGATATTCTAAAGCGATAAAAACCGTCTCGGTAGCTGTTGGGCAAAAAACTGTTCGAGTTAATGATGTTGAGGTAGAGTTATCTGAAGCAATTTATCATTGCGTGGGAACGGACCAAACAAAACCGTTTGAGTTAACCTTGTGTTCGGGCTATCCGAAGGCGAGTTATCCATGTTTGACTGTATGTTTATATCTCTCCCCTGCAATAGGAGAAATGCAATATTAAAAGTAAAATGGCAAGCTGCTGTGTAATATACACAGTTTGAAAGTTGGTTGTGTTGAATGTAGAATGGTTTTGACAGCGATCTGTAACAGAAAGCAAACATTAGCATTCCCGTGTGTCTGGAAGTTTTCTGCAAACTGGAGCAAAATAAAAAAATGTTCTTGTCATAAAGGGGCGTCGTAGTTCGGCCCTAGCTTGTACAAAAGATGTAAAGAAATTTGGCTAATGTTCTAGATAATTTAATGGAACCTTCGGTAAATGGACAAAAAAACATAGGCTGATAAACTGTGTACACATTTTCGTACCTGTAAATCGGTCTACGGTCTACGTCTCAAATGGTTTACGTTTATTACAGAAACCTTCGGCAATTGAACAATGCCATAGTCTGGTGAAATGTGCACGTTTTTCTCGTGAAATGCGCAGGGCTTTATGGTACTACCATCTGTCACACGGCTTTATGGGAGTTTTGTTGGTCGGTCTTAATTTTGATTAAAAAGGCTTGTCAGGTTTTAATGGCGATTTTAGGCCAAATTAACCTTTCTAGTTATGTATAATCCGATCAGATGGGTAAGTTTTAGAATATTGTCGACACTTTTCAAAAACTTGGTAACATATTTAAATAGATTTATATGTGTTTTGTATTATTATTATTATACTTAAACGACTCTACACAAGAGTGGTTAAATTTTTTGATGGAATTTCGGTACAAGGGTTTAGGTTATGGTGTTGATGAATACTTTTCGGGAGTTGTGTGCACATATGAATTTATCATAAAGCTCCCAAACACTCGCTTCGCTCGTGTTTGGTCGTGGGATTAAACTATATAATAAAAATATCATACAATAATAAACTATATAATATATGTTATACTATAATAAATTAGGTAAAACTAAATTAATAAAGTAATGTCTACTGTTACAGAAGGGTGAATGTAAGTGCAGGCAGTGCAGAGGTTCACGGTGAAGTGTGTGAGAAAAATGAGTGACATAGAATAAGATTCAATTAACATACATGTAATTTATAAAATTGCATTATTTTAAGGTACAGTTTTAAGTTGTACCAGCTTTCTGCTTGAACATACAAAACTGTCTCCAGTTCTACAAGAAAAACGATGCCAAGTGAGGAAATTGATTGACACAAACTATGAGAGGATTTCAGAGGAAGCAGTACCAGGCTTTGAAGATGTCGGAAGTATCGCCCATGATTACAGAGGCCAATGTAAGGGGCACCCTATGAAAATGTAGAAGAGGAGCATCTTTAGCTAAGGGAGATATTCACATGACTCACTGCTGAAGACTGTGGTCTAGCTGGAGACTCGCTGTTTGCAGCTGCAGCATGCTCAGGTATAGATTTGTAATCTAAACTCGCCAGCTGTCGCCTTTTCAACCTTCAAAATGTCAGCATTCTACAATATACTTAGAAAGACTGTCAAACAATAAAGTGCCTGAACGAACAGTGAGAGTAGAGGTAGTGAGACTAGAGGTAGTGAGAATAGAGGTAGTGAAAGTAGAGGTAGTGAGAGTAGAGGTAGTGAGAGTAGAGGTAGTGAGAATAGAGGTAGTGAAAGTAGAGGTAGTGAGAGTAGAGGTAGTGAGAGTAGAGGTAGAGAGAGTAGAGGTAGTGAGAGTAGAGGTAGTGAGAGTAGAGGTAGTGAGAGTAGAGGTAGTGAGAGTAGAGGTAGTGAGAGTAGAGGTAGTGAGAGTAGAGGTAGAGAGAGTAGAGGTAGTGAGAGTAGAGGTAGTGAGAGTAGAGGTAGTGAGAGTAGAGGTAGTGAGAATAGAGGTAGTGAAAGTAGAGGTAGTGAGAGTAGAGGTAGTGAGAGTAGAGGTAGTGAGAATAGAGGTAGTGAAAGTAGAGGTAGTGAGAGTAGAGGTAGTGAGAGTAGAGGTAGAGAGAATAGAGGTAGTGAGAGTAGAGGTAGTGAGAGTAGAGGTAGTGAGAGTAGAGGTAGTGAGAATAGAGGTAGTGAAAGTAGAGGTAGTGAGACTAGAGGTAGTGAGACTAGAGGTAGTGAGAGCAGAGGTAGTGAGATTAGAGGTATCCTGTGGCTGTTTACTAACAATATTATAGGTTAAAACTGCTATATCTTACTCTCCATGTTTGTTTAATGATACTGATATTTGTGTATTGTCTTTTGGAGTTTTCTGTTTATTTGAATTGCTCTATTCTTTAATCACTCTATTCTCCGTTGAATGGATAGTTGGTTATGGATTTACATATTAAATTTTAACATTTCATTTCTCAGTAAAATGTCCAGCATATAAATATAAAAAGCCATGCATGCATATTCATTGCCTATATTGCTTTGGCCCTCCATGCGCATATCTATGTGTATGAAATGAGTGTTACGCTATGCATAGTAGGAAACAGCCGGTTTAAACTCAAAGTATTTGCATTACAGTCAGGGTTGGGCAGAATCGTCTCCTCAAGTTTTCAAATTTGCCAATCAGAAATTTGTAGCATATACAGAAAATGCTACGCCTATTACTAAAAGGCTCAACGCAAATAATTAAAATGGTGGAGAAGGCCTTTCTTATTTCAAAAAAAAAGAAAATGGCTGCCTATCGCAGTCTTCGATAAAATCACTAAACAAACTCAGTGTAGATTAAACTATTGAATGGACATGAATCAATGTTTTGATTCTATAGAAACCAATTACACTGAGAATGTATCTTTACAGGAAATCATAGTAGTTTTTTGTAAATGAAAAGCAACCTATACAGCCATATAGAGACAGAATGCATTGAGTAGACTTAGCTAATGATCTTTTTCAAATGTATCGAAATACAGTAGAGGCTCTTATAATGTAAATAATCCATTTGGGCACGTTTACGTTGCAGGGGGTCTTTATACAAACAGTAAAATATATGAAAAGCTAATGTAATTGCCTAATCTATTCCAAGATCTTTCCAAACTCACACTTTGGCCGTTAAAAAAGGTAAAAAATTAGACTCAACTTTTTAGTTTATTGGCATTATAACTGTAGTATTATTGACTTGTATCAACAATTATCATAACTGTAGTATTATTGACTTGTATCAACAATTATCATAACTGTAGTATTATTGACTTGTATCAACAATTATCATAACTGTAGTATTATTGACTTGTATCAACAATTATCATAACTGTAGTATTATTGACTTGTATCAACAACTATTATAACTGTAGTATTATTGACTTGTATCAACAATTATTATAACTGTAGTATTATTGACTTGTATCAACAATTATCATAACTGTAGTATTATTGACTTGTATCAACAATTATCATAACTGTAGTATTATTGACTTGTATCAACAATTATCATAACTGTAGTATTATTGACTTGTATCAACAATTATCATAACTGTAGTATTATTGGCTTGTATCAACAATTATCATAACTGTAGTATTATTGACTTGTATTAACAATTATCATAACTGTAGTATTATTGACTTGTATCAACAATTATCATAACTGTAGTATTATTGACTTGTATCAACAATTATCATAACTGTAGTATTATTGACTTGTATCAACAATTATCATAACTGTAGTATTATTGACTTGTATCAACAATTATCATAACTGTAGTATTATTGACTTGTATCAACAATTATCATAACTGTAGTATTATTGACTTGTATCAACAATTATCATAACTGTAGTATTATTGACTTGTATCAACAACTATTATAACTGTAGTATTATTGACTTGTATCAACAATTATTATAACTGTAGTATTATTGACTTGTATCAACAATTATCATAACTGTAGTATTATTGACTTGTATCAACAATTATCATAACTGTAGTATTATTGACTTGTATCAACAATTATCATAACTGTAGTATTATTGGCTTGTATCAACAATTATCATAACTGTAGTATTATTGACTTGTATTAACAATTATCATAACTGTAGTATTATTGACTTGTATCAACAATTATCATAACTGTAGTATTATTGACTTGTATCAACAATTATCATAACTGTAGTATTATTGACTTGTATCAACAATTATCATAACTGTAGTATTATTGACTTGTATCAACAATTATCATAACTGTAGTATTATTGACTTGTATCAACAATTATCATAACTGTAGTATTATTGACTTGTATCAACAATTATCATAACTGTAGTATTATTGACTTGTATCAACAACTATTATAACTGTAGTATTATTGACTTGTATCAACAATTATTATAACTGTAGTATTATTGACTTGTATCAACAATTATCATAACTGTAGTATTATTGACTTGTATCAACAATTATCATAACTGTAGTATTATTGACTTGTATCAACAATTATCATAACTGTAGTATTATTGGCTTGTATCAACAATTATCATAACTGTAGTATTATTGACTTGTATTAACAATTATCATAACTGTAGTATTATTGACTTGTATCAACAATTATCATAACTGTAGTATTATTGACTTGTATCAACAATTATCATAACTGTAGTATTATTGGCTTGTATCAACAATTATCATAACTGTAGTATTATTGGCTTGTATCAACAATTATCGTAACTGTAGTATTATTGGCTTGTATCAACAATTATCATAACTGTAGTATTATTGACTTGTATTAACAATTATCATAACTGTAGTATTATTGACTTATATCAACAATTATCATAACTGTAGTATTATTGACTTGTATCAACAATTATCATAACTGTAGTATTATTGGCTTGTATCAACAATTATCATAACTGTAGTATTATTGGCTTGTATCAACAATTATCGTAACTGTAGTATTATTGGCTTGTATCAACAATTATCATAACTGTAGTATTATTGACTTGTATTAACAATTATCATAACTGTAGTATTATTGACTTATATCAACAATTATCATAACTGTAGTATTATTGACTTGTATCAACAATTATCATAACTGTAGTATTATTGACTTGTATCAACAATTATCATAACTGTAGTATTATTGGCTTGTATCAACAATTATCATAACTGTAGTATTATTGACTTGTATTAACAATTATCATAACTGTAGTATTATTGACTTGTATCAACAATTATCATAACTGTAGTATTATTGACTTGTATCAACAATTATCATAACTGTAGTATTATTGGCTTGTATCAACAATTATCATAACTGTAGTATTATTGACTTGTATCAACAATTATCATAACTGTAGTATTATTGACTTGTATCAACAATTATTATAACTGTAGTATTATTGGCTTGTATCAACAATTATCATAACTGTAGTATTATTGACTTGTATTAACAATTATCATAACTGCAGTATTATTGACTTATATCAACAATTATCATAACTGTAGTATTATTGACTTGTATCAACAATTATCATAACTGTAGTATTATTGACTTGTATCAACAATTATCATAACTGTAGTATTATTGGCTTGTATCAACAATTATCATAACTGTAGTATTATTGACTTGTATCAACAACTGTTCAGTAACTGTAGTATTATTGACTTGTATCAACAACTGTACAGTAACTGTAGTATTATTGACTTGTATCAACAATTATTACAACTGTAGTATTATTGGCTTGTATCAACAATTATCATAACTGTAGTATTATTGACTTGTATTAACAATTATCATAACTGTAGTATTATTGACTTATATCAACAATTATCATAACTGTAGTATTATTGACTTGTATCAACAATTATCATAACTGTAGTATTATTGACTTGTATCAACAATTATCATAACTGTAGTATTATTGGCTTGTATCAACAATTATCATAACTGTAGTATTATTGACTTGTATCAACAACTGTTCAGTAACTGTAGTATTATTGACTTGTATCAACAACTGTACAGTAACTGTAGTATTATTGACTTGTATCAACAACTGTTCAGTAACTGTAGTATTATTGACTTGTATCAACAACTGTACAGTAACTGTAGTATTATTGACTTGTATCAACAACTGTTCAGTAACTGTAGTATTATTGACTTGTATCAACAACTGTACAGTAACTGTAGTATTATTGACTTGTATCAACAACTGTTCAGTAACTGTAGTATTACTGACTTGTATCAACAACTGTACAGTAACTGTAGTATTACTGACTTGTATCAACAACTGTACAGTAACTGTAGTATTATTGACTTGTATCAACAACTGTTCAGTAACTGTAGTATTATTGACTTGTATCAACAACTGTACAGTAACTGTAGTATTATTGACTTGTATCAACAACTGTACAGTAACTGTAGTATTACTGACTTGTATCAACAACTGTACAGTAACTGTAGTATTATTGACTTGTATCAACAACTGTTCAGTAACTGTAGTATTATTGACTTGTATCAACAACTGTTCAGTAACTGTAGTATTATTGACTTGTATCAACAACTGTTCAGTAACTGTAGTATTATTGACTTGTATCAACAACTGTACAGTAACTGTAGTATTACTGACTTGTATCAACAACTGTACAGTAACTGTAGTATTATTGACTTGTATCAACAACTGTTCAGTAACTGTAGTATTATTGACTTGTATCAACAACTGTACAGTAACTGTAGTATTATTGACTTGTATCAACAACTGTTCAGTAACTGTAGTATTATTGACTTGTATCAACAACTGTACAGTAACTGTAGTATTATTGACTTGTATTAACAATTATCATAACTGTAGTATTATTGACTTGTATCAACAATTATTATAACTGTAGTATTACTGACTTGTATCAACAATTATCATAACTGTAGTATTATTGACTTGTATCAACAATTATCATAACTGTAGTATTATTGACTTGTATCAACAATTATCATAGCTGTAGTATTACTGACTTGTATCAACAATTATTATAACTGTAGTATTATTGACTTGTATCAACAATTATCATAACTGTAGTATTATTGACTTGTATCAACAATTATCATAACTGTAGTATTATTGACTTGTATCAACAATTATCATAACTGTAGTATTATTGACTTGTATCAACAATTATCATAGCTGTAGTATTACTGACTTGTATCAACAATTATTATAACTGTAGTATTATTGACTTGTATCAACAATTATCATAACTGTAGTATTATTGACTTGTATCAACAATTATCATAGCTGTAGTATTACTGACTTGTATCAACAATTATTATAACTGTAGTATTATTGACTTGTATCAACAATTATCATAGCTGTAGTATTACTGACTTGTATCAACAATTATTATAACTGTAGTATTATTGACTTGTATCAACAACTGTTCAGTAACTGTAGTATTATTGACTTGTATCAACAACTGTACAGTAACTGTAGTATTATTGACTTGTATCAACAACTGTTCAGTAACTGTAGTATTATTGACTTGTATCAACAACTGTACAGTAACTGTAGTATTATTGACTTGTATTAACAATTATCATAACTGTAGTATTATTGACTTGTATCAACAATTATTATAACTGTAGTATTACTGACTTGTATCAACAATTATCATAACTGTAGTATTATTGACTTGTATCAACAATTATCATAACTGTAGTATTATTGACTTGTATCAACAATTATCATAGCTGTAGTATTACTGACTTGTATCAACAATTATTATAACTGTAGTATTATTGACTTGTATCAACAATTATCATAACTGTAGTATTATTGACTTGTATCAACAATTATCATAACTGTAGTATTATTGACTTGTATCAACAATTATCATAACTGTAGTATTATTGACTTGTATCAACAATTATCATAGCTGTAGTATTACTGACTTGTATCAACAATTATTATAACTGTAGTATTATTGACTTGTATCAACAATTATCATAACTGTAGTATTATTGACTTGTATCAACAATTATCATAGCTGTAGTATTACTGACTTGTATCAACAATTATTATAACTGTAGTATTATTGACTTGTATCAACAATTATCATAGCTGTAGTATTACTGACTTGTATCAACAATTATTATAACTGTAGTATTATTGGCTTGTATCAACAATTATCATAACTGTAGTATTATTGACTTGTATCACCAACTGTACAGTAACTGTAGTATTATTGACTTGTATCAACAATTATCATAACTGTAGTATTACTGACTTGTATCAACAACTTTTATCCTTTTTCTTATCACTTTCACTCAGTTTAAGTCCATGATTGAGGTAACTTTACAATAAAAAAAAGGGAGTGCACGCCTCCAACATCAATATACAACGATTTGTTCAACTTTTTTTAAAAAGAAAAAAACAAGGTCTATTCTGCAAAGCAAAAATTATAAAAGATACTTTATACGTTTTCAATAAAGCAAAACAAAAATGTATTTTTGATATACCGGTAATAAGATCGGTGCCTATCTGTCCTTCCATCTATTCATCTCCATGATTCAAGGTTAGGATAAAACTTAGCTTTTGACGAGACTCCAACTTGTGACATTCAGTTTAGTAGACAACCTATCATCTGCACCAATTGATCACCTTTAGGTATTCATGATTAATTGTGTAGCTACTTCTTATCTGTGCTTTATCTTGACACCTGACAATCTCTCACAGCACACACTCTGAACTACCAGGGCAGTAGTATATATAATAAAGATACCTGCATATGTCATTTCTTTTTACAAATGCGACAAGAGAGGAAGTAATACTTTCAGAGCTAACTATGGGAATATCGTTATTAAGAGCACTAGCATCGACTTGCTAATTTGAGAACTAGCATCGACTTGACACTTTGCATCATATGGAATTCTTCATATAGTACAAAGCACAATCCTTACATAAATTCTTTACGTTATGTGAAATTTATGCTATAGGTTTGTGTTATAGAAGCTTCTATTGTAGGTAATTCACAGACCTGTGAAGTTTACTACTGATTATCGCTAAAATTAAATGTATGTTTGCTCATTGTAAAGACTACTACAGTCAACCATTTGCTAGTACTGGACACGCTTACAAGCACAATAAAAGGAAAAAATGGTCACACGTATATCATAGTTTTTACAATAGAAACACTTTTTAAGAAACAATATAAACTAGAAATTCCCCTGTCATACAGCCCACGACCAAAGTGATGATAGAAAAAGAAAGGGAACTGTAAAACGGGCCATTTTGAAAAAAACTCTGGCCGTTTTTGAACGATAGTTTCAATGGCAGAGAGGTACAATTAGTATTTGAGTAATTTTTTTATTTTGTAAATAAAGAACCTATTATTTCTTACAGTTACTGCCTATTGAAAACTTCAGATAATAATCCAATTCAGAAATACACAAAAAATAAAGGGGTGGCCAAAGTTACCCCACAATCGGGGTAACTTTGGCCATCAATGAGTTTTCAGTATTAAGCCAAAGTTGACAGTTCATAGGGCAACTTTGGCCACTCAAAATGTCAGAAAGTAAGAAGCTAATAGTAACAACCTATTTTACAATGATAATTACAGGTAATCATTATAATAATAAGTTATAATTGTTATAATAATAGTTATGCAATGAAAAAAAGATTGACAATATAAAATTAATCAATTGAATTAATTACATTTTTATTTTAATAAAAAGAATTAAAGCGGCCAAAGTAACCCCAATCTACGGTACTGCCGGTTGAAAAATGCAATATTAGCAGTCAAATGGCACTGCAGCGCAATAGGAGAACTGCAATGGTAGCTGTAATGTACTGGGTGTTATTAAGTACAACAAACAGCAATAATGAAAGGAAAAGATTATATGTTTATATCTCTCCCCTGCAATAGGAGAAATGCAATATTAGAAGTAAAATGGCAAGCTGCTGTGTAATATACACAGGCTGGGGGGGCTGTATATCATCGGTCATAGCAACCAACATCAAGAAGTTGTAATATTTATCTAGAGTTCTGTATTTATATCTAAAAAATTATGCTGAATTTGAAAATCTAAACAGATTTTAGCTGGTTGTCATAGAAATACATGTATATCTATAAGAAAATGTAGGCCTATTACTTAATTTTGCAGATATTAAAAACGACTTGGCAGTACCGCGATATTGGGCACAGCCGCAGTATCATCAACAAAATCTTTAGAAAAATAATAACAGTAACATATTGCACACCATCGGTCACTATATACTTCGATCTTGTAAATTCTAATGAATATTCTTATAATTAAATCTTATAATAATCCTATAAAACCGAATAACTATTCTTATAATTAAATATTGTAGGGTTGGCTTGATATATATCGCTTGATATATCTCATCGATATTATCGCCGATAGATATGATATTTTTGGGTCAAAAAAATCGATATTTATGATATTTTTGAAAAATATCCATTTTATCATTCCGTTTTCACCTTACAACTATTGCTAACAGTCTAAAAATGCTAAATAACACCTAAAATCATCAAATACTTGCATAGGGGCCTACTAGGCTTACCCAACACAGATAAACAAAGACAGCCAGACCAAGGAGGTGACATTGGCTAGACCAATTAATGAGTGTTTGAGTTGAGAAGAGTTTTTCAAATCTAAATTGTATTCCTTCATCCCAGTACTATCTCCCTAACCTGATTATCTCATCTCATGTTAAACTGTTATATTTTATTGCCTTAGTGGAAGACCAGCCCGCTGAAAACCCTTTGAACTTCCTAATCCATAATTTTGAATTGAACAATCTGACACTCAGAAACAGAATTGTAAGCACATTACACTGACTCACTGAGATGACAGAGTAACTCATCTCATCATTTTCTGCAAAAATCTTCTAATGAATAGCTTCAAAGAATTCTGGTTCAGTATAAACCTATAAATAGGATGATATAGCTCTGACTGCTGTTGAGTGTGTGTTTTCATCATGTGGACTGGTTCACAGCAAGTTGAGAAATTGTCTCGGTGTGGTGAAGGCTGGCAAGCTGGTGTTTGTTTACAAATACCTAAACTAGACAAGAGTAGGACATTAGAACATGCTTGGACTATCATATCGTGTATTTACTATAATTTGCACTATTTTGTTTGCACTTTGCATTCATGTCATGATTTCCAATCCAATGTTTGGCGAACATTTTCATATTTATGAAAATTATTATACTAGGCCTACAATAAATCAAGTGTTTGGTATTAAATATTGCTGACTGGTCCCATACAACCTATAAAATACGTCAATCATAATGTAAACACCATACAAGTTCAACCTAGCTTCAAATTTTTTTCAAAAATGTCATTTGTTTCAAAAATATCATAAATATCAATAAATATCAAAAATATCAATAAATATCATGATATATATATCAGTGATATGATATTTTTTAAAATATTGATATTTTTGCCAACGCTGAAATATTGCAACAATCTTATAAGAATTGTTAGAAAAATATCATCATCATTTCCTTTACTTTCACTGCTTTGGACATCAATTGGAATACCAAAGAATTCATTATAAGTGTCCAAAATGTCAAAGTCCGGTAGAATCGGCAAAAAAGAAACGATTACTTTGCAGTACTTCTACCTTTATTACAAAAACCTTAGGCAATTGGACAATGCCATAGACTGGTGAAATGTGCACGATTTTTTCGTGAAATGCGCACAGCTTAATGGTTCTAATCTCTGTCGCAGAGCTTTATCGGTGTTTCGTTGGCCGGTCTTAATTTTGATTAAAAAGGTTTGTCAGGTTTTAATGGCGATTTTAGGCCAAATTAATCTGTCTAGTTACATGTATGTATTATCCGATCAGATGGGTAAGTTTTAGGATATTGTCGAGAATTTTCAATGACTTGGTAACATATTTAAATAGGTTTATATGTGTTTTGTATCGTTATTATACTTAAACGACTCCATACAAAAATGAATAAATTTGTTGATGGGATTATTGTACAAGGGTTTGGTTACGGCCGTTGACGGATAATTTTTCGGGAGTTGTGTGCGCATATGCATTTATCATAAAGCTCTCAGACAATCGCTTCGCTCGTGTTTGGTCGTGGGATAACTTAATTATGTATCAGCTCTATCTATTGGGAAGTTTAGCGCACCAATCAGCATTTCTTTGCAGCGCTAGCAGGCCTACCTTCCTATTTCCATCTTACTCTGGCGCGTAAATGTTGCACGCTCCCTTCTACTAATCAGTTGTAACGCAGAGACAGACGCACCAGTGATCTGGAGAGCATCGATGAGTGACAAAGTATCACACAACAATGTCACTGAATCTCTAGAAAAGTGAATATCTACAGTCTTTGACTATGGCCAATCAACACCCATCGAGGGGGGAAACTCATAAAATATGCTTTTAAAAAGCTCTAGAATATTCTAAACCATCCTACTTATCTGTTATATTTGATCAAGTGTATACTAGTCACTATGTCTTTGTTATACAAAACTTGAGGTGAACGTATCAATGCTTCTGTAACATACAGGAGTATCTCTATACTCAAATTATTAGGCCCAATCGCAATGAGTTATCAATAATTGAACAAGTTATCAATAAGTATTAATAAATCATCAATAAGTATTAATAAGTCATCAATAAGTATTAATACATCATCAATAAGTATTAATAAATCATCAATAAGTATTAATAAGTCATCAATAAGTATTAATAAGTTATCAATAAGTATTAATAAGTCATCAATAAGTATTAATAAGTCATCAATAAGTATTAATAAGTCATCAATAAGTATTAATAAGTCATCAATAAGTATTAATAAGTCATCAATAAGTATTAATAAGTCATCAATAAGTATTAATAAGTCATCAATAAGTATTAATAAGTCATCAATAAGTATTAATAAGTTATCAATAAGTATTAATAAGTCATCAATAAGTATTAATAAGTTATCAATAAGTATTAATAAGTTATCAATAAGTTATTGAAATAAGTTATGAAGTAAAACTTCATAACTTACTTCAATGTCCTCCAACACCAAGTTACGGACCCCAATAAAGTCTTGGCAACTTAATTAGCCAACTGTTACTAATGTGGAGCCAACTGTTACTAATGTGGAGCCAACTGTTACTAATGTGGAGCCAACTGTTACTAATGTGGAGCATTATGGGTAGTCGTTGCTAAGAAGATAAAACAGTAAACAGAATGTTAACAATCAGTAGTGCTATCCTTCAACTCTTTTCTCTCTAAATGTGACTTTGAGCCTTGAGCTTGTTTTCTTTTTAAAAGCATTAACCTTTGAACTAGAAAGTAAATGAGAACTACCCTATTTACGAACATTCGTGTTACGAACAACAGCGGATACAAACGGTGTTGTATGTATGTATCCATTTAATGTACAGTCCATTTAATGCACCCTCAAGATACGATTATAATCAGTTCTACTTCTGGCATCGTATGGTGAAAATATTGTATGGAGGGGTATAGAAACCATAGTAATTATGTAATGCAAGTACATTAATAAGTTTTTATTGTACGCAATTATGTTATACAAGTAGTGTGCATATTAAGAATTAGTAACAAAATAGTATGTTTACCTTAGTAACTATAGTTACCTACAGTAACTTTAGTGTATTTAGTGTATTTATTGGTTATGATCTGCATAAAAATGTAACGTTGCAATGTGCTATGTACAATAGAAAGTTCCTACCTTCAAGATAGACGTACATATAACATAAACTTTGAATTTACTTTAAATAAGTTTAGCTTACTAAACACACACGTAAAGCTGAGTTTTAGTATGTTTTTATAACTATTTTACTGAATGTCAATTTTTTATCACTAAAATTTTATCACCCATTAGTATCTGGCTTCGTTTTCCATATAATTTTAGCCGATCTCAATAAAACTTTTTTCAACCTAATCTGGCAAGAAAGCCCCAACGATGCTGTTTTCATAGTGAAGTGGACTTTTGTTAGCAGGTTAAGGGAATTTGTCTGACCAGTGACCTTCTGTTTGAAGAGATCACAACTCCAACTCCGTTAATGGTTTTAAAAGGTAAATATTACTGTTTCACGCAAAACAATTCCTCAACTGGGAGAAATTGGTCATCATGTCTCTTTCAGGCATTGTGAAAATTTTTTCAGCAAACAGCACTTTGGCGTCTCTATTATTTTGACGTACGCAAAAGGCACACCGACTGCCAAATTTGAACTCGGGCGAAAATTTTGTTGAATTCGTATGGTAAAATAAGATTCGTATTGTGAGATGAAAAATCACCATGTTCCACTTCGTAAGGTGAAAAGATCGTATATCAGGGTAATCGTATCCTGAGGGTGCACTGTATTTGCATTCATTATTCAATATGGTTGGTGGAAGCAGAAGGCTTCTAGTGATAGTGGAAGTGTGAAAAGAGGCAAGCCTTTCATTTGAAACGAAAGTGGCAATAATAAAGAAGGTTAATACTGGTGCAAATATGGTGAGGTTTGCATGGGCATGTAACATGAACCGTTTGTTGTTGGTACGATTTACAAACAGAAAGACCATATCATAGAGTATGTAAAAGGTGCAGTGCTGTTGCAATTCCTGATCATTAGCAAGAAAAGAGGGAAAGTCTTAGAAGAAATAGAGAAACTTCTCAGAAAAAGTGTTCTTTAAATGCAGTACAAACCAATATAGGTTACTTATACAAGCCTTAAACATACTTATATCAAACATACATTCTGTACAAAATAACGTACTGAGACAACTTACGAAACAATTCGCTTAACGAACGGCCATTCGGAATATATCTCATTCGTAAGTTGGGGAGAGTTTGTACATCATTTTCATCAGTAATATATATATATATATAGTACTTTATTGGCAATAATTTCATTTTACAAATAAAAATGTTTTTCAAATTAGGCCATACAATAGTAAAACAAAAACTAAAAAAGGAAAAAAGCAATAGTTAGCTACAGTTTAGTAACAGTTTTCTAACAGGGTGCAATGTGCATAATCACGTTGAAATATGTTACTGTTTCATAATGGTTAATAAGGTTGGAACCAATCATTCCAATGAATTCCTTGAAAGACATCGATCTATGTATGGATTCACTCTCTCACCTCCACCACTCTCAAGCCTAGGTTACCAAGGCTATTTATATGCTATAAATACAGTCGTTATACCAGCACTCACTTGCGCCGGGGTGAATAGTCAGGGGAGGAAGGTATGATGAACATCTCCGAATTGCCAGTCGTATCTGCAACAGGCCACTGTTCCACTTTTTCAGGTGTTCGAGGAATAAAACAATCAGAATCGAGGCTGTCACTGTCAGCAGCTGGAGAGGCAGCGCTCAAGGCACTGCGGGCAGTCACTCGGTCAGCATCACCATTGGCTGGCAAACTTCTGAACGGGTTTCTCCCTCGCACTGTTTAATGCCGGTAAAGAGTTATTCATAGATAAATACTGCAGAGTTGTCCAACTATTGCAGTGTTAGAGACATTAGTAATGCTAAAACTGCAAATACAAGACAGTACAGCAAATACAAAAGCATTGGAATCATTATTTCCGCTGTTTCCAAGGCTGAGAGATGAAATGGGGAAATGTAAGGTTTCAACATTTCACTCCAGGTGAAATGTTGAAACCTTACATAATCAGTTCAGGCTAATGACATCCCTGATGACATCACTAGTGACATGACTATGACCTTTACTGCAATGGTTATCTTTGGCAAAAAACTGTACAGAAAAGGGCAAACTTAGTGTCTAAAGTGGAAATAATGCGTTGAACAATCAGAAAAGATGTAATCGAAACATTAAAATAATGACAAATTTTTTTTAACTTGAAACTGACGAACTGAAAAGCAACTTTGAGCTGAATTAACATTTAATTTTTGTTGGAATTAAGTGTGAAACCTTGAGCTAGCAGAAAAATGAATACATTGTTTGATGCAGGGGAAGTTCAGTGTGTAATTAGTCCAATTATGTCATGTTGATTGCTTTGGTATGCATAATTGAACTGGTTGGGAGTTGTCCGATCCTTTAATGCCCTTGAAATACATGCAGTGGGTTTTTATCAGGTGTCCTACTGTAAGAGCAGACAACTCCGCAATCATAGTTGTCACTTTAAAAGCGAGTGATGCATTTACTAATTCTTTACAAAAAACCAAACAATTACACAAGGAACAAAAGCTTGTGCGCAATAAAAATTGACAACCTAATTGGCAAATATTTACGTCATATTCTGAGGGACAAAGGCTAAGAAGGTTATAGCTCGGCTTTGATGATTAATTCTAGATATCTGTGGTAAGAATGTGAACATGTTATAACTGAGACAATGAAACCAGTCAAAGAACCATGACTATCTTGTAACAAGCACTTGCGTCGTCCCTGCCACGTTTTCTAGTCGAATGCTAACAGAGGAATGCTGCCGTAATGTCTACTTGAATTAATCAAAACTAATATCATAATAATCAATGATTTTAACTGATTGTAAGTAATGTGCTGAGCTAAGAGTTGTCCTCTTTATATGCCTATCTGTTTAAAAGTGAGACAGTATTCTAAATGCATAAGTGAAATAAGGATGAGGGACTAAAATTTAGTCATTACAATGAATAAAACGTGAATGTTATAAATATCTTCGAGTAGAAATAAACCCGAAGATCAAAGAATAATTGAGCTTAGCCCAAACGAATAAAGCACAGAGTTTAGAGCAAATCATTTGAAAAGATTTTAACTTATTTATTTAAAAATTGATCATTTAAAATAGACAAAATAATTAAAAATGATAAATGCTTTTTAAAGAATACATGATAATGCAAGCATCTATTGCCAATTTTTTCAGCTTTGCATCAAGAAAACAGTGAACTTCTACTTTGTGACCGTGAGAGTATGTACCAGCACTGCACAAATGAGTCAATTCTAAGAAAGCACTTGAAGTGTGGCACTTATAAGCAGGAGACCGAAACTGTTACTAACCTCGTTGCTTGCTTACTGACGATTCGATTGGACTACTCAACACTGCTGAGTCACTGACTGCATCTGGCCTCTTGCGGCGCTTGATAACTCGGAGTTTGCCAGTTATGCGTTTGAAGTCTGGTGAAGTCAATTGTGGAGGCTCATCTTTCGACTGCAATGTTGGCAATACGTATATGGGCACTTTCATGAAATAGACAAATGTGTTAATAGCGTAAAAATAAAGTTCCAATAGGAAACATACCATAGCTGAAGGCTGCACCACTCAATCCTTTAGCCAATCACCATCAGCTCTGTAAGACAAGCATAAAGCTGGCAGCCAGAGAAAGGAGGAAAGCTATGGAACAAGGAGAGGATATAGTCTAAGAAACTGCTGCGTAGGACAAATTGACACAAGCCGCCCGAACAGTGCTCCTAGATAAAAGAACTTAAGGCTAACTTGGAAAACTCAGCTAGTTTAGAATGCATGGATCTCGCTAGAGATCGCAAGTGTCGTAATTATTTTATCAACTAGAAAAGAAACAACATAATAGACATGAAATAATCTCTCATCTCAGGTGATCTTAATTGTGAGAGAATTAGAAACTTGCATTCAGTCAAGACTGACAAAGAGTTTGGCAACAAGAGGGGCATTGGAAGAATAGATAATAATCCGATGATAATCCGGTTTTCAACTTCGTTCCAAGAAGCTGCTCAGAAACAATTAGTTTGAATCTGGAAACAACTTTTCTTACTAAAATAATTATAACTCGCTCCAAAAGTAAAAAACAATTTTTTCAGCATTTTTGCATTATTTTACATGAACGACTGTATGTTAAGGAAGCAGGTAATATATACCAAGTGCAATAAATTGTTGATAAACACTCTATTACCAGGGAAATGTCTTGTCGGATTTGTATCCTAGTCGCATTTTCTCAGTTTTGTGCAAAATAAAATAGTGTAAAACTAGCTTGTTTACCTTATTCTAACACAAGATAAAAATAACATTAGTACATTATGCAAAACACAAAATATAGTCAGTATTTTGTAAACCACAACGAATATGTCTGCATGGAACAATTGAACACTGAAGATAACAAGAGAGCTTCAGTTTGCCACTGAGCTGAGTTATAAGGTTGCCTCGCCTCCCGGGATTGTTCGATATGCACTTTGTTCAGCATCTGAAGCAAGTTTAAAGTTTTGTGTTGGAAATTCAAGTCTTTTGAAGCTTTTTAGACATTCGAAAACCTTTCGGTTGGCATGTATTTTAATGTTCAGTTCATTATCAACGTGAAGACAGCAAGTATGGATTTAATTCTTGAGCCAGTTACACGTGATATCTTGCTGACGGTTTCGAAATCATGTTTCTCATGACATTGTAAAATGATTTGACGTGACAATGCCATCTACTCATCTAGTCTAAGTTTTACCTCGTAAATATAATTGCACTAAAGCCTTCGTCACTACAGCGCTCATTGGAAGACATGCTATTTGCAGCAGGAGTGAAATCGATGTTTGTTCACATTTCTTAGAGGCCGATGAAGGCCTCAATCGCCTCTGCCTCTCTAAAGAAAAGCAATCAGGTTCCTTAAAAAACAAATTCAACTGAAAACTTTTTTTATTTTTCTCAATCTAAGCCTCAGACGCAACTTTATTAAAAGCATGTAGAGACGAAAATAAAAAAATCTTTTAGCAAAAGATGATGCATTCTGTAATGTTTGCATAGAATCTGTGTTGGCTTTTGAGAGTTATTAGTAACACGGTCTAACACATGTATAATAATATTTGAACTCTAGTCATAAAAAGCCTTTAATATGGGCCAATAACTGAGGAGTTGTAAGAATAGTAACGGGTAAAGACTAAACTTAATCGAAGCTACTGGCCACCCATCGACTGCTCTACTAAAGGGTTCTACTTGGGGATTTACACTAAACTGGCACAGACTAATCTCATTTAAAGAACCGGTAGTATAACAAATATTGTCCTTGGATCCTTCAGATGATTTGTGACCACTGCAATATAAACGGCTTACCAATAGTGTGTTAGACTGGTGCTCGAGTATGCTTCCAATGTCTGAGACTCAATGGTTAAAACAGCTGAGAAAAACCTTGAGATGGCACAAAAATATGCCGTACATCTGATATGCAGATTAGTACAACTAGTCTACTAAAAAGTCTAAGACTGATGGTCTGCCATACAATGACACCAAGAAACATGCTTCAAGCTGCACAAAACGTACCACCATGAATCAATCACTGAAATCTACCAGAGACCAGCTACTTCAACACCGAATAGCGGACAACCACACCGATATATGAACTCCACTCAAGCACTCCATGTTACCAACACTTGTTTTTTTTTGGCACAGCTGTCGTATGAGACATAGATGTAAATCATCACGTAATGAATACACATGTCGATGGCCATACTGAAAATGAAGCTACTGAGGCACCGAAGCAGTAGATTGAAGCAGAGCACAAACCAGGCGCCTTTATCAAACAGCAGTAAGCACTCATAAACCATTACATAACAGAAACAACAAAAGAGTGGAATATACTTCGAAAATAGAACCAATACTTAGCACCACCTAAACCTCTAAATTAGCAAACAATACTACCTCTATCTGCCTTAAATTTCATGGTCCGAAATGAATATCGGGCTTACTAGAGAACAAGCCTTACAGATCCTTACAAAAGTCGGCGTCAGAACTACACCATCAGGCATATATGTCGGGTATTCTGTTGTTTTTATACCTATTCTTCCCTATCAACAGTGAAATAGTGTTTATTTGTATGAAATCGGATGTTTTAAAGACAACTTGCGGTCATCGATTTTAACATTAGCATATTTTGGAGTAAATGTTGAAAAACATTTGCATGCTACATAAAAATAAACTAACGGCTCATATAACAAGTCATGAATAAAATTACATAAGCTGGTGGCCCTCCTCCAAGATCTTGCCTACAAATTACGAAGCTCAAGTCAAAGTAGCCTAAGCTGTGTAATTTGTTCATATTGTTCAAACGGCTCATATAACAAGTCATTAATAAAATTACACAGGCTGGCGGCCTTCCTCCGGGAGCTTGCCTACAAATTACGAGGCTTAGGTCAAAGTGAAACTCAGTAAGTTCCCGCCACAGAATAGCCAATCAAATTTAGGAACTATAATTTGCGGTGGTCGATCGACTCGCGATTCTTCAGCATGGTTTTTGTTGTGATCGTAGGCTGAAATGAAGCTTTACATGTACATTTATTACCCGATATTATATGAAGAGCATGTGTGTAGGCTGAAAACGTCTTAGGACTATAAAAATAACATCTTTGCTATTTGTAAGAATTGCTAAATCAAGTGACTGGATCGTTCATTGCAGGCTACATTTTCAATTACCAAATCTTTGGGATATAGTTATGTCTTTACGTTGGTGTGAAAGATTAGTATTATTATAAGCTATCAGTTATATTAAAGTCAATCAAATAAAAAACTTGGTAATAGTGTAATTCTTAAAGTTTCTCGGTTGTCGAGTTTAAATTGCTGGAGTCGTTGTTCAGGAATAGTGATGTGATTTTTGTTTATACCTTTTTTCCTTTTGACATTTTGAGCAGGCCTGCCAACCTAAGAGTGTGGCAATGCGTGAGATTTGGTTTTGGGGTAATTGATGTATCAATGATAGTATATATAAAATTGTGGAAATTGGGGCAAAAATCTCACGCATTTCTATTTTTTTCTTTGGGGTGATTGCGTGAGTCTCACGCCCAATGCGTGAGAGTTGGCAGGTATGATTTTGAGCTACCTCATAAACTAGGATTATATGGCAATGCTATTTTTACCAAATAATATCAGTCACCAAATAATATTGGTTTTGTTTGATGTTATATTAACTTGCCAACCTGCGTTTTTAATATAGAGCCAAAACATATGAAGGTGAACTGCATACATATGTACTGATTTTAAAACACTTCAGATTTTGGGCTTTGTGAAATTACTTCAAATGTTGAAACAAATACTTTCTCAAAGTTTTTATCATGTGTCAAAATATTTTTATGGTTAGATAATCATGCATCAAGGTTTGAAATAATTTTAAATAAGCGATTGCCTCTTAGACTGTCACTTGGTGGTTATTAATTTTAACATTACCCTATATCCCGGCATATAAGCCGATTCTAAAGTCCAAAAAAATTTACCAAACAAAGGGGTCCGGCTTAAACACGCAGAACTCTAATTGAAATGACACTATGCTAACTTAATTTCAACAACTATAACTTGAACCATGCTAAGCATGTGGCTAGCAGCCTTGTGCTTAGAGTTTGTTTTATACAGTAGCGATGGCACTTGAAGAAAAGCCGCATGTATAGATTTATTGGAAAAAATGCAACGGAACCGGCACATTTAGCCTGATTCTGTCCATATTTTGTTCTCACAGTGAAAACATGCTAACATTGTTTGCTAATAGTACGCTATGACGGTGATAAAAGTTTGTGATTGGTTGGTCATACACATGATCGCTTGCATTTCAATCGTATCGCTGGCAATTGTATTAATAGTAAGTCTGGTAGTTGAAAAGATTTTACCGAAGAAATGTCTGATTCTACTGATAAATGGTAATGAATGTCTCACACTGCTTCTTTTAAACTAAAAGCCATAACATGACATAACAATGATGCATAACATAACAATAATGGTTACTACTATCAGTAGCTCTTTCGCTACCAAACACACTGTGTTAATGAGACAATTAAATATTCAGTAAAACCAAATATTTGACATCGGCACACGTAAGTTGTCACAACATTTTATCCAATTAATTAGCTTAAAAGTTGATGATTAGATGATGCCATAAAAAGGCCACAAATGTGCTGCCGAATAAGTTCTGACAATTTTTTGTTTTCTTTATACACCATGGATAACAAGCTGAGCATGTTCCCAGTCAGACGAGTTACCTCTATCACTATTATAGCTTACTGCATTATTATGACTGTTAAAATAAATTCTCACTGTCACTACTATTGCCCAATAGATAATCATTGGACATCCATTGATATACAATTTGTGAAACCTACATAGCCGTAATGCATCTGATCATCACAAAGAAGAAGTAGCCATAAAAAAGTGTTTTTCCAAAGCGAAACTAAGGTCAGCGTGAGATGCAAACATGTTTTTCATCGGCTCCACACAAATAGATGACTGTTTCCTTTTGATTAAGCGGAGACACGATAGGCTAATAATCCAACCATTCACCAGTCAGAAATTTGTTGTACTAAGCCTACAAAAGCCACTCTGTTTTTTCAACCTTTTGCTTTGATAGGTACCCATGTCATGTTATGATTTATAGGGTTGGCGTACGATTTTCAGGGTCGGCTTAAATGCAAGATCGGCTTATATTTAGGCACATACAGTAGGTGCCAGTCAAGCCAATATTAAAAACTCAAATAGTTCCCCAAATAAACTTGACAAAGACTTGAATTAGAACTAGCTAAGCAAAACTCACATATAGTTCGCCAAATAAACTTGACAGACTTGAATTACAACTAGTTATGAAAACTCACATATAGTTCCCCAAATAAACTTGACATAAATTTGAATTAGAACTAGTTATCAAAAACTAATTTATAGCTTCCCAAATAGACTTGACAGAGTCTTGAATTAGACCCAGCTACTTATCAAGTGGCTTTATATAACCTATCAAACTGCTCATTGTACTCTAGGGCTACAAGATTATCAGTTTCTAGCACCATAGGCTTGAGCATGTATTACTTGCGCATGAAAGTTTGCTACAAAGACCAAATTAAATTTCTTTAGTTTGCAAAGTGTTGTAAAAATAACTATTGAATAATTTTCAATTTAGGCCAGTTGAAAGAACAGAAGGAAAGAAGTGTATTGGCCTCGAACCAAACATGCCATCCAAGCGTAAACGGAAGTCAACACAACCAGTGAAGAGGATACCCTATGCTATAACTGGTTTAAAAGGTGGGAATGGGTAACTGTGCAAGTACTCAGTTGCCCTGTCTTTTCAGTAGCATGCAATCTTTTTATGTGTTGGAGATGAACTGTTAAATAGAGGCTAGTTATCAGTGTTATTGTGAGGGCGATATAACTCGTGCTGTAAGGTACATCGTTCATTTCTTTGTATTAAACTGTTTCATGCGCTCTGCTATATATGTTAGAGGGAGCATGTGGCGAACCACTTCAACATGCAGATTCTAGCACTTCTATGTTATCATCTGAGTTAAAAGCTCTCCTAGATCAAGCGGCATTCTATATACATCTTCGAGACTCTGCCAAGGTTGGTCAGCTTTCCTTAGTATTATGTTTGTCTTTATATTTGTATTGTAGGGCTGTAGATATCCATGTTTCTCTGATATTTCATCATAAGCTATTCCACGCGCAACCTGGGATGTTATCGGGCTGGTTTCTTCTTGTGCAATATTTGTCATGCATTTTTGATACTAGGAGAAACAAGATTGATAGCGATATTAGCAACATTGCTGATTGCAAGGACCTTCGGTCCAATAGAAATTTGGTCCATCATCAATATTATGTTTTTGCAAGGAAACGCACTAACCAGGTCATCTAGGCATCTCTTAGGCAGATAATGGTGGCCACTCTAAATACCTACATGTACAAGGGTTCACGGTTCCAGAGTAACTTGGCCTTGTTTTGTTTGACACGGGCTTCCTATCAGCGCCCCTTTAGTCTAACGATTAGAAGGTTTGGCACTGCTCAGGCTTTTATTACAGTAGAGTACCATGTGTGTCTCCTACGCATCAATCGTACAGATTAATAATCTTGCAGTCAAAAAAAAGTGAGTCCTGCATTCTTCTCGGAGAGTTTGTTGTCACAGTAGATGAGAGCAGAAGAACGAAATTGCCAGAGGCAGAGGACCTCTGGCTGTATGTCGCTAACCATGTTCAAGGACACCATTTTCTGTATGCTGAATCAACAGACAGGTAATTGGACACTCCGCTGACCTATAAACAGCTAGTATGACTCTCTGTTGTGGTGTCTATGCTGGGATGTCAACAGGTGCTCAAACATTCTTTTATGGTGTCACAAATAGCCTGACTTAAAAACTTGTATTTCTGTTACCAACCTATATCCTCGGTAGCCTCCTCTCCTTTACTTTAGATTAAAGGAGCCTCAGCATTTTGAAATCAAGTTGCCCGCTCCTTCCTTCGGTCATCTACTCTCATCATTGGCTATTGGTGTGGCCGAGATTGGTCGCAATTGTGTTCAACTTACTTTTAGTACCAAGGAGGATGGTCTTTCAGCGTCTGTGCAAGTACAGCTCTTCATTTCCTTCTCCTGAGTAACTGTGTCTGTGTGGCTGTTACCACATGAGTAATTGCTTGTTACCAGCACCGTTCACTTCAAAGATTGTTCATTTCATGTGTGTCAGCACATACATGTGTGCATACTAAACATTGTCCCATAAGATTGTGTATGACGGGTGTGCGTTGCATTGTCTGATGTAGACATGAATGTTTTAATATATAATACGACTACGTGTGACAGGTACTCGTCGACTCCAGATACATATATGACTTGAGCGCATCGACCAGTTACAGCAAGATGCAAAGTAAATGGATTCATTCTTTGAAGGCAGCTCTCGCTCTCACAGGACACACTCCTCTACCAACAGACTTTACCATAAAAAGTATGTTCTACATAATAGATTAACTAGACAACTCACTCTTGTTTTTACCAGATTGCATAATTTTTTATATTTTCTCTTTGTGCTAAGATAAGATAACTCCCATTCATGTCATCTAGCTCAGATCTTTTCCTTTTGCCATTTAAAGATGCGAGTGAAGAAGTTTGTCTTATAATATTCTTAAAGTTGTCTTCCCCTGATTATTGCTAAAATACTTTACGTTATTAAGTTGTAGCAAGTAGCAACCGAATTCAGCTACATATAACCTTATTTCAAAATCTCACTGCCTCAACCTTACGAGCTTAATGCATTCTGGCACTGAGCTGTAAATTCTCTCGCCTCTCAAATTCAAATGTTTCGTATAAAATCACTGAATACAAGTTGACAGGTTTCCACCCTGTGAAAAAGCACCTAAAACATGATATTACAACGGAAAACGTGTTTTTAATTTTTCCGAGTCAACACCTACACTCAAATGGTAACAAATTTTTATCTAGTGGTTATGATATGCAATAAAATGTAACATTGTCATGTAAAGTACTGTATGGAATTCTTACCTTTGAGACATGATAGTGGCTAATGGTGGTGTGTGAGAGACTCGAAGGCCACACATTCAATACGCTACACTTTTGTAACACTGCGTAACATCACATAAACTTTAACTCACACGAATTTAATTTTAACTTTAACTTTTTAATTTAATTTAACTTAGCGATGCTGCTCTCATAAGCCTCTCACATACTCGGCTACCTAGCTGCCGCATGTAGGAACACGCTCGTCTTTCAAATATGTCTCGTATTTCAAGGCAAAAAATTGTTCAGAATTTTGCTTGTGTCTCAAATTTCTCGTATGTTGAGGCACTTGTATGTTGAGGTGTGAGTGCATGCGGTTGAGTTGTTATAGCATGAGTACTTTTAAACTAGGTTCTTGGACTAGACTAGGGTTGGCAACCTTTTCCACTCAAAGAGCCATTTGGACCCGTTTTTCACAAGAAGGAACGCAGTGGGACCCACAAAACCCGATTTTTAAAAAAATAAATACTACATGCAACATTTTTGTTTAGTCTTTATTACCTTTATACCATGTTTGCACCATACAACGAAAAGGGGTGGCATGTAATAATGATTTAACTGCTGAGAAAACAAAATTACACTTTTGCAAAAAAACAATAAAATAATTTTGGCGGTTTTATTAGCGCATAAATTGTTATAAGGTGTACTACCTGTATTAGTGTTGTTGTTTGTCAGTAGTGTTGTTGACGATATTGCGGACTTAGTGGCTGGCCAGCCTTCCTAGATTTGGATGAAAGAGTGAGGGGATGAAAGAGCCGCATACGGCTTTGGAGCTGCGATTGCCTACCCCTGTCTTAGACTCGTCACAGTTTTAGTTAATGCGTGTCCATGATACGCTTGAGTTTCTGTCGAGTTCCCTGCAAGGAATTCTAGCATCTCACCTCCTTAATATTTGTGCGTTATCTTGTGTCAGTTGAGAAGCCATCTCTGCCACCCACTCCATCCTTTCGACATGATGTGGCGGCGCTATTTCGCATGGTCAAATTAAAGGACTACTTGAGGGAGGAGATAAATCCAGATCTCAACACAGATCCAGCCATGACATCTTATGGTGACGACAAGGGAATGATGAAGCATCTACTCTTGAAGAAACTAAGGCCATACCAGATGGAGGCTCTTAAATGGATGATTTCGATGGAGAAAGGTTGGTTAATGACTGGTTGTTTGTCCCATCACATGGCCTGCTTATACTACATGATATAGTTTACCGGTCAAGGGACCAATCAGTGGCAAGATATTTAGAGGTGATAGAGGCCATATGCAGTCATGCTATGACTTGTAATCACGACCAAATCGGAATTTGACCAGAAAATTTGAAAGTTTTCAGTCTTCAGACTTTGACCAAACATTTAGCCTTTGGCCACCCCTACTGTCCTTCAATCTTTTATGTTGTAATTAGTAAAAATACAAAATAAGAAATGTTTCTGCTGTTCTTTTTCATTTCACACAATTTTTGTTAAGATTCGTTGCCACGCTGTTTTATTAGAATATTTTCAGATCAAACCTTTCCTACTTTAAAGGTTGACTTGCAACAATATTCACATTACAGTTATTTGGTATCAAAAGATTCACCATGTCTTACTCTGGTGTGTTGTAGGTGCAATATATGCAGAAATGTGATTACAAGCTCTTAAAAGCTCAAAAACGAACCGTTAATCGCCGCCATCACGAGACTGCCGTAGATTAGAATCTCTTTCCAAAACGGCTCAAATGGGACGTAGTTGTACAATGTGGCTTCTGTTTACACTTTCACGCAACCTCATTCGTCAAAATATTTTCATAAATATACTTCACGCATTCAATAAAACTATGTCTATTGTTCTTACGTGTCTTTTTTATCGTCATTGTAATGCTGTCACTTTCAGCACTGATATCTCAAAACCAACCGTAAAAATGCGTTTAGTTTTTTAACTTGAGCTCGAAGGAGTACATATCATTGTCTGATAAACATGACGAGCCTGTTGGTCACTTGTGCTATTTGAAAAATGCTGGAGAAATTATTCGCGAAGTATGGGTCACATGATCAGATTGCGACTAGACGATTAGACCAAGCCGAAACAAAACTGTAAAGTAGCGAGCATCGATATTTGATACGGGGTCTTCGGTAAAACCCGAAGTGTTTGTCATAAACTAGTGCTACGAGAAGTTTTATATTGAGCTTTTTATTGGCCTTTTAATTCACGTGAGAACATCGCGTGACAAGACAATAACCAAATGTAATGACTACGTCAGAGAAATAAACTGATTCCAATCTACCGCAGCTTTTTCCGTTTTTGAGCTTTTAAGAGCTTGTAATCATATTTGCACCTACAACACAACAGAGTAAGACATAGTGAACCTTTTGATACCAAGTAACTGTAATGTGAATTTTGTTGCAAGTCAACTTTTAATGTTTATGTTAAATTGATGACATTAAAACATAAGAAGTGTTTATTTTCCATAATTTTAGATAAGATATAATTTATTAAAATACATCACTCTGTCTAATTCTCCACTTCTTATTTATCATATGCAGTAGACAAATCTCTAAGTAAACAAGGCTAAAGTATGAATTGATACAGATACAGATACAGCGCTACAGTAATTCTCCACCCTAGTCTAGTCTATTAATAGATTTTTATGGTACAATCGCTGTATTTTACATTTTACTCTCGTTTTAGAGTTTCTAGTGTGGAATACTAAAAAATAATGTTCAAAAAGTTTTATGTTACTAAACTTGGAACAGATTAAGATTAATTTCCTTAAATATAATAGGAAAAATTGGTTTCAGATTTCAAGCGAATAGGTTCTCCAACAGTCTTCTGCTATGGTTGAGATTCGAAAAATTGTCTCTGAATATTTTATATTAGGTCAGCTAAAAGTGGCGTTGTTTGCAAACTTGTATCGATTTGGTCTTGACAGAAGATATATATATATTTATTGTCAGAATATACGCTGAGCCACTTCTATTCTTCATGTAAGATATATTGTTAAGGGTGTCTGCCATGAGCAGTCTACAAAGTTCATGCAATAGGAGTTGTCATATCTTACTTCATACCAAATTTACACCTTGCTCTACCATGTTTATAACGGGGCATTTAAGTGCTTCTCACTACATGCTATTGTAGTACTGCGGTCACACTTCTTCAGCATATAAAATTAGTCCTTTTGAGATTTGCCTCTCTGGAAATTGTCATATGAAAGGGCAAATATTCCTATAAGAATATATTGCAGTTTGTGTAGCTTTGGTGATGCAAGAGACGGACAGTGTGTAGATATAAGTGGTGATAGGTGTAATGTAGTACAAGAGACGGACAGTGTGTAGATATAAGTGGTGATAGGTGTAATGTAGCACAAGAGACGGACAGTGTGTAGATATAAGTGGTGATAGGTGTAATGTAGCGCAAGAGACGGACAGTGTGTAGATATAAGTGGTGATAGGTGTAATGTAGCACAAGAGACGGACAGTGTGTAGATATAAGTGGTGATAGGTGTAATGTAGTACAAGAGACGGACAGTGTGTAGATATAAGTGGTGATAGGTGTAATGTAGCACAAGAGACGGACAGTGTGTAGATATAAGTGGTGATAGGTGTAATGTAGCGCAAGAGACGGACAGTGTGTAGATATAAGTGGTGATAGGTGTAATGTAGCGCAAGAGACGGACAGTGTGTAGATATAAGTGGTGATAGGTGTAATGTAGCACAAGAGACGGACAGTGTGTAGATATAAGTGGTGATAGGTGTAATGCAGCACTGTGTAAACATTAAATTGTAAATTAACATAACTGATTTATATTTGGTTTTTACTTCTTATTTGATATTTTTTACATTGTACATTTAATTATCACGAACAGCTTCTCCATTTTTATTTGTTTCAGGTTTTCATTTCCTCGCATTACATTCATTTTTTTTCCTAACAACCATTGAGTGGGTTCAGATATTATTTCAAGAATTAATTGGAATATGTATATTTTTGCTTTTTATTATTTTGTTCCGATTCTAAGAAAAACATGCCACCCTTTGTTCTCGAATAACGCCACTGACTCTAGATCTTTTCTGATCAACTATATTAGAATTAGACGAGCGGAACGAAGTGTAATCGAAGTGTAATACGGGTGGAACTGCGTAGAATTAAACAATGTGAAGGAAACTTTTCATATACATGTATGTAATGATTTGAAACAGTTTTTTACAAAGACTTTAGGTGTCATATTTAGGTATTACTTCAGATACAGTGTCAAATATTTACATAAGTTTTATATTCCATGTTGGTTTGACTGTATAGCAGAATATTGACATAAATATACTTTACATATTTTTAGTGTATTTAAAATAAGAGGGTATGTTTCATGAGCTGTTTTGGTAATATTCAAACCAATTTGATGGAAACACAACTTCAAATCACTAGCAATAGCCTTCCTGGCTTTTTAATAACTTAATCAGCTATCTTCAGCAATATTTTACAAAAGCTAGGAATAAAAAATATATAAGCTACTATATGGATAGCCATAGCATGTAGCCAAGCGGGCAGGTAGCTGTTCGGTTACATAGCTGAAAGAGTTCGTGTTTCTTATTGACTTGTGCTATTTAATACATGTGCGCAGTTAAAAAGTTAGTTATTTGTGAAAATATTTCGACGAATGAGGTTGCATGAAAGTGTAAACAGAAGCCATCGTGTTCAGCTACATTCCATTTGAGTCGTTTTGGAAAGGGATTCCAGTCTACAGCGTTTTCGTGATGGCTGCGATTAACTGTTCGTTTTTTAGCTTTAAAGATGTGGTTGCGTCAAAAAGGTCGATTTAATGAAATTAAGACTAATAAAAGGCTAAAACATCAGCTACAATTTGATGTCATTTTTATCTTTGTAGACCAATCCTGTCCAGAGATATATGTGTTTGAATGAGGTCATCTTTTAAAACGCTCACATTCCCGCGGGTGCTTCATTCGTGACGTAACTAGTGATACATCTGAAAAGAGTCCACGAGCGATAAATATGAGGTTGCTTCATTAGCCAATCATCAGCACGAAAATTTTATGTAGGTCATAATAAATGTTATCACTCGTAAAACGCGTTGTCTGTGATCTCAAATTTAGGGATTTTACTCTATTATTCAATCGCATGGACATCGATATTTACTAATTTAATTAACATCGTTACTTTAATGAATTACTCGCTCGACATGTTTTATTGACGAACAACAGAATTGTAAAAATTGCTGTAAAGTTACTGCGAAGGTGACTCCTAGTTTTCTGTGCATCAGGTGGTTAAAGTGCTACGGAGGAAGATAGGAGAATGGAGGTAAATTTATCTTTTACTTTGAGTCTCTTATAGACATACTGTTAAGTTTACATTCAGATTATATTTACCTGTTTGAGGTTATAATGTAATTTCCTGCGCTTGCGAGATACGTATGTAGTGAGTTCTTGACGGCTTCTTTTTAATCCATAGCATCTAGCAATACAATGGCTTAGATTGATGAATATACTAAAGGTAATATTTTTAGTACTCATTAATACATGTACTAATTAATAAAATTATAACTTTTTGCTATCATCAACCATCATTTTATAATTTTTTATCGTTTCACCTAGCTATATTTGCTTCAAATTTTCTTTGGCAGTTTTATCTAGTAAATTAGATTTATGATTTGACTTTAGATGTTCACTTTTCACTTGTAGAAAGTGAAGAAAATCTTTTGGTCAATGTAAATCTTTAACTTCCAGAACCAAAGCTTTGAATCGTTGGCTTGGCGTACTTATGCTTTTGTTAAACGTTTATTCATTTTTAAAATTACACTCACAATTTATCTAACTCCCAATTTGAAAGCTTTCAGTAGATAAGCGTTAGAATGACATCTATGAATGACATATATTTATTGCATTTGTTTTATTGATTACAGGATGTTTATGTGGTCCCACCAGCCGAAGCAGCTTTGTCAGTGTGGAAACTGCCATAAATGGGAAAGAGAGACTTGAATGTGTGCTGCATAAACCATGTTTTGTTTGAGTTTGCTGCAGTAGTTGAATTTGTCTTATTGTATGAGCTGAAACTATGTGAGTGGCCACGACTTATTTTTATCATGGATGTTTTTAATAAAAGCTTTATGCTGAGATGAAAATTTTTTGGCTTGTAAAAATTATATAATAAAATAATATTGTTGAAGATAATGCAAAACAAGATTTACAAAACGTTAAATATATCATAGCCCCATTGGCACCTGTGCTGAAATCTTTTCTGATAGATGGATTTATGAAGTGCAATCAGAGCTGCATGGACAGGCTATTTGTTTAGTACTTGAATCAACTAATCAAATGTGACCAGTGAATTTCTTTCTACACATTGATACCAATAATGACTCGATAACGTTGACATTCAACTATACAATTTTACTTACGGTAGTAAGAAACTAGTTTTTGTGTGGGCAATGATATACAGCCCCACCCCCAGGATAGGCGACGAGCATAATGTGGGCGGGGCTTTTGGGAGGCTGTATATCATTAGTGTGGGTAGCGACGGAACTGTGCCGATACAAAGACCTTATTCTACATAGTTTGCTTGACAGAATTATCGTAAACCGGTAGAATTGGTAGTCGGTACTAAGATGTTTACACAGCATTTAGAAGAAGCTAATATGACAAGTTTTTAATTTTCTTTGTTTGAGGCCTCTAAGACATTGGTAATAATGTATCTGTAGCTGGATTTAAAGTTTTATTCGAGCCAACACGAGCAAATACAAGATAAAATATATGCTAATAGAGCCGCGTAGGACTAGACTTTTATCGCAATAGGCGATGTGAATACAAGAGATTGAGACAGGTTGTATCACGCATTACATCATTTTGGGCAAGTCTGGGCATGTTTTTTTGGCCTGAGCGTTTTTACCGCGATTGAATTTTTTCGATTTTAGTCTTCAAATATCTTGACAATGAGATCGCCTAACACAACAAACAACATCTCAGCTGATAGACAAAAAGAATGCTTTCTTTTAAAATCAACTGAAATTTGACGCAACCACATCTTTAAGAGCTTGTAATCCCATTTCCACATATTTTGCACCTACAACACAACAGAGTAAGACATGGTGAAACTTCGGATAGCGAGTAACTGTAATGTGAATTTTGTTGCAAGCCAAACTTTAATGCGCATGTGCAGTTGAAAATGATTCTATGAGGAGATTACTCTTGATTGAAATGAAGCTGTATGCAAATATTTTGCGCATAAATGGAGATATTTTGCCACCAGTCTCGCCTTTATGAAGTACGCTCTTTGATATATCTCCAACTTCCTGTCATTCAGAGCTCTACACATCTGCTTATGGCAAAAGCATTCGGAAATTATTTACTGCTCTGCCGAGGAACAACCTCTACATGAACTCTGACAGCGGTGTTCTGATACCACAGCTACCCGAGTTGACCCTCTTTCCTGGAGGTATACTTGCTGATGAAATGGGTCTTGGGAAAACTTTGGAGGTAAATCTGCATTACTCTTACTACAACACTCCCGGTGTATATACTAGTCCTTACAGTACTCTTAGTGTATATACTAGTACTTACATTACTCTTAGTGTTTATACTAGTACTTGCATTACTCTTAGTGTATATACTAGTACTTACATTACTCTTAGTGTATATACTAGTACTTGCATTACTCTTAGTGTTTATACTAGTACGTGCATTACTCTTAGTGTTTATACTAGTACTTACATTACTCTTAGTGTATATACTAGTACTTACATTACTCTTAGTGTATGTACTAGTACTTACATTACTCTTAGTGTATATACTAGTATTTACATTACTCTTAGTGTATGTACTAGTACTTACAGTACTCTTAGTGTATATACTAGTACTTGCATTACTCTTAGTGTATATACTAGTACTTACATTACTCTTAGTGTATATACTAGTACTTGCATTACTCTTAGTGTATATACGAGTACTTACATTACTCTCAGTGTATATACTAGTACTTACATTACTCTTAGTGTATGTACTAGTACTTACATTACTCTTAGTGTATATACTAGTACTTGCATTACTCTTAGTGTATGTTATGTTTCTGCACAGAAGCAATCAAATAGAGTATTAAATTAGAGGAATGTGGTTTATTGCACTCTCCAGAGACAACTGATTTGATAACAGAAAACCCAAGTATTTATATGTTTGGTCATAGAAAAGCTTTGTAAAAAGCTACAAGCATTATTAATAGCTATAATGAGACAGTACTATATAATATTAGCTTGTATAAAGCTTTAGCTAATAAGCATAATGTTTGTTGGCAAAGTACCAATAATACTTGGCACTTGCATGACACCTCCTCACTAAGCTAAAGGTTCTTTCTGGTTCTCTTAGACCTTCGGGGTTTGTCTCTGCTATACTCATCTCCATCAGGTAGACGAGGGTTGCGTGGTCTTCTTCTAGACGGAGGTTGCTCTGTTACAGTTGTAGGGGCTGGTAGTTGCAGTTTTGTCTCCTCTGTTATATCAGGTTTATCTCCAGGGTCTTGATCTTCTTCTGTTGAGTATCTTGGTCTGAGTTGTTCAACATGTCTTCTCCAAGTAGGTCCCTTTGGTACCACTTTGACATTGAGACTACGAGTTCCATATATCTTAGTAACAATGGCTGGAACCCATCTAGGTTGTCTGTTGCGTCTAGGTCCATGATACAAGGCATAGCATGGTGCTCCAAGATTGTAGCTGTGTATCTTGCTAACTGTCTTTTCTGTAGATCGGTTGACTTCTCTGGATTGATGAAACTGTGCTATGTGTGCGGGTGATGGCAATAGGGTGTCAATCTTGCATCTCTTATGATGCAAGATTGACACTGTTGGGACTGGCATCTGTTGTACTGCATCTGCCTTCTTTCCTTTAGTGATTCCCTTTGAAGTGAGTTTGTGTCCCAGATACTCTACTGTCGGTTGAGCAAAACAGCACTTGTCTTTTCTACATCTGAGCCCTCTTTCTTCTAATCTTTGAAGAAGTCGACGTAAGTTTTGTAGATGGCTCTCTGCATTGGCTCCACTCACTAGTATATCATCCAGGTATACTGCTACTCCTGGGAGGTCTTGTGTCAGTTGCTCCATGATTTCTTGAAAATACCCTGGTGCTGAGCTTATGCCAAAGGGCAACCTCTTCTGTAGTAGTACTCCTCGGTGTGTTGATAGTGCTAGTCGTCGTTGACTTTCTGGTGCCAACAATATTTGATTGTAGGCATCTGCTAAATCAATCTTTGTGTAGCAATAGCCTCCACCTAGTTTTCTGATTAGATCTTCTGGTAGTGGGATAGGTTTCCTATGTGTTTCTAGCTGATTATTGATAGTCTTGGAGTAGTCTCCACATACTCTGATCTTCCCTGCAGCTTGACCTGTTGTAGATTTGCGTACAGGTACAACTGGTGTTCCATACTGGTTGAATTGAGTTGGTTCCCATATGCCTTTAGCTACACCTGC
Organism: Watersipora subatra; assembly: GCF_963576615.1. NCBI lineage: Eukaryota > Metazoa > Bryozoa > Gymnolaemata > Cheilostomatida > Watersiporidae > Watersipora > Watersipora subatra. The sequence continues at coordinate 63,245,702 of NC_088716.1, read as the reverse complement.
TTCGTATGCTTGGTTGAGCTCTTCTGTCAAGGCAATAGGAACTGGTCTGGGTCGGCAGAAGACTGGCTTTGTTGAAGGTTTGAAGTTTATTTCTAGTTCAAAGTTCTTGAGACATCCTAGCTCGTCTTTGAATATTTCTGGAAATTCTTTGCACATCTCCTTACACTTGATTTGTAACCTCCCATCTGGCTGGTTCTCTGTGATTGTTGATACAAGGTTCTGTTGTAGCTTGTCATCAATAGAGATGCCTAGTTGCTGTATAGCAGTTCTTCCTAGTAGGTTGAGATCTTGTACAGCACTAATCACAAATGGTAGTCTGACTTCTTTCTGTGCATCCAATTGGGCAGTTAGCTCACATCTGCCAAGCGTCTCTATGAGATGTCCTGAGGCTGATTTGTAGTTAACTGTAGTAGGTTTTAGGTTTGGCTTTCCTAGCTTCTCCCATATTGATTTACAGATGAAGTTGTCACAAGCTCCACTGTCCAGTTCAAGTGTGAAGTTGTCTCCCTCCAGTTTGATGTTTTCAGCAAGTTTCACCATCTTGGTTGATGTGCATTCTATCATCTTTACTGGTTTTCCTGCTGCAGATGATTTCTTTTTCTTGCATGCTCTTTCTATGTGACCTTGTTTAGAACAAAAGTTGCAGGTGGCTGCTTTGAATCTGCAGTCATCCGCTGTATGGTTAGTTCGGTCACATCTGTAGCATAGCTTTCCTTCCTTCTGCTTGTCAGGTATAGAGTTGTTTTTCTGGAGTGGTTTGTATCTTGATTTCTGTTGAGCAACCTTGTTGACTTTAGACGAGTTTCCATAAACTGTCTCTTTGGCAACTTTAGCTGCTTCTTCTGTTTCCTGTGCTACCTGTATAGCTTTGTTGAAGTTGAGTTCATTGTCCTTGACCTTGAAGAGAGATTTGAGAACTGCTTCATTGTTTACAGAGCAGATAAATCTTGTTCTGAGAGCCTCATCTAATGGATCTGTAATGTCTATGAAGGCACATGTAGTTGCATCTTGACGAATTCTGGCAGCTAACTCTTGAATAGTTTCTCCAGGTTTCCTCTGCATGTCACTCCAATACTTGTAACGCTCTCTAACAATGAAGCGCTTAGGGTCATACTGGTTTTTGAGAAATTCCAGTATTTCATCCATGTTGAGGTCGTTGATCTGCTTGGGTGTTGAAAGCTGAGCTGCCATATTACTAAGCTGCTTGTAGAGTGTAGGCTGTTGGTTGGTGAGAAAAGTGCCAGCAATCTTGTCTTGATGAATAGAGTTTGCTGCAATGAAGGTGTTGAATCTGTCTATGTAATCTGTTAGTAGCTCTGCTGTTGGGTCAAAACCTGGGAAGGCTGGAACAGCGGTTGCAGCTGTTTCTTGTTTCCGTTGTAGGTTTTGTAGTAGTAGCTCCATCAGTTTCTTATTCTCCTCCATTCTTTCATCCAGCTGTTGTCTATGCTCTTCTTGCTGACGTCTGTATTCCTCTTGCTGCTGTCTCTGGTCCTCCTGCTGCTTCTGCATTAGCTTGATCAGGTCTGCTACTTCTGCCATTGTAGTGGTGCAATTTTGAACAGTTACTCTTGTAATAAACTAGAACTCTTTGTATCGATTTTATCAATGATAAAATCTGAACAAAACTCTTTGTAACTGTTCCAAAGAGAAATCCTTGTCGCCAATTAGCTTCTGTTATGTTTCTGCACAGAAGCAATCAAATAGAGTATTAAATTAGAGGAATGTGGTTTATTGCACTCTCCAGAGACAACTGATTTGATAACAGAAAACCCAAGTATTTATATGTTTGGTCATAGAAAAGCTTTGTAAAAAGCTACAAGCATTATTAATAGCTATAATGAGACAGTACTATATAATATTAGCTTGTATAAAGCTTTAGCTAATAAGCATAATGTTTGTTGGCAAAGTACCAATAATACTTGGCACTTGCATGACAGTGTATATACTAGTACTTACATTACTCTTAGTGTATATACTAGTACTTGCATTACTCTTAGTGTATATACTAGTACTTACATTACTCTTAGTGTATGTACTAATACTTACATTACTCTTAGTGTATATACTAGTACTTGCATTACTCTTAGTGTATATACGAGTACTTACATTACTCTCAGTGTATATACTAGTACTTACATTACTCTTAGTGTATGTACTAGTACTTACATTACTCTTAGTGTATATACTAGTACTTGCATTACTCTTAGTGTATATACTAGTACTTACATTACTCTTAGTGTATATACTAGTACTTGCATTACTCTTAGTGTATATACTAGTACTTACAGTACTCTTAGTGTATATAATACTAGTACTTACATTACTCTTAGTGTTTATACTAGTACTTACATTACTCTTAGTGTTTATACTAGTACTTGCATTACTCTTAGTGTATATACTAGTACTTACATTACTCTTAGTGTTTATACTAGTACTTACATTACTCTTAGTGTTTATACTAGTACCTGCATTACTCTTAGTGTATATACTAGTACTTACAGTACTCTTAGTGTATATACTAGTACTTACATTACTCTTAGTGTTTATACTAGTACTTACATTACTCTTAGTGTTTATACTAGTACTTACATTACTCTTAGTGTATATACTAGTACTTACAGTACCCTTAGTGTATATACTAGTACAGCCTGACTACCCACCTGTCTAATAAAGCCTTGTTTGTAGGTTCTAGCCTGCATGGTTTGTCATCCTAGTGAAGCTGTTATGGATATAGCTCCTCTCCCTTCTACTGCCTACACTGTCGGGTCCTCTCTTACAAGTGAGTCTCCAGGTCTGGCTGCTGTATCAAACAAAGACGGCCTAAGAAGTCATTGTCGATTTGAATGCACCTGTGGACTAGACAACACCAGAAACGTTTGTTCCTACACTTAGTGTACTTTTCGGACTATTAGCCGCTATTTTTTTTGACGATTTGAGCCATGCGGCTTATATAAGGGTGCGGCTATTCTGCGGCATTTTTTTTGACCGCTAGGGCGCATTAACCATAATCTATGGTTAGTGCGCCTTTAGCGGTGAAAGAAAATACGAAACAATGCCTAACGATACTGTTCCGTTAGACACTAGGTTAAAATGCGCCGGTTAATACGAAACAGTGCCCGTAGACACTGTTCCGTTTTAAACAGCAAAGTTGCTGTCGTGTTAAAAAGCGCCGTCCTGAGTTCTGCGGCCTATACAAAGGTGCGGCCTATGTATTGTTTTATTATCGTTTATTGGAAATTAAAGCAGATGCGGCTTATATAGGGGTGCGGTTTATAGTCCAAAAAGTACGGTATTATTTAATTTTCTTTTGTCGTATGTTTTCTACAGTATACAAGTACAGTGAAACTCGGATAACTCAAACTTCAAGGGACCAAGCAAAAGTGTTTGAGTTATTAGAGCGTTCAAGTTATCAGGACAGTCATAAGTGCACGTATTTATCAGTAGATACATGTACATATACAAACTATATATCAATCAAAAGCATAGATTGCTTGTTGCAAGTTAAATGGTCTCTCGTGTGAAGTTTTAAATATTTTTAATCAGAAAGTATAGATATTTTTCTATCACTTGAGATTTGTTTGTTGTTTTAGGTGATGTGACTGCCTGGACGTTCTCAGATTAAAATTGGCAAAACTTGATCGCGGTTAAAACGCTCAGGAAAAATACATACGTATTTTTCTACCGAGCGTTTTAACCAAGATCAATTTTGCAGTAAGTCAGTTATTACAAAACTCCTTTACTATTAAAAACCCATTATCAATTTTGCCGACTTTACTTTAAATTTATCCAAATTTTACCTCGCTTTTCTTGCTTTCGGAAGGCTATCGCTAAGCGGATGTTTGGTAAAATTTGATTTTTGCAAACCTTTAGAAAAGTCGTTAATGAAATTATTTTGCCTATGTTGGTAATAACGAGGCCTAAGAACTACTAAAAATCGATGTTTATCTCTATGGCTTGTAATAAAGTGATATTCTAAAGCGATAGTAACAACCGTCTCGGTAGCCGTTTGGCAAAAAACTGTTCGAGTTAACGGAGTTCCGGTCCAATTATCTAAAGCCATTTATCATTGCGTGGGAACGGACCAAACAAATACCTTGAGTTAACCGTGTTTTCGAGTTGTCCGAGGGCGAGTTATCCAAGTTTCACTGTATATGTCTTATCTATATATTTCACTTCTTTCTGACAATTTTCTGCTTTATATTATTATACTTGCTGCCAGATTGTCTTGTTAAAAACTTCAAGCTGCCTCCTCTCAACAACCGACCACATTTTCTCACAACCAAGTTGCTGGTGGAACAAAGCTGGTTGTCCTCTTAAAAAGATGTCAACTGGGGACAAAATATGTCCACCGGGGACAAAATATGTCTACCAGGGACAAAGGATGTTCACCGAGGACAAAAAATGTTCACTGGGAACAAATGATGTTTATCGGGGACAAAAGATGTTCACCAGGGACAAAAGATGTTCTCCGGGGACAAAAGATGTCTACCGGGGACAAAAGAGGTTCACCGGGGACAAACGTTGTCCATCGGGGTCAAAAGATGTTCACCGAGAACAAAAGATGTTCACTGGAACAATAGATGTTCAGCAGGAACAAAAGATGTTCACCGGGGCAATTATAGATGTCTACACATGGTACAAAACAAATGGTTTTTGAGTTAACCACAAAATAGTGAAGGCAAAACATCATTTTTTTAAATCACTTCACCCGTTGATTCAACTCTGAACATAGACTTGTCTGGCAAAGGGTTAATAAAACCCTTGTGGCACCTGGATGGTTGTTTGTCTGGCACCTGGTTGGTTGTTTGTCTGGCACCTGGTTGGTTGTTTGTCTGGCACCTGGTTGGTTGTTTGTCTGGCACCTGGTTGGTTGTTTGTCTGGCACCTGGTTGGTTGTTTGTCTGGCACCTGGTTGGTTGTTTATCTGACACCTGATTGGTTGTTTGTCTGGCATATGGTTGGTTGTTTGTCTGGCACCTGGTTGGTTGTTTGTCTGGCACCTGGTTGGTTGTTTGTCTGGCACCTGGTTGGTTGTTTGTCTGGCACCTGGTTGGTTGTTTGGACTCATCCTTCTGGCACCTGGTTGGTCATTTGGACTCATCCTTCTGGCACCTGGTTGGTTGTTTGGACTCATCCGTTTTCAATAGTGTGGAGCATAGAATTTTTCGAGTGGTTCCTAATATAATACATGTACGTATGTTACATTGGAATTGAGTTAAGCTGTGCAAAAGTACTACCAATACAGCTCTGATTACACTTCTTATCAGACAAGATTTTGGCACAGGTGGCAACGGGGCTTTGATGTATTCAATATGTTTTGCAAATCATGTTTTGCATCATCTCTAACATTATTTCATATAATTTTTACAAGCCAAAAAATTTTAATCTCAGCAAAAAAGTTTTCGTTCAAACCATCTATCCAAGTCATGGCCAGTCGCGCAGTTTCACCTCGTATAATAAGAAAAATTACTCTACTGCAGTAAGCTCAAACTCTGTATGTATCCTATCTGTATATTCCTCTTCGTCTTTGGTCGTAAGATATGTTGCTCTCACTATGTTGTATACTCAGGTTGGTGGGGATCACAACACTGCTCTTATAAGTCCTTTCGGGTATGTCCAAAATACCAATGATCTGTAGGTACATGATTTCCTCTGTAAGCCTTTCAGATGGTTTCAGACACTCCGCAGCTGGATACTTGGGTACTAACAAAATATTAAACTTTTATTATCATTAGATAAACTTATTGAGTGTCACATGGAAGTGATATGACATCTAGTAAAATTATCAGCAATAAAAATACAATTAGCTAAGAAACCTACCATGGTAGAGTCGGTAGTTATAGCAGGCCACTCTTAATGGACCTGGTTTTATAAGGTCTGTAATCTCCAGCCCTTCTGCAACACACTTGAGACCAGTCTGAGAAACAGAATGCCACATATCATGGTTTGTGCTGCACGTAATCATCTCTCTCTTTCCCGCGTATGACAGTTTTCACACTGACAACTGCTCCATTGGTGACGCCACATAAACATCCTGTAATCAATAAAACAAATGTAATAAATATATGTCATTCATAGATATGTCGTTCTAACGTGTATCTATTGATAGCTTTCAATTTGGGAGTTAGATAGATTGCAAGTGTGAAATTACAAAATGAACGAATGTTTAATAACAGCATAAGTACGCCAAGCCAACAATTCGAAACTTTGTTTCTGTCAGTTAAAGACGAACATTGATCAGTTCATTGTCCTCACTTTCTACAAGTGAGAAGTGAACATAAATTCTAATCATAAATCTAATTTACTTATTAAAACTGCCAAAGAAAATTTGAAGCAAATATTATAGCTAGACGAAATGATAAAAAGTTATGAAACGATGATTGGTGATAGCAAAAAGTTAACTTATTAATTAGTAAAAAATTAATCTCAAAAATGATCTTTCACCTAATACCCGTTCTCTTAGCAGAGAAGGGCATTTTAAACACTATTTGTCAGACTATTTATTCAATTTTAATGGCTAACATTCACTTTTTTTTCCTTTTTGTTCTTACTATTGTTGTATGGCCTAATTTGAAAAATATTTCTATTTGTGAAATTATTGCCAATAAAGTACTATATATATCTCATTGAACTGCTTATATCTCTGGTCATGGCTGGTCTACAAAGATAAAAATGACATCAAATTGTAGTTGATGTTGTAGCCTTATATTGGTCTTAATTTTATTTGAATGACTCCGATGGCGTAATCACATCTTTAAGGTCTTGACTGTAGAGATCAATGTTTCAGCACAACGAGCCTCTCCAGTTTAACCTCAATTAATACCCTGGGCGATGATGCTCTATGAAAGCATTATCTTTATTATAACCCATTCTTTATCTGAAGTACGCACCACTCAATTCATTACAATGGCATGGCTGTCTTTTAGAACAACACGAAAAATGCTAAATTTGTGTCTGACACTAATATATTTGTTCAACCAGAGTGAGTGGTGCTAGTAGACTTTTCCTAGCAAGATTAGTGATGCAAATAAATGTTTATGCGGTGGATCTAGTCCTGTTGCCATCGAAAGTATGTGTGACAGATAAATGCCTACATTGGTAACTACCTATATATGGTATGTTAGAAATATCATCCGAAGTGTCCAGGCATTATAGTTGTTTTTAAAGCTGCATGTTTCTAGTATATATAATTATTATTATTCTCTGAAGGATAATCATTTAGAGGTTGTCCAGTTTGAATGGTGGTTCCTGTACTAGAGTTTTTACAGACGTTCATTGTGTCGAATTTTAGCGACAGCTCGCGTTGTTGATAGATCATTAATCGTCATTGTTGCAATAATTCCAACTGATTTTATATAATGTTACCGACGCTTATATAGCCGTTTGTGAGCTACCTCGCATCGTAGCTCCGGTGGCGCAATCGGTTAGCGCGCCGTACTTATATGCAGTATGTAATGCGGAGGCTGTGAGTTCGAGCCTCACCCGGAGCATGTGTTTTAAAGACCGACGGTTTTAGATGTACATACATGTATATTACCTATTATATAATCATCGTTATAAAATAAGCCTTTTGCTATATTGTTTTCTGTATTTACCAGAATTGTGACAGAACTGCTATAGGTTTCGTGTAGGCCTGCAGTGCTATTTATTAATTTTGTGTTTTCGTGTTAGAATGTCTTTGTTGCCAATAAAAACCTATTTTTAAAATTTAGAAGAATGGTTGGTCTAGCGCAGTAAGTTTTGATCTTTTATGAATGGCAGCACATTTTTACATTTACAAAACCCAAGAGTACACCAATTTACAGAATGACATGTAATGGAGCAATACATGCAATTGATAAGTTTGTTAATATATGTAAACACTCACTTTTTGTAAAACCTGGTCTTGTTTTGATAAACACAGCATAGATATTTTGCAGGAATGATAAAAAGATACGTACAAAGCTCTTGCTCAACAGCTCTACCTCGCTCTGTTTTTGGTTTTTATCGCAGTCAAGCTTGAGAAGCTCAGCTCATACAGATACGGTTAAAACGAAAGCAATGTCAAAATGGCTTTGTTGTCGAGAATGGGTTCCCTCTTAGCAACCAATAACTAAAATCTGTTCAAAGTAAGATTAATAAATTTTATCTTTTTTCTACAGTTCCAGTTCAATGAGCTGTTCTTGTTTCTTCAAAGTCATGACACTCAGCTTACTAGGCTGATGCTCTAACTAACTGAACTGATCATGCGCAGCGCAACACCTCGAATGATTTTGCAATTCAAGAGAAAAGATTGCTTTCAATAGAACTCTAACAAAGATCTAGTAAACCTTAACTTAACCTTATTGATCTTAGTAGACCTTAACTTTAATCAACCACCTTCCAGTTGTTTAGTAGACCTTAACTTTAATCAACCACCTTCCAGTGGTTTAGTAGACCTTAACTTTAATCAACCACCTTCCAGTGGTTTAGTAGACCTTAACTTTAATCAACCACCTTCCAGTTGTTTAGTAGACCTTAACTTTAATCAACCACCTTCCAGTTGTTTAGTAGACCTTAACTTTAATCAACCACCTTCCAGTGGTTTAGTAGACCTTAACTTTAATCAACCACCTTCCAGTGGTTTAGTAGACCTTAACTTTAATCAACCACCTTCCAGTTGTTTAGTAGACCTTAACTTTAATCAACCACCTTCCAGTTGTTTAGTAGACCTTAACTTTAATCAACCACCTTCCAGTTGTTTAGTAGACCTTAACTTTAATCAACCACCTTCCAGTTGTTTAGTAGACCTTAACTTTAATCAACCACCTTCCAGTTGTTTACTAGACCCTAACTTTAATCAGCCACCTTCCAGTTGTTTAGTAGACCTTAACTTTAATCAGCCACCTTCCAGTTGTTTAGTAGACCTTAACTTTAATCAACCACCTTCCAGTTGTTTAGTAGACCTTAACTTTAATCAACCACCTTCCAGTTGTTTAGTAGACCTTAACTTTAATCAGCCACCTTCCAGTTGTTTAGTAGACCTTAACTTTAATCAGCCACCTTCCAGTTGTTTAGTAGACCTTAACTTTAATCAACCACCTTCCAGTTGTTTAGTTGATTGAAAGTCACGGGTCTAGCAAAGCGATTAGTTTGAGCAGAACCATATTTATTGACATAATATCAATATTTGTAGGTGAAAGTGCAATGTTGCGTATGTTCCCTGCAGCAGCACGCTGATTGCGTAGGCTACGATCTGCAGGATATGTATAGAGGCCCTTACAAATGCCCCCATTGCCACGCTATATCTGTGAGTATTTGTTGTCTCACATAATATTGTCTCTGTTGTCTATTTGGTAGTTGATGCTTTATTAAACACCCTTCACTGATTCAGTCATCATTTAACTAGTCCTGTTGGTATAGTAGCGATGTTACAATTTAGACTTGATTTACGATGTCAATCTGTACCTGAGATATATCAACCGTACTTATATTGCATTTTAGACACCAATCAAAAGTGGAGCCACTTTAATCATTGCTCCCTTCAGCATCAAACATCAGTGGAGGGAAGAAATCATCAAGCATATCGGAGGGTCTCACTGTCAGATCCTGGTTAGTCAAATCCCCTGCAGACAGTTGGAAACTGCATTGGCTTAGCTTATCTGGTTAAGCTTTCCTGTTTAACGTTTTTATGGGATTGAGTTGAGTGGAACAGCATAGCTAAGCATATTGTTACAATTAGGCGCGACATTTTGTAATGGGTAGGTAGGACTTACTGTGATAAGAATGTAGGTAGGACATATTGTGATGAGTAGGTAGGACATATTGTGATGAGTAGGTAGGACTTATTGTGATGAGTAGGTAGGACTTATTGTGATGAGTAGGTAGGACTTATTGTGATGGGTAGGTAGTACTTATTGTGATGGGTAGGTAGTACTTATTGTGATGAGTAGGTAGGGCTTATTGTGATGGGTAGGTAGGACTTTTTGTGATGAGTAGGTAGGACTTATTGTGATGAGTAGGTAGGACTTATTGTGATGAGTAGGTAGGACTTATTGTGATGGGTAGGTAGTACTTATTGTGATGGGTAGGTAGTACTTATTGTGATGAGTAGGTAGGACATATTGTGATGAGTAGGTTGGACTCATTGTGATGAGTAGGTAGGACTTATTGTGATGGATAGGTAGTACTTATTGTGATGGGTAGGTAGTACTTATTGTGATGAGTAAGTAGGACTTATTGTGACAAGTAGGTAGGACTTATTGTGATGGTAGGTAGTACTTATTGTGATGGGTAGGTAGTATTTATTGTGGCAAGTAGGTAGGACTTATTGTGATGGTAGGTAGTACTTATTGTGATGGGTAGGTAGTACTTATTGTGATGGGTAGGTAGTACTTATTGTGATGTGTAGGTAGGACTTATTGTGACAAGTAGGTAGGACTTATTGCGATGGTACGTAGTACTTATTGTGATGGGTAGGTAGGACTTATTGTGATGGTAGGTAGGACTCATTGTGATGAGTAGGTAGTACTTATTGTGATGAGTAGGTAGTACTTATTGTGATGAGTAGGTAGGACTTATTGTGACAAATAGGTAGGACTTATTGTGATGGTAGGTAGTACTTATTGTGATAAGTATGTAGGTAGGACATATTGTGATGAGTAGGTAGGACTTATTGTGATGAGTAGGTAGGACTCATTGTGATGAGTAGGTAGGACTTATTGTGATGGATAGGTAGTACTTATTGTGATGGGTAGGTAGTACTTATTGTTATGAGTAGGTAGGACTTATTGTGATGAGTAGGTAGGACTTATTGTGATGAGTAGGTAGGACTTATTGTGATGAGTAGGTAGTACTTATTGTGATGAGTAGGTAGTACTTATTGTGATGAGTAGGTAGGACTTATTGTGACAAGTAGGTAGGACTTATTGTGATGGTAGGTAGTACTTATTGTGATGGGTAGGTAGGACTTATTGTGATGGGTAGGTAGGACTTATTCTGATGAGTAAGTACTACTTATTGTGATGAGTAGGTAGGACTTATTGTTGAAGAAAAGACTGTTTGCATTTTGCTAACAAATCAGAATGCATCGCAGTTGCAGCAATGTAAAAGGATTTTAGATATTCCTCCTTGTAATGATTCTAGGAATATGAAGGGGTCACATCAAAGAAATATGTGCAACCGATGGTTTTGGCAAGACAGGACATAGTAATAACGACTTATGATGTGCTCAAGGCTGAACTTAGGTCAACTCACGTTCCTCACAGCAACAGTCATACAGGGAGGTTGTTCCGACAGCCTAAGAGGTTCATGGCTCTCCCTAGTCCACTTATCGCTGTCGAGTGGTGGAGGGTTGGTAAACATTTTCTATCTTGTAATTTGTAATTCTCAAAGCTGTGTTTGTTATGAATTTTTTTTTTCCTGTCATGGCAGACTAGTTTATCATACGGCATTACTATTCATTATCAGATCATTGTCTTCTCAAAACGGCTTCAAACTGGTTTATAGAACCTTAGATATTTGTTTTCTCATTTAAATAAAAACCAGTAGAAAATATGTTATTAAACAAAATAAGTGAATAATTAAGTGTTGCTTTTTTTAAAGAGTTCCTTCCACGCGGTAATAATAACTAGAACTACAATTGTTATCTCTTTACAGCCAAACCGTAAACATTGAACCGGTTACTAAAGACTTTGTTACAATAGTCAAATATCTTATAAAAGAAGCCTCTCCTGATCAAGATTATTGTGACAGGCTTGAGAACAATGGCTCTCTATTATATTCTATTAGTGATATATAGTAATTAGTCCTTTTGTCTATATTATACTTGTGATATCTAGTAGATAGTTCCATTGTCTATATTCTACTAGTGATATCTAGTACTTAGTTCTATTGTCTATATTCTACTGTTGATATCTAGTAATCAGTTCTATTCTCTCTATTATACCTTACTTACTAGTGATATCTAGTAATCAGTTCCATTGTCTATATTCTACTAGTGATATCTAGTAATTAGTTATATTGTCTATATTATACTAGTGATATCTAGTAATCAGTTCTATTGTCCATATTATACTAGTGATATCTAGTAATCAGTTCTACATTCTACAATATTCTAGTGTCATCCAGCAGTGACTGATCACTCGTTATTGTAGGTTTGCCTCGATGAAGCCCAGATGGTGGAATCAGTGACAACCAGCACTGCAGAGATGGCCCTAAAGCTATCAGCTGTTAATAGGTGGTGTGTCACAGGCACCCCTATCAATTCTGGAGTGAATGACCTTTATGGACTGTTACTCTTCCTCGGTGTCCCTCCTTTTGCCACAAAAACGGTAGGTAATTAACTAATAGATTGAATTTCAAGTGTCCGCTGCACTCAAAGGTTTTTACTGCTAAACAATTAATTCACAAATATAAGCCCAGTGTTTATATTGGTGCCATAGTAGATGGCATTCATAGCCCTATGTTTCTATAACCATGCATCATACATGTAATTCATTGTGATGGCGGAAGGGTACAGAGATTTGAGGACTGTTCTGTATATTGCAAACTTGTGAGTACAATCAGTAGCAACCCTACCTCGTGAGTGCAAGCAATAGCAAGCCTACCTCATGAGTGCAAGTTTATAGCTGTTACTAGATGTGACTGCCTACACTGCAGGTATGGGATGCACTTATCTACCGGCCCTACTGCTTTGGCTTGCCCAACAACCTCTACTCTATACTTCAGCATGTCATGTGGAGGACTTGCAAAGCTGATGTTAGAGAACAGGTAGAGATCCAATTAATAAACTGTTCAAATAATCCTTAAAACTTCCTGTTTATGCAAACTTAGTAATCTAATTTGTACTAGTTGGAACATTCTAGTGCTGCTATCATTAATGCTGCTCTAAAGGAGTATTGTAGTTAGCTTGAGACCTTTGTGTTCTTATGCTAACTGTTTAATATGAGAAACATTTTGATGATGTACTCTACTGCTTGTCAATGTTTCTACCACCAAAGAGCCGCTAGCGCTGAACAATAATATGTATGCTTCTTTTTAGCTGGGCTTGCCTCCGCTGACAGAGGTACTTCATGAGGTGACTTTCGTTCCAGTAGAAGAGGTTTTTTATCGCCAAAAGTATTCTGTGTGCAGGCGACGTTGTCTCCAAATTATCAATAAATTTAGCAACAAGGAAGCCAGACTGGACTCCCTCTCTCGCTATACTCTCTCAGAGGTAAGAGAATATCTCTGCCTCCCTTTAAGGTAAGACAAGATATTCTCTCTGCCTCTCTCTAAGGTAAGACAAGATATTGTCTCTGCCTCCCTCTAAGGTGATAGAGAATTTGTTATTATCTTCCTAAAATCATCAGACCAGCTAAATTTATATTTAGGAATCTCATGCTCGAATGCTTGCTGAATGCTTTTACAGTCAGTCATATTGGATACAAGTCTTAGTAGTCTAGCAAGATCACACAACTTTTTGTCTCAAGAAGTCATGTTTTATTGCCATCTGCCTAATATATGTATATATATAATATATGTATATATATAATATATGTATATATATAATATATGTATATATATAATATATGTCTGCCTAATATATGTATATATATAATATATGTATATATATAATATATGTATATATATAATATATGTATATATATAATATATGTATATATATATATAATATATGTATATATATAATATATGTATATATATAATATATGTATATATATAATATATGTACATATATAAGCTTGCCCAAGGCCATCACTTTCAGGATCATTCGTGAACTGGTCAAGGATTTCCCTGCTTTATTGCTCTTGCATACTAATTCTTCACTTGAATATAATAAAGAAATATATATATAATATTATATATAATACTATATATAATATAATTCCACGACCAAACGCGAGCGGAGCGATTGTTTGGGAGATTTATGATAAATGCATATGTGCACACAACTCACGAAAATTATTCATCAACGGCCGTCGCAAACCCTTGTACCGAAATCTCATCAACAAATTTAACCATTTTTCAATAGAGTCGTTTAAGTATAATGACGATACAAAACACATATAAACCTGTTTAAATATGTTACCAAGTCTTTATTATTTGTAGAAAATTTCTTAAACCTTACCCATCTGATCGGATTATACATAAATAGACAGATTAATTCGGCCTGAAATCGTTATTGAAACTTGCCAAGCCTTATTTTTATCAAAATTAAGACCGGCAAACGAAACGCCGAGTGACAGAGAATAGAACTATTAAGTCGTGCGCATGTCACGAAAAAAAACGTGCACATTTCACCAGTCTATGGCATTGTTCAATTGCTGAAGTTTTCTGTAATCAACGTAGAAGTACTGAAATATAATTGTTTCCTTTTTGCCGATTTCAAAGTAACAGACATTTTGGACACTTATGAGTACTTTGGTATTCCAACTGATGTTCAAAGCAGTGAAAGTAAAGGAAATGACGATGATATTTTTTCTAACGATTATGAAATTATTACAGTATTTAATTATAAGAATAATTATTCGATTTTATAAGATTTAATTATAAAAATAAGCATTCGAATTTACAAGATCGAAGCATATAGTGACCGATGTTGGGCAATATGTTACTGTTATTATTTTTTCTAAATAGTTTTGTTAAATAGATTTTCTAAAAATCTATATAAATATCACAACTTCTTGATATTGTTAGCTATGACGCTTTGAAATGTAAACAAAATTGTGCATTGGTTTTCTATTATTACTGTATTAATATATTAATAATATTGGTTATTCTAATAATATCAGTCATTTTACTTCTAATATTGCATTTCTCCTATTGCGGGAGAGAGATATAAACACATAAGCCTTTCCTTTCATTATTACTGTTTGTTGTACATAATAACACCCAGTACATTACAGCTACCATTGCAGTTATCCTATTGCACTGCAGTGCCATTTGACTGCTAATATTGCATTTCTCAACCATCAGTACCCTTTCTTTTTTCCAATATCACTTTGGTCGTGGGCTGTATGACAGGGGAATTTCTAGTGTATATTAAAATATATGCAACTTTTTTAATTTTATTATACTAGTATCAAGTAACTACAAGTCAAAACAGATAACTCTATTCTTCATAAGATTCTTCAGTCGCTAACGAGCATGAGACAGGCATGCTGCTACCCTGAGGTGAGCCGTGAGCGGAGACGCGCCGTTCATGCACCACGGATGACACTCACCATGGATGAGTTGCTTAAACATCTCCTTCAGGAGGTCAAAGTTCAGACTGATGATGCCTACAGGTGTATCGTGGCAGCCCTCAACGGACAGGCAGGCTGTCATGCGATATGGGGACAGGTATCTTTAAATTCTACATACCATACGTGATGAGCCATTGTCCTGTTTGTCTGTTACCTAATTCTCTTACACTGGAGAGCAAGTTGTTGTTTTAACATCAATATGTAGCAGCATGTAGCAGTAATGCCTGTACAGACTATTATGGTATTACATGTACACAGATCATGCTCGAATGGTGTCATATGTATGCAGAACACGCTCTTATGGTATAACGTGTACACAACTCATGCCCTTATGATGTGACATGCATACAGAACGCACAGTTATCATACAACATATACACAGAGCATGCTCTTATAGTATAACATATACACAGAGCATGCGTTCATGATATGATATGTATACAGAACACGCTGTTACAGACTGTATAGCATGTACACAGAGCATGCTCTTATGGTGTGACATGTACACAGAGCATGCTCTTATGGTGTGACATGTACACAGAGCATGCTCTTATGGTGCGACATGTACACAGAGTATGCCATTTTTATACCAAGTATAATGAATGCTGCATTCTATGTAATCACCTAGCTATTACCATTAATCATATGGTAGCCATAATTATTCATACGGTGGCCGTAATTAATCGTATGGTAGCCATAGTTGACCATATGGTAGCCATAGTTAATTGTATGGTAGCCATAGTTAGTCATATGGTATCCATAGTTGATCATATGGTAGCCATAGTTAATTGTATGGTAGCCATAGTTAGTCATATGGTATCCATAGTTAATCATACACTAGCCATAGCTGTAGATTCTGAAAACCATCTACTGGTAGATTTACTGTAAGTATTCTACAGGTAGATTACTTATAGTAAATCCGTTTCACTGACACTGAGAGGCTGCTAGTCAAATATAAGCTAAGCTCTTACTCAGTGCTGTTGCCATGTTTGTCTAATTGCAGCATGACAAGGCCATAGAGAAATACTGGGAGGTGTCGTTTGTCTAATTGCAGCATGACAAGGCCATAGAGAAATACTGGGAGGTGTTGTTTGTCTAATTGCAGCATGACAAGGCCATAGAGAAATACTGGGAGGTGTTGTTTGTCTAATTGCAGCATGACAAGGCCATAGAGAAATACTGGGAGGTGTTGTTTGTCTAATTGCAGCATGACAAGGCCATAGAGAAATACTGGGAGGTGTTGTTTGTCTAATTGCAGCATGACAAGGCCATAGAGAAATACTGGGAGGTGTTGTTTGTCTAATTGCGGCATGACAAGGCCATAGAGAAATACTGGGAGGTGTTGTTTGTCTAATTGCAGCATGACAAGGCCATAGAGAAATACTGGGAGGTGTCGTTTGTCTAATTGCAGCATGACAAGGCCATAGAGAAATACTGGGAGGTGTTGTTTGTCTAATTGCGGCATGACAAGGCCATAGAGAAATACTGGGAGGTGTTGTTTGTCTAATTGCGGCATGACAAGGCCATAGAGAAATACTGGGAGGTGTCGTTTGTCTAATTGCAGCATGACAAGGCCATAGAGAAATACTGGGAGGTGTTGTTTGTCTAATTGCGGCATGACAAGGCCATAGAGAAATACTGGGAGGTGTTGTTTGTCTAATTGCAGCATGACAAGGCCATAGAGAAATACTGGGAGGTGTTGCACCCGAGTCAGCCTCAATATTCAGCTATTGAACCAGATACTCTCCAGTGTATTCATGCCAGTCATAACCTCAGGTGTTTTTATCTTACACTTTTCTCTCATTCATTTATTTCCAAGATAGAGTCTAAACATTATATAGTTAGTTGTTTAAGAGACTGCTTGTAGTCTTGTTTCAAAACTAGAACTAGGGCTAACATAGGCAAGGGCTGTTCTCTCCTTATTATTTACCTGATCAAGCATCATGTGTATAAACTGGAACAGAAAAGGTTAGTAATGCACGTTTCCGGTTGTCATACTCTTTTGCTGGGAGTTGTTTGCTCTTGTGCTGCTACCTTCTGTGGCCTGCTCACTAGGTTTATCTACACGCCTTTGTTTTTGTTTACAAGATTGGAATGCGCACTTACCTCCAGCTTTCCTTCATTTTAGTACCATAAGCAGTTGTGTGCCCTCACGGGTTTAAGGTAGTTGTGCGCTCTTGAAGTTTTGAAGTAGTTATAGTTGCTGGGTTATTGCCGGATACACTCGCTATTCAGTTGTTTTGTCCAAGGTGGCAATCAATGGTTTGACTTCAGAAAAGGTAAAGTTTTAGGATCGACGTTTGATGGCTCAAACCTGTTATCTATGACTTCTTGAACCTTTCCACATTTAGAGAACTCCTTAAAGTCTCCCATCACAAAAGCTTGAAGATCAACATAGAGGTACTCGATCAAGAGATAGAGCAGTTTGTTAGGACCTACATGAGGAAAAGTAACATGGCTGTTGAGAGTGCTTGTTCAGAGCATCAAGCTGTCGATGCCAAAGTCTGTGAGAAGCCTATAATGGCAACAGTGAGTCTTTCTGTGTTTGAACTACGGAGGACTTCATCATAAATTTAACCTGTGACACATGTTTATATTTCAAGTAAACTTTCCATTGCAATAATATCTTTTCAGTTGCAAAGAAAACAATTGTAAAATTTTAATATACATGTACAATTATACAGTTGCAGTTCAATATATTATCAGAGTTACCTTTTGGTATCTTTGGATGGATTACCCTCGACTGCAGTTTATCATATCTGAGGTATTGTAGTTAGGAATGCAAACTGAGTCCATTTTGCTGTATGATGTCTCCGGTCATGTAACAGTTGCCAACTACAAAATTAGCTTGGAGCTCATATTAGTAATAGTCTTTGTAGTACATTGTGGTCCTTTACATGTACTTGTAAGATTATGTGCTGAACTTTACTTGTACTTGTAAGACTATGTGCTGAACTTTACTTGTACTTGTAAGATTATGTGCTGAACTTTACTTGTACTTGTAAGACTATGTGCTGAATGACAGTTACTCTTACGAATTAAATATTTGTGACCAATACTATAGTTTCAGATTGCTTATTATCAATACTATAGTTTCAGATAGTTTATTATCAACACTATAGTTTCAGATAGCTTATTATCAATACTATAGTTTCAGATAGTTTATTATCAATACTATAGTTTCAGATAGCTTATTATCAATACTATAGTTTCAGATAGCTTATTATCAATACTATAGTTTCAGATAGTTTATTATCAATACTATAGTTTCAGATAGCTTATTATCAATACTATAGTTTCAGATTGCTTATTATCAATACTATAGTTTCAGATTGCCAGACAGAAAACTGACCTTTTCTACCTTAAGGCAATCTCTTGGCATCCAGTTACTTAAACTTATCAAATTGGCCATGTTTGTGTAACTGCAGCTTACTTCTGTTTTTTATGTTTATTTTCTCAGCACACTTGTACTTACCTCTATATGCATATGTACATCAGTACTTTATTGAAGTGGTTTGAACATAACAAAAGATTCCTTTAAAATGTCTGGTCATCAAATCTTGAATGGAATGCAGTTGTGCCTGATAGTAATGTTTCCTGGAGTCTTTAGATTAAACGCTTATTTGTAGATGTCAGCAAATTCTGAGGGGCAGATCATGTGGTGGGTGGCTCTCCATGAAAACATTATAGACTCGCTGCCTCTGACATCTGGCGCTGGTGCTGATGTTTTGCAGCATGTACAAAATGGAGTCTACCAGTCACAGAACACTGCTCAAATTACTAGGTATTGCTTTGTCAGCAGTTCAATAGATTCATATACATTACAATAGAGCATCATGACATCATCAGACTACTTTAGAATATATACATTACAATAGGGCATCATAACATCATCAGACTACTTTAGAATATATACATTACAATAGAGTACCATGACATCATCAGACTACTTTAAAATATATACATTACAATAGAGTATCATGACATCATCAGACTGCTTTAGAATATATACATTACAATAGAGTATCATGACATCATCAGACTACTATAGAATATATGCATTACAATAGAGTATCACGACATCATCAGACTGCTTTAGAATATATACATTACAATAGAGTATCATAACATCATCAGACTACTATAAAATATATATATATATATTACATTAGAGTATTATGACATCATCAGACTACTTTGGAATATATATATTACAATAGAGTATCATAACATCATCAGACTACTATAGAATATATACACTACAATAGAGTATCATGACATCATCAGACTACTTTAGAATATATACATTACAATAGAGTACCATGACATCATCAGACTACTTTAGATTATATACATTACAATAGAGTATCATGACATCATCAAACTACTATAGAATATATACATTACAATAGAGTATCACAACATCATCAGACTGCTTTAGAATATATACATTACATTAGAGTATCATAACATCATCAGACTACTATAGAATATATACATTACAATAGAGTATCACGACATCATCAGACTACTATAGAATATATACATTACAATAGAGTATCATGACATCATCAGACTGCTTTAGAATATATACATTACAATAGAGTATCATGACATCATCAGACTACTATAGAATATATACATTACAATAGAGTATCATGACATCATCAGACTACTATAGAATATATACATTACAATAGAGTATCATGACATCATCAGACTACTATAGAATATATACATTACAATAGAGTATCATGACATCATCAGACTACTATAGAATATATACATTACAATAGAGCGTCAAGACATCATCAGACTACTATAAAATATATATATTACAATAGAGTATCATGACATCATCAGACTACTATAGAATATATATATTACAATAGAGCATCAAGACATCATCAGACTACTATAAACTATATATACTAAAAATTCCACTGTCATACAGCCCATGACCAAAGTGATATTGGAAAAAAGAAAGGGTACTGATGGTTGAGAAATGCAATATTAGCAGTCAAATAGGATAACTGCAATGGTAGCTGTAATGTACTGGGTGTGGGTGTTATTATATACAACAGATAGCAATAATGAAAGGAAAAGATTATATGTTTATATCTCTCCTCCTGCAAAAAGAGAAATGCAATATCGGCCAGTTTTAGGAGTAAAATGCACTGATATAGATTTTTAGAAAATCTGTACTATGTAGCCATTGTTCTGTAGTCATCCAAACCTATAATTAATTATTGTAATGAGATCTCATTAGAACCGTTAGAAAAAAATATCATCGTCTTTCCCTTTAGGCTACTTACACTGCGTTAAATTTTTAGAAAATCTGTACTACGTAGTCATTGTTCTGTAGTCATCCAAACTTACAATTAATTATTGTAATAATCTCATAAGAACCGTTAAAAAATATCGTCGTCCTTTCAGTACTCAAATGTGTCAGCAAATGAAATTGAAAATGAAAAAATTGAAATCGGCAAGAATGAAACGATTTCTGTACTCCTATGTTTATTGCCAAAACCTTCGGCAATTCGACAATGCTATAGACTGGTGAAAAGTGCACATTTTTTTTCGTGAAATGCGCAAGACTTCATCGTTCTATTCTCTGTCATTCGGCGTTTCAATTTCCAGTTTTAACTTTTATTAAACCAAGCTTTTCAAGCGTTTTGTGGCGATTTTCGTCCAAATTAATCTGTCTATTTGTGTATAATCCGATCAGATGGGTAAGTTTTAAGAATTTGCGGTAACCTTTCAAAGGCTTGGTAACATATTTAAATAGGTTTATATACGTTTTGTATTATTATTATACTTAAACGACTTTACTGAAAAATAGTTAAATATGTTGATAGGATTTCGTTGCAAGGGTTTGTTGACGGCCGTTAACGGATAATTTTTCGGGAGTTGTGTGCACATGTGCATTTATCATAAATCTCCCAATCAATCGCTTCACTCTTGTTCGGTCGTGGGATTACAATAGAGTATCGTGACATCATCAGACTATTATAGAATATATACATTACAATAGAGTATCATGACATCATCAGACTACTATAGAATATATACATTACAATAGAGTATCATAACATCATCAGACTACTTTAGAATATATACATTACAATAGAGCATCAAGACATCATCAGACTACTATAAAATATATATATTACAATGGAGTATCATGACATCATCAGACTACTATAGAATATATATATATATATATTACAATAGAGCATCAAGACATCATCAGACTACTATAAACTATATATATTACAATAGAGTATCATAACATCATCAGACTACTATAGAATATATACATTACAATAGAGTATCATGACATCATCAGACTACTATAAACTATATATATTACAATAGAGTATCATGACATCATCAGACCACTATAAAATATATGTATTACAATAGAGCATCAAGACATCATCAGACTACTATAAACTATATATATTACAATAGCGCATCAAGACATCATCAGACTACTATAAACTATATATATTACAATACAGTATCGTAATATCATCAGTTTACTTTAGAATATATGCATTACAATAGAGTATCGTGACATCATCAGACGCCTAGAATAGATCAGATTTAGTTTCTTAGTATATACATTGTTTCATCTTTTTAGTATTCGAAACATAGATGGGCTCATGTACAAGCTCTATAATGATTGGGTAAAATTAGCCAATAGCTACACGGAGACACGAGATGTGGTACTTCGTCTTTCTGGGCTGCACACTGAAGTAGATGCTGTCTCCGCTGTGGTAAGCTGCTGCCTCCGACCAGACAACCAGCGAGCGGAGAAGTGTCCTCTTTGTCAGGCAGAGGATGTCTTAAAGAGGCATGAATTCACACTGTATGACTACAGACAGACGTGAGTTGAATTAGTTTTCCGCATTTGTTTGCAGTGAGGAGTTGAGTGTATTTAATTATTTGTTTTCTCATTGGTTTTGGCATGCAGTCACAGTAACTACTAGTAGTGCATATATTACCCCTAGTAGTGCATATCTTATTACTAGTAGTGCATACATTACTATGAATAGTGCAAATATCACTGCTAGTAGTGCATATATTACCACTAGTAGTGCATATATTATTACTAGTGCATATATTACTACTAGTAGTGCATATATTATATTACTAGTAGTGCATACATTACTACGAATAGTGCAAATATCACTGCTAGTAGTGCATCTATCACCACCAGTAGTGCATATATTACTACTAGTTGTGCATGTATTACTACTAGTAGTGCATATATTATTACTAGTAGTAATATATGCACTAGTAGTAGTATTATATGCACTACTAGCAGTGCATATATTACTACTAGTAGTGCATATATTATTACTAGTAGTGCATATATTATTACTAGTAGTGCATATATGTGACCCAGGCGGTCAGAATGTACAATCGTGCTAAAACAACATTTTTGAGTTATTTACAGATTCAAAATCAGCAATATCTGAGGAATTTAATGCAATTTAAATTCTTTAAATCGGATTATATATGCCCAGGTTATGCAAGATTTAGTAGAGAAAGTCTCACGGTGAACTAAAACTGTTGTTTTGAGTTTAGGCAGGATAAGGTTGCCGATTCATGAATCGTAAATCATGGTATTTGTTTACAAATCAAAATGCCATAGCAACAGACCACTTAATCTCAACCTATATTGATGAAACCTGGCATTCTACACATTAAAACCCTGAAAAAGATGATGGTCACATTTTTATATAAGTTTGATTGACGGTTGACCTTCCAAAGGTCAGGGTAAGGTCAGCAATATATGTGGCTAAAAGCTCACCTTCCTGGAGATTTACATTAAAAAGGTATGCTTCAAACTGGGCACTTCTCATCAAGCTATATTGCTATGACTGCATATAATGACAATCCAACGACTTATCAAAATGTTGGAAGTGTATTCAAAATTGTCCATCTATACAGAAGGTCATGGTAAGGTCAACGAAAGGTGACCACAGAGGGCATCAAGATGCGGAAATATCAGCCCAACTCATCAAGTGACCATTCACTCTAGAGCTATTTTTATGTAGTTTAACACTCACACATTGTAACACAGAGTACACAGCAGAGATTTATTGTAGCCCATTCAACGGGTTTGCTTGTTATATTAGTGGCAGTTTGTCCCAACACAACCATATCAAATGTGTCCTTCGGTAATCCTTGATACACAGTTCTAACGCGGCTTATTTGTTCAGATGACATAAAACTAGTGCAGAATTCCTTACATTTGCATCCACTTATTAGTTTGATGTCAACAGCTATAATGGGAAAGTTATCAGCAGTGATAGGCTGATCGTTATTCTCTGTAATTTAATTAATTAGGATGATCGCTGTTACTCTCCTTATCGTTAGCAGCCACATCGTAAGCAGCTGTATTTCTGAGGTTTCCCTATTATCACAATCCTCATCATCGCTTTCACTATAATCTGAGGCAGCAGACTTAGATTCTAAGTAGAAATACTTAGAATTACATCTAAATTATTAGCGTCAACTAGCCGTAATTTGTGCCACGGTTTATTTTGTTTTAGCCTGAGGCGTTGAAACAAAAATAGCCACATACACGCGCCCACCCGCAGTTAGAGTCTATACTTAAGATCTTGGGTTATGACAAATTCCATAGCAACCAACGATATGGGTAGATTTAAATGGCAATTCTGGCTTTATGATTGGTCAGACACAAAAATAAACAAGACCACGTGAAAGAGCAGGGTTGAATGCACTATAAACCACTGTTTACTAAAATAGCGACTGTGAGTCATATAATAGCATATAGCACGTGTTGCGCTCTATTGTGAACAATCCAATTACCGCACAATTGTACATTCTGACTGCGGGGTCACATATTACTACTAGTAGTGCATATATTATTACTAGTAGTGCTTATATTACTACTAGTAGTGCATATATTACTACTGGTGAACAATGGGACACTAGCAGGACTAATGAGACTAAACTTAATGCACGAGAATTGCTTTAAAATTATACTGATTTACAAACTGCGGTGTTTCGAGAAACTTGAGATGTTATATATTGAAATTACTTTAGGTGTTGAGAATATTTACTCATATTTCACGCTGTCTTGCAACAGTTTCTATGTACAGGTAATTGTTAGTAGAGGCGATCATAATTGTCAGTTGAGATTTTACTGATCTTGAGTCGAAAATTTTTATGCTGCAGATACCTGACTGAAGGGGAGGAACAGAGAACAGGTAATTGGACGGACTCTGTCATGGAGCTAGCATTTAAGGCATTAATATCCTATATGAAGCAAGCATTGGCTAATCGAAGTATACTGACCTATGAACTCACTGATGCCTGTATAGCCGGTTTGCAAGATTACTTGAAGCAAGCTGCCGACCACATGGCACTTTTAGACTCCATGAAGCGACAATTTAAGGTAATCAGTCTAGAAAATTGGCTATCCAATGCTTATCGTTGGTAGACCGGATACCTATGAGCCGTTCTATTGATGTAAGTAGTAGGCAAAAATTTTGACAAACTGCCTACAATGAAAACTTGTTTGGGCTGGATTTCATGCGAAAAGCATTTATATACTTGCCTTTCTTGGTCTGCACATTGTAGGAAGGTCTGCACACTGTAGGAAGGTCTGCACATTGTAGGAAGGTCTGCACATTGTAGGAAGGTCTGCACATTGTAGGAAGGTCTGCTCACTGTAGGAAGGTCTGCACATTGTAGGAAGGTCTGCACATTGTAGGAAGGTCTGCACGTTGTAGGAAGGTCTGCACATTGTAGGAAGGTCTGCACACTGTAGGAAGGTCTGCACATTGTAGGAAGGTCTGCACATTGTAGGAAGGTCTGCACATTGTAGGAAGGTCTGCTCACTGTAGGAAGGTCTGCACACTGTAGGAAGGTCTGCACATTGTAGGAAGGTCTGCACGTTGTAGGAAGGTCTGCACATTGTAGGAAGGTCTGCACACTGTAGGAAGGTCTGCACATTGTAGGATGGTCTGCACACTGTAGGAAGTTCTGTACACTGTAGGAAGGTCTGCACACTGTAGGAAGGTCTGCACACTGTAGGAAGGTCTGCACATTGTAGGAAGGTCTGCACATTTTTAGGAAGGTCTGCACATTTTTAGGAAGGTCTGCACATTGTAGGAAGGTCTGCACATTGTAGGAAGGTCTGCACACTGTAGATTATTAGATCTGTTAAAACTTAGATTTCACATGTTCTGTCATTTATGGTATTTACACAAGTTTTATATAAACAAAATAAAAATTGAAACGGTAATAATCTTTACTGACTTTGGAGTTATTATAACTTGGGATTTAATAATATTGAAAGCCCATACAATATGTATTGGTAGAATTAGGTGGATTGACAATTTGTATATAATTTTATTAAAAAAATTTATTACGGCTAGTTTTAGGTAATCTGAAACTGTTCTTCAAAAGCCCTATGTTAGCTATTCATTCAAGTAGGTAGCCGGCTGCAGAACTACCATAATAATACCTCACATTTGTCCTTGACCCATATTTCTGCTTATGTAAATCGTGTGAGGCGATTATAAATCGTTTCATGAGGTTACAACTCTTGATTAAAGTTGTCTGTTCCCTAACCACTTTGACAAGATGCATAAACTTGCCCTCTGGTTTCTCCAGTTTCTTTGGCTGTTTATTAAATTCTTATCGTGCCCTTACTGGTATATACCTCACCTATTATTTTGCTCAAGCTGGCCGCTGCTAAAGCATCATATTCGTCTCCAAGGTGCCTCCCTTCATCTCTGTGTTCAAGGTCATTCCCACAGCCAATTCTGACGCCAGTTTATTAAAGATTTTAAGTATTAATTCAATGGTGTATTTGCTTCTTTATTAATGTATTGCTACCTTTAGATATTCAGATAGACTTTTATGTGTGTTTGTTACGTGTGGATTTATCTTCCTTTTTATTACTCTGGCTGCTTTTAGTGTTATCTGCCTTTACCTACATGTACTTACCTCACCACATCACTTGTGTTATAGCTCACCTACATGTACTTACCTTACCACATCACTTGTGTTATAGCTCACCTACATGTACTTACCTTACCACATCACTTGTGTTATTGCTCACTTACATGTACTTACCTTACCACATCACTTGTGTTATTGCTCACTTACATGTACTTACCTCACCACATCACTTGTGTTATAGCTCACCTACATGTACTTACCTTACCACATCACTTGTGTTATTGCTCACTTACATGTACTTACCTTACCGCATCACATGTGTTATAGTTCACCTACATGTACTTACCTCGGCACATTACTTGTGTTATAGCTTGCCTACTTGTACTTACCTTTCCACATCACTTGCGTTATAGCTCACCTACATGTACTTACTTTTCCACATCACTTGTGTTGTAGTTTACCTACCTGTACTTATCTTTCAACATTACTTTTGTTATAGCTCGCCTACATTTACTTACCTTTCTACATCACTTGTGTTATAGCTCACCTACACATATTTACCCCACCTCATCACTTGTGTTATAGTCGCTGCGAGCCTTTTGGAGTCACATGAGAAATAGATTTGCTGCCATGGATGAGATGGAAATGGCCAAGACTCGATTCCGCCTTAGATATCCTTGGGAGACGGTTGAAAGCAAGAGTGTTGAAGTTCTTGAGGAGTACGAGGTTGAAGAGCACTATCAGAAACAGGTAAAGGAACTATGACAACTTTGCAGGAGGTAACAGCATGCATATAGCTGTAACAGTAGGTAGACCTTTGCTTTCGCTATCTGGTGAGTATTTTCTGTAGTTAGCTGCCAAGTTTCTTGCAGAGTAATGTCTTGATGTGTGCTACATCAAGTTAACATTTTCATTGTAAACTATTTTTGTTCTTTCAGCTCAATGACATGGCAGCTGGTCAGGCTGACTTTGCTGCCGCGGAGAGGCAGCATAATTATCTAAAACATATAAGCTCTCTGGTGAGTTTTTACAGCTGTCTTCATTTGGCTCAGTTTGCTGAACTCTCGCTAGTTTAGCTAATTCTGCTCAGTATTACTGTATCATCATCATTATTATTATTATGATTATATTATTGTCATTCTATAATGCATCACTCCATAATTCTATGAATGGAGAAGAGATGATCTTAAGTGTAGTGTTATGCTGTACTCTAACTTGAAATCAGTCATTTTGCAAGACAGCTGAGTGTTTTATAAGAATCTGAAGTTGACAGTCTCCTCGCTGGCAATGCATTTCAAATTAGACAAATTTCTTTTAACTGGGAGTTATCAGCTCTTACGAGAAGATAACTAATTTGTTTGAGTCAAATACATGTACATCTACACTCGTGGTGAAAGAAGACAAAAATGCATTTCTTGATATTCTCTTTGATCCCGTTAGTACCATGAATATGAAGGTCAGAAGAAGATCAAAATTGTCTGACAATTAAATTGTCAGACAATTAAATTGTCAGTGCTAGTCCGGATATGCAGTTGTCAGTCTTTAAATATAAATAGGAGCAGGTTACATCTTTTATTTTGCTTTAAAACTTAGTTCAATGCGAGTAAGTGCGCAGACTGTTCCGCTTAATTTTATTTTCCATTTTCAAAAGTTCTGATCAGCAGAGATTAACTTTATTTCGATTGTCGGTCTTTTAGCTAAAGGGACAGCATTTAATCTCACTAAGATGTTACAAACTGCCACGTGTGTAGCAGTTTTTGATACAATTGCTCCTTTGACTCCGGCATGCAAATAGCATGTGTTATTATAACTCGAGCGTGTAGGTCATTTCTAGAACATTTCTCTCCGAAGAGTACTAGGTTGGTGTTTTTTCTTTTGTTTTCTGGTAATAAGTATGTGTTGACAGATTTGGTTTGGAGTTTTATGCTTTTTTGCAAAATTAATGTTCTATTGTTATAACATTATGCTACATAAGCACCGTAGGTGCCTGTGAGTGTTGAGGGAAATCACTTCCCTGCAGCAGTTCATTTATAAATATTTTAATCTTAACCATCAGCTAATCATCAGCTAACCAAAGTCAATTTGTCAATTCTTTTTTAAATTTGCTGAATGTCATTAAACTCAGAGGCAAAAGCATAACTAGCTGAAATAACTGACAATCTTTAGGTGCGTTTTGCCTTGAGCTTATTCTTGCTCTCCATTTATAAGTCCTGAGACATATGACAGGATTTTAGACATAATATGACAAATTGTTATCCATTATATGACAGGTAATTAGACATTATATGACAGGTCATTAGACATTATATGATAGGTAATTAGATATTATATGACAGGTAATTAGACATATGACAGGTCATTGGACATAATATGACAGGGCATTAGACATAATATTACAAATTATTAGACATTATATGACAGGTCATTAGACATTATATGCCAGGTCATTAGACATTATATGACAGGTAATTAGACATTATATGCCAGGTCATTAGACATTATATGACAGGTAATTACATATTATATGACAGGCAATTAGACATTATATGACAGGTCATTGGACATAATATGACAAATTGTTAGACATTATATGACAGGTCCTTAGACATTATATGCCAGGTCATTAGACATTATATGACAGGTAATTAGATATTATATGACATGGCATTTGACATTATATGACAGGTCATTAGGCATTATATGACAGGTCATTAGACATTGTACATGTATGACAGGTCATTAGACATGATATGACAAGTCATTAGACATTATATGGCAGGTCATTAAACATTATATGACAGGTCATTAGACATTTCATGACAGGTCATGAGACATTATATGACAGGTCATGAGCCATTAAATGACAGATCATGCATATGCTGGCATGTACATGTATATACCCAAAAGCAATATTAGTAGCAAACTCTCCAAGCAGAAGAAATGATAAATACTACATGTATTTCCATGTGTGTCCTTTTTTGTGTTTGTAGACAGATAATGCCAATTTTTCTGGTAATTCATAGAGTATAGACCTTACCTGATTGGCTAGTCGCTTATTCTTGTAGCCAATCGATGAAAGGCTTGGCAATACAGAGCAGTGCCCTATATGCAAGTCAACACTCGGTCATACCTGGGTTGTCCTCTCCTGTTGCCATTGCTTCTGCATAGACTGCACGCAGGTGCTCACCAGCCACCGGACAACCATCGGACTCGCATTAGGTGCAAGACAAGCCATGCGGTGCGCCGTGTGTCGGCGAGAGACCCGACAGCATCACATCTCCTATGTCAGCTCTGGCAAAGTCACCAATTCGAGTGATGAGGCTATTCATGTAGAGGTAGGGAGTATATAGCAGCCTTTAAGATATCTTTGGCAGCGTTCGAGTAGTTTATCCCCTATTTTAAGTATTCTAATGCACTTGTTTGTACTCCACTGCTTTATGTTTAGAGCAAGGCTGAATAATTACTGTTATAGAGATGAGGCTGGCTGATGGTGTTATCATTAGAAAAGTCTATGGCTGTTGTTTCCATGCTGTTTGAAATGAAAACATTCACACTAGTGCACAGCTAATCCTATCACGCACCTGATTAAAGCTGTGACTCTTTGTTCATGTATATAACATATACGTTATTACAGCCTGGTTTTGCATCCTGTTACGGGTGTCTGTGACAACAAAAACAACCTTTTATCTCTCAGAGCCTTTGCTAAGGGTTTCCACTTTCATATGTGGGAGGCTGACTTTGCCTCTAAGTGTCAAACAAATTGTTTTGTCTGACACTTAGAGAAAGCTGAGTTTGACATAAACAATACCTGTTTGTTTTGATAAGAATTTGCGAAAAAAACTCTTGTTCTTAGAATTTGTGAATTGTTCTTTAGCGGCTTCTGCGATGTCTATATGACTTTCATTCAACCTCTTTTTCTCATTTAATTCAAATATAAT
The DNA here is from genome assembly GCF_963576615.1 of Watersipora subatra. Classification (NCBI taxonomy): domain Eukaryota; kingdom Metazoa; phylum Bryozoa; class Gymnolaemata; order Cheilostomatida; family Watersiporidae; genus Watersipora; species Watersipora subatra. The sequence continues at coordinate 63,215,608 of NC_088716.1, read as the reverse complement.
TCTTCCTTCTCTGGCTGAGAATACTTAGTTGGTCAACTAACAGTTTCTGTATAGACTTAATAAGAGGTTCACCGAGTCTGATTCATGCACCAACAATGGAATCTGAAATAACAGTTGCTGCCCTCCAAGGCCTACTTCAAACCTCTCAATCTACGTGTTTACCGTATATACTCGCTAGATCTTGGAACAGCCTTAAGATATCATGCCACAGTTTTGTATAACTTTTCACTTCGTTTATCGCTTATCCTTCACCATTTTGCTGGAGTTGAGTTACGGTGTTATTACCTCACCTTGAACAGTAAATACTAATGTACAGTTATAATACAAAGTTGACTTTACTCTATACAAGCTGTACAGTTATAATACAAGGTTGACTTTACTCTATACAAGCTGTACAGTTATAATACAAGGTTGACTTTACTCTATACATGCTGTACAGTTATAATACTAGGTTGACTTTACTCTAAACAAGCTGTACAGTTATAGTACAAGGTTGACTTTACTCTATACAAGCTGTACAGTTATAATACAAAGTTGACTTTACTCTATACATGCTGTACAGTTATAATACAAGGTTGACTTTACTCTAAACAAGCGGTACAGTTATAATACAAGGTTGACTTTACTCTAAACAAGCGGTACAGTTATAATACAAGGTTTACTTTACTCTAAACAAGCTGTACAGTTATAATACAAGGTTGACTTTACTCTATACAAGCTGTACAGTTATAATACAAGGTTGACTTTACTCTATACACGCTGTACAGTTATAATACAAGGTTGACTTTACTCTATACAAGCTGTACAGTTATAATACAAGGTTGACTTTACTCTATACAAGCTGTACAGTTATAATACAAGGTTGACTTTATTCTATGCAAGCTGTACAGTTATAATACAAGGTTGACTTTACTCTATACACGCTGTACAGTTATAATACAAGGTTGACTTTACTCTATACAAGCTGTAAAGTTATAATACAAAGTTGACTTTACTCTATACAAGCTGTACAATTATAATACAAGGTTGACTTTACTCTAAACAAGCTGTACAGTTATAATACAAGGTTGACTTTACTCTATACAAACCGTACAGTTATAATACAAGGTTGACTTTACTCTATACAAGCTGTACAGTTATAGTACAAGGTTGACTTTACTCTATACAAGCTGTACAGTTATAATACAATGTTGACTTTATTTCACTCTATACAAGCTGTACAGTTATAATACAAGGTTGACTTTATTTTACTCTATACAAGCTGCCGCGCGGATTCAACGCTAGACTTACTTCAACATACTCTATGAAGTTGGTGTACAGTTGTTACGCTAGAATTACTTCATGTTACTCTGAAAGCTGGTGTACAATAGTAACATTTAACTTGCTTCATTGTACTGTATAAAAGCTGGTGCTTGGGCGCAACACTAAGACTTGATTCAACTTACACTATACATGAGATTCAACTTACACTGTACACGAGATTCAACTTACACTGTAAATGAGATTCAACTTACACTGTACATGAGATTCAACCTACCCTGTACGTGAGATTTAACTTACACTGCATGTGAGATTCAACTTACACTGTACATGAGATTCAACTTACACTGTACATGAGATTCAACTTACACTGTACATGAGATTCAACTTACACTGTATATGAGATTCAACTTACACTGTACATGAGATTCAACTTACAGTGTACATAAGATTTTCTTTATCTTACACTATAAAAGCTGATTGTGCAGTTGTAACGCTAGACCTAGTTCAGAACCTCGGAAGCTTATGATCAGTTATAACACTAAACTGAGCAGTTGTAATGCCACTTACTCCCTTGTGTCCAATATCAGTGAAAGTTACAGTCTACCATTTGTTTGCACTCGCTGATGTTATATTGTGTACCCTAGTCTAGCCAATGTTGGTACCATGATTCATTACTTGGCTGCAATGTACTGTAGTGTCCAGGAGTTGTCTTCCTCATGGAATTTTGTCTCACTCTAGGGCAACTACTCATCTAAAGTTACAGAGGTAATCAAGTGTCTGAAGGTTATTGCGAGGGAAGAACCTAATGCAAAGGCTCTCGTGTTTTCTACCTGGACCTCTCTACTCGAAGTCGTGGCTAGAGCATTGACGGAGAATGATATCACTTACCAGTATCTCGGGGGGAAGTATGGCAGAGGTTATGAAGAGAAATTAAACGAGTAAGAAGTTTGAGGCTCTGAAAGTTGAGAACTTCTGGTAACATTGCTTATGATGTGTGGGCCGCATGTGCACTCAAGAGTGGGTTTGAGAGTCCTTCTTCTCTAAAGTCATCCTTAATCATCTATCATCACAGTAGTCTGTTGCAGACTTCACATACATTTCTAGGTTTCTTGAGTATGAGAATTCTCATACGTTCAGACTTTGGGAAAGAAAGTCTTATAAACTTGTTATAAAGCAGTAGTATAGTGAGAGCAGATCTACACACACTAGGCGGAGCTTAGGGAGCAGGAAGTGACATCACATCAGGATCTGTTTGATTGACAGTTGGGGGGCGGAGCTAGGCGGTGTTGAGTCATGGTGTGAGTCATGGCGATCTGTGTGATTCGTGGTGCGAGTGAGTAATGGTGTGAGTTGGTTGGTGACGTCGCGGTGGTGGTGTCGGTGGCCGAGTGGTGAGTCGGGCCGCGAGACGATTCGCGGTTGTATTTGGGATTATCGGATTTCGTTGGCGTCCGGTAGAGGTCGCTCTTCCGTGCCGTTTCGGGGATTGGCGGAGAGCTCGGTGGCGACGGGTTGACGGACGGTGGCGGATGGATTTCGAGATCGTCGGAGCTTGTATGTATTTTCTTTTTTCCGATCCCGAATGAGAATGATGTGTCTGCGAACGAATATTCATTTTGATTGTAAACTTCATAAATTCTGAAATTATCCATCGCTGTTATGGTTCCACTACTTTTTTAAAGATAATGTATAAATTGATGAAGTATTATTAGTTAGTGTTGATTGTTACTGGAGCTTCTGAGGAGTCAACTTCCAATAGTATGAATATTGACATTATTTCTGAAAGAACTTCCCAATTGAATATGAAACAAAGAGAGTATAGAAGACCAACCAAGTCTAGATTGAACAGAACTACGTCATTACGAAGATCATCAAGAAAAAGTTCGGTAGTAAAGCGGTTATTCGAATCCAAGGAAAATTATATGGAAGGAGATGAGAAAATTACGTCACCTATTGCAACAGTTTTTAAAACCGAGGAAATGCAAGAACCATGGAAATGGATTGATCTAAAAGTTTTGGATATTCCAGCTTCGTTAGAAGTAATACAAGCAAATAAGTCTGAAGAAAATGACAATTGTGAGATTGCGTTGCAATTCTTCGTTGAACGTAAGGGAGAGCGTGTGGTATTATGTTCGATCATCGAACCTCAAAAGTATAACATTCCCTCATCATTTCAATGGTTGACACCAGCTCTCATGATATTGGATCGAAGTGAGATTTACATGAACTCTAAGTCTTCATCAGGATTAAAACTTTTCAGAATTGACGGAGCATGCAATCTGAAGGAATTCAGAGAGAAATTAAACAAAGATTATAAACTCTGTATATCAAGACAGTAATGAGTTAAGGAAATGATATTATGATTAAATTTTATATAGTTTATTTGATGATATATCATAGGGATTTAAACTTACTATCAATGGATATGTTATTGAATAAAAGTTTTGTATATAAAAATGCTAAAACATAATATAAAAAAGACTATTGAATTTCATTCAATCCCAATTTTCTTCTTCTTCTTTCATTGTCGAATGAGAATGAACTGTCTACAATCAAAACATACATTATTTTTAGTGAGATATAGTAAAAGTAAGACATACAATCAGATTAGATGTACATATACTTATTATCTGTACTTTAATAACACTCCTGATGATCTCTTACTACACTTTATAATAATTGTACATATACTTATTCTCTGTACTTTATTAACACTCCTGATGATCTCTGACAGCACTTTATAATAATTGTACATATACTTATTCTCTGTACTTTATTAACACTCTTGATGATCTTTTACAGCACTTTATAATAATTGTACATATACTTATTCTCTGTACTTTATTAATACTCCTGATGATCTCTTACAGCACTTTATAATAATTGTACACATACTTATTCTCAGTACTTTATTAACACTCCTGATGATCTTTTACAGCACTTTAGAATAATTGTACACATACTTATTCTCTGTACTTTATTAACACTCTTGATGATCTCTTACTACACTTTATAATAATTGTACACATACTTATTCTCTGTATTTTATTAACACTCTTGATGGACTTTTACTACACTTTATAATAATTGTACACATACTTATTCTCTGTACTTTTTTACCACACCTGATGATCTCTTACAGCACTTTATAATAATTGTACATATACTTATTCTCAGTACTTTATTAACACTCTTGATGATCTCTTACAGCACTTTATAATAATTGTACATATACTTATTCTCAGTACTTTATTAACACTCTTGATGATCTCTTACAGCACTTTATAATAATTGTACACATACTTATTCTCAGTACTTTATTAACACTCCTAATGATCTCTTACAGTACTTTATAATAATTGTACATATACTTATTCTCTGTACTTTATTAACACTCTTGATGATCTCTTACAGCACTTTATAATAATTGTACACATACTTATTCTCAGTACTTTATTAACACTCTTGATGATCTCTTACAGCACTTTATAATAATTGTACACATACTTATTCTCAGTACTTTATTAACACTCTTGATGATCTTTTACAGCACTTTATAATAATTGTACACATACTTATTCTCTGTATTTTATTAACACTCTTGATGGTCTTTTACTACACTTTATAATAATTGTACACATACTTATTCTCTGTACTTTTTTACCACACCTGATGATCTCTTACACCACTTTAGAATAATTGTACACATACTTATTCTCTGTACTTCATTAACACTCTTGATGATCTTTTACTACACTTTATAATAATTGTACACATACTTATTCTCTGTATTTTATTAACACTCTTGATGGACTTTTACTACACTTTATAATAATTGTACACATACTTATTCTCTGTACTTTTTTACCACACCTGATGATCTCTTACAGCACTTTATAATAATTGTACATATACTTATTCTCAGTACTTTATTAACACTCTTGATGATCTCTTACAGCACTTTATAATAATTGTACATATACTTATTCTCAGTACTTTATTAACACTCTTGATGATCTCTTACAGCACTTTATAATAATTGTACACATACTTATTCTCAGTACTTTATTAACACTCCTAATGATCTCTTACAGTACTTTATAATAATTGTACATATACTTATTCTCTGTACTTTATTAACACTCTTGATGATCTCTTACAGCACTTTATAATAATTGTACACATACTTATTCTCAGTACTTTATTAACACTCCTGATGATCTCTTAATACACTTTATAATAATTGTACATATACTTATTCTCTGTACTTTATTAACACTCTTGATGATCTCTTACTACACTTTATAATAATTGTACATATACTTATTCTCAGTACTTTATTAACACTCCTGATGATCTCTTACAGCACTTTATAATAATTGTACATATACTTATTCTCAGTACTTTATTAACACTCTTGATGATCTCTTACAGCACTTTATAATAATTGTACATATACTTAATATCTGTACTTTATTAACACTCTTGATGAACTCTTACAGCACTTTATAATAATTGTACATATACTTATTATCTGTACTTTGTTAACACACCTGATGATCTCTTACAACACTTTATAATAATTGTACATATACTTATTCTCTGTACTTTATTAACACTCTTGATGATCTCTTACAGCACTTTATAATAATTGTACATATACTTAATATCTGTACTTTATTAACACTCTTGATGAACTCTTACAGAACTTTATAATAATTGTACATATACTTATTCTCTGTACTTTATTAACACTCCTGATGATCTCTGACAGCACTTTATAATAATTGTACACATACTTATTCTCTGTACTTTATTAACACTCTTGATGAACTCTTACAGAACTTTATAATAATTGTACATATACTTATTCTCTGTACTTTATTAACACTCTTGATGAACTCTTACAGAACTTTATAATAATTGTACATATACTTATTATCTGTACTTTAATAACACTCCTGATGATCTCTTACTACACTTTATAATAATTGTACATATACTTATTCTCTGTACTTTATTAACACTCTTGATGAACTCTTACAGAACTTTATAATAATTGTACATATACTTATTATCTGTACTTTAATAACACTCCTGATGATCTCTTACTACACTTTATAATAATTGTACATATACTTATTCTCTGTACTTTATTAACAATCCTGATGATCTCTGACAGCACTTTATAATAATTGTACATATACTTATTCTCTGTACTTTATTAACACTCTTGATGATCTCTTACAGCACTTTATAATAATTGTACATATACTTATTCTCTGTACTTTATTAACAATCCTGATGATCTCTGACAGCACTTTATAATAATTGTACATATACTTATTCTCTGTACTTTATTAACACTCTTGATGATCTCTTACAGCACTTTATAATAATTGTACATATACTTATTCTCTGTACTTTATTAATACTCCTGATGTTCTCTTACAACACTTTATAATAATTGTACACATACTTATTCTCTGTACTTTATTAACACTCTTGATGATCTCTTACTACACTTTATAATAATTGTACACATACTTATTCTCTGTATTTTATTAACACTCTTGATGGTCTTTTACTACACTTTATAATAATTGTACACATACTTATTATCTGTACTTTTTTACCACACCTGATGATCTCTTACAGCGCTTTATAATAATTGTACATATACTTATTCTCAGTACTTTATTAACACTCTTGATGATCTCTTACAGCACTTTATAATAATTGTACATATACTTATTCTCTGTATTTTATTAACACTCTTGATGGTCTTTTACTACACTTTATAATAATTGTACACATACTTATTATCTGTACTTTTTTACCACACCTGATGATCTCTTACAGCACTTTATAATAATTGTACATATACTTATTCTCAGTACTTTATTAACACTCTTGATGATCTCTTACAGCACTTTATAATAATTGTACATATACTTATTCTCTGTACTTTATTAACACTCTTGATGAACTCTTACAGAACTTTATAATAATTGTACATATACTTATTATCTGTACTTTAATAACACTCCTGATGATCTCTTACTACACTTTATAATAATTGTACATATACTTATTCTCTGTACTTTATTAACAATCCTGATGATCTCTGACAGCACTTTATAATAATTGTACATATACTTATTCTCTGTACTTTATTAACACTCTTGATGATCTCTTACAGCACTTTATAATAATTGTACATATACTTATTCTCTGTACTTTATTAATACTCCTGATGTTCTCTTACAGCACTTTATAATAATTGTACACATACTTATTCTCAGTACTTTATTAACACTCCTGATGATCTTTTACAGCACTTTAGAATAATTGATAAAAGCTACTGAAGATACAATAAACAAAGCTAGGATTGTGCTAGTCCATGTTGATATACAAGTGAGCAGTGATTATAAATGTATATATAATATTAAAATGTGAGTAAGATAAAAACTACTAAAGATACAATAAGCAAAACTAGGATTGTGCTAGGCCATGTTGATATACAAGTGAGCAATGATTATAAATGTATATATAATAATAAAATGTGAGTAAGATAAAAGCTAGGGTTGTGCTAGTCCATGTTAATGTACAAGTGAGCAGTGATTATAAATGTATATATAATAATAAAATGTGAGTAAGATAAAAGCTACTCAAGATAGAATAAACAAAGCTAGGATTGTGCTAGTCCGTGTTCATATACAAGTGAGCAGTGATTATAAATGTATATATAATAATAAAATGTGAGTAAGATAAAAGTTACTGAAGATACAATAAACAGAGCTAGGATTGTGCTAGTCTATGTTAATATACAAGTGAGCAGCGAATATAAATGAATATATAATAATAAAACGTGAGTAAGATAAAAGATACTGAAGATACAATAAAACAAAGCTAGGATTGTGCTAGACCCTGTTGATGTACAAGTGAGCAATGATTTTAAATGTATATATAATAAAATGTGAGTAAGATAAAAGCTACTGAAGATACAATAAACAAAGTTAGGATTGTGCTAGGCCATGTTAATATACAAGTGAGCAGTGATTATAAATGTATATATAATAATAAAATGTGAGTAAGATAAAATCTACTAAAGATACAATAAGCAAAACTAGGATTGTGCTAGGCCATGCTGATATACAAGTGAGCAATGATTATAAATGTATATATAATAATAAAATGTGAGTAAGATAAAAGCTACTGAAGATACAATCAAAGCTAGGATTGTACTAGTCCATGATGATATACAAGGGAGCAGTGATTATAAATATATATAATAATAAAATGTGAGTAAGATAAAAGCTACTGAAGATACAATAAACAAAAACTAGGATTGTACTAGTCTATGTTGGTGTACAAGTGAGCAATGATTATAAATGTATATATAATAATAAAATGTGAGTAAGATAAAAGCTACTGAAGATACAATAAACAAAGCTAGGACTGTGCTAGTCCATGTTAATATACAAGTGAGCAGTGATTATAATTATATATAATAATAAAATGTATTATTATATATACTCACATTACTCACTCTCATTTTATTATTATATATATATTTATAATCACTGCTCACTTGTATATTAACATGGACTAGTACAGTCCTAGCTTTGTTTATTGTATCTTCAGTAGCTTTTATCTTACTCTCATTTTATTATTATATATACATTTATAATCATTGCCTACTTGTACATCAACATAGACTAGTACAATTCTGCTTTGATTATTGTATCTTCAGTAGCTTTTATCTTACTCACGATTTATTATATATATATATTTATAATCACTGCTCCCTTGTATATCAACATGGACTAGCACAATCCTAGCTTTGTTTATTGTATCTTCAGTAGCTTTTATCTTACTCACATTTTATTATTATATATACATTTATAATCACTGCTCACTTGTATATTAACTCTTTCGCTACCACGTTAATTGTTGACCAAACGATTATTCTGCCCAAGTTAATTCAAACGGATTTTCTAAAAAATCCGATATACCGTTAGTATTTAAGCAATATCTCAAAAAATGAAAACATATATCGTTTTACTTTTAAATGTATCTTATTCAGAACAAAATTCTCCACAAGATAGGTGTAAAATTGTTTAGCAACTCTTACTCTCACAAAATTCCTGACGCTTTTCTTTGCGTTGAACAAACTCGGTGTGTTTCTTATTGTCATGACGATAACGGTCTGGTTTTACCGTTTTTGAAAAAATAATTAGAAATGGAATTGTTGAACCAAAAATTTAGTTGCACGTCATTGGCAACAAGGTTGTTTCATTGGAAACAATTATTTCAACAACATGTGGAGATTACTGTCTTCTCTTTGCAATATTTTGGAGCAGAGGATGTTCAATAGAAGATTTTCTAACAGTTATGCTAAAAATTTCTGAAACAGATACACGAGATCATGTAGTTCGAAAAACTATACTAGATAGATATGATTGGAATGAAAAAAAAAAAATTAGTAAAAGTCTTAATAACGAAGAAAATGAAGGTGTTGACAATGTACATATTCAAGGAACTTCCCAAATTGTTAAATTACTAGAAGATCTGACATAAATTTTTTTTCTATATTTTACAATTGAATATACATATATACTTTATATCGAAATAAAGTTGGTAACAAATACAACCGAATATTATTTACTTTTTGATATAAGTTTTATATATTGATATACTCACACTGAGTTGGAGCTATCCTCAAAATAATCCACATATTAATCCATGTATGCCCCTTTACTAGTTCATCATCTTCATCTATTTACTGGTCGAGAAACTGTTATGGAATGGTTAAGCCAAACCAAACAGGAGAATTCCATAGGTAAACCTAGGAAAACAATCAAGTCGAATGCCAAGGCGCTTGTCCACACAACAGCCCCTGAAAACAGCGACACTCAACGAACTTAATCGCGAGTAGCCGGCTAACAGAATTCTAGCTGAAGCATACAAGCCTTATGGTATCAACACTCGATCGACCCAAATTCTCAAATATAAGTAGGTATCAAGAGATGGTTAATGAGGCAGAATATTCCATCAGATTATGCAACGCTTATATAGTGAATTGAAGAATGATGGGTGTGTCCAAAGGAATTAATGAAGCGAAAATAGTAAACAGATTTTCGCGAAATTGAATTTCGCGAAAGTGAATTTCGCGAAATTGAATTTCGCGAAATTACACATTATATATATTATATAGTCAACTTTCGCGAAAGTGAACTTCGCGAAAGTGAACTTCGCGAAAGTGAATTTCGCGAAATTGGATTTCGCGAAATTGGATTTCGCGAAATTACACATATATATTATATAGTCAACTTTCGCGAAATTGAATTTCGCGAAAGTGAATTTCGCGAAATTGGATTTCGCGAAATTGGATTTCGCGAAATTACACATATATATTATATAGTCAACTTTCGCGAAATTGAATTTCGCGAAAGTGAATTTCGCGAAATTGGATTTCGCGAAATTGGATTTCGCGAAATTACACATATATATTATATAGTCAACTTTCGCGAAATTGAATTTCGCGAAAGTGAATTTCGCGAAAACTGTTTATATATATCATTAGATCACAAAATTATTGAACCGCGACAACACTTCTACTTGTTATAAATCCTTCGAGCGAATATGCCTTTTCAATTCAGTTCATAACTTCACAATGAGTACCAGAAACAACAGAGAAAGGAAATTTCAAGAACGATTACATTGTGTAGATAAATGTGTGAAGCGATGGGGTTACTGCTCTCATGGAATGGAAATAAGCGTTCGGAAGCGAAAAGCTTGTCGATTTCTCTTACGTGAAAAGTTCTATCAAGATCTCAACGAAAGATTACGGTTTACAGTAAGTACTACAAATTCAATCTAGATGTTATGTAGGAATGATACAATGAATCTTCTCTTCTGAGTAGTAACTATGTGTTCTAGGCTGATTGTATTCATTGCAATTGCAAACTCCAATATCTTAGCAAAGTGTATGTTATATCCCTACTCAGATTAAAACAGATTATTTTAACTGAATATCCTCCTCTGTCTGTGTGTCCTAGTCTGACTATGTGATGTAACATATTTGTTTTTCTTATTGTCTGTATGTCCTACTCTAGCTGATTGCATATCCTATTCTGTCTGCATTACATCTTGCATATCATTCTATGATTCGATGACTAATGCAATTGAAATTTACAATTTAAGTTGGAGTCCATTGTGAATGTAGAGTCTACTATCTCAGCAAGGATATAGTAAACCATCCTGACTGTAATCATTGCAATTGCAGGCTCCCGTATCTCAACAGGAAGATTCCATTCAGAAAAAGGATGGATCTTCTTCTTCTTCAGTAAGTATTACATTATATTTGATTTTTAGTTTGAATGAATGATCTAATCTGATTGTATGTCTTACTTTTACTATATCTCACTAAAAATAATGTATGTTTTGATTGTAGACAGTTCATTCTCATTCGACAATGAAAGAAGAAGAAGAAAATTGGGATTGAATGAAATTCAATAGTCTTTTTTATATTATGTTTTAGCATTTTTATATACAAAACTTTTATTCAATAACATATCCATTGATAGTAAGTTTAAATCCCTATGATATATCATCAAATAAACTATATAAAATTTAATCATAATATCATTTCCTTAACTCATTACTGTCTTGATATACAGAGTTTATAATCTTTGTTTTAATTTCTCTCTGAATTCCTTCAGATTGCATGCTCCGTCAATTCTGAAAAGTTTTAATCCTGATGAAGACTTAGAGGCGATAGATAATTTCAGAATTTATGAAGTTTACAATCAAAATGAATATTCGTTCGCAGACACATCATTCTCATTCGGGATCGGAAAAAAGAAAATACATACAAGCTCCGACGATCTCGAAATCCATCCGCCACCGTCCGTCAACCCGTCGCCACCGAGCTCTCCGTCAATCCCCGAAACGGCACGGAAGAGCGACCTCTACCGGACGCCAACGAAATCCGATAATCCCAAATACAACCGCGAATCGTCTCGCGGCCCGACTCACCACTCGGCCACCGACACCACCACCGCGACGTCACCAACCAACTCACACCATTACTCACTCGCACCACGAATCACACAGATCGCCATGACTCACACCATGACTCAACACCGCCTAGCTCCGCCCCCCAACTGTCAATCAAACAGATCCTGATGTGATGTCACTTCCTGCTCCCTAAGCTCCGCCTAGTGTGTGTAGATCTGCTCTCACTATACTACTTAAAGCTTTACATTCAAACATAATTATAGTTTTCTCTTTCAAGTTGCAATATCAAGGCAAGCCTCAGTGTAATAGTTTGTGGAGATGAGTTAGTGTATCTTGTACACTGTTGTAACTTTATACAGGCCCCAGACTTGGGGCATTGAGGCACATTGTTCTAGGGCTTCAATACTTCTAATGACATAGCGTTGAAAGTAGTTATAGCAGTAGATCAGTTTTAATGCAGAAGAATAGCCTGAGTTTTACAATGTCCTTAAACATAGAATGTTATGCTAAGGCTTACAGTATAAAAAGTCATCATATAGCTCTATACACTGGCATACTACTTTATGACCTCAGGTATTTATCTGTTCTACCATGATGGAGCCTGAAAAGTTTAAATGAGCGTTGATCTGTTATCTGGAAGAAATTGTTGACGAATTATGTTGTAAACAGTTTCAGGTGTAACACAGGCATAGAAGCTCTCCTTCTACCCATAGCTTCAGGAGCTAATGGATTGAACCTTACTGACGCCAGCCATGTATTACTTCTTGAACCACTCTTACATGCCGGTAGGGAGGCTCAGGCTATTGGAAGGATTCATAGAATTGGACAAACCAAGTAAGTTAGTTATCTGTTGCATTCATTACCTACAGCAATGATATACAGCCCCCAAGGATAGCCGACGGCTCTCATATGGGCGGGGTTTAATGATGGAGCTCTATTGGGATGAACCCGAACACGGCACCCGAACAAACAAATATGCTGAATAAAGCCCCCTGTAAATTTACAAATATTATGAACTATAGTGGTTATTTTACTTATCTGGTGAATTCACTTTGTTGTCAAATAAATATAGTATCCCAATATTGTCACCATTATGATCAGTCAGTTGCCATTCGCAAGCATTCGTGATATTAATAGTCGCTATCGTAAAATAGCTCAAATTCGGTTTTGTATTTAGATTTTGAGTATGAAAACTACACTGCGCAGCTTTGCCTGCTGTCCCATCTTATTGGCCAGGTAAAACAATGTGAAAACGAGGAAAGACTTTGTCATTTTATATTAGGGTGGCAAAATATTAATCAAAAACTAGGAAAAAAAGCCGTTGTTCGGGTAAATTATATTCAACTTTAAGCATATACTACAACCTTTACAAATTTTAAAATTACTAAAAGTACGTAATTTGAAATGTCTTATTTTGTATGGATGTATTATTTTTGTTAGGTATCACCCCTATATTGTAAAAATTCAAGGTTTGCTATTGTGAACCGCGGGTCTACTGACTGAATGAGCTAATGAAACGATAACAGCGAGTCGTGTTTTTCAAAACCTAACAAGGCAATGCGATCGCCCCGCGAGAGTTGTGTTAGCTCCGAAACCCAGGCTAGCATAATCCTAACAGAGCTCCATCATTAAACCCGCCCATATAACAGCCGTCGGCTATCCTGGGGGGGCTGTATATCATTGCCTACAGTGAGCTTCTGCTGTCCATTTGGTTTTCTCTACATCTTTATCTGTTCTTTTACTTCTGTCATACCTCTACAGCCTGTAGTATCACTTTTACTATATCTCTACAGTCTGTAGTACTACTTTTACTATATCTCTACAGTCTGTAGTACTACTTTTACTATATCTCTACAGTCTGTAGTACTACTTTTACTATATCTCTACAGCCTGTAGTACTACTTTTACTATATCTCTACAGTCTGTAGTACTACTTTTACTATATCTCTACAGCCTGTAGTACTACTTTTACTATATCTCTACAGTCTGTAGTACTACCTCTACTATACCTCTACAATCTGTAGTATTACCTCTACTATACCTCTACAGTCAGTACTACTACCTCTATTATACCCGTTTGTCATTGATTCTTTCATTGCAAAATATCTGTTTGTAGACCGACATATGTGCACAGGTTTCTTGTCAAACACACTATAGAAGAGCAGATTCACTCAATAACATCTACTATTCCCTCGGCTGCCAGCATTGATACCTTGGCAGAAGAAATGCCTTTTACTCTTGCTGACCTCGCCACCATGTTTGATCCTCTTTGAATACTCAAGAAACAGCATTGAACTCTTTGACTCTTAATCCTGCCTTAATTTAATTATTTTACATTTAAACTTCTCTGTCTCGGTGCGCTATTGCTTCTCTGACAGCGAGCAGTAAGTACTGTAGGCAATTGAAACTGTCTCGGTGCGCTATTGCTTCTCTGACAGCGAGCAGTAAGTACTGTAGGTAATTGAAACTGTCTCGGTGCGCTATTGCTTCTCTGACAGCAAGCAGTAAGTACTGTAGGTAATTGAGACTGTCTCGGTGCGCTATTGCTTCTCTGACAGTAAGCAGTAAGTACTGTAGGTAATTGAAACTGTCTCGGTGCGCTATTGCTTCTCTGACAGCAAGCAGTAAGTACTGTAGGTAATTGAAACTGTCTCGGTGCGCTATTGCTTCTCTGACAGCGAGCAGTAAGTACTGTAGGTAATTGAAACTGTCTCGGTGCGCTATTGCTTCTCTGACAGCGAGCAGTAAGTACTGTAGGTAATTGAAACTGTCTCGGTGCGCTATTGCTTCTCTGACAGCAAGCAGTAAGTACTGTAGGTAATTGAAACGGTCTCGGTGCGCTATTGCTTCTCTGACAGCGAGCAGTAAGTACTGTAGGTAATTGAAACTGTCTCGGTGCGCTATTGCTTCTCTGACAGCAAGCAGTAAGTACTGTAGGTAATTGAAACTGTCTCGGTGCGCTATTGCTTCTCTGACAGCGAGCAGTAAGTACTGTAGGTAATTGAGATGTACATGTGCTTCTTGCAGTATTAGTTGGTAACTTGTTCATCATATACCGTAAAGTCATTGAAAACAGTTTTCACAATACTTTCTGATGTTATATAATATATTTATTATTCGCTTAAGTTTATAAAATATACACAAATTAATTCGATCATCACATGCTGAAAATTTACAGCGATAATTGGTGCAATTTCAGACTGTTCACATACTCGCTACACCGTTGAGGTGTATACATTGTATTTAAATCTTCAGCATGCGGCATTGTGTGGTGCCTTTCTAAAAGACATGTTGTACGTGTATGTATATTGTGGTGCCTTTCTAAAAGACATGTTGTACGTGTATGTATATTGTGGTGCCTTTCTAAAAGACATGTTGTACATGTATGTATATTGTGGTGCCTTTCTAAAAGACATGTTGTACATGTATGTATATTGTGGTGCCTTTCTAAAAGACATGTTGTACATGTATGTATATTGTGGTGCCTTTCTAAAAGACATGTTGTACATGTATGTATATTGTGGTGCCTTTCTAAAAGACATGTTGTACATGTATGTATATTGTGGTGCCTTTCTAAAAGACATGTTGTACATGTATGTGTATTGTGGTGCCTTTCTAAAAGACATGTTGTACATGTATGTATATTCCTTATAGTGCTTAATTAGTTTGCAAGCTAAAAGACACACTCTTGTTGTATAACTTTTGTGTTTGCAAAGTTATTATAGATTCTCTATATCAACTATATCTCTCTATAAACTAGAGTACTTATAGACTCGCTATATCAATTGTATCTCTCTATAAACTAGAGTACTTACATACACACTATATCTCTCTATAAACTAGAGTACCTACAGACTCTCTATATCAACTATATCTCTCTATAAACTAGAGTACTTACAGACTCTCTATATCAACTATATCTCTCTATAAACTAGAGTACTTATAGACTCTCTATATCAACTATATCTCTCTATAAACTAGAGTACTTATAGACTCTCTATATCAACTATATCTCTCTATAAACTATAGTACTTACAGACTCTCTATATCAACTATATCTCTCTATAAACTAGAGTACTTACAGACTCACTATATCAACTATATCTCTCTATAAACTAGAGTACATACAGACTCACTATATCAACTATATCTCTCTATAAACTAGAGTATTTATAGACTCACTATATCAACTATATCTCTATAAACTAGAGTACTTATAGACTCGCTATATCAATTGTATCTCTCTATAAACTAGAGTACTTACATACACACTATATCTCTCTATAAACTAGAGTACCTACAGACTCTCTATATCAACTATATCTCTCTATAAACTAGAGTACTTATAAACTCTCTATATCAACTATATCTCTCTATAAACTAGAGTACTTATAGACTCTCTATATCAACTATATCTCTCTATAAACTAGAGTATTTACAGACTCTCTATATCAACTATATCTCTTTATAAACTAGAGTACTTACAGACTCACTTTATCAACTATATCTCTCTATAAACTAGAGTACATACAGACTCTCTATATCAACTATATCTCTCTATAAACTAGAGTATTTACAGACTCGCTATATCAATTGTATCTCTCTATAAACTAGAGTACTTACATACACACTATATCTCTCTATAAACTAGAGTACCTACAGACTCTCTATATCAACTATATCTCTCTATAAACTAGAGTACTTATAAACTCTCTATATCAACTATATCTCTCTATAAACTATAGTACATACAGACTCACTATATCAACTATATCTCTCTATAAACTAGAGTATTTACAGACTCTCTATATCAACTATATCTCTCTATAAACTATAGTACTTACAGACTCTCTATATCAACTATATCTCTCTATAAACTAGAGTACTTATAGACTCTCTATATCAACTATATCTCTCTATAAACTAGAGTACTTACAGACTCTCTATATCAACTATATCTCTATATAAACTAGAGTACTTACAGACTCACTATATCAACTATATCTCTCTATAAACTAGAGTACTTACAGACTCTCTATATCAACTATATCTCTCTATAAACTAGAGTACTTATAGACTCCCTGTATCAACTATATATCTCTATAAACTAGAGTACTTACAGACTCTCTATATCAACTATATCTCTCTCTAAACTAGAGTACCTACAGACTCTCTATATATCTATATTTTACTGCAACAAAATAGTACCTTAGTTTTAATAATGCTAGGATAACTGACAAATTAGTTCAGTGTTGGTCAGAATTGGCCCGCGTTTTAACTGTTGCTTTACGTTGAAAACTGGACCATTTCCTTTAAAGCAGTTCGATCATATTTTACAGTAGCACTTTGATAACCCATTATCCGCAGTTGTTACAAGCAACATCATTTTTCCATCAGCCAATGAAAACAACGTAATGAACAGGGTTCAAAGGGTCACTATTGTTGGCTGGTGGAGGTCAGAGCGTCAGGCAGCCACAACGCTACCTGCATTATTTTGTTATTGCTTATGGGAACAGCCTGTGTAGGAATTTCAAAGACTGCTAGCTTTCACAAGTATTTTTCTTTCGATTTCACCGCTCACAACCGATATGGTAAATATGCTCGCTGGGCAAGAGGACATCATGCGGGCGAGAGATGGGTACCTGCAGTCATTGTCAAATGACAATAAGACAACTGGAATAACTTCAATAGATGAGATGACAGTCTTAGCTGTTCCTGTGCTTCTCGGTATCTGCTTCCTAGTCGGTGAGTAGAAATATACCAACCAATTTTAATGCTTTGGATAGTGAATAGATATAGGGTACGAACGTGTCAGTTGGGATAAGGAAGGTTTTCAGCTCTCCTCAAAAAAATTGTTTTTTTAACCATTGCAGGTTGCCACTATACAGGTTGTCACTATGCAGTTTGTCACTATGCAGGTTGCCACTACGCAGGTTGCCACTATGCAGGTTGCCACTATGCAGGTTGTCACTATGCACAACAAATCTACTAACTCTGAATGAAAATAATCATACTACGAATTCTAAAAAAATAATTTGTGTAACCTCTCTGTAGTTGGCTTCTATAGGTGTCTATCTATCTGTCTGTAGTTGGCTTCTATAGGTGTCTATCTATCTGTCTGTAGTTGGCTTCTATAGGTGTCTATCTATCTGTCTGTAGTTGGCTTCTATAGGTGTCTATCTATCTGTCTGTAGTTGGCTTCTATAGGTGTCTATCTATCTGTCTGTAGTTGGCTTCTATAGGTGTCTATCTATCTGTCTGTAGTTGGCTTCTATAGGTGTCTATCTATCTGTCTGTAGTTGGCTTCTATAGGTGTCTATCTATCTGTCTGTAGTTGGCTTCTATAGGTGTCTATCTATCTGTCTGTAGTTGGCTTCTATAGGTGTCTATCTGTCTGTAGTTGGCTTCTATAGGTGTCTATCTATCTGTCTGTAGTTGGCTTCTATAGGTGTCTATCTATCTGTCTGTAGTTGGCTTCTATAGGTGTCTATCTGTCTGTAGTTGGCTTCTATAGGTGTCTATCTGTCTGTAGTTGGCTTCTATAGGTGTCTATCACTGGTTTCTGTAAATTGCAAATGCTCATTTTTATCTTATACTCCTAAAATGTGCAGTTCAGTTAGTTTCTGGAACTCTAAACAAATATAGCTCATGTTATAAAGTTGGCATGTTTAAACAGGTGATTTATTCATTCAATGTACATTTCATCAGTTTACTAACTCACCTTATTCTAACTCACATATCCCAATCCTATTTACAGCTATGGGGTCGTATTCTGTTCATCTTACTCCGATTCTTGTCGTGGTAAATTGGCGAGTTAAGAGGTTGCTGGAAACTACATGTCAAGTATTATATATTTCATTTATTTCCTTTTTTGCGAGTTGGCTAAAGTCGTTGTGTGCTAGAAGATAGGAATTGCTGCGCTGACTGATTTCAATAAAATTTCCAATATGAAATCACTTATGAACGAGTGAACATGAAACACGAATTCATACTTGGTAGCAAGTAGTGATTTTCTGTTACTTGCCTATTACTCCTCCTCTGCCTCAGCTATGCACCCCTAGGCCTACCTTCCTTCACTAATGGCCAGTCAACACTGCCCCGACAACTGGCCCCTTGATTTCTTTCTTAGACTTGCCTTTCGGTCTGTTTTTCTAGATTTCAGACTTTTGAAGTCTTATCTGACTTCTATATTGCAATATTTGTTACGGTCAGCTACACTAACCAGCATTCCAACAGACTTCTCTGTAAACACGGTTTGATGATTTTGTCAACAAAGATCGAAAAGCCTTTGATGGCTTGTCAACCTAGTTGATTTATGACGGCATACATTTTCTGTGAGCCCTCGTCTTCAGCTGTCTGTCTCGATACTCTAAACCATCTGGTAAAACACGGTTTAAGCCGCTCGAAACATCTGCCAGCCATGAATTGTTTTCAGGCATTGTTGTTGAGCGCGAATAAATGGAATAACTTTGTGTAGGAAGCTCACAATGCCGCCTTTTTACAGAGCTCTAGCAGGAGCTCCTTCGAGATAAATTATCTGATGAATATGTAGCGTATAATTAATTTAGACAGCTCTCTGTCAACTGCTTTGATATCTCTTCAGCACTCTAAACCTGCTATGCCTTGCTGAAGGCAGCACACCACGCTGCCGCAAGCGGTTACTTAGCAGCCCAGAATTTCAAGTTGTAATTCAATTTATTTTATAGTCATAACTAGACAGAGTATCTGTAGCGCCTCTGCTCCACCTAAATGGCACCTTGCTTAATAATAATTATTACACTCCGGTTATGCACTTTGGGATCTTATAGAATTTAGCCAAGTAAAGACAGCATCGTAACCGCACTAGTTCTTTGCCTTGTGCCTTTTCTCAGTCTTATATCAACAGCACACCACTGGAACCTTATCATTTGTCTCCTTCCCATGTACACAAAAATCTCACAGAAAAATGTTAAAGAGTTGATGTGCGTGTAAGAGGCTGTGTGAGGGGCGTGTAAGGGGGCAGGTATTTGTTGTTGGTCAGGGCTGTTCATCAGTTACTTGCCACAGTGATGTACGACTATAATCGCTAGAAGTATAAAGTTGACTCAATAAAAACAGTTGCCTTGAAAACGTAACAGTAAAGTATCTTTCGAATAACAGACCACGGTAGCAGGTGCCCTGCAGTGCTCTCATTTCTCTTTGAACTCCAAAACATCTGTGTGTTCCCCATGAAAAGATTTGCATGCAGTGAGGTGCTCTGTCAACTGGAGAGCATGCTGAACTCTTGCATTCCTAAGATGCTTGGCACCTTTAAGCGTGTACCTGGAAAGCTTTAGTCGGGGTAAAAGAACCATTGTAGCTGTATTTTGGCAGTGAAACCTGCGTGGTCTCACTATTCATGTCTCAGACTTTCATTTCTTGCTGCCCACTGACTATAATGCAAACAGCACACAAACTTCCCATGTCTAATTGTCATGGTTTCGTTACATTCACTCTTTATTCCATAGAGCTGCATGTGACTCTTTCAGTGGTTTCTGATTTTTGCTAGACCAGAGTTACTCCCTAAAAAGGAATGAAGTGGTATCCAGTGAGCAAGAACAGGTCGAGACACGGTAGCATTTCAATCCTGTTGCAGTGGCTGGCTGATGGATAGGCTTGTTTATCCTCATCTTATTATAGATGCTGCCAAGGTGCATCACTGGTACAGCGCAGCGCTTTTACAGATGTTGTCTTCAGTTTTATAAGGGTTTTCAGTTCACTCTCCCCATTTTGTTGGGGTTGACAGGTTAGTCGCCGTCGGCCTGGCCCATGTACAGGTAGTACCCGATTACCCGAATTACCGGTAGGATTGTCGTGGTAAGATAACTCAAGTGGTGCAGGTGAAAAAATATGCTAAAGGTCTGATTAGAGAGCTGAATTGTTAGTTTACCTGTTGTAGTAGTTACAAGGGTTCTGCTTGCTCTATATGTCCAGAGACTTGCAGAAACTGGCTATGCTTCCTCTTCTAAACCTACTCATCTACCATCAGCTAGCCTTCCCACAATGCAATGCTTGTTTACTTGGAATGCATTTATGGTTGCATTGGTCCCAAAAGCAGCAGCATGATTTCTCAAGAGGTGTCTTTGAGCAGCTCTCATTTCATTGGTTCGCACTGTATTTGCAAAAGAGTTTAAAATTATACATCGTGATAAACCTTTACAAGGAGCGAGGAAATGTGATTTGAAATGGTTTTTATTCAATCATTTTATTGGCCAGATATAAACATCCTGGGCAGTAGCTAATCAAAACTTGTTACTCGATATGAAACACTGCTGTGAAGGAAACTGGTATGTATCCCATCATACAGGGTGGTTGATCTTTGATAATTATATTATTATAGAATTTTGTAATTGAATTAATAATTTGGCTACAGCTGTGCAACAGTAACAATTAAATTTGTTATGCTGTTAAACAACATTTAACCTTTCAACTTTGCTGTTGTTCTCTCTGCTCCTTAGTGTACTTGAGAAGTTTAGTATTTTGACTTTTAATACAATTTCTATAAGGAAAAGGTTTATGTATTATTAGGGTATTTTAATACGGAGACGATCCAAATGTATTTCTTCATGTATAATCACAAGTAGACTTCTTTTAAATGTACTCTAGCAAATTTGGAGACAACTTGCAATTCATATGTTTTATCTAAGTTCTAAGTAGAACTTTATATATACTGCAGAACCACAATCTGAAATCATCTATTGAACAGCTTATAGCCCAGCGTTCAGTCACTCAGTGTAATATATTACTAGTCTGGTTTAACACTCTAATGCCTGGTCTTGCATACAAACTAGACCCCTGATCTTAGACTATATTACAAACTTTCCATGGACTGGGAGAGCCCTTAGAATAGTACAAGTTCTTTTGAACTGAATATCATCTTTCCATGGACGGGGAGAGCACTTAGAATAGTACAAGTCCTTTTGAACTGAATATCATCTTTCCATGGACGGGGAGAGCACTTAGAATAGTACAAGTCCTTTTGAACTAAATACCATCTTTCCATGGACAGTGAGAGCCCTTAGAATAGCACAAGTCCCTTTGAACTGAATATCATTTTGAAGGATTGTAAAAGACAAAGAAAGAAGCAAAAACTAAATAGAGTGAATAGTTATTATTTTACACTCTCCCAAAAAGTGATGCTAATAATGCTAAGTGATGCTATTAGAAGGTAATAGTTCAGTGTATCTGTGTTTTGGTAGAAGGTAATAGTTCAGTGTATCTGTGTCTCGGTAGAAGGTAATAGTTTAGTGTATCTGTATCTCGGTAGAAGGTAATAGTTCAGTGTATCTGTATCTCGGTAGAAAGTAATAGTTCAGTGTATCTGTATCTCGGTAGAAGGTAATAGTTCAGTGTATCTGTATCTCGGTAGAAGGCAATAGTTCAGTGTATCTGTATCTTGGTAGAAGGTAATAGTTCAGTTTACATGTATCTTAGTAGAAGGCAATAGTTCAGTGTATCTGTGTCTTGGAAGAAGGTAATAGTTCAGTGTATCTGTATCTCGGTAGAAGGTAATAGTTCAGTGTATCTGTATCTTAGTAGAAGGTAATAGTTCAGTGTATCTGTATCTTGGTAGGAGGTAATAGTTCAGTTTACATGTATCTTAGTAGAAGGCAATAGTTCAGTGTATCTGTGTCTTGGAAGAAGGTAATAGTTCAGTGTATCTGTATCTCGGTAGAAGGTAATAGTTCAGTGTATCTGTATCTTAGTAGAAGGTAATAGTTCAGTGTATCTGTATCTTGGTAGAAGGTAATAGTTCAGTTTACATGTATCTTAGTAGAAGGCAATAGTTCAGTGTATCTGTGTCTTGGAAGAAGGTAATAGTTCAGTGTATCTGTGTCTTGGTAGATGGTAATAGTTCAGTGTATCTGTGTCTTGGAAGAAGGTAATAGTTCAGTGTATCTGTGTCTTAGTAAAAGGTAATAGTTCAGTGTATCTGTATCTTGGTAGAAGGTAATAGTTCAGTGTATCTGTGTCTTAGTAAAAGGTAATAGTTCAGTGTATCTGTGTTTTAGTAAAAGGTAATAGTTCAGTGTATCTGTATCTCGGTTGAAGGTAATAGTTCAGTGTATCTGTATCTTGGTAGAAGGTAATAGTTCAGTGTATCTGTGTCTTAGTAAAAGGTAATAGTTCAGTGTATCTGTGTCTTAGTAAAAGGTGATAATTCAGTGCATCTGTGTCTTAGTAAAAGGTAATAGTTCAGTCTATCTGTATCTTGGTAGAAGCAGAACGTATTTAGTGAGTTTTCTGTTAGAATGCCCTACCTTACCAATACCTTACCAATACTTTATCAATACCTTATCAATTCCCTACCAGGTATTGATAAAAGCTGTGTAATAATACAAGAATTAAATTACTTTGCTGGCTGGCAAATTAGCCCTCTTTTGTTGATAGCATCTCTATGAAAGAATTTTCATTCCTAGTACATACACATGTACTACCAAACACTAGTACATGCACATGTATTAGTGTTTGGAATACAGCTGTTACACCTGGGCTAGTTGTATGAAGGCCAAGACAGGTTCACAGTTTGCCAAAGCAATCAGTGTGTAATTACCATATTTTTGTAGCCTCAGGTTTGTCCTTGCTTTGATTGTAAGAACAGTGACTATGGATGGGGAGCATAGCAAAAATTGCGCATTCAGCATAAATCTCGGGCTAAAGTCAACATCCTATTTCTGCTGAATCGGACTAGGGTTCAAAGAGCTTGCCAAGAAGTCATGTTTGATCACCTGTAGTTGTTGGTTGCTTCTTCGCAATAAATCCTTTGACATTTATGGCCACTCGGGTGACCTTGACACCTGGCACAAACTTTACATTTGCTCCATTGTTGCATTAGCTTAAAAGTTGTTTTTACAAAACATGGTGTTTTAGTTTTTCTGAACTAAATGCTACGGGTAAAAAGATGACTTGAGCATATATAAAGTTGATTATAGACGGCACCAACACAACACTTTGAAGAGACTGCTTCTTGCAGGTTATTTTTACTGTTGACCTTTTTAACAAATTCTGCCCACACCAGACATACATTGTTTGTGAGAGTTATTAGACATGTAATAGGACATACATGTACTGGACATACACTGCCGCCGGCATCAACTGCTGACTGATATATTCCTTAATACAGAGTAGCAAAGAATACTGGAATCCGTTCAATAATTTTTAAAGTTAATAGAATCTGTTCCAATCAACTCATTGCCCACATGTTTACTCCTTTTGAGATTTGCTTAAAATTGTAAGAAATTGTGCCATAGGAAGGAGTGGACTGTAATAAGAGGACAGAGACATAGTATGGTGGCTTCATATTATCACCGCCCTTTCTTAGTTCAAGCCACAACTTCAAGTATTTTTTCTACTAGCTGGTTTGTAACTTAATATCTAAATGTTTAGACTATCGTTACATTCTGTTAGGTTAGACTTGCTTCCTTATTTAAACTCAATATAATTAAAGGTACACATAGAGTCTCTTTAATTCAGATACAGTAGGTAGATTCAATCTTTCTCTCCCTATCACACAATTATCACACTCAAATCACTGAGTTTGTCATACCACATATGTACCATCTTTGTTTAAAAGCACAGACTCAGGTATACATGAAAATCATCCGATTCAGAATAGATATAATTGAGTCATTTTCAAACATCCCTGTATAAGCTAGTCTTTGTATCAAGCCTTTCCGATACATACTACATCTACTGACTGCCCAGGAAAATATTGCTATCTATGCTTTTTTGCAGTCAATACACTCCCAACTGTACCTAATTACCCACCTCTTGCTCAACTTTAGATTCATCTTTTAGTGTTTGTTGGAGGTCATTGCTGTAAGCAAGCCTTTGGAAGTATGCACTCCGAACAATTAAATTTTTCGGTAACAGGTGTTATTAGCCCAGCACGGGTTTAAGTGCAAATATCTCAGTTGAACACTTCTAGTATAAGAGTTCACTTCAACAATGAAATAACAGAGTAGATTTGATTAGATTAATTTAGATTTTAGATAGAAACGAGCTGTTACTAATTAGATGAAACAGCATCTAGTATGAAGACACTTGGTTCAATATTGTCTGTACTTATTATGTGTAAGTTGATTGTGCCACCAGAGAGTTCAATATTGTCTGTATTCATTCTGTGTAAGTTGATTGTGCCATCAGAGAGTTCAATATTGTCTGTATTCATTATTTGTAAGTTGATTGTGCTACCAGAGAGTTCAATATCGTCTGTACTTATTCTGTGTAAGTTGATTGTGCCATCAGAGAGTTCAATATTGTCTGTATTCATTATTTGTAAGTTGATTGTGCTACCAGAGAGTTCAATATTGTCTGTATTCATTATGTGTAAGTTGATTGTGCCACCAGAGAGTTCAATATTGTCTGTATTCATTCTGTGTAAGTTGATTGTGCCACCAGAGAGTTCAATATTGTCTGTATTCATTATGTGTAAGTTGATTGTGCCACCAGAGAGTTCAATATTGTCTGTATTCATTCTGTGTAAGTTGATTGTGCCACCAGAGAGTTCAATATTGTCTGTACTTATTATGTGTAAGTTAATTGTGCCATCAGAGAGTTTGAAGTTTTTAGATAACGCAGGTAATCATGCAGGTAATCCACACGTTTATGTCATCCGCAAAATGGAAACATAAAATTTTCGTAAAACAAGTGATTTTTGTTACTCGCAAATTTCTACCGATTGTTTTATGCTTGCTAAAGATAGAAACAGCATTTGCGGGTGATGCGCAAGGAATTGCCGTGCAATCTATTTCAGTTTAAACATTTCCCACACTTCAGTTGTCCTTACTTCGATTTGAGCAATTCTAAAATCGATGCTCTAACCTCTGACCTAGAAATCTTTATATATTTTAGAAAAGAGCCCACATTAATCCGCAACATGTGAATGTCTATTTAAACACTTGCCACATCGTAACTCAACGTGTGCACAACGCCAAATCCATATCATCCGCACTACTGAAACAGTGATTATAGTACAATCCTGGTCTGCTGCTCAGCATTCATTATTGAACACACTTTCAGTCATTCCATTCAAATATATTTATCTTGAATAAAATATCAGATTGGCCCGCTGTATGTATTTTACCTAAACACTGCTGCTATGTAGAAGTATACAAGAAACTGCAATTCAACTAAGTGTTTAGTTGTATTTATTTGTTAGTTATTCTCTGCCATATACTATTATTCATTTTCACTTTAGGGTATAGGCCTACTGTCTTGTGACTGTATAGCCACTATTTACTCGCCCTATATCTACTCGCTATATACCGTATATCTACTCGCTATATACTGTATATCTACTCGCTAGATACTGTATATCTACTCGCTATATTCTGTATATCTACTCGCTATATACTGTATATCTACTCGCTATATACTGTATATCTACTCGCTATATACTGTATATCTACTCGCTAGATACTGTATATCTACTCGCTAGATACTGTATATCTACTCGCTATATATTGTATATCTACTCGCTATATACTGTATATCTACTCAACATGTACTGTATATCTACTCGACATATACCGTATATCTACTCGCTATATACCGTATATCTACTCGCTATATACCGTATATCTACTCGCTATATACTGTATATCTACTCGCTATATACTGTTTATTTACTCGCTATATACTACAGTATATATCTGTTCTCCATCCACTATACATCTACTACAGGTATAACAAGTAATGGAGCGCTATTCTACACAATCTGTAAGTCCAAGCAGTTCCGCACCGCATACAACGGATTCCTCCTGAACATAGTCATCGTCAACATGCTGCTGCTTATAGTATGTGCTCCATTGATTGCCACTTCATTTGTCCTTGAGAGGGAATGGCCATTCGGTTTGATCACCTGCAGAATAATACATAGCGTTCCCCAGGCCAGCGCTGCTGTATCTATGTTCAGCCTTCTCGGTACGTCAGCCATTTTATTACTAAATCTTACAGATCATGAGCCGCCCCATATAGCCTCAGTTAAGTATGACAAGTCACTGATGCTGTTTATCTTTTGTTTAACATTAACTTTGACATAATGTGGAATGATTCGACACTTTTAAAAACAAATATTAGACAAGATACACCGTCTAGAATGCATACCCAGAGGGCTTTTAAATATGCAGCAGACATGTGATCCAAGTGGCCGGTTTCGATGTCATTGTTTACGGACCAGGGCTAGGTCGAGACACACATGTATTATCATCAACTGTATTATCATCAACTGTATTATCATCAACTGTATTATCATCAACTGTATTATCATCAACTGTATTATCATCAACTGTATTATCATCAACTGTATTATCATCAACTGTATTATCATCAACTGTATTATCATCAACTGTGTTATCATCAACTGTATTATCATCAACTGTATTATCATCAACTGTATTATCATCAACCTTCGACATGTTCTACATGCTCTTTCTAATCCTTTTGTATATGACAGATATATATATATATATATATATATATATATATACAGTGAAACTCGGATAACTCAACCTTCAAGGGACCGAGCAAAAGTGTTCGAATTATCAGAGTGTTCAAGTTATCAGAGCACTGTCACAAGTCCATGTATTCACTTATTTATTAGTAGATACATGAACATATACAAACTATAATATAAATCAAAAGCACAAATGACTTGTTTCAAATTAAATGCTTCTAATGTAAAGTTTAAAACGTTTTTATCAAAAAGTATAGAGATTTTTCTATCACTTGAGATTGGTTTGTTGTTTGAGGTGATGTTATTGCCAGGACGTTTTTTAGATTGACATTGGCAAACTTGATCGTTGGTGAAATGCTCAAAGAAAAGACATCTTTTTCTTTTGAGCGTTTTACCCACGAACAATTTTGCCGATATTTCTTGAAGTTTATGCAAAGATTACCTTACTTTACCTGGGATTCGTTAAGAGCAACACTCCGAGGCAGTTCAATTAAAAGTTTTACGAGGTTTAACAGTACATTGTATATCACTCACGCTTTTTGAATGGATACTTATTGAATGTACACACGTATTCTGTGTTTAGGTCAAACGATGAATAGTTTTTTTAGCTAAGAAAACGTATACGTTTAATAAAAACAAATTTTAAGACGTTTTAAACATTCAACATTCCGACGTTGATTCAACACGGAATCAACTTCGGAAAAATATTCGTCACGGGCTAGCCGGGTCACGCACTCAAGGATTTTCGCCACGCACATACAAAACAACATGCGATTTTTGTTTTGTATGTGCGTGGCGAAAATCCTTGCACCCGTGGCCGGGCCAGTCCGCGCTATTCATCGTATAGCAGTATAAATCAAATTTCACTAAACCTTTAGAACAGTCGTTGACAAAAATATTTTGCCGATGGAGGTAATAACGACGCTTATGAATTACGAAAAGTTGAGGTTTACCTCTATGGCTTGGAATAAAGTGATTTTCTAAAGCGATAGCAACCGTTTCGGTAGCCGTTGGGCAAAAAACAGTTCGTTATAACAGTGTTGAATTCGAGTTATATAGAGCCATTTATCATTGCGTGGGAACGGACCAAGCAAATCCAGTCGAGTTAACCATGTGTTCGCTATATCCGAGGGCGAGTTATCCATGTTTCACTGAATATATATATTCTAGTAAGTATATATATATATATATATATATACTAGCTGTGCCACCCGGCGTTGCCCGTGTAATAGAAGAGTCTTTGGACAGAAAATTGATTTGTATTTAACATATAACAACATTTGCCATTCTAACTTTCAAAGTACATATCATGAGAGAAGTGTGTCGTGGAGTTGAAATAAATTAAGAGAAAAATAAAAACAACTGTAAAGGTTTCAAAACTTTGTCAAACAACTGTACCTTTCAAGCTAGTAGCCTGGCATATTGCCAATGGAAAACTCCACTAAGCTAGTTAAAGATGTGGTTGCGTCAAATTTGAGTTGATCTTAAAAGAAAGCATTTTTTCTCTATCAGTTGATATGTTGTTTGTTGTGTTAGGCGATCTCATTGCCAAGATATTTGAAGATTAAAATCGAAAAAATCTGGTCGCGGTAAAAACGCTCAGGCCAAAAAAAACATGCCCAGACTTGCCCAAAATGGTGTCACGCCTGATTTATCTGTCAATATATCTCGCATTCACATCGGCTATTTGCGATAAAGGTCTAGTCCTACGCGACTCTATTGGCATACATTTTATTTTGTATTTGCTCATGTTGGCTAGAATAAAATTTTAAACCCCGCTACAGATACATTATTATGAATGTTTTAAAGGCCTCAAATAACAAAAATTGAAAATTTGTTCTACTCACTTTCTCCAAATGCTGTGTAAACATTTGAGTACCGACTACCAATTCTACCGGTCTACAGTAATTCTGTCAAGTTAACTATGTAGAATAAGGTCTTTGTATCAGCACAGTTCCGTCGCTACCCACACTAACGATATACAGCCTCTCAAAAGCCCCGCCCACATAATGTCTGTCGCCTGTCCTTGGGGCGGGGCTGTATATCATTGCCCACACTGAAAACTAGTTTCTTACTACCGCAAGTAAAATAAGCAATGGCGTCTTTGAAAAGAATATAGATAGGGATAGAGTTTTAAGGATGAGAAGTCTGCTGCAAACTGGATTTGAACTCACATTCTCCAGTTCTGCGGACATCCATATACCGTATCCAATTCACTACAATATTCTGCAAATCATGTTTTGCATTATCTTCCACAATATAATTTTATTATATAATTTTTACAAGCAAAAAGATTGTCATCTCGGCATAAAGCTTTTATTAAAAATATTCATCAAGTCGTGGCCACTCACATAGTTTTAGCTGATACAATAAGACAAATTCGTCTACTGCAACAAACTTAAACAAAACATCATGGTTTATGCAGCACACATTCAAGTCTCTCTTTCCCCTTTATGGCAGTTTCCACGCGGACAAAGCGGCTTCGGCTGGTGGGACGACATAAACATCCTGTAATCAGTGAAACAAATGCAATAAATATATGTCATTCATAGATATGTCATTCTAAAGCGTATCTACTGAAAGCTTTCAAATTGGGAGTTTGATAGATTGCGAGTGTAATTTCAAAAACGAATAAATGTTTAACAAAGGCATAATACGCCAAGCCAATGATTCGAAGCTTTGGTTCTGGAAGTTAAAGATTTGCATTGATCAATCGATTTTCTTCACTTTATACAAATGAGAAGTGAACATCTAAAGTCAAATCATAAATCTAATTTACTAGATAAAACTGCCACAGAAAATTTGAAGCAAATGTACCTAGGTGAACCGATAAAAAAACATAAAACGGTGATTAGTGATAGCAAAAAGTTATAATTTTATTAATTAGTACATGTATTAATGAGTACTAAAATATTACCTTTAATATATTCATCAATCTAAGCTATTGTATTGCTAGATGCTAAAGATTAAAAAGAAGCCGCCAAGAACTCACTGTACATACGTATCTCGCGCGCGCAGGAAATTACATTTTAGCCTCAAACAGGTAAATATAATCTGAATGTAAACTCAACAGGAAACTCTATAAGAGACTCAAAGTAAAAGGTAAATTTACCTCCATTCTCCGATCTTCCTCCGTAGAACTTTAACTACCTGATGCCAAGAAAACATCGGAGTCGTCTTCGCAGTAACTTTACAGTAATTTTTACAATTCTGTTGTTCGCCAATAAAACGTGTCGATGGAGTAATTCATTAAAGTAACGATGTTAATTAATTTAGTAAATATCGATGTCCACGCGATTTAATAATAGAGTAAAATCCCTAAATTTCAGATCACAGACAACGCGTTTCATGAGTGATAACATTTATTACGGCCTATATAAAAATTTCGCGCTGATGATTGGCTAAGGAAGCGACCTCATATTTATCGCTCGTGGTTTCTTTTCAGATATATTGCTTGTGACGTCACGAAAGAAGCACCTGCTGGAACGTGAGCTTTTTAAAAGAGGGCTTCATTCAAACGCACATATCTCTGGACAGGGTTAGTCTACAAAGACAAAAATGGCATCAAATTGTAGCTGATGTTTTAGCCTTTTATGGGTCTTAATTTCATTAAATCGAATTTTTTGATGCAACCACATCTTTAATAAGGTTAGGCTTCCAATGACGGTAAGCCATGACTTACCATTCTGCATTGTTGTCCAGCTCAGCTGTTCTAATAATAGCTATAGCCGGAAAACCTACGGACGGATCCACAGGCGGACTTTGAGAAATATATATATAAGTATACAGGGCACCCTCGAGATACAATGTTAATCCGTTCCAAGGCTGGCATCGTATGGCGAAAAAATCGTATGTCTGGGTATAGAAACCATTGTAATTATACAATGAAAAAAAAGAAGGTAAAAATCGTCCAAAATTTTTATAAAATTGCTGTACATATTGAAAATTAGTAACAAAATAGTATGTTAACTTTAGTAACTATAGTTACCTACAGTAGCTACATTGTATTAAGTGCACCTAGTGATTATAATCTGCAATACTGTAAAATTGTAATCTGTGTACCAAATGCAGATCGTACGGTAACAAGTTTTTGCCTTCAATATGTTGAATTCACTTCAAATAAGTTTAGCTTGCCAAACTCACCCTTAAAACCAAGTTTTAGTATGTATTTTGAACTATTTTAATGAATCTCAACTTTTTATCACGAAATTTTATCCTTCATAAGTTTCTGTCTTCACTTTCATTATAAAAGTGAGCGTGTCTGGTTGAAACATTTTTCGATCAAAATTCAATGAGAAAGGCCAAGCGTTGCAGTTATCGAAAGCGGCTTCTCACACACCTGACCATTTAATGGCTACCGGAAAGAAAA
Source organism: Watersipora subatra (assembly GCF_963576615.1). Classification (NCBI taxonomy): domain Eukaryota; kingdom Metazoa; phylum Bryozoa; class Gymnolaemata; order Cheilostomatida; family Watersiporidae; genus Watersipora; species Watersipora subatra. Next base: position 63,183,476 of record NC_088716.1, on the reverse strand, counting down.
ATTAAATTTTATTTACAGGACGTACATACCTTTGGAGTAACGTGACTTTAGCTGGTATATTGTAGCGAACAAAGCAGAGAGGAGGAAAAAACGTATCAATGCTAATTATGTTGCTGTACACTTGAAGATTAATTTAATACGTAATAAAATGGAATTTTTAGCAAGCTACAGAAGGTTGTCTAGTCCTGTCCAATTTTTTTTCTGGTTTACAAGAAAAAAATGCTGGTACAATGCAGAAAACTGTTAGCTAGCTAAAGCTTGTAGAAGGATCCAGAGAAGGTGCTACAGTAGTTTTTCTTGTATGAAATGTGCACAAGAATCAATGTAACCATACGTACAAAGTTTATACGTATTTATCCCTTAGAGGAAAGGACTTTAACAAGTTTCAGAAAGTAATGTAAATGCGTCAACTATCTTGAGTAGCTAGTTATATGAGTTACATACATACGATGAATTGTATTCACGTAGGAGATAACAAGCCCACCTGCAAAGACATGGTTAAACAAGAAAATATAACATAAAATCAAAAGAAAACAAATAGAATGAATAAAATATGAAAAACATGCCACACAAGAGATAAATAATATATATTATACATGCATTGTTTTAATGTACCATTCCACATCAGTTAATTAAACACTTGAAATATTCCTGCGAATGTGGGGTTTTCTGTATCTTCTACATCCTCGCCTTTACTAAATGGTCGCTCCTTTTGAATGCTGATCGCGTGCATGACCTAGCTCATTCAAATCTTCAGTCGGAAGCTCTTGTGCTTGCTTTAATGGAGTTCTTGTTTTAATAATAATTGCAAAGGCTGATTGGTTGCGATCATATTCCTTGACAATATTAATAATATGGGTGCTTTCTTCTTATTTACGACATCCAACTTTGTTGACGTAGAAATCATTTTTCCTTCGTTTTGTAACGTTTGTATCGGTCTCAGATTCTATAGCTAACGAATTAAATGTAGATACTTGTAGTTATATACGTATGCTGACTTAAAAGTCTATAGTAAAAGATATAATAACGCTACAAATGAATATTTGCTCTCGCTTGTGTATTTTACACGAAATTTTCTACGCGGAATGCTGACATGAGAGAAGTCGATCATCGCGTCTCTTCTAAACGTTCTGAAAATGTTTTCGGCTAACTATATTTCTGTGTTTTTTTATTTCGACGTGCGTTATGAGCACACCGACCGCCAAATTTTAACTCGGGCAAAACCTTTCTCAAAATCGTATGGTGAAATAAAATTCATATAGCGAGGTGAAGATATCACAATGTTTGACTTCGTAAGATGAAAAAATCGTATATCAGGGTAATCGTATCTCGAGGGTGCACTGTATATATATTTCTCAAAGTATGTTTCGCAGACAGATTAGGCCAATATACATTGGCCCGATGTATGAATCGAGATTGTATTGAAAGCAAACATTTTGCTAGTACATTTATGCGAGAACAGTTCTGAAACCTGCCCTCACATGTATTGATGTCAATTAATCGCAGTGAATACATGTAAACACTTCTGTAGTAGTATCTAATCAAATACTTCTGTAGTTTAGTTGTATTCACTTGTGATGTACTTAATAGTACCTAGTTGTATACACTTGTGATGTACCTAACAGTACCTAGTTGTATACACTTGAGATGTATCAACTGTACCTAGTTGTATACACTTGAGATGTATCTAACTGTACCTAGTTGTATACACTTGTAATGTACCTAACTGTACCTAGTTGTATACACTTGTGATGTATCTAACAGTACCTAGTTGTATACACTTGTGATGTACCTAACAGTACCTAGTTGTAGACACTTGTGATGTACCTAACAGTACCTAGTTGTATACACTTGAGATGTACCTAACTGTACCTAGTTGTATACACTTGTGCTGTATCTAACAGCACCTAGTTGTATACACTTGTGATGTATCTAACTGTACCTAGTTGTATACACTTGTAATGTACCTAACAGTACCTAGTTGTATACACTTGTGATGTACCTAACTGTACCTAGTTGTATACACTTGTGATGTATCTAACAGTACCTAGTTGGATACACTTGTGATGTACCTAACAGTACCTAGTTGTAGACACTTGTGATGTACCTAACAGTACCTAGTTGTATACTCTTGTGATGTACCTAACTGTACCTAGTTGTAAACACTTGTGCTGTATCTAACAGCACCTAGTTGTATACACTTGTAATGTACCTAACAGTACCTAGTTGTATACACTTGTGATGTACCTAACTGTACCTAGTTGTATACACTTGTGCTGTATCTAACAGCACCTAGTTGTATACACTTGTGATGTACCTAACTGTACCTAGTTGTATACACTTGAGATGTACCTAACTGTATCTAGTTGTATACATTTGTGCTGTATCTAACTGTATCTAGTTATATACACATTTGATTTACTTAACTGTGTCTGATTGTACACACTTGTGATGTACCTAACTGTATACACATGTGATGTATCTAACAGTACCTAGCTGTATACACTTGCGATGTACCTAGTTGTATACACTTGTGATGTACCTAACTTGTGAAAGGTAAAAAGAGATATGATGGTGTATTTGTTAACCTGATTAAAAGAACATGATTTAATCTAAGTAGACAATTCTATTTACCTTCCAACTTATAAGATCTGTTATTCCTTACACTGTGACTTATTAACCTTTGTTTACCTTTTGCTTGAAGTTTTGATACAATCTCTCTCAAGTAATTATTGCTTTTGTTCTTTGACAATCGGGAGACAGTTTTTCTAAATCTGATTATTGTTAAGCTGTGCATTTTATAAATAAAGTTGGCCACATTTGTATATACAAAACTCCGGATGTTGAGTGTAAAGGAAGTTGACTGTAAAGAGGCCTCCAATCCGCGTGAACCGCAAGACCGAACAAACACATACCGTACCGCTAGCAGCCATAGTGATTGCTTGGGATAGTACCAAACATTTAAGACACCAAACAACAGCTCATAGAAGTTTATTTTAGCATCCTCGAAGCCATTTGACTCCATACTGGCATTGAAAGCTTTTTTTTAGGCCGATGTTGAAAAAATTGGGAAACTTGTGTGAGAATCAGCGATGTACACTAACTTCTTATCTGGAGATCAGTTTACACAAACAACTTTTTTCACTAATACAGTTCTGACCAAAATATTTATCATTGGAACAGATATGAGACGATTATTCAGCTGAAAGTCAGCGAGTGTGTCAGCTAGTAACTCGGTTTAGGCTCAAGTGACACCCGATTAACAAGCTCTACCACAAGCAAAGGAGAAAAGGAAATCTAGGCTTTCCTACAATAACAACAGAGCTGTCCACCGGTTGTTGGCACATTTCTTCTACAAATAACACAAACGCTTTTACCCTTCTTTGCCTTTTCCGCTTGAATGAGCATTGAAGTCACTAATCATCTCGCAGCCCTACGAGCAATTCATTACTTCTGCGTTCCTATACATCAGCCGTGTAGCCATGGTTTGATCATTAGTCACCAGCTCCTTCTTGTGAGGCCCTTTCTCTCTGAATGTTCCTAAGAATTACTGAAACTCCTCGAGTCGCTGAGAATCTCCTAGCATTGCTGATACTCGTTATATCCAACCTGATTATATATATACATATCACTATGGATTATATCACTATGGATTATATCACTATGGATTATATCACTGTTTTCATGGCATCGTTAATTCGCAAGTTTGAGTCATCCGCAAGTAAAGCGAGTTTTGTTACTCACAAATTCTTATCAAATGTTTCAAGCTTTAGAGAAATGTCGCGGAAGCTATTTCATTTTAAACATTTTTCACATTTCAGTCACTCTTTTCAATTTGAGCAGTTACAAATGTGTCGTGGTGACCTCTTGTGTAGAAATCCTTATCTCTCTTTTACAAAGCACCCGCGTTAATTCACTACACGAGAATGTCCAAGGGAGCACTTGTCATAAGATAAATCAATGTGTGCACAACTCCACATGTCCAAGGGAGCACTTGTCATAAGATAAATCAATGTGTGCACAACTCCACATCCGCATTGTTCGTGCCATGGAAACATATTGTACATCAACCACTTTGCAGACCTTCATGTGTATGTAAGCTATCAGCTTATACAGTGTTTCAATGCATTGCAAATTTTTAGCCCTGAGTATAGAAAGATACGCAGCATTTGCCACCCCTCCTAAACACAGAGTTTCAGCTAAGAATCGCGCCTGCTGCGGTAATCTTGTTATATGGATTATTGGAATTGGCTGCGGGCTCCCTCTTGCTAAGTTTGCCTATGAAGACAGCTACCACAACAATGACAATATGAAGATCATAGTAAGTGTAGACCTACTTCTCTAGTAAGAACAGAGGTTTCAAGTAGACATATCGGTTGAGCTAGTTATTTTCAAATGATTCCATTCGAGGCTGGAGCTATTGGTAGTACACATAAAAGTGTGGCAGCAAAAAGACCGAATTTCAAGTTGGTTCAGAGTTCAGATAAAGTTTCAGCGATGAAGAAATCCATATATAGTCTAATTTAGAACTAGTTGTAATGATAGAGCAATGAATCTATAGTCCAATTCAGGTAGAGTTGTAATGATAGAGTAATGGATTTATAGTCTAATTCAGGTAGAGTTGTAATTATAAAGTAATGAATCTATAGCCTAATTCAGGTAGAGTTGTAATGGTAAAGTAATGAATCTATAGTCCAATTCAGGTAAAGTTGTAATGATAGAGTAATGAATCCACTGTATAGCCCAATACAGGTAGAGTTGTAATGATAGAGTAATGAATCTATAGTCCAATTCAGGTAGAGTTGTAATTATAGAGCAATGAATTTATAGTCTAATTCAGGTAGAGTTGTAATGATAGAGTAATGAATTTATAGTCTAATTCAGGTAGAGTTGTAATGATAGAGTAATGAATCTATAGCCTAATTCAGGTTGAGTTGTAATGATAGAGTAATGAATCTACTGTATAGTCCAATACAGGTAGAGTTGTAATGATGGAGTAATGAATCTATAGTCCAATTCAGGTAGAGTTTTAATTATAGAGCAATGAATTTATAGTCTAATTCAGGTAGAGTTGTAATGATAGAGTAATGAATCTATAGCCTAATTCAGGTTGAGTTGTAATTATAGAGTATAAATCTATAGTCTAATTCAGGTAGAGTTGTAATGATAAAGTAATGAAGCAATCATCCAGTGCACATAAAATTATGCAGCAGCCATTCTTGCATTTGCCAGTGGATAAATTTATCACTTTAATAGAAGTCAGAAACTATCGGCTTCGGCGCCATACATGGCAATGTTTGCAATTAACCTGCAACGATATTATAGCCTGTGTCATGCTTTGCAATCTGTTGGAGCTTTCAATTTTGTATTTCATTCTAAATTTGAATACATATTTTTATTTTATAACTATATTCAACAATGTTGCATTAAAGCTCATTGCACTCTTTGATATGTTTGCTACAGTTTGCCGCCAATACTTGCTCTTTAAGTGCAATAGAAGAGGAGTTATGAGCGTCGATTCATTGTAAGCCGTGTTAAGATAACAGGAAAGATGCTATCAAATAATACGCTATAAATCTGCAAGTTTATAAGGTCTATAGTAATCTATCAAATGCTACAAATTTATATCCAAGAAAAAGTGACATAAACAAACCATATTTATAATACATGCAAAACTATGAACTATAAACTAATGGTATTGAAACAAACATATTTGCATCATTTGCTCGGCCAGAACTATATACATGTATATATATATATATATATGTATATATATATATATATATATATATATTATACACTGTAGTTCCGTTTGTTGTTTTACTTTGGAACGATTTCATTTTCTTCTGGCTGTTCAATACCTTCCACCATGTCTTCTGACTTTAACTTTCCCTTGGAACTGCTGAACTAGTCGATATCAGCGTCTAAACATTTTTTAGCAGAGCAAAACTTGTATGCATTTTGCACAAATAATAATAAACTTTTAGCCGTATGGGTGCTAAGCACAACTTTAAGCCTGAAAGTAGTCATTTATATACCATCGCAAATATAAACCATTTTTCACATACATCAAAGTATCAAGACCGCGTTAAACAAGGAACTACTAATAGCCTGATACAGTTATTAATTATTTCTTTGGTGCCGCTTTCAATTTTTAACAAAAAATGAGAATCTTTGGAGTCGAAAAATGGACTTCAGTACGACCAGACACAACGAAAGAATTAATTGTTATTGATGTATTTGAGTCATTATCAGTATGATTTTGTGGACATCTTTTTACTGATCACTTGCTACTATGGGTTCATTAAGATCAAGGAATAGCAAAGTGGCAGTCAAATGAAGGTGGCGTTCAATTGAAGGGTGGCACTATTTTTTAACCCTTCTCCTATAGTGGTGGTCTAATAGAGGTGGCGTTCAAATAAAGGTGGCTTTCAATTAGAGGTTTTATGGTAGTCAGAAAGCTCGGCAGGTTGTGAACATCTTCCAACATATAAAATATAATCTATGGCTGCCAGTGTTAAAGTATGAACTTTTAACTTGTCAACAAGTTGTCCGGCTGCCATGCATCTGCGCATATTTGTGTCAATTATAACATCTGTTGCTGTGAGACAGGCGTTGTTCAAATCGTTGTTCAAATCGAAGCCTGTGAACAGAGTCTGGGATGAGATCCCAAGGAGACCAGCAGCTACGTAGGAGACGTTCATCTTGTGTTTCCCTCCCAGAGCTACTAAAATGTCAGCTGTGTCTGTTGTAACAAGAATCAGCAGTGTGTCGATACAGCTGACAGAGAGCACACCCAGCTGATCGCTAGCACTCGCAGCTATCAGGCATTTTAACAGAGTAATATGGAGTGTAACTGCACTGTAACACTCTAAAGAATATCAATTTCCCATGTAACTGTTCTCTTGCTTTGCCTATGTTCAATAATTTAAAAGATTCAAAAGATTATACCTTAAACATGGAATTTGAGACAATGACACGAGACGTGAGACAATTTTTGCAAATCCAATTTAGCATTTGGGTTAATTGAAAACAAAAATGTTATTAAAATCTTAATTTCATTCTGTTATTTATTTCAGAAAATCTCAATTAGTCGCTGCAGTATTAAAATTGAGACTTTTTATTAAATTTTTAGTAAAACTGTTCATGTTGACAAGTGATGTTTTATATTGTCCATCTAGTTATTAGGTAGGCAGTACGGAATGCTTGTTCAATCATCTTTTAACAGCGATGCCGAGTTTTCAACCCTAAGGAGTGGGAGCCATTTCTACCAAAGATTCACACTGTCGTCTCAATAAGCTTCATTTTTGCGGTACCCATAATTCTCTGTATTATCTTCTACCTCTCCTTGAGCTGTGTCATGTGTGGGAAAAAACAGAAAGATAACAGATATACGGAGGAGGACAATGCTCCGCTGAAAAATGGAACTAGAAGTAGCCGCTCTGGCACCCTCACCAAGGATGGATCTCACACTAAGGTATGTCTTAAAGGTGCTATTTATAAAACCAGAAATAGTCCTAAAGTATGTGTCTTATCTATTCATCTCATCTATGATGTGAGTTCAGCCTGTAATCCTTTAAAAGAAGAGTATAGATAATAAAGTTACACACATTTTTATGTATAACATAACAACGAAACCAAGCGTGTTGTTCTTTACTAACACGTGTTGTACCCGACAGACAGGCCTACAGACAGACCTACAGACAACTGTAGGCTATCACACCGCAATTAGCCCAATTATAGTATTGTTTAGTTTGTTTAGTTATCTTGTCATTTGAGTCTTTCCTGTCTGCTATCCTGCATAATCATATTTTAGTTCTTTGGTTTACATCTTTCTCTATTTGTGGATAACGATATCTTGTGTTGGACTGAGAAAGTTATATCAGAAAGTACTTGTTACCTCGAAATTCGAATATAAGAAGTCTGGCTTCACCAACTACCTTTTTTATTACAAGTAAACTGGTAGGGCACTCATTGGGCAGTAGAGCTTCTAGTGGTAGGGCACCACTGGGCAGTAGAGCTACTAGTGGTAGGGCACCTACTGGGCAGTAGAGCTATTAGTGGTAGGGCATCACTGAGCAGTAGAGCTACTAGTGGTAGGGCACCACTGGGCAGTAGAGCTACTAGTGGTAGGGCACCACTGGGCAGTTGGGCTACTAGTAGTAGGGCACCTACAGGGCAGTAAAGCTACTAGTGGTAGGGCACCTACAGTACAGTAGAGCTATTAGTAGTAGGGCACCTACAGGGCAGTAGAGCTACTAGTGGTAGGGCACCTACAGGGCAGTAAAGCTACTAGTGGTAGGTCACCTACAATACAGTAGAGCTACTAGTAGTAGGGCACCTACAGGGCAGTAGAGCTACTAGTGGTAGGGCATCTACAGTTCAGTAGAGCTGCTGGTGGTAGGGCACCCACTGGGCAGTACAGTTATTAGTGGTAGGGTACTCACGGGGCAGTTCATATTGGCTAAGAGAAAGCTTGCCAAAACTTTTTTATTTGCCCGATGGTCAGCTGCTATAAGTTATGCCAGTAACAGTAACTCTGTATTGACTTCCATGAGTCTCTTTAGCTGATCTTGCATCAGTATTAAAGCTCAGGTTATACCAGAGACTGCAGGAGATCATAAAAGGTGGTGAGAGTCCGTAACCTTTTTGACGACGAAGGTCATGGTTTCCTGTGACTCGTGTATAGAAGTTTGTCATCGATCGGTTTTACACTTTGTTACGGCTATATTAGCCTATTGCCATTTACTTTTTTCACAGATTCACAAAAAATTGTTAGGTCCATTATGTGATTTTAATTTTTTTATGAGCAAGGAAAGTAAAATATATTTGGTAGCATATTCCAACATGAACTATATCATATAATTTTTGTTTAAAGTAATCTGAGACATACAAACATCACTATAGAATTTGAAGCAATCCATAACAACATATGATCATAATGTTAAATATATATTAACTGCGTCTTCCCAATGCTTACAGAAGTGTTACAATGAATACAAAGGTGCAAAATTGTCAGCGGAAAGATAACCCTTAACTGAACCAACTGGTTATATCCTGAACGGAGTCTTGCCCGCTGTACACTATTTTCCTGTTAATACTAGCAAGAAACAATACTAGCCTGTCATTGGCTTGTTCAGTAGCGGACAGGAGGATTCCCCTTATACTTCCATAGGTTCTTATTGCACTTCTTTCTGTTTGAGTAAAATCTCAATTTGTTTAGCGCAAATCAATTAAAGTAACATTTTGTCATTATATACATGTATTCCAATATCATAAAACCTTGTTCAATCATAGTTGACCTGGTTTGTAAGATTTTAAGCAATCCTTGAAGAACCCTTGATAAAGTTGTGAAACATAATTGGATGTCAGCAAGCGAAATATTACAATCCTTCACTATTTTACAGTAGATTCAAATGCTGTGTTCAAGTATTGCTCTATGGATACCCTATGACCATATTTAGGCTCAGGCGTTCAAGTATTGCTCTATGGATACCCTATGACCATATTTAGGCTCAGGTGTTCAAGTATTGCTCTATGGATACCCTATGACCATGTTTAGGCTCAGGTGTTCAAGTATTGCTCTATGGATACCCTATGACCATATTTAGGCTCAGGTGTTCAAGTATTGCTCTATGGATACCCTATGACCATGTTTAGGCTCAGGTGTTCAAGTATTGCTCTATGGATACCCTATGACCATGTTTAGGCTCAGGTGTTCAAGTATTGCTCTATGGATACCCTATGACCATATTTAGGCTCAGGTGTTCAAGTATTGCTCTATGGATACCTTATGACCATGTTTAGGCTCAGGTGTTCAAGTATTGCTCTATGGATACCCTATGACCATATTTAGGCTCAGGTGTTCAAGTATTGCTCTATGGATACCCTATGACCATATTTAGGCTCAGGCCCAAATAGGCTGATATACTTGCGCTGTGTCTCCTTTACTGACCAAGCGATCCTATAGGCCAGTCAGCTCGGCAGCAGCCAGGCAGCCAGTAGTGTGAGGTTATTGACATCAGATTAAAGCTATTTTCGCTATAATTTGCTATCAAAGATAATAGAGGTCTACCCGAGCAGCTGATAAGTTGGAAGTGGTTACAGCGTTGACAAATACTAATTAGATTTACTCCACTTGATTGTTGCTGTTTATGGATGCACATGATGGACATGTTTCATGGTATGTACATGTCTCATGGTATGTACATGTTTCATGGTATGTACATGTCTCATGGTATGTCTATGTCTCATGGTATGTACATGTCTCATGGTATGTACATGTCTCATGGTATGTACGTGTTTCATGGTATGTACGTGTTTCATGGTATGTACATGTCTCACGGTATGTACATGTTTCATGGTATGTACATGTCTCATGGTATGTACATGTCTCATGGTATGTACATGTCTCATGGTATGTACGTGTTTCATGGTATGTACATGTCTCACGGTATGTACATGTTTCATGGTACAATAAAGTATGGGCTAAAAGTCAGCATAAAGTGCTCGATACTAAAGTAGAGCTTACTATAAATTTGGTAAGAAATTTATTAAAATTTGACTAAGCAAAAAATTACTAAAAATTTCGTATTACACAAAATGTGTGTAACACTCATCAGATAAAATGCTTAGTGAGGACTATACACAAGATGTTTCATGGTATGTACATGTCTCATGGTATGTACGTGTCTTATGGTATGTATATGTCTCATGGTATGTACGTGTCTCATGGTATGTACGTGTCTCATGGTATGTATGTGTCTTATGGTATGTACGTGTCTCATGGTATGTATATGTCTCATGGTATGTACACGCATGCCTCGTGGCATATCTTTTTCAAATTACCATATAAAAATATGTGTACACGTACATAACTACGTATGTGCAATATGTAATACCCTAGCCACTGCGCTATAATCTTGTCGTGGTCAGTCACAGGCTGATAGAGCCATATATGTGTATATCAAGGTGGAGGCTGGCACCACTTCTTTTTTGACTCCATCTTTTGTTTCATTTGATTAGATTAAAGCTTGTGATTAGCCGAGCACGTGCCGCGCCACAATTCTCGTCGTTACATTTTTTGCCAGTTTCCTAAGTTTACAAACATAATGCCGTCTTTATGTCTATGTATTCTGTGCAGTGACTACGTAATGGCTAACACAAAAAATAAATTGTGTAAAATATGTCGACTCTTTTACAAGATTCCTAAAGAGAATGCGGGCGTTCCACACGGCGTTCCACACCCTCTCCTTCTCTTACATTAGTCTAGTTTTCTTTTAATAATGTTTGTAGTCAGCATAAACATTGTAAAGTTGAACTATTGACCTCCGCATGCATTGTATATTTAAATCTAATGGCAGTCTGAAGAGAGCTCTAGTATTTAGCGATCGGTGTCGCCTGAGCGAATTCCTGGCTCGTACAACACTTATCGCAGACATTGTCTTTCCTGTGTCTATACTAGCTTCACAGCTGTATCATTTCTTGACCTCCAAGGTGCAATTACTCACGGCTTGTCATCTTAAAATTCCATAAGGGAACTTCCCTGAACATCACCTTCATTCCTTACAAAATTACACTGAGTGTTCAAATGCTAAAGATGCCTGAATAACATCCAATAAGTTATCAATTTGGTTTTTAATCAGACTCTTTAAAATATAAAGTTATCAAAATATCAAGTAATATATTATTCAATAATAATAATAGTATATGAAAATAGGAATATATGAAGGAACTGCCACAATAAAAAAAGAAAAGTAAGATAAATACATACAAATATATATAAAGTGCGTACCTCAACTGGTGTTCAGCATCTTATTGTATAGTTGAATAAGCCTTTTAAAATCTTTTGTTACTAAAATAGGAAAGTAGGCAGAAACCAAATGTTTCAAAGACCACGAGACAGTCTAGGATATATATATATAAATACATAGATATGTATATATATAAATAAATATATATATACATAAATATATATCTATAAATATAAAACAAGTTATAGAGCGACTAAAATTTATTGCACTACAATATTGTTTCGTATGGTTTTCAGTAAAATGAGAAGCATATTATATATAATGTGCTTCTCATTTCACTGTAATATATAAACACCATATAAAACAATATTGTAGTGCAATAAATTTTAGTCGCTCTATAACTTGTTTTAATTTTGCCCCTTTTCAAGGGGAATACTTTATACATGAAGTCACCACAATCAGACTAACTTTATTTATAAATATATATGTAGGCCTATTTATATATATGTATATATATATTTGTAACTTATATTGCAGTTACTGCCACTAACTCTGTTGATCAAGATATATATATATATATATATTATATATATTTATATATAATATATATATTATACATATAAATATATATAATATGTATATATATATATAAAATCAACAGAGTTCGTCGCAGTAGCTGTTTTTGAATCTCTACTTTAAGGCAATACTTAATCTACCTAGTACTGTAGTTAGAGTAACTCGTGGAGTCAAACAGAATATTTGTTCTTTATTAACTCTTCACAATATGCTTCGTGTATTCCACTCAATCCAAGGTTCAATTTTCACTTCTTTATGTTTACAAGCAGAACAAATTCACTTCATGTTCCGACTTTCAAAAATAAATGAAAAATATTTTATTGTGTTCTATTATATAATATTGCATTTTATTATAGCATATTCTGTAATTTTATACTATGTTATTATATGTTATATTATAGCATATTCGGTAATTTTATAATATGTTATTATATGTTATATTATAGCATATTCTGTAATTTTATACTATGTTATTATATGTTATATTATAGCATATTCTGTAATTTTATACTATGTTATTATATGTTATATTATAGCATATTCTGTAATTTTATACTATGTTATTACATGTTATATTATAGCATGTTTATATTATTATTCATTTAATAGGTATTGCTTTTCTGAAAACCCAAGCAGCAAAATGCACAAACAATTTCAACAAATGTACAACATGTCTGATACTCGTGTATTTTGTAAAAATCAAATTTGGGGCACTTTCTGTAATAAAGGAATATTGAGCCCGGATTCTATTAAAATTTCTGTCACCATAAACACTTATTGCTCCTGTTTATAAATTTGTAGACAAACACCATACGTACGTTAGATAGCCGGACAGGTACAGTCACCCTTAAGAGGGCTGTGCGTAAAAGAAGAACTATGGCCAAGGTAGCTTTCTGTTTGATGCTGCAATTCACCATCTTCTGGGCACCGCAGTGGGCGTACTTCTTACACTGGTATTTCTACGAGGTGTTTGAAGAGTTCTGGCACTTGATAAACTTGATCGGTCTCGTCTGCATCTATTTCAACGCAGCTCTAACTCCCTTCACGGTTGTAGTGGCTAACGGCGCCTTTCGCCAGCACTTAGGAAAGGTAAGCCTGCTCACTAGAATGCTTGTATCGGAGACACCATCTCTGAAAGAGGGTATCAGACATCTATCTAGAGTCTATCGGGTAGCTTTTTATGCGGAACAAACAGTTCCATAGTGTACTACCACCTAAGGTACTGTAGAGTGTTACTAGGGCAAGTGTTCCGATCTCACGCTGGAAAACATTCACGAGCCTGTTTTATTTGAGTCCCAACTAGCTCGGTTCCTTGTAACAAGTGCCAATTAAGTAGCTCCAAACATCAAAGTCACATTTGCTGTAAAAACAATAAAACATTTAATTATCCTTATTGTTATTTTATTATTCTTAATGAATGAAGTTAGGTGTGTTCGTCAGCTATTTTTTATTAAAACAGCAAAATAAATTTTCAAGAGAACTTCATTTTTTTTGCAATCAAGTTACTTTGTAATGCATTCTAAAAAGCTAATAAAAGTATCTTTGAATATTGCTGAAGTACTTATATAAAATTCCTCTCATCAAAGATCACTCTTCCTTGTGTCAGCATAAGTCAGAAGCTGCAGTGCTTTGAATTTTCAATATAGGATAATGATTATTTTTGTGAACAGAAATGTGCCAGAAATGCTATATTTCATTCAAATACGCTGTAGCAGTCAAATTAAAACAAGTTTTAATCCGAAATGCATACTTTGAAAGAATACATTGTTTGAAAGTTATTTTTGGTATAAAAGTGTTTTATCTTAATGTATCTAGTTAAAGTTGGCCTTGAAGAACTGAGATACATATTCATAAAATACCAACTTGTGTTGACAATAATAGACATCATACATAAGTTCAAGAAATGCTTTTTAGTAGGGCAGACAACTCCTTTATCTCCATTATATATGTTTATCCTCAAGTATAATTCCTGGAGACACGTATACCTCAGCATGGTGTTCATTTCAGCAATCAAATGACTCAGTATTTGTGTCTGCCACCCAAATTGAGAACTTGCAGTCAGCAACAAAAACTTTAAAATTTAATTCAAAGTTTTTTCTCATTGATTGTTAATGAATCAACAGTTTGAGTACGCTGAGAACCCCCACCTTTTAGTTACTAGTCTCTGAGTGCAGGTAGGCCATCCTTTATAGACCTCATTAGACTTAACACATTAGGGAGTCTTTGCCTCTGCACTCTGGCAAGCCTAATGACTCAACATACAAATTACTAGCAGCTTACAATCTTATTCAATTATTCCTCGTCTCAGGCGACTGCATTCCTGGGATTCATACCACATGCTCACTAATTCACTCCAGTTTGTTTAGCAAACTTGTTCATGTTGCTGATGGTTTCAAAATCTTTTCACTAATGCAGAATAGTTGATGGGAAGAATCAATTTGGGTAACTTTGTCATAAGCGCTAAATGCGTTAGTTTATTTTGTCATAATAGACACCTGCGTCACACACATGAACATCCTACTTATTTTCACAGTATTCATTTATATTGTTTCTTTCCATTCAACGCCTCTATCTGTATTAACTCTATTGTCTATCCTCGCCTTATGATTCCTTCAACGTACTAACTTTCCAGCATGCAATGAACAAATTAAGCAAAGATTTGACTCCACAGCCAGAGTAAGTTCCAACATGACATTAAGTTTCTTGAAAAAGTGAAAGGGATCTGATGATAAGAAAGTCTAAAGTGAAAATTCCGATGCAGAAGGTTACATTTAAAAATAAGCAATCAAGAACACAACATATGAAAAATATAAAAATCAAGTTAATTTATAGACTACATAGTACAAGTTGGCATAAATTATTCTTCATGCCTCTATTACCACCTCTATCTACAGTATGTACTGTCTGACTTCTCTATCAACACCTCTCTCTACAGTATGTATTGTCTGACTCCTGTATTACCACCTTTTTCTACAGTATGTATTGTCTGACTCCTGTATCACCACCTCTACATACAGAATGTATTGTCTGACTCCTCTATCACCACCTCTCTCTGCAGTATGTATTGTCTGACTTCTGTATTATCACCTCTCTCTACAGTATGTATTGCCTGACTCCTGTATCACCACCTCTCTCTACAGTATGTATTGTCTGACTCCTGTATCACCACCTCTACATACAGAATGTATTGTCTGACTCCTCTATCACCACCTCTCTCTGCAGTATGTATTGTCTGACTTCTGTATTATCACCTCTCTCTACAGTATGTATTGCCTGACTCCTGTATCACCACCTCTCTCTACAGTATGTATTGTCTGACTCCTGTATCACCACCTCTCTCTACAGTATGTATTGTCTGACTCCTCTATCACCACCTCTCTCTACAGTATGTATTGTATGACTCCTGTATCACCATCTCTATCTACAGTATGTATTGTCTGACTCCTGTATCACCACCTCTCTCTACAGTATGTACTGTCTGACTCCTGTATCACCACCTCTCTCTACAGTATGTATTGTCTGAATCCTGTATCACCATCTCTCTCTACAGTATGTATTGTCTGACTCCTGTATCACCATCTCTCTCTACAGTATGTATTGTCTGACTTCTGTATTACCACCTCTCTCTACAGTATGTATTGTCTGACTCCTGTATCACCATCTCCCTCTACAGTATGTATTGTCTGACTCCTGTATCACCATCTCTCCCTACAGTATGTATTGTCTGTCTCCTGTACCACCGCCTCTACATACAGTATGTATTGTCTGACTCCTGTATCACCGCCTCTACATACAGTATGTATTATCTGACTCCTCTACCAATGTCAAACCTTCTTTTGTCAGTCTTGAAGTTAAAATAAAACTATCCATTTATTGATTACATCTTTATTATCTGCTGTTTTGTATCTTTTTTCATCACAGAATTATCATTGTCTGTTGAGGTGTGGAAACTAAAAAGGTTACTCTGAAATTTTGTGACAGTATTTGATCCAACGTATGACAGTTTTAACATCGGAAGGATATTTCTAAATGAAGTAGATTTGTGTGTTTAAGTTTTATATATATTGCGTATAATAGCTACCTTCACTGCATTTATCTCTGTTACGCTTTTTCGCTTTTCGCTATTTACGCTTTTTCTATTACATGCTACATAGCAGCTTTTATAACTAGTATTTTTAACTCTTTATAGATTAGACGTGAACAAAATCGAATCAATAAGACTGCACATGAATGAATAACCTCAAAGGGAAAGCAATTACAAATAATAAATGTGTAATCTGATCATTGCATGAGTTCAGCGTAGCATTTGCTGTAATCTAATTTTCCTCTTCTCATTCTTATTTTAGTATCTTTGCTGCTGCTTCAGCTGTCTGCAGTGCTGTCTCTGCTTAGAAAAGTCAAAAACTTCAAAGACAGATGTTCGCTCAGTTTCAGACATTTCAACGAAGAAGTCAGCTAAATCAAGGTATCAATTGATAGATCTATGCGAGTGCAATGCGAGTGCAATATTGCTATAGCTATCTCAGTTCCCAATAAATATCATGTTAAACAAGGTACCTTAACTATCTCAGCTCCCAGTAAATATCATGTTAAACAAGGTACCTTAACTATCTCAGCTCCCAGTAAATATCATGTTAAACAAGGACCTCAACTATCTCAGCTCCCAGTAAAGATCATGTTATACAAGGTACCTCAACTATCTCCTCAGTTTCTGGAATTCACACCCCATTTTTTGTTTATGCCAGCTGCTGCCTCTGCTGTCGATGCTGCCACTCAGAACAAGAGAGTGAAGAGGATTTTGAAGATTCTCTCAGTCAATCTGGAACTAGCCGTATTGCTCCTGGCACTCCTGTGTTCTTACATCAAGAGAACTCTAATGTTTATCAAGAGGTCAGTGGTATTTAGGTCTTTCTAGGTGAATACAGACAGAAACTATGGATAGAAAAGACTAATTGATTTCATAATGAGATGACTTGAGCTTTCAACTATGTTTTTCTTTTATTTTTCATCGAATCCAAAAACAGCGTTTATAAAGAATTCTCTTCATTGTTTATACAAATATCCTTTGAACTACTTTACCTCTCTGCCAGTTTATGCAGGTGTTTCTTGATTGCTTCAACCTCAAATTTTTCTATAAGAATCTGTAAAGAACGCAGTGACTGATTTTTAGAATATACTGGAAAAGTTAAACACATACTTTGGACTTTTTGGGATGATCGATTATTCAAAACAAGTGGCGTTCTCCTTCTAGATAGGCATTGAGGTAACGAACTAGAGTTGTCATATGGCTTAGTCAACCAGAAGAGAAAATGGAACGGAGTGATTTATCTTTTCAAGTTAGCACCTAGCCCACCCGTTGCACCCTTAGCTAAGTTCGCTGCGACTGCAATTTCACGTCTGATCTTCCAACGAAAGAGTCTAGATTGTACCCTTTCTCGTCGCAGCTCCCTAACCATGCCAATTACTATGACTCCTTCACAATACCCAAGGAGCCTGAGTACAGGATGCCACAGGGCCCTTCCTCAGAGAGATATAGCCATACTTATGCACCTAGTGACCCGAACAGGTCTAACTATGCCATAAGTCCTAACCAGGAAGTACCGTACCATCCATCAAGCTACCATGGAGATGAACCCATGTTTTCCCAGAGGGAAGCCACTCGAGGATACAGTCCTTACGGGTGAGGCAAAGCTTTGCTTTTTCTGGTATCTTCTCATTCATAGCTCTCATAAGTAATATTGGCTCCCTATCTGACATACACATTAAATTGTACTGTTCAAGTTTGAGAGCAGGAAATAAACATGCAATATATATATATATGTTGTGTAGTTATACACAACATATATGTTTGATATAACTCTGACCAATATAATTGTTTGTATAATATAATAATATTTGGTTATTATATATTTGTATGATGATTATATAATCATATACTATTATGATATAATTATAGATTTTTCATATAAATAATCAAATAGTTATGTACAACATATATGTTGTATATAACTATTTTATGTTATATAGTTAGATTAGTGTTTTACTTGGGTGTGACTGAAGGCTTGGTTGTGTGGGCATGTAAGCCCTGCATGCTGGCCCTACCTGGCTTAGTTATTATGTGTCCTCATTCACCACAATCAACATAAAGGTATTGTACTTTTTTACAATTGTAAGTCAAGTGGTGGACAATTGATATTCAAACAGCTCATGAGCATTTGTCTTCACATGCTGACTATACATATCTTCAGCACGTACCCCCTATGCGTACCCCTTACATGAGTACTACATACTCATACTCCCTATGGATACCCCTTACATAAGTACTACATACTCATACCCCCTATGTGTACCCCTTACATGAGTTCTACATACTCATACTCCCTATGTGTACCCCTTACATGAGTACTACATACTCATACTCCCTATGGATACCCCTTACATGAGTACTACATACTCATACCCCCTATGCGTACCCCTTACATGAGTACTACATACTCATACTCCCTATGCGTACCCCTTACATGAGTACTACATACTCATACCCCCTATGCGTACCCCTTACATGAGTACTACATACTCATACTCCCTATGTGTACCCCTTACATGAGTACTACATACTCATACTCCCTATGGATACCCCTTACATGAGTACTACATACTCATACCCCCTATGCGTACCCCTTACATGAGTACTACATACTCATACTCCCTATGCGTACCCCTTACATGAGTACTACATACTCATACCCCCTATGCGTACCCCTTACATGAGTACTACATACTCATACTCCCTATGTGTACCCCTTACATGAGTACTACATACTCATACTCCCTATGTGTACCCCTTATATGAGTACTACATACTCATACTCCCTATACATACCCCTTACATGAGTACTACATACTCATACACCCTATGTGTACCCCTTACATGAGTACTACATACTCATACCTCCTATACATACCCTTAACATAAGTACTACATACTCATACCTGAAACACCCTAAGTAGCAAGATATATGTAAGTGTTCAGAAGATGTAGATGTACTTGAGTAAAAATAAGAGTAGAACTTTGCTTTTTTAGTAGATGTGTTAGTATGGAGAAGAAATAATGCCAGCTGCATTCTTTTACAGAACTACTTCTCGCAATATACGATACATCTCCGACTCCTTCTTGCACGCCCAAGCACCTAAATACAGCAGAGTATTTCAGCCCCACAGAGCTACACAACTCGGCGAGGCCACGAGCATTAGAGAAACACTTGCCATGTGAGGCTTATAGAGTTATGCCCATAAGAGCCATTTAGCTAATCATGGGTTTTTATTTTCATTTGAAAATAATTAGAAAACCTTGCATTCCCATTGACCCAAGGTAGAGCAGAGAGTATGTCAGAGACATTCAATGTAGGAGAGGAGGTTTGTTTTGTTACACATAACTATAATTATTATTGTTAATATTGTACAACCTTGCTGTTCTATAGAGAGTATCGATAAGCAACCAATTTCAATCATAAAAACTGTAAAGCAATTCTTTCTCATTGGATTCCTTTACATACAAATAGAAATCTATCTTTTGTTATAAAAATTTCCAACAGAGGACCACCTATGAATGTATGATGCTACATGTGTTGGTATAGCTGATATACTCGTCTATACTGGCAATATAAACTAGCAATATATAGTTACTGAGAGGTGTCATTGCATAGAGTCAAGCATGTTGTAGCAAATATCTCTATACTTGTTACCTTTGACTCGTGTGAATCTTTGCTTGTAATTTTATTATTGATAAACAAACATAGTTGCTTCTTTTTTAGTTTGAGTCACGTATTACACTAGAGATACATTTGCTGTATTTTATCATTACTATGATGTTTTAATGTTTTAATAAAATGATACTTTCTGTATTATCCACATTTTATTTAATAATGTTTAGCTTCCAAAAGATCACAACGATGACGGCTCTGCTGCAACACTTGTACATTGCAGTATTCCTGATGACACCTGCACACGGTAGTCTTCATGATGACACCTGCACATGGTACTCTTCATGATGACACCGGTAAATGGTAATCTTCCTGATGACACCTGCACACAGTAGTCTTCATGATGACACTTGTACATGGTAGCCTTCATGATGACACCTGTAAATAGCAGTCTTCCTGATGACACCTGCACATGGTAGTCCTCATGATGACACCTGCACATGATAGTCTTCATGATGACACTCGTAAATGGCAGTCTTCAAGATGACATGTGTCTAAACAGATTTCTTATATGGCAAGATAAAGTTTTGTTGCACTCTGTATACACCTCTTAAATGGTAGTCCTGATGACACCAGCATATGGTAGTCTTCGTGATGACACTTGTACACAGTAGTTTTTATGATGACATGTCTATACAAAGAACTTTTATGTGGCAAGATAAGGTTTTGTTGCACTATATCTTTCCCTTTTAAATTAAATAAAACTCTAAATGAAGCTCCCCTAGCATAGTAGTATATATTGTTACTACTGAAAGTACAGTAGTATCTATTGCTACTACTGAAAGCACAGCAGTATCTATTGCTACTACTGGGAGCATAGTAGTATCTATTGCTATTACTGAGAGCACAGCAGTATCTATTGCTACTACTGAAAGCACAGTAATATCTATTGCTACTACTGAGAGTACAGTAGTATCTATTGCTGCTACTGAGAGCATAGTAGTATATATTGCTACTACTGAAAGCATAGTAGTATATATTGTTACTACTGAGAGTACAGTAGTATCTATTGCTATTACTGAGAGCACAGTAGTATCTATTGCTACTACTGAGAGCATAGTAGTATCTATTGCTACTACTGAGAGCATAGTAGTATATATTGCTACTACTGAGAGCATAGTAGTATATATTGCTACTACTGAGAGTACAGTAGTATCTATTGCTATTACTGAGAGCATAGTAGTATATATTGCTACTACTGAGAGTACAGTAGTATCTATTGCTATTACTGAGAGCACAGTAGTATCTATTGCTACTACTGAGAGTACAGTAGTATCTATTGCTATTACTGAGAGCATAGTAGTATATATTGCTACTACTGAGAGTACAGTAGTATCTATTGCTATTACTGAGAGCACAGTAGTATCTATTGTTACTACTGAAAGTACAGTAGTATCTATTGCTACTACTGTGCTCTCAGTAGTAGCAATAGATACTACTGAGGGCACAGTAGTATCTATTGCTATTACTGAGAGCACAGTAGCATCTATTGCTACAACTGAGAGTACAGTAGTATCTATTGCTACTACTGTGCTCTCAGTAGCAGCAATAGATACTACTGAGGGCACAGTAGTATCTATTGCTATTACTGAGAGCACAGTAGTAGCAATAGATACTACTGTACTCTCAGTAGCAGCAATAGATACTACTGACGGCACAGTAGTATCTATTGCTATTACTGAGAGCACAGTAGCATCTATTGCTACATCTGAGAGCACAGTAGCATCTATTGCTACATCTGAGAGTACAGTAGTATATATTGCTACAACTGAGAGTACAGTAGTATCTATTGCTACAACTGTGAGCACCCAAAATGCATTCAAATTTAGCACATAATTTATTTCCATCACAAACTGGAAGTTCTGATAAGGTTTACATGAACTATGGTCTCTTGTTTATGCGAGTATTCTTTAATAAACACAGTTCACTATTATATATGGTGTTGTTATGGGATGATAATCTTACTCGCTTGGTTAATTATAAAAAGTAATAAATTAATAAACTATAATATTTTCTAAAATATTTGAGACAGTATCAATAGCTAGAGTTTCATGATTATCATGCACATATATACCAATAATACTATGGTGAAAATTTCTATTCATTCAAAAGAACAGTATCAATATTTACAGAACTCTAACAGCCTCTAATGTTGATGATAGAATGCTGTCGTCAGTTATAATGACTATTATAAATGGGAACACGTATAATAAATAGATGTTGACTTCTATAGAAATAATAATATTAATATACAACTAATAGCACTTATACCTTGAAACATGACTACAGCTCATACAAAGGATAGACTGAAGTAGGTTTATAACAGGCCAAGTTGTAATCTACTTTTATGGCAACTGATCATGGAGTTTCAAAAATTAAAAGTTTGACAATCGGGAAGCTTTTTCTTTTTGCTAAATCAACTGTTGAAACTTTTAGTTATAATTATTTGAAAGAAAATCTAAAATTGGGAAATTTTTATTAAATGGCACTAAAACGTAGAAAATATAGAAATGTATAAGCATCAGAACAAGTTAACTTAACCTATTAATATGAGACGAACATCAAACCAACCTATTGATAGGAAATTGACATATTATCAGAACATAAATGTTACATTATCTGTTAAAATGTAGTGAAGTTTTGGGATAAATCCAAAACACCAAAAGCTTAAAAACTTGTAAAAAACAGCACAAACTTAAACATAGCATTGCAAGTTCCTACAGATGCAAAGATAACATGTTGTAGGAAAGATAACTCCAAGTACTTGAAGAATAATTAAGGAATATACCAGAAATTTGGCGAAGAAAAGGTTACGATGAGACAAATAATTGAGAGCAAGCAATAGTTTAGGAATGATCTAGTTGTGTCCCCTACTTTACCATTCCAAATAAACGGTGAAAGAGCTTGTTCATATGGCACGCTTTAATAAATTTGGAGTTGTTTTCTGTTGAAGTATTACTTGATTGTACATTTAATTGAGTTCATTCCAAAACTCTCCCATTTGGCCATCAACATTTTAGCTGGTGTCTACATGTAGCTGTTATTTACCTGTTACTATTTTAGCTGGTGTCTACATGAAGTTGTTACTTACCTGTTACTATATTAGCTAGTGTCTACATGTAGCTGTTACTTACCTGTTACTATTTTAGCTGGTGTCTACATGTAGCTGTTACTTACCTGTTACTATGTTTAGCTGGTGTTTACATGTAGCTGTTACTTACCTGTTACTATATTAGCTGGTGTCTACATGTAGCTGTTACTTACCTGTTACTATTTTAGCTGGTGTCTACATGCAGCTGTTACTTACCTGTTACTATTTTAGCTGGTGTCTACATGTAGCTGTTACTTACCTGTTACTATTTTAGCTGGTGTCTACATGTAGCTGTTACTTACCTGTTACTATTTTAGCTGGTGTCTACATGTAGCTGTTACTTACCTGTTACTATTTTAGCTGGTGTCTACATGTAGCTGTTACTTACCTGTTACTATTTTAGCTGGTGTCTACATGTAGCTGTTACTTACCTATTACTATTTTAGCTGGTGTCTACATGAAGTTGTTACTTACCACATTTCATTTCTACAACTAGGTTAGTGGTTAGCTCTCAACTGAGTAGTTTGTGCTCTTCAATGCTTTCTGTAAGCTAAAAACCATTCATTAAGCAAGGATTTACCCTACATATTTGGAGAGACTTGTATGGTTCCATCAATGATACAAAATTTATTTGAGATAGGTAACAGAGTCGGTGAGTTTATTTGACATATTTAAAGTTAGCCTGAGTCAGGTGAGAAGACTCGATCCATTTTAGTCGTTCAGTAGCGTAGGTAACAGACTCGAGTGTAGATTAAAGACAAGCTATAAGGAGTTATCATTATAAGGAGTTATGGGTCATGGCACAAATATTTAAAGTTGTTTATGTTTGTATAATGTTGTTTTCTCATTTAATATATTGTTCGTGACATAACCTATTATTGTAAGCAATGCCACTATGACTAGTTTGTGGTGTCTGCTGTAGTTTTAATGCCAGTAACTACACTGTCCTGCAACTGGCGAGTGTAGGACACTACCTGGTCACTAAAATCTACGGAGTCTGTTAATTGCACGAGTAGGAAACAGATCAGACTGCACAAAATAAAACTTAGTTATAAGAGGTGTCAACCACTGACAAGTATCTTATCCTTGACCCAACTGATGCGGTCTACTGATGATTGGTTAAAGATGAGATCGTATGTTTATCGCTTACGGACTCTTTCCGTATATGCTCACTATATAAGCGTTTCAAAATATTATTTCATTCAAACTATTATATCTCTGGACTGGGCTAGTCTACAAAAACAAAAATGACATCAAATCGTAGTTGATGTTTTAGTCTTATATCGGTTTTAGTTTCATTTCAATGACTTCATTGGTGCAGTCACATCTTTAACATGCCTGCATGTCAGTTTCTACCTTAAGCTTATATGTTGAAGATACCGAAATGTGTGTTGCCTTTCTCATCTAACTGAGCCCATTTGGTGTTTTTTCTATTCAGGCTCAAACATTAAAACCAGACAATTAATACCTTGAAATGTCAACTGCACTATGTGTATTGCATGTATATGTAAGTACAGAGTTAGCTTCTCTC
Source organism: Watersipora subatra (assembly GCF_963576615.1). NCBI lineage: Eukaryota > Metazoa > Bryozoa > Gymnolaemata > Cheilostomatida > Watersiporidae > Watersipora > Watersipora subatra. The sequence goes on along the minus strand of NC_088716.1, from coordinate 63,158,762 downwards.
TGTCTTACCTTCACCTTAGTCCGATGTTTGCCATAAGACTTTGGCTCACTTCTTCACCCTTCAGCTCTCCTGAAGGTAATCTTTAAGATATCCATGTGATAATGTTTTGACTGGTAAATATTAGAACTTGTATGCAGAGTCTTCCCTTAAATTTAGTAATTAGCTGCGAGTCACAAAAGCTGAAAACATTTATTGTGAAAAATTTCAGATTTTACAAAATTATTATCCATAAACATATAACAATAAGTTTGCATGTGCACAACATCTACATCTTGTATAGACTTTCAAACAGCTGGGTAAAAAATCTTGAAAATGGTTTTGTAGACTACTGAGTTTCTGATGATTTCAAAAATAGTTTTTCACAATTTCAAAGGTCTTCAATTTGACCAATATTAACTTTTTCAAATTTCGAAGTATTAAATCTTCGAATAAATAGATTTTGTGGGAAAAAAATAATCTCTTTTATTTACCAACAGATTGAAGTAATAAATTCAACGAACAAGTTTTGCTATATAGAGAGCTCAAATCGATTTATAAATACGCTCAAGTATTCATGAAATTTAATTTATATGTGAAATTTGTTAACTAAATTGTTTTTATTCATTTCACTGTAACTTTCAGTATTACATCTTTTATCAAAGACTACTTATTCTGAAGTTTGCGATTCTCAACATTGACATGGATACATACATCATTTGGCATGGATACATACATCATATGACATGGATATATGCACCATATGACATGGATACATACATCATATGACATGGATACATACATCATATGACAATGATACATACATCATATGACATGGATACATACATCATATGACATGAATACATACATCATTTGGCATGGATACATACATTATTTGACATGGATACATACATCATATGACATGGATGCATACATAATATGACAATGATACATACATCATATGACATGGATACATACATCATATGACATGGATATATGCACCATATGACATGGATACATACATCATATGACAATGATACATACATCATATGACATGGATACATACATCATATGACATGAATACATACATCGTATGACATGGATACATACATAATATGACATGGATACATACATAATATGACATGGATACATACATCATATGACATGGATACATATGTTATACGCGGTAGATTAATAAATAGACACATAAAAAGGAACGAGAGAAAATAACACTAACGCAAAACTTGTCAGGGATTATAACAGATAATTCAGAGAGTAATTAATTATAATAATGCTCCGTGTAAGCACAGAACTTTAACTATCCTGTTCTCACTCACATCCTAAAAACATCACAGAACTTGTAGATGCTAAAATCAACCTCTACCAGTATGCTTTTTCTGGCATGACTAGCTAGAAGGTGGTTAAGGCTGGCTCTATATAGAGAGCAACCTTGACATGGATAAATCAAATGAATCTCCGCAGAATTGGTATTGTTTTACATTTATGTGAAGACTAGCTGTACCTCCCGGCGTCGCTCAGGCATTAAAAAATCGGCTTATAAACAACGAGAAGTGATGAGATTTGCTTACCACTTGCTGGCAGGCAACTCTCCATCAATTGGCAGGCCATTGCCAAATGGCCTGGCACATTGCCAATGGAAAATTCCACTAAACTAGTTAGTAAGCTTCAAATGCCGGTAGACAATTACATTGCGTCAGCATTGTTGCCCAGCTAGGCTATTCTAATAATAGCTATAGCCGGAATGCAGACGGACATACGACATACAGACATAAAACATACTTGTAGAAATATACATATAGATATAAGATATATTTGAGTTAAATAGATCTCATATCTTTATGAAAAACTATGACTAACAAATATAACATCTAGTCTGTCTATGTATGGCTGTGACTTGTCATATTGAGAGAATACGCTTGAAATGCTCAGTATACATGCACATTCTATATAGATGTCTCTCTGTTTTCATTTGTCTTCACATGTTTGTCTATGAGCTACTACTGATTACTTATACTATTATAATTTAATAAACTGTTACAAGCTCAGTGAATCTAGCCTGAGAAATTGTTTTTGCTCTCTTTGTATAAGATTAGATTTACGAATTATAGTTCAGTATAAATACAGCGGTATTCGAGCTCGCATCTCATTCTTCAAAAGTGAACAACTTTGGATTAGTTTCTTATGATTCATTGTAGCCAGAATTTCACTCAAGAATGGCTTTGTTTGATGTGCAGGTATTGCTGGTTCATGTTTACTACTAGCAGGGAAGTCTTGTTCATGTTCACTACCAGCAGGTAAGTCTTATTTATGTGTACTACCTCCAGGTAAAGCTGATCACATGTTTTTTACCTGCAGATGAGTCTGATTAGTGTTTAATACCTGCAAATAAGTCTGATTCAAGTTTACTACCAGCAGGTAAAACTGATTCAAATTTACTATCTGCAGGTAAGTGCGACTCAAGTTTGTGTGGTAAGTGTGATCTATGGTCAGACTATTCAGCAATCCTAATGTAACTATTAATCCTTGTCAAATAAACCTGCGCATCTGTTCATTACAGCCAAACATGCGTTTCTCTCAGATGTATTGCGTCATGCTACTCATTAGTGTTGACAATACTTGTCTGAACTCACCAGCTCCATACATATTTCACCAATGTATTTACATGAAAGGGTTCACTCTTTCACAATTCATGTAGTCTTCAATATCTCAACTCTATGCCCCAAAGTATTCTCAAACTGTTCAGAATATGTATAGAAAACAATTCTGGTCACTCCGTTTGTGTCTGTGACCATCAGTGACGCAAAACTAATCTGGAAACACAAATAAATGCTAACAAAAGTAGGGCAACTCCGGTGTGAAGCTTTAACCCGATTACCCTGCAAATGCCTCTCATCACAGCAATATGCTCACTCGGTGAACTCTAGACTCTAGACTCGCATCACTGCATTCCGACAACAACAGTGATTCATAGTTAATACGCCTCCGCCCTCCCTCAGTCATATTGCGCTGTATTACGGCATAACCTGCGCGGCCAAGGCAAGGGCTACGGGCTAGTGTACAGGCTATGTGCTGGCTATTGATCCATTTAGGACTTACTATCAATTAATTTAGTTGAAGGAGTCGAGTGCACTGCAAATGGAAACTAGTCATTCTAGTTGAAGTATTTAGTATCTGAGGCTGTCTTTTAGCAACTATCCTTAGCTACCAAGGCTGCCTGTGCTCCTGGTGAAGGGGTGGCGTTGAGGAAACTGAGAAATGTCTTACAACATGACTCCGCAATCACAGGCTCTTGGTGAGTACCTGTTGCATCAGTTCTTGTATTATCTAGGTCATCATTATTTGTGAACTAGGTCATCATTAGTTGTGAACTATGCACACAGATTGGCAGCAGTCCTAATCAAGAGTTTTGCTGATATCTGGAACCTCAGCTCATAATAACTTATTCAAACAGTGGACTTAGTCCTATTGCTCTAAAGCGTCTGCACTCATATCAGGGTTGCCTTCCTTTATTACCAGTGTTAACCATATTCTATAACAAATACTGTCGCCTGGGGTGGCGAAATTTATTTGTTATAAAATGTCTATAGTTTGGCAAGTAGGCTGAAACTCTATCAAAATCCACCTCTACCCATAAGCAGGGGTCTCTGGTCCACCAGTAGGGTTTGGTTTGCAAAGGATTGTCGGGGAACACTTTTTCAAATAGAGCAGTTCCTCACGCTACTACTTACTGCTCCCCACATCTCTTCTGGCTAATAATGAGCAGATGTCATAGTTTCCAAAGTCGGGTTGGGGTTGTGAGTGGTCGGACATCAGACAACTGCTGTAAAAGACCGGTGACATAGGCCTACAGTAGCCTAGTGGATTAGCTGACATAATCTTTTGAGAGTATATGGGCGACTGGTTCAGGTCCACTGATAGAACCACCTACGCTCCGGTTAGACTGTCAGACCAACATTAATGCTGCCAACTGTTCATGTGGGAAACAGTAGCCTAATGTAAACAGCACAGGGACAGACAATGGCCGCTGTTAGTTCTGTCTGACTTCTGGATATATACATATGCATTGTATTTCTAAACTGGCCTCCCTTCATGTATGTCCGCTGGCACTTTCAGATAGCACACTAGCTGCGGTGGAATGCTCATTCACTCTTACATGTAGATACGTAGCTTACTGCTCCGCTACTATAGTATGGCATTCTTGTCTTTGCTATTCACGTAATGTGATCAATATTGGAACAAGATATTCACGCTTCACTTGAATAACTCAGTTAATCAACAGATGTTAGTAAAAATGCCAACAGTCGCTAGATGCTAGTAACAATATGCTTATGGAGAGACAGCCTGTGAATACTACGGCTAGTGACAGATGTTTCTGATACATCTATGGCTGATACATCTATAGTTGATAAATCTATGGCATCCAGTTTAAAAAGGCACAGAACTGACTTAAAATAGACCGACCTCATTACGAAGGCAGGGTTACTAATATTACACGAACATCTTATTCACGAATTGGCTCTACAGCAGCTTAGTAAGAATTGCTGTTTTTAAACAGTATCTGCGTTGTCAGTGTTTGCAGGGCTTTGAAAATGCTTTCAAACGCAGCTTTCCTAAAAAACCTCGAGCTCCGGTTTGTCAACAGTCAGTTAATACTTTTCATTTGTGTTTTTTAATTTTATCACTCAATTTAGTGATTAGCATTGATAATTTGAAAGCTTAATTCGCAGTAATAGTGAGAATATTATTAGTAGTCAAGCAAAACTAGAGGTAAGCCAGAATGATAATTTTGTTGCAGCTTTGCTAGATCGGTACGATGTTAGTGCACGACAGCTGGAAAGCTTAAACCAAACCAAGTCAATTTCAAGTCTCAGAAGGCAAAAGTAGGGTTTATTTTAAGTGCCATTTTATTTTGTGATTTTTATTTGGTTGTTTTTATTTATTAGTAAGTTTTTTATTCGCAAGTCAGCAAATGCTTGAGCACGGTGAGCCCTTGGGTTTCGGGTGAGAGAAGAAAACAAAGTTCTATTATCACTGGAGGCATGAATAATATATAGTCAGCCATTAATAAAGATACAGAACATTAGAATAGTTTTATTAAGCTATTCGGGTTTGATTGTGGCGCCGCTGTTAACCCGGATTCCTCCAAAGGTGCTATATTGGCAAGAATTTTACAAGTTGCTCTAAACTCTAAAGCAAAAGAAGACCACTTATTAAACTTCATGCAGTAATAAATCCAAACTTGTTTACACAAGGGCCTGGGGGATCGACGCTGCTTATGAAGAATATGAATAACTTATAATTGTATCTAATGCTTTATATAAAATAATTGATATACAACATCATCATTACGCTTCCTAAATTGCTTTGCAACGAATGAGAGAGTATGTTTGAAGATGCAATCGATCAAACTTGTTGAGTGGATAATCCAGTGTTTGTTTGCTCTTACCCTAGGACACTTATATTTCGCTAGTATTTAGTTTCGTGAGTAGCACACAGAGTAAAATTTCGCTGCAACTTAATTTCGCAGCTCTGATGAGTGCGAAAATATAGTCATGTGAAAATAAATACAGTGGAACAAACAAATTAGATTCCTCAGGTCCGGTCCTCTAGTAAAAAAAGTTGTTATATTTGCGACTAGTTTGTATTTGTAACCCGCAGGTATAAATGTTTGGCAGAAATCGATAATTCAACGTGATCGCTTGCTGCCATTTGTTTCTTGGACTATCAATGACGTCTCGGTCCTTTCCGTCGTGACCGATATGGTACCAATATTAGATCTCAAGTATTTATAGCAAGCGATGGCCATGGCACGCTTTGAGTTCACAATATTTCAAATTTTAAAAAAATCAAATACAGTACATGTCTCATAAAAAAGAAAATAGATAACAACCAACATCACAACCAGAGCTGTATAACATGGTTGGACCTGGTGAGGGTTGTTATCGTTTTTGGTTGGCAGTAAAATTCATCACTACAATAAGTATTATTTAATTGTATGACTTCACCTACCAGACTTTCATCCTCATCAGTTACAAATTCGGTGACTAAACTGATATCATCATCTTCTTCGTTTGTCTTGGCTTTTCCAAAAAAACTTGTTATCTTAATTTGCTTTGCCATGCTGCTCATTCGGTGTATTAACGAATTTACTAGAAATTTCCCAATGAGCTCAATCACACACAAAATTATCTGCATTTCTAATATGACGATTTTGTTGTGGATATCAATGAACTACAGGGCCGTATTCCCTTGGACAGCTGGCCGGCTAAGACGCCCCAACTTTTTAGGAATTTCATAGTCCAACGGCTATAGAAAGGTTTTTATCGCTGTAGAATATCACTTTATTCGAAGCCATAGATACAAACGTCAACTTTTAGTAGTTCTTAGGCGTCATTATTATCTTCATCAGCGGCAAAATATTTTTGTTAACGACTTTTATAAAGGTTTGCAAAATATCAAGTTTTAGCAAACATCTGCTTGCCCATATCCTACTTAATGAACTTGAAATAAAATCGGCAAAAATGATCTTTGTTAAAACGCTTAAAAGAAAAAGATGTCTTCTTTCTGAGCTTTTCAACTGCATACAAGTTTTGCCTGTTTTAATTTTAAAACGTTTTGTCAGTCACATCAGCTAAAACAAAGCAAATCTCAAAAAATAGAAAAATGTTGATACTTGCCAATAAAATTTTTTAAAACTTCACGTGAGAGGCCCGGCTGAGGCCCTGCATAAGAGAAACCAGTTGGGAGCTTACAGCACCCCCCCTTCTCTACACCCCAGATGTTCATAACTAGTCGTCTAACATTAGCCCCCCAACTTGCAACCAGTGAATACAGGCCTGCGTAGAACATAGCTATTTAATTTCGAATTTTCGCTAGTTCGTTATGATAGTTTAGTTTCGCGCATGAATTTTTCGCTTGATGATGACTCCGCGAAAACGCGAAAGTTAGATGCCGCGAATACTTAAGTGTCCTAGGGTATCTCAAGAGCACAAATTAGAGACTGCTGATAGCCCTGCAGTGAATAGGAAAGTTGTTAGTTAGCCACGCCCAGAGGCCCCGCTGATAACCTGTTTCTCTTATTTCTGGCTGCCGTCTTTCATCATAGAACACTATTTGAAATCGTACAAAGCAGCAGCTGAGTTTACACCAACTGAATCTAGGCAAAGAACCAGTATAGCTCAACAGAATACACCTGTACAAATGTCTAGCAGTGAGCCTACGGTAGTAGGAACTGCTTCCTACAGTGCTGAAAAAGGAATCGCGCCCGTCTATGACAATGCAGGTTACACCAAAACAGAAGATATTAGAAGAGGTGCTTCTATATTAGGGCAGCCATTGGACAATGATGGGAATGTTATATTACCGCTGCCGGATTATGACCATGACATCGACTCTGAAATAGGTAGAGTTTCTGATTATGGCAGGTGTTGGTATCTGCTGTGTTTCATGCTTTCTGTATTTTTATATTTTTACTATCCTAATATCCCCTGCCTTGAGAGCAAAATATTTTTAAAAAAGCTTAGATTATAAGTTCCCATTAGTATGTTAGCTAGTGTCTCTCTTTGGTAATATAATTCACAGCTCTAAACATGCCTATGACTAATGAGCATAGATTAGCTAGAAATCAGAGACTGGTAGCCTTCAATTAGTGTCTATAATAGCCCTAGAGCAGAGTCTAGTCTTGGATTAGTGACCATGGCCCTGGATTAGTGAGCCTAGACCCGGATTAGTGATCATAGCCCGAGAATGGTGACCATAGCCCAGGAAACGTGACCATAGCCTTGAAACTGTAACTATAACCCTGTACTGGTGGTCATAGCCTTGGATAGCCCTGTAATAGTGACCATAGCCCTGTAATAGTGACCGCAACCCATAGTCCAGTATCTTGGATTTGTTTACAAAACATTATTATGCTCTTCAGAACACCATCTTGTTGTGTTTGGTTAAACTGAAAACAGGCTGTATTATCTGGCAGCAGAGTTGAGCTGTACACGCAGACAGATGCATACAGACTGAAAAACACACAATATCAGTAGATGTTATACCTTATTATACTTCCACAACTAATAGCTTTGTAGCGCCTTTGGTGAATCTTCTTTCGCTTTCTCCTCAGTTTTCTAGACAAGATGCACTTCGCTTTGGCAGCACCATGTCACACAATAATTATATATTTTCTTCTCTCACACAGGGTCTTTCTTATACATTTATTAGTCAATGTTGTGATTCATACTCTAAGAGTTGCCCTCTCAATCCTCAATTGTTTGAGTTTGAGTCTGGTGTCATGGCTGACAATGGCTATTGTTGTCACCATGGTTATAAAACACACTATTATTTATACCCATGTGTAAAACTACACACGTTACATATCTATATAGGTAGTAGTCAGCCAATGTCAATAACCTACTGTCTATGACACAAATATAGTCGACTAGATGTCGGAGATGTCGATACATCAGAGGATTGTTAAAAATGCAGCTATGGAATATAGCCATAAAATTAATCATGCCAGTAAGGATTAATAAAAATTGGAATCGATGAAATGGTTGTGATGCATTTTGAAAAATCAATTCTGCTGAGAAAATGTTTCTAATAGAAAAAGTCAGCCTTGAAATATTGAACCGGTTTGATTAAAAATTAGCGTTTGTGACAAAAGCTGGCTGACCCTCGACCCCCGAACCAAAAGAAGGACCAACCGGCCAAAGGCTGTCCAGAGTAAAGTTAAAACTCCATTATTTTTTCTGAATCATGACTACATCAACTACTAAAAGGAAAATAATGTAAAGCATAAGTATAACGTCTGGTTTTAAGCTTTTGGGTTCAGGTAGTTCCGTTGCTTCTCCCCTCCTACATCAGAGACTAAGATCCTTCTGATCGTTCTTAAACTTCAGCTTATGTCTTGCTGGCTAGCCTGCACTAGGACTTCCTTGTTGTCCTTGTAACATATCTCCTGTCACATTGAGATATGTAGTCAATATTATAGTTTAAACAAATTGATTTATCATATACTATCAGGTGACATTACCGCATGCAAATATTATATGACTGCAGAGTATAACATCACCATAGACATCGCTATGGTGAAATCAGAGTATGACATCACCATACGACATCGCTATGGTGAAATCAGAGTATGAAACATTTGCTATGCTGCACGCAGCTTTACTTAAAATTTGGACGCGTCCTCTCAGCGACACAAGCGGCTATAGTCAAATTTAGCGAAGCAAACTTAAATCAATAAAGTTGGATTCTCACAGTAAAGCGTTATTTTTGGTGAATCTCAGTCTAAGAGTGTTAATCTTTGACCTTTGTTTAGCATTGACAATGCAATTGTCTCTGGATAGATGTTTGTAAATAATATCATGTCAACAGCAGCTTCAGACACGACGGATACTCAGCTAACTTGACAGTATGTTTTCAGACACGACGGATACTCAACTAACTTGACAGCATGTTTTCAGACATGGCAGATACTCAGCTAACTTGACAGCATGTTTTCAGACATGGCAGATACTCAGCTAACTTGACAGCATGTTTTCAGACAAGGCAGATACTCAGCTAACTTGACAGCATGTTTTTAGACATGGCAGATACTCAGCTAACTTGACAGCATGTTTTCAGACACGCCGATACTCAACTAACTTGACAGCATGTTTTTAGACAAGGCAGATACTCAGCTAACTTGACAGCATGTTTTCAGACAAGGCAGATACTCAGTTAACTTGACAGCATGTTTTCAGACACGACGGATACTCAACTAACTTGACAGCATGTTTTCAGACATGGCAGATACTCAGCTAACTTGACAGCATGTTTTCAGACACGACGATACTCAACTAACTTGACAGCATGTTTTCAGACAAGGCAGATACTCAGCTAACTTGACAGCATGTTTTCAGACATGGCGGATACTCAGCTAACTTGACAGCATGTTTTCAGACACGACGGATACTCAACTAACTTGACAGCATGTTTTCAGACATGGCAGATACTCAGCTAACTTGACAGCATGTTTTCAGACACGACGATACTCAACTAACTTGACAGCATGTTTTCAGACAAGGCAGATACTCAGCTAACTTGACAGCATGTTTTCAGACATGGCAGATACTCAGCTAACTTGACAGCATGTTTTCAGACAAGGCAGATACTCAGCTAACTTGACAGCATGTTTTCAGACATGACGGATACTCAGCTAACTTGACAGCATGTTTTCAGACATGGCAGATACTCAGCTAACTTGACAGCATGTTTTCAGACATAGCAGATACTCAGTTGAAACTAGTTGATAGATGTTTAGATGGATAACACGAAGTTATGTACACACTTGAGACCCATTTACGACCCACTCCAAGTTCCTATTTAGGCCTACTTGCTCAGCTTCAGAGAAACGAACTCCTCTTCGGTGTGTAGTACATGTACCCACTATATGAACGGTTCCAAAAGATTTGTCAGATGTTTGGCCTGGGAAACATTCTAGGGTGGTAGCAGGCTTCGTGTATAAAGTTTTAGTAGATACAAATATTTACATGTTTCAAGGTTGGGCGCAAGATTGTTAGTCTTTAAGCAAGTCTAGAAGCGAACCGGGATGAACTCAGTGCACAGACGTTTAGGGTGTGACAAGTGGTGTTTACTTATCATCTTATTTCACTTTATCCTTAACTCATAATCATATCTGACTCACTCATGGCAAACACTTCATCATATAAATATCACACTTCCTGAAGTATCCACATATTTCAACTGGTTCCCTTTGAGTCTGTTGAAGAAGCTGGTAAATTGCTACTCTAAGAGCAATACTATTGTTGAGGGCCACTTGAGCACCGCCCACTAGGGGATTTCTGGCGAACTACTCATTGGACAAAAGTAAAACTGGTGTACACTTGCTGATTGTGCAAAAGCTGGATGAGCCAATCATTTAGAGTCAATTGTAACTTCCCAGATAGCTGACCAGAATCAAGGCTCATCTTCCATACTTCGACGGCTGTTCCATTTTAACAACCAGCCAGAAAAGACTCCAACAGCCTGTAAGCATCGTAATCTTTTTAGTGAAGAATTGTTATCAACAAAATTAGCCATTTTGCACGGCTCTGATATGAACAACCTTAAAATACATGAACTGCTTATTGCTGGCTAATCCTGAAGATTTAAGTGAATATGTAGGAGAAACTTCAGATACTTAATAGATTCATAGCGGCAGCCATTACCCTGATAGCGATTCATTACTTTATTACAATAACACTGCTGCCAGACAACTTTCAATAAAGCTATATGTCATTGACCTTGAAGTTAGACAGAGCCTGGCCTGTTGAACCAATTGAGCTTCTGACCAATAAGAATGAAGTTAAACACCAGCGGGTAAAACCTGCTCCGGTAGACACTCACTCAACGTAAATAATCTATTCTGAGAATGTGTATGTTATAGGGATTGTATGTTATAGGGATTGTATGTTATAGGGATTGTATGTTATAGGGATTGTATGTTATAGAGATTGTATGTTATAGGGATTGTATGTTATTGAGATTGTATGTTATAGGGATTGTATGTTATAGGGATTGTACGTTATAGGGATTGTACGTTATAGGGATTGTACGTTATAGGGATTGTACGTTATAGGGATTGTACGTTATAGGGATTGTACGTTATAGGGATTGTACGTTATAGGGATTATATGTTATAGGGATTATATGTTATAGGGATTGTATGTTATAGGGATTGTATGTTATAGGGATTGTATATTATAGAGATTATATGTTATAGGGATTGTATGTTATACGAACAGTAAAATCCATGTAAGTTACTTAATCCGTTGTAAGATCTTCACAAACTCACCCTTTTGGTCATTCAAAAAAGAAAAAACTAAACGTAACTTTTTGATTTAATGACTTTACAGTTTTATTTTATTGTATTAATGATTTATTGGTATTGTTGGTTTGTATCAATAACTCTTCACTTTTCACTTTCACTTGGTTTAGGGTTCATGATTGCTGTAGCTTTAAATTGAGTTAAGGGGAGCACAGTTTCAATGTCAATTTAAATTGATTAGTTTTCACTTTTTGTCCAGACAGCAAGGTCTATTTTGCAAAAAAGCAGATAAAAATATTGTATGCATATGCATATCCAATATCTTAAATAAAGTAAAACAAAAATATATAATCATTATCATAAGACCAGTGTCTTTCTTTTCGTCTGTTTTTCCTAATATATGTTTAGAAATCAGGATAAAAGATTGCCTTCAACGAGACTCCAATTCGTGACATTTAGTTTGGCAGACTGACACTCTAACATCTGCACCAATCGACTGCCTTTAAGTAATTCTAAATAACTGTACAGCTACTTATTTTCTTTGCTTTATCAGCACACATGATGATCTCTCATGGCGCACTAGACTGTCAGGGTACTTGTTTATGTAATAAAGATATACGTCGTTTTCTCTCCCAAGTGCGGCAAAAGATAAAATGATATTTGGAACACCAAGCTAACTTTGGAACACTCGCTAATCAAATCGAGTATAAAAACTTGCACTAATTTGACACTTTACTTTATATGGAAATTCTTACGTAATATGAAGCAAAAACTTAACAGAAACTTTTTACATTATGTGGAATTTACGTTATAGGAGAGTCTGCTGTACTTCTATTATGGGCTGAAGTGATTCCTTACGTTTTACACAGGAAGTTTGCTAAAATATACAAGCAGTCTACCAGCCAGTGTTAATGCTCATTTACATGGTGCAGCCGTGACAGAAATGTAGAGCTATTTTCACAGTGAATTGAAGTATCACGCCTTAGCTTATTTTATATCAGTTATAACCTACGTGTAGAATTATTATTTTCCCCATTTTATTACCTGCTGCCAGTTGAGTCTAATGACCTGGCAATGAGTCTATGAATGAAAATAGCACACAGGCATCAACACTCTTACCATATAAACTAAAAAGGAATGAGAAGGGGTCTATTAGTGATACAACTGTTAGAGTGTGAGTCAGATGCGAAGGAATGTTTTGCCATGGTCCACTAATCTGGTTCTCCCAAGTGGGTTTTGTTACGCCTGCATAAGTCAGACTGGCCTAGGTGTTCCAAGAAATAGCTTACGCCCTTTATGATAAATGATATAAGACAGCTATCAATACTAGCCGTCACTACCATGCCTACACAAGCTATGTATGCAGTAGTATAGCCGCTGTTATCGCACAGGCCGTAACAACAGATATTGCTAACTACCTATCTGTAGATAAATACATGCAGTTATTAAATAACTGGAATGCTCCACAAAGCACTCAAATCAGACACCCGGAGCACTCGAAGCAGACACACAGAGCAATAGAAGCAGACAGCGTGTGTGAAATACAAGTGAAGCTTCCTGCTGCTCTTAAGGTCATAGTTTTTTGTTGGCTAACAGGTGAAGATCGCCTCTAACCAGAAAACTCTTTTATTCATCTACAACTGCAGCACATCTCTCTAAATTTCTGGCAATGTCACACTACTAATGTACAGACCACTGAATGACTTTTTTAATAATAAATTCGAGCAACTCAGTGGTAACCTCACATAACTCAATATTATACTCCATTTTATGCTCCTGCAGCGCTTGGCAAAAATTTTCTGTTAGACTTTGAGTCAAGGAGAAGATCTTTAATCAACTTGCGGTTCAAATTAAGAAATTTGTGTATAAGAATAATAATAAAGAAATAAAATAACTCACCTAAAACTGACCCATGTAACTATTGATTAAAGACACCTTGAAAATATCTATTCATCACTTGATGAGAACTTCAGTCTCAAACTTAACACGAGACATCAACAATTGTAAAAGTATGAGAGATTTCATGACAGCACAGTGTGTAACCGTGGTAGCACAGTGTGTGACCATTGTAGCACAGTGTGTAACCGTGGTAGCACAGTGTGTGATCATTGTAGCACAGTGTGTAACCGTGGTAGCACAGTGTGTGACCATTGTAGCACAGTGTGTGACCATAGTAGCACAATACATAGTTATGGTAGCATGGCGTATAATCGTGGTAGCACATTGTGTAATCGTGGTAGGACACTGTGTAACCATGGTAAGACACTGTGTAACCATGGTAGCACAGTGTGTGACCACTGTTGCACAGTGTGTGACCATTGTAGCCCAATACGTAGTTATAGTAGCACGGTGTGTAACCGTGGTAGCACATTGTGTAATTGTAGTAAAACACTGTGTAACCATGGTAGGACATTGTGTAACCATGATACGACACTGTGTAACGATGGTAGGACATTGTGTAACCATGATAGGACATTGTGTAACCATGGTAGGACACTGTGTAACCATGGTAGGACACTGTGTAACCATGGTAGGACACTGTGTAACCATGGTAGGACATTGTGTAACCATGATACGACACTGTGTAACCATGGTAGGACATTGTGTAACCATGGTAGGACATTGTGTAACCATGGTAATATAAGCATATGTCATGCGGAATGGTTTAGCTAGTAAAAGATTTGGTACCCCGCACTAATTAATGCAAACAAAGCAATTGTCTCTCAACCATTTTGAGTCTTGGCACTGTGTAATTTTATTGACATTTTTCATTATTCTAAAATGACACCTAAAAGTTTAGTATTTAGTTTTGGCTAACAGACAGTCCTCAGCAGTTTTGGCTAACAGACAGTCCTCAGCAGTTTTTGTATCATTTGGTGCAAGATTTTAAAACCTCACCGTATCTTTCACATAAAACACGTTCTGCCTATAGTGTACGAGTTATCTTTCACATAAAACACGTTCTGCCTATAGTGTACCAGTTATCTTTCACATAAAACACGTTCTGCCTATAGTGTACGAGTTATCTTTCACATAAAACATGTTCTGCCTATAGTATATGAGTTATCTTTCACATAAAACATGTTCTGCCTATAGTGTACGAGTTATCTTTTACATAAAATACGTTCTGCCTATAGTGTACGAGTTATCTTTCACATAAAACATGTTCTGCCTATAGTGTACCAGTTATCTTTCACATAAAACACGTTCTGCCTATAGTGTATGAGTTATCTTTCACATAAAACATGTTCTGCCTATAGTGTACCAGTTATCTTTCACATAAAACACGTTCTGCCTATAGTGTATGAGTTATCTTTCACATAAAACATGTTCTGCCTATAGTGTACCAGTTATCTTTCACATAAAACACGTTCTGCCTATAGTGTATGAGTTATCTTTCACATAAAACATGTTCTGCCTATAGTGTACCAGTTATCTTTCACATAAAACACGTTCTGCCTATAGTGTATGAGTTATCTTTCACATAAAACATGTTCTGCCTATAGTGTACCAGTTATCTTTCACATAAAACACGTTCTGCCTATAGTGTATGAGTTATCTTTCACATAAAACATGTTCTGCCTATAGTATACCAGTTATCTTTTACATAAAATACGTTCTGCCTATAGTGTACGAGTTATCTTTCACATAAAACATGTTCTGCCTATAGTGTACCAGTTATCTTTCACATAAAACACGTTCTGCCTATAGTGTATGAGTTATCTTTCACATAAAACATGTTCTGCCTATAGTGTACCAGTTATCTTTCACATAAAACACGTTCTGCCTATAGTGTATGAGTTATCTTTCACATAAAACATGTTCTGCCTATAGTGTACCAGTTATCTTTCACATAAAACATGTTCTGCCTATAGTGTACCAGTTATCTTTCACATAAAACACGTTCTGCCTATAGTGTACCAGTTATCTTTCACATAAAACATGTTCTGCCTATAGTGTACCAGTTATCTTTCACATAAAACACGTTCTGCCTATAGTGTATGAGTTATCTTTCACATAAAACACGTTCTGCCTATAGTGTATGAGTTATCTTTCACATAAAACACGTTCTGCCTATAGTGTACGAGTTATCTTTCACATAAAACACGTTCTGCCTATAGTGTACGAGTTATCTTTCACATAAAACACGTTCTGCCTATAGTGTACGAGTTATCTTTCACATAAAATACGTTCTGCCTATAGTGTACGAGTTATCTTTCACATAAAACACGTTCTGCTTATAGTATACCAGTTATCTTTCACATAAAACACGTTCTGCCTATAGTGTACGAGTTATCTTTCACATAAAACATGTTCTGCCTATAGTGTATGAGTTATCTTTCACATAAAACACGTTCTGCCTATTATAGTGCACCAAAAAGACTTCCCAGGTCATGTTTACTGATGGTCAGCTCTTGGGCAGACATGAATATGTTCTGTCAGTCTTATGACCAGGCATAAGGTCGGTTGCCATTAGCAACCGACTGCTGAGTCTTAGAAGCACCCAAATGTTTTGTAAATGAAAGAATTCCTGCGGGCGTCAGCCTCCCTTCCCAATAGGAAAGCGCGAGCTCGGAGGTAAACAAACGGTTCAGTGATGTAACATTTCAGACTTGGCTTTTCTCACCGCTGCTCTACTCTATTGCCACGTTCACAGCCAATTCATGCATAGAGTTATGCTAACCACTACCAGTTCATGTATAGAGTTATGCTAACCACTACCAGTTCATGCATAGAGTTATGCTAACCACTACCAGTTCATGCATAGAGTTATGCTAACCACTACCAGTACATGCATAGAGTTATGCTAACCACTACCAGTTCATGTATAGAGTTATGCTAACCACTACCAGTTCATGCATAGAGTTATGCTAACCACTACCAGTTCATGTATAGAGTTATGCTAACCACTACCAGTTCACGCATAGAGTTATGATAACTACCTAAATTTCACATTGACTAATAAACCAACTGCAGATCCACTCTAACCTCTAGTTCCTTTCATCTTGCTACTATATGTGCATATGTGACACTCTCATCACATGAGAGTTTAGCATCGTTTCCTATTCATAGCTTTAGATTCTCATCTATCAATAATGGTTTGGGGTACATTGAGAGCCTCCTCTGTGTTTATCATTTATGCTCAATGGTTGGGACACACCATGTGATGCTTGCCTATACTGAGATTTGATCACCAATCAAGCGCATTCCAATGACATGTTGCGGCTTTGCACCGAGAGTACTGACCTAGATCACTGCTTTTCTCATTCATAGCCATAGATTAGCTGCTACAGCCTCGAGTAAGGCTGCGTGTCACTCTAACTCGTAGCCTCTTTTTCATGAGCTGGCAGCGCTATATCTGCTATTAGTAGTTCTGCCCGGTTGGTTTACGGGTAAGTTAACTCAGCGTTCTCATTGGCTCACAACCATCCCTCGGTTTCTCCACTCTGTCTGCAAAATTGGAGAATTTTGGCAACTTTATCAAAGTTGCAATAAAATTGCTATAGTATAGATTTGTTAAAAGCAGCATATTGTGATTATATTATATTGTGATCTATACTGATAGAGTTTAGATTTTCCAGCGTTTCATATCAGTTTGTACATGAGCCAGGTTTAAGCATGCTGCACTGGGCTGTATCTATGTATCTATCATGCTGTACTGGGTTGCGTCTATAGATAACCTTTTATTGGCGTTAATAATCATCAACATAATCATGTTGTTTTGTTACGTGCCAAAAAACAGATAAGAAATGAAATGGCAGACAGCAGGAATTATTGAATGAGTTGAACAGATGTTAAAAGCTGGAAATCTACTAGTACTGCGGAGGAGTCCGGATAGTGAATTGTAGATCGTAGTAACAGAAAGTGTGTAAACTGAAACATACGATGGTGGATGTAGTATGTTGGTGTGACGGAATACAAAACAATGTTTGTCATATGTGTGGAAGGATAAATACATGTACAAATATTCTGGACAAAGTGTATGCAAGATTTTGTACGCAGTTTTTCTAAGCCCTTCAAAGTCGGGAGTTGTTTTTGATCAAGTCAGATCTCTAGATACGAAATTAATCCATCCAGGTATTTATGTCATCTGTCAAACTTATTGTATATTGGAGTAACTATTCTTATAAAAGTTTATTATATTCCGTTTGATAAGTTCTGCAGACCACAAACTTAACAATAAATATTTCAGGTAGGCCTACTTACATGTACCCTTGCTCGCATTAATACAAAATTTACAAAAAATAAATTATATGTAAGAAACTAAATAAATAAAATAATCATCTATATAAATCTTTGGCAGTTCATTTTTACGTTACGAGGTCAGGTCTAGCAGCGGTGACACAGGAAACGGAAATGTGTGTAGAGGTTATGTAGAGGTTATGGTAGAGGTTATGGTAGAGATACAGAACTAGTCACACATAAAATACACAAAAATTAAATTGATAGCGATAGTTGACATTATTTTTTGGTTTTATATTTGATATTTTTTGTCTTATCCCATTAATTATCTTGTTTAGTCACCCCACTATCCTGTCATTCTAGGCTCTCCAGGATAGTGTTTAGTCGCCCCACTATCCTGTCATTCTAGGCTCTCTTTTCTTTATAAAAGGTAATAAACGACGTCATCGACTTTTAAAGATGTGCGCTCATGTTTTTCTATAATTCCTTTACTGTAATTCTAAGGAACATGTGACATTCTATCTTATTTTTATATTTTTACCACTCACACCAGCCATCTTAAGATAGCTAGTGTGAAACGGGGTAAAGCTAGGAAAGGAGGCCTGAAGGGTAGAGTGAACAAATATAAAGCACTGGGTACCAATTTACAAAATATCCGCCGTTTCAAGACACCTTAGATAAGAATAAGAATTTACTGTGAATATCGAGACAAACTATTGCTTAAATGTTATAATGAATGCTGACACATTGGTATGTAAGGGATGATAAGTATGACTGGCCGCTGCCGCAGCGGTTTTGTTTATCTTATAACTCAATCAGCAGCTCAGCTGATAGTTCACTCGTGCCATCTTCATCTCTTGCATTTCCATCACTTATTTTGTTAAAAAGTAAGGCCATGGCTGGAAGAGAAACAAAATATATAGTTTTTTATTATTATCGTTAGAAATAAATATATAAAATAAATATATAATAAAGAGAAATAAATATATAATTTATATACAGCTCCTAGAGTATTTTATAGCGCTGTAAATAAATATTTTGGTACGCGGTAGAAGAATATCTGCAGACGTATTTTACAAGAATTACTTTAAATAAGAATGGAGGAGTTGCATTTAGTTTTGATGTTGAAAGTTCAGATTTAATATAGCTGTTACTGTAAGAAACTGCGCATTGACCTCTCGTACAAGAAAAGGCAGCATGCTGCTCGGAGCAAGTTTCTCTATAATACTCTAGCGCTGTCTCTACACGGTCTTTAATTCTCTGAAACACTTTCTATGTTGGAACCTCTTCAAAAACTTACCAATGTTAACAATAACTTGGACAAGTAAGTAAGTAGCAACAGCGAGTAAGTAACAGTAGTAAATTAACAAAGTGATAAAATGAAACTTTAAATTAGGTCACACTGCTAGGAGACAATACATGATTAATATTAAGGCTGAACCACTGAGGCAACGACCTAGTTAGTTGCATTAGTTAGTTGCACCTATTTAGGAATGCATTCTGGGTAAAATCAAATGACACAGTGTATCTGATCTGTGTCTCTGCGAAATGTCTATACCATAGATATATATACCTAGGTATATAGGTATATATATATAGGTATATAGGTATATATATAGGTATTTATATAGGTATATATATAGGTATATAGGTATATATATCTATGGTCTATACTGTCTGAATGTAGGCCATGTTATTGAGTTGGGCGACATATTTCCTCTGTAACTCAGGTTCTCTGTTGACTTTTAAGGAAGTACTTTATGCATTGCCAGCATTCATAGAGTAAGCATTCATAGAGTGAGCATTCATAGAGTCAGCATTCATAGAGTCAGAATTCATAGAGTCAGCATTCATAGAGTCAGCATTCATAGAGTCAGCATTCATAGAAGCAGCATTCATAGAGTCAGCATTCATAGAGTCAGCATTCATAGAGCTAGCAATCATAGAGTCAGCATTCATAGAGTCAGCTAGACTATTTGTATTCCACAGCATCAACTGAAAGGGCGACTACAAAGGCTGACTCTTTATTGCATCGATGTGTATCAGGGGCATCTAAACAGGCTGAGCATGTATATATGCTCATGTTTTCTTCAGAGCTCTTTATATCAAATGGTTATTGTTAAAATGTGTCTACACTGATTGTATATCAACCAATGTGGTTGCTTTTAAAAGGATATTTTGAACTCTTATTGGTTGTTAAGCGGAATTGAACCATAACTGTCACGAACAACTTTTATCGTATTTACTAGGTAAATCAGACATGCTGATTCCGATTTTGTACTCAAAATAAAGATTAGTCCACTAACTTTCAGAGTAATGAAGGCTTTTTTACAGCGTTTTAATATCGGTCTCGAAAACAACACGATCGGCACAACAAGCTCCGCCTATAAATACGTGGCGTAACCTAGCTTTTTAGGAACAGAAGTTATGTAAGGATGTTTAGACCGATTTAGAATAATAGAGATGGAAGTTTTAAAATCCATTAATATCTAAATTCAGCCTTAAAAATAATATCAGTCTTTTCTGAAAGGTAGATAAGCTATTTAGCATTGCATATTTAAAAAAGTGCGATAACAACGCTAGCTTGTGACAAAACCACGCTTTTTGAGCTCATTTTTCTCGGCGTTCAGCCCATTTAAACATCATGTAACAAGCTACGAGCAATTTTAAATAGTTTATATACCTTTCATAAAAAACTGAAATTATTTTACAGGCTGGATTTAGATAATAATGGGTTTTAAGACACCCATCTCTATTATTCTAAATCGGGCTAAACATTCCTAACTTCTGTTCCTGAAAAAGCTAGGTTTCGTCACATATTTATGGGCGGAGCTTGTAATGCCGATTGTGTTGTTTTCGAAACGGATATTGAAATGCTTTAAAAAAGCCTAAATGACTTTGAAGGTTAGTGGACCAATCTTTATTTTGAGTACAAAATTGAAATCAGCGTGGCTGATTTACTTAGAATATACGATAAAAGTTGTACGTGACAGTTATGGTTTAACCAATGAGTTGCGAGCGATAAACTGTTTTGATGCCTTCCGATGCATCCACTAAACAGATTGCATAAAACACTGAGTGGAATAGCTGTGGTGCAACTACCTGCTCTCGCTTGTCAGAACCCTGGATTACAAAACTGACCATGCGTAAAGTGTAGTAAATTTTCTAGTATGTTACAGTAGTAAACACCTGGATGAGAACAAAGTAATAAATTTAACTGCAGTTATTCACTATTAAATTGGTTATATCATATTTACAGGCTTTGAAGGGATGAGTCAGGAGCCTCAGGTCATCGGAGTTTACCCACGGCTATCTAATCCTATCGGGTTTGAGGATTCAACTGCTGATCCCCAGTCCCCTACCACGAGCCAGCTACGTACGTTCCCATGCTATGGCTAATTACCATATAAACTAATTTCCGTATTTTTATTTTACTCCAATTTATTTTGATTTATGCGTTAGACCAGTTCATGCAGAATTATGTGGTTTTTTATGAACAAGTCAATAATCCATGGTGACTAGGTCTTTGACCTCAGCCAGAACTTACACATGTGCACCAGAGATTGGAGGCCGTGTAGTAACAAGTGACCTACTGGTGATTAGCAAATGCTGGGTTGCCAGAGTAACATTCATATAAACTTATGGTGGTATCTGGGAAGATAAAACAGTGGAGTGTACATCTAGTCATCACTGATGGCAGCATGAATGAATGCGTTTTGTGATCAATACCACTGACAACAAAAGAGAGTGCAGTTTTCAGACTAACAACAACTAAATCTTTGAGCACTTGGGCTAACAGCAATTCTTGTGGGCTTTCAGATCGATAGTAAAGTTTTCTAGCGCAGTAGAACTAGGGTAGAACAACAGTAAAACTAGGGTGAACAACAGTAAAGCTTAGGTGAACAACAGTAAAGCTAAGGTGAACAACAGTAAAGCTAGGGTAGAACAACAGTAAAACTAGGGTGAACAACAGTAAAGCTAGGGTGAACAACAGTAAAGCTTAGGTGAACAACAATAAAGCTAGGGTGAGCAACAGAAAAGCTAGGGTGAACAACAGTAAAACTAGGGGGAACAACAGTAAAGCTAGGGTGAACAACAGTAAAGCTTAGGTGAACAACAATAAAGCTAGGGTGAGCAACAGTAAAGCTAGGGTGAACAACAGTAAAGCTAGAGTGAACAGCAGTAAAGCTAGAGTGAACAACAGTAAAGCTAGGGTGAGCAACAGTAAAGCTAGGGTGAACAACAGTAAAGCTAGGGTGAACAACAGTAAAGCTAGAGCGAACAACAGTAAAGCTAGGGTGAACAACAGTAAAGCTAGGGTGAACAACAGTAAAGCTAGGGTGAACAACAGTAAAGCTCAGGTGAACAACAGTAAAGCTAGGGTGAACAACAGTAAAGCTAGAGCGAACAACAGTAAAGCTAGGGTGAACAACAGTAAAGCTAGGGTGAACAACAGTAAAGCTAGGGTGAACAACAGTAAAGCTCAGGTGAACAACAGTAAAGCTAGGGTGAACAACAGTAAAGCTAGGGGGAACAACAGTAAAGCTAGGGTAGACAACAGTAAAGCTAGGGTAAACAACAGTAAAGCTAGGGTGAACAACAGAGGTGTCTGTGCTCGTAGATTACCAATAGGAATACTTGATTGCTTCTGTTAACGTTTTAGAGAATGTGGCTACATCAGGATTGTGAAGTATTCACATTGTGTATCAGTAGATGCATGTTCACAGTTATAATTTCCATATGATTTTCAATTCCAATGACTAGTAGAGTGAAGCAAGTTTTTTTGATTTCATCCATTTGTCTTTGTTACTCTGTTGCGCAGGAAGCTGCTCGTTACTAAGTTGCACAGGAAGCTGTTTTAGAAAATTTATACAAATCAAAACATCAAGTCGTAATAGAAATGAAAAAACACAGTTTCTTACAAATGCTGATGAGTAGTTGAATAGAAATAACACCTAAAGTATGTTATCTTTTAGCAGCAGCAAGATGGCATTTATGATGACAGATTTTATGTTATAAGGACAGTAAAATACATGTAAATTGCCTAATCCATGCCAAGATCTTCTCAAACTCACCCCTTTAGCCATACAAAAAAGAAAAACTTGACCTAACCTTTTTACTTTGAGGGTTGTACCATACTACTACTGGGCTGTACCGTAGTATTATTGGTTTGCTTCAACAACTTCTCTCACTTTTCTGATCAATCTCACCGGTTTTATAGACGATTATTGCGGTAATTTTACGGTGAGTTGATGAGAACTGCACATCTTCAACATTCATTTACAACGATTTGCTTAGTTTTTCTAAACAGCAAAGTCTATTCTGGAAAGTAAAACTAATAACGAATATTTTATTCGCCTACAATAAAGCAAAACAACAAAATATTTTGACTATAAAAAACTGTACGACCTGTTCGTCGTTTATCTGTATCCAGAGGTTAAGGTTAGGATAAAAAACAACTTTTGACGATACTCCGACTCGTGGCATCTAGGTTGGTAGACTGACGCTGTAACATTTGCACCAATCGACCGCCTTTAAGTATTTATTAACGATTGCGCAGCTACCTATTCTGTTTTGTCGACACATCTGATGATCTATCATGACAAACTATAATGTCATGGAAGTTGTATACTTAATAGATACACCGCTATAAGTGCAGCGAGATAGATTAATATTAAAATCGAATTTGAGAACTCGCCCGACTTAACACTTTACGTTATATGAAATTTTTGATGTAGTACGAAGCAAAAACTTCACATAAATTCTTTACGTTATCTGGAATTTACGTTATAGGAGCGTCTACTGTATTCTCGTCCACAGCTGCCTCAGCTTACAAGTTGTACTTGAGTTTAAAACTATAACTTCTGTTACTGCGCCTCTGATTGGCCACTTTTTATGAGAAAAGACAAATGGCACACGCTGTTGCTTTTTAATTTACAGTTTAGTTCACAGAGTGACCTATAAATTCATATCAATTACTTCATCGTTTCTCGCGGTTTAATAAAATACGGCTCTCATATTTCATACGATTCACTATCACTGATAATGCTGACTCATGCAGCTCTAAGTAAAAGGTTAAACTGAGAAGAGGGAAAAATCCAAGTAGAAAACAAGAACTTGTTGAGAAGTTCCCAAACAGAATGAAGGGATTTGAGAATATATTCTAATATCAGAGACTATGGTAAAAGTTCAAAGACACCTTCACTATAGTAGATCATGATTAAATTAGGTTTGGAACTTTTCAGCACTTTCGATTACTGTAGAAGCGGTAAGCAGCGTGCTGTCGGGGAGGGAGGGAGATAACTTTAACTTAAGGTTTCCTGATGCATTCTTTATCAGCGAACAGGCATGTCATTGTTTACCTTCCACAAGCAGTCAAGATAGTGACTCTAAGAGCTGTGTGGGAGGAAGCCAATTTTAGCTCTAAATTGCGCCACTTACAGAGACAGGACAGCGAGATTATACCCATAATAATTGATTAGCTATCAAGTGAATCGGTGCTCAACCAGGTGCATTATCTTTAATATCCAGCTTTCATCCACGCTGACAGCATCAGCACTCTTCTTTAGTGTGTGAGATGTTGTTATTGCATCTTCTAGTTTCCTGTCCAGCAGCCTAGTGTTTTCAGTGCTAAGCAGTGCTGGTGTTATCTGATACAATGGAAAGGTAGTCCCGCCTAGTACTGACAGTACTAGTACTGACAGTACTAGTGCTGACAGTACTAGTACTGACAGCACTAGTATTGACAGCACTAGTACTGATAGCACTAGTACTGTCAGTACTAGTACTGATAGCACTAGTGTTGTCAGTACTAGTACTGACAGCACTAGTACTGACAGTACTAGTGCTGTAAGTACTAGTGCTGTCAGTACTAGTACTGATAGTACTAGTGCTGTCAGTACTAGTGCTGTCAGTACTAGTACTGACAGTACTAGTGCTATCAGTACTAGTGCTGTCAGTACTAGTGCTGTCAGTACTAGTACTGACAGCACTAGTACTGACAGCACTAGTACTGTCAGTACTAGTATTATCAATACAGGTACTGATAATACTAGTACTGACTGCACTAGTACTGATAGTACTAGTGCAGTCAGTGCCATGATGTTAAGCCTTTAACACTCACGGCTATGAGTGTTAAAGGCTCTATGATGTTGAGCCTATCCATTTAGTTACTCAAAACTCTAGGAACTCCAAGAAAATCAAAAAAGCTCAGTGGTGTAGCTATGCAAACCAAACAGTTGCTGGCGAGTATCAAGGTCAAAGCCATTTCGTTTACTTTGAGTTTTTTGTAATTTTTTTATAAATTATATTTGTATGCCAGCTAATCGTTTTACTTTTTAATATACTTCCATTCATCAATTCCAGTGTACATTTTATAATTCCATGCATAGCATTTTTTACTTAAGACGTTCATGTTGATTATTTATAATATTATATAGGAAACAACCCTCTGAGTGTTATTTACATTGGGGAGTTGTCCTATCTCAGCTAAATATTTATTCAATTTTACAGTCTCCTTCTTATTCTGCTCCAAGCTCTTTGCTTTTAGTGACCAACCAGGATAAATCACAGATTAATAAGTTTTTGGTCGATAGTTCGCGGGTCAACAAGCTCACAGGTCGATAGTTCACAGGTCAACAGGCTCACAGGTCGATAGTTCACAGGTCAACAAGCTCACAGGTCGATAGTTCACAGGTCAACAAGCTCATAGGTCGATAGTTTACAGGTCAACAGGCTCACAGGTTAATAGTAGGTTGACCAACTGCTCAGAACTTTTTCACAGTTTGAGTGTTTTATAAAATGGGTGTTAAGGTTTAAAAATCTGTCTAGCTTGAAAGAGCTGACATACATTTTGGTGATGTGATGGCCTGCAAGATTGGCTGCTGACCCGTATAGGGGCACTTGCGACACCTGTGGCACCTGAGACACCTGCGGTATCATAGCTGATCATGATCATCATTCTCAGCAAAGGGAAATAAGCGGCAGTTTAAAGGAGCAGCATATGTTGCTGCCACCAAAAGGATATACGAGGATACAAAAGGATATACAAAAGGATATACTCGTATAACACACATCACATGCTTTGTAGAAGTCACATAAAGTGGTGATTACCTTCTTGAAGCCTCTTGTACCTCCTTTTCCTCTACTGAAAAAGTAAGCTATAAATTGCTAGTGGTGCAACAGAAAAGAGCTTTGACCACTATTTTATGCAGCAAAACCTTTTAGACAACTTCTATGAACTAATTAATAACTTTTCAATTACAACTGTTTTTACCAAGTATTATATAGAAATATATTATAATGATCATATTAGAGTTTTTATCATTTTTCTCTCACCATATTTTATTTATGAACGTGGGTTGCTAAGGAAAACATAAGAGGATGAACGCGGGTTGCTAAGGAAAACATAAGAGGCCCATAAAACAGATTTGCTTATGATCTTTTTTCAAATAAATTTTATGGATTTAAACTAAAGGTATTGGGTCAGGGTTGGACAACTCCCTGTTTAAAAGGCTGTTTGGTAATAAAATGTGAATGTTGGAAACTGGAAGATTGCATCAGCACAAGCATATAATTTATGTCAGCTCAAAACATAACAGATATAAATAGAAGAGTTATCAACCTCTATTTCTCATACCACAACTATCACCCAGATACAATATCAATGACCACCATCAGTACCTTTGGGAAACATGCTGGCGCCTGCCCACTTTTGACATTCCACAACCTATCGTCTAAGCCGGTAAATGTATGACATCAGTTACATGGTGACATATGACCCGCCATCATTTACTTATTAAGAACTCATTTGCTAGACATCTAGGTATGCACCCCTTATCAAACTTAACCTGTTTCAGAAGTTTATCCACCATCAGATGCTGTCTATGAATTCTAATATTACCTTATTTAGTTTTATATTGAAATGCCCAGAAACTACCTGCATCTGAGAAAACTGGTATACAACTCTAAAAGTTGCATTTTAAAGGGTTGTAGTTTGTGTGGCGTGTGCGTTATCTCCCCTGCTTTGTGTGTTCGCTTTGTCTGCCGTATCATATACCATTAGAAGTGGAGCACAAGATAGCAAAGAGATATTTCATCAACTGCTTGAGAAACAGCAAAAGAAGGAGCCACGAGTTGAGAATGAGCCACAAGCTGTTTTGAGTTTTTGAGAATTAGTAAAACACGCTTAGGTTACGGTTAGTGCGAGAGCTTGCGAGTGTCAATAATGCTGCTTCTCATGTAATAAGTTTGAATTGAAACCACATTTGTGTAGAAAGTGTAGCGTGTAAATTCTCAACAGGTATTATTTTTCAGAACTCCTCATTAGTTGTTAACTTTATTCATGCAACGAGAAAGTCCAGAGGCCTGACCAGTACATGTCTGTCTCCCCGCGCACAGACGTAGGTTAAACCCTGCCCTACCTTATAAATATTAACTGTTGTTATTATGGAAGACGTCTAAACTCATGACTTTCCATGCATGACTGCCCCTCACGTGTCTCCTGGGCCTCAGCAATTCAGCCGTAAATACATTAATAACTATCCATTTGGTTGCTTGGAAGACCTCCAAATGTGTAGGTGACGGAAAGGCACCCGCTATACTAGGTCACTGTTCCTTTCCTGTTGTAGCTCTGCAGTCCTACAGAGTCGGTAAGTATTGCACTGCTAGTAGGTCTAGAGCTTTAACTTTCATGCTTGCAAGCTTTGCTAAGAGTGTTAGGGGCGTTGAGCTTCTTATAGCTTGAGAGAGAGATGAGGAATGAAGGCTACACCGGGTTATGTGCCTGTGCATCTGATGAGGGGCTTCCTCATGCGATAGTTCATCTTGACTGGCACCAAACCAAAAATGTCAACCTTTCAGCAATTTGAAATAAACAGCTACACTTATTAAACATCTTATTCTCATAAACCTTAAAATATATAAACTACTAACTTTTTAAAGTGACAAAATGATGGAGATTGAGTTTAGTTTTTCGAGCTACAAACTTGCAACTTTGGCTGCAGTTTCGTTGCTTCCACTTCCTGTACACTCTTGCCTCGCTCTATACTTCCTTTAAAAGCCGCTGCCAGATCTATGGCAAAATGGTAGATAGATATTGCTAGCTACCGACAGTGAATAGCTCGTTGTCACATTGTAGATGATAATGAAATGGAACTAGAGGGTAAGACATCTGTGTCTTCATACCTTTGACTTAGTTCAGCTGCCAGATTACTACTTACTTATCTTTCACGCAGACACTAAAGACAATTACATCTCGTAGTCTTTGATGAAAGTACATGGATCTAAGGCTAGATGGTGGCAGAAATCAATCTGTTGTAGCAGTGTTGTCGCATGTGTTCATAGCCGTGCTAGCGATAAGATGTGTCATGTGACGTCCATTCCAATACTCAGCAGGTGTTGTGCATATGATTTGTGTTCTGTGCAGACTAGGTTGCTAACTTAGCTAATAGTTGAACTATAATGCACGGCAGAGGAAACATTAATCAACACGATCCTTAAAATTGCGCAATAGAAACTAAATGAGGGGTCACGAGGATAAGCTTAAGTGTGGGACTAACCTGCTAATGCTCATCCCTCTTTCAATACTGACCATCATATTTTTGAGCAGAGCGATCTGAATTTGAGATGGAGGAGCATCCTGCCGCTGTCTTTTCACCGGGTATGCAAGCCAGCGTCAGTGCTAGCACAGGCTGCTCAGGGAAAAGAGAACATTCATTTATAAGTTACAGTTTCGCATTAACATTTGCACATTTAGAGAATCTCAAAGAAAAACTGAAAAAAATATTGTACTTTTTTAAAAGCTCTCAGCTTGTCAAAAAAATATTTAAATACTTCTGTGTGGTTTCTATTTGGGCCTCACTTTTAGCTGTATAAATGTCAAAAATTGTACTTTTCTCTGAATGGTCTCTTTGCCGATCTGAAATGATTGCTTGCTAGTACTGCAATGTTATGCTGTAACTGTGACACTAAGCTGTAACCATAATATTACACTGTAATTATACCATTCTTTAACCGGAAGAGTGACTCACAAATTGTCCAATCGAACTATCCAATCATATTTGGCTTAGGTCAGAGGGAAATATTGCTTCTGGGAGTCGTCTTTCCGGGGTTGGAGCTGCTCACCTTCTACTTACTCGATTTTCTACCCTCCTTTTTGTTATTTGTACTTTTATCTAGCAGTTCCTGTAGTTGCTGCACCGAAGGTAAACAAAGGTCTGCACTCAGTGAGAAATACAGGCTGGATTGTGGGAGCTAAAGCTCTGTGTTTAAGTAGCAAAGATAAAGATATGTTACCAAGCAACAGTCATGTTATTTATTTCACTAAGCTCGCTATTTTGCTATGTTTTCATTATTTTATTTTAAAAATTTAATTTAAAAATTTACACTGCCGTTCCTTGTCGGTCTGTTAGCTTTTCTCTACAATAGCCTGTTACTGATCATTTACTCGTCAGAGCTTCATGGGCTGATAACTACCATTGATCTAGTTAGACACTTTAAACAATTAAACACTGTGGAAGGGCACTAGAATACTCGAGGCTTTAGGAATGGGAGAGGTTCACGAGCTGGGGGAACAACTTCAGTTAGAAGAGAGGGGAAGGTAAAGGGGAAGGGAAAGGGAGAGACTTGAGAGGTTTGGAGAGGGAAGGACTCAAGATGTGTTGAAAGGGATAGACCTGAAGCTTGAGACTTGAACAAGTTGTAATTACCTATAAGTAGATGTATGTTAGGTTGGCATCCCACCAGACTTAATTGTAAGAGTAACACCTCATTGACAAGGAAGTGTCACACTCTTAACAGTAAACAGATTTGCTGGCCCAAGCTTTGAGTTTGTTACACACATATTTTGTTAAGTAACTTCCTCAACTTTCACCTTGACCTCATTAGAATAAGATAACATCAGCTACGAGTGATGCTTTTATGTTATGAGATGCATATTGTATGATTGTCATATACAGTAGTTTTTATGCCATAAACCACTCAGGAGCTTGTCTGGTCCCTAGACGATCTCAAAAATAGTACTTGTTACCATTAAGGGAAACTTCAGGAGTATAATGCATAGATCTATGTTCTATTCTCTCTTTGCACACATAACATAACCCTTGAATTAATATGACTGATCGCTTCTGATTCCTTCCCTGCAAACCTGCAAGCAAGCACCTGTTATGCCTGTCATACCTGTCTAACGAGTCACTGATTCTAATGCTTAGCGATGGAGAGCGAGAAGGCTTCACTCGTAAAAGATGACAACGGCGGATACGGTGGAGCTTCTTCTGTAAATGACGTCGTCATCGGCATCAATAATGCTGACGAGGTAATTGCATAATTTCATCTCTCATTCTCATGAATTATATTTGCTAAGGTTTTTTAATTTGAGGGAACACGACTAACAAGGGAATAGGTTAACTTTTGGCTGTAGCCGTTGGTCATGATAATACCATTAGCCTGTTTAAGAAACTATGAGCGCTGGTGCTGGTACCCTTCCATCTAGATATGATAAGCGTACAGTCTAGTTGTACTAGTGCACTAGTAGCAGTAGCCTGTCTTGACAAGCTGTTGTTTTTGCGTAGTTGTCCCCCGTCGAGCGGCGAGCAACTGTTGTTGCTCGCCGCTCGACGGGGGGACAACTACGCAAAAACAACAGCTTGTCAAGACAGGCTATAGTAGCAGGTGATCGGTTGGTTTTTTACTCAAATAGTCTTTTTTGTACATTCCGTACAGAAATAAACTGTACAGTCTGCACAGACTTTCTGTTTGTCGATTTTCTGTACAGAACTGTCTGTTCCTCTATTTCTGCAGCTAATCTCCATGTGTTTTAACCTTAATGTTAGTTTGA
Organism: Watersipora subatra; assembly: GCF_963576615.1. NCBI lineage: Eukaryota > Metazoa > Bryozoa > Gymnolaemata > Cheilostomatida > Watersiporidae > Watersipora > Watersipora subatra. Next base: position 63,127,944 of record NC_088716.1, on the reverse strand, counting down.
GCCCTTATACTAATACTGCGTTTGACTACGCTTGTCTTTTTAGAGTAGTGGACCTGTCCGGGTAGGTACAGCCCATAGACCTACTTTCTGTAGCACAGCATTGGAAGGTTACAGCAAACAACTATTTAAAATCATATTCGTTGTGCTCGTGCAGTGACCATATAACTGATTGTGTGAGTGAATGTAGCCAGACACATCGCTGCTACTCTGGTTTCTTTAAGCACCTTGACCTTGACCTTTTAGTTCTGTAAATATGCCAACTATAGTCCTCTTGGTGAGAGACGAGAATGACCGCTGTTGTCCTATCTATCCCGCTACTTTGCGTCCAGCATATCAAAGCTTACAGTTATGCCCTATCTTAGTATTGTTTTGTTTTCGACCACCGGCCAGACGTCGCGCCCATATTGTACCAGACGTCGCGCCCATATTGTACCAGACGTCGCACCCATATTGTACCAGACGTCGCACCCATATTGTTCCGTACATTGTTTAAAGATAGGCTTGGGTTTTACACTCTAACACCCCTTCCTGACTTTGAGCAGTTTTGTTTGTGTGGGTTGAGCTTGTGAATAATAAGTTTGTGATTGTTGTGCATGCACTTCTACTGCACTCCCGCTTCTACAAATCTCCCACTTGTACAATGTAACACCGATCGCTTCAACAGATCAATGAGAAATGCTTTGATAAGAGAATATTTATACTATCCAAACTTCATTTAAATTCCATTGCATGTTTCTTACTTGTAAGGGTATGTTCAGAAGTAAGTGTTAATGGAAGTTGTGTAAGGCTAAATGTAAACAAGAAAAATTCAAGAGCCACCATCTATAAGTTATTATGATTTGTAATTTGTGTTACATATTACCTTTTATGTAACTACATTCAACTATCACTTATATATTGATACATGAAGGTATCTAACAAGCTGAAAGCATTGCTTGCTGAGAATACTAAGTCTTGTCACCTGAAAATACTTGTTACCTGACAATACTTGTCACCTGACAATACTTGTCACCTGACAATACTTGTCACCTGACAATACTTGTCACCTGACAATACTTGTCACCTGACAATACTTGTCACCTGACAATACTTGTCACCTGACAATACTTGTCACCTGACAATACCTGTCACCTGACAATACTTGTCACCTGACAATACTTGTCCTGACAATACTTGTCACCTGACAGTACTTGTCACCTGACAGAACTTGTCACCTGACAATGCTTGTCACCTGACAATATTTGTCACCTGATAATACTTGTCACCTGACAATACTAGTCCCCTGACAATAGTTGTCACCTGACAATACTTGCCACCTGACAATACTTGTCACATGACAATACTTGTCACCTGACAATACTTGTCACCTGACAATACTTGTCACCTGACAATACTTGTCACCTGACAATACTAGCCACCTGACAATACTTGTCACCTGACAATACTTGTCACCTGACAATACTTGTCACCTGACAATACTTGTCACCAGACAATACTAGTCACCTGACAATACTTGTCACCTGACAATACTTGTCACCTGACAATACTAGCCACCTGACAATACTTGTCACCTGACAATACTTGTCACCTGACAATACTTGTCACCTGACAATACTTGTCACCTGACAATACTTGTCACCTGACAATACTTGTCACCTGACAATACTTGTCACCTGACAATACTTGTCACCTGACAATACTTGTCACCTGACAACAATGCCATCAACTAAAATGTCCAGAAGTTTTACGCTATTAACTGTCAATGCACATTGTGGTTCAAAGATTTAAAAATTGTAGTTCCCCTCTGTCAAACAGACTTTGTTTAAACTTGTTCAACACTTGGGCTGACTCATAAATATTTGATTATATTTTTCTTGTCTAGAATGAAGTACCAGATAGAGAGTCGCTCATGTTCAGAGATGGAGAAAGGAGAATAGATTATGTCCTCGCATATCAAGACATAAAAGATGCAGAAGATATAGAGAAACGAGAGAAGTTTTTTGAGGAGCTGAAGGAAAAGGGTGTCGAACTGGAAATTGAAGATAAAAAGGTTTCAAAACTTTTGAAATACTTTCTAATATACTTTTTATTTTTAGGCTATTAAATAGTTTTTTATAATTTTTGACCGTTATTAACTAGGAATTTCACTGTCATACAGCCCACGACCAAAATGATAATGAAAAAAAGAAAGGGTACTACTGGTTGAAAAATGCAATATTAGCAGTCAAATGGCACTGCAGTGCAATAGGAGAACTGCAATGGTAGCTGCAATGGTAGCTGTAATGCACTGGGTGTTATTATGTACAACAAACAGCAATAATGAAAGGAAAAGATTATATGTTTATATCTTTCCCTGCAATAGGAGAAATGCAATATTAGAAGTAAAATGGCAAGCTGCTGTGTAATATACATATATATATATATATATATATATATATATATATATATATATATATATATATATATATATATATATATATAGCTTGGGGGGAGGCTGTATATCATTGGTCATAGCAACCAATATCAAGAAGTTGTGATATTTATCTAGATTTCTGTATTTATATCTAAAGAATTATGCTGAATTTAAACAGATTTTAGTCGATTGTCATAGAAATAGATGTATATCTATAAGAAAATGTAGGCCTATCACTTAATTTTGCAGGTATTAAAAATGGCTTGGCAGTACTGCAATATTGAGCACAGCTGTAGTACCATCAACAAAATTTTTAGAAAAATAATAACAGTAACATATTGCACACCATCGGTCACTATATACTTCGATCTTGTAAATTCGAATAATTATTCTTATAACTAAATCTTATAAAATCGAATAATTATTCTTACAATTAAATATTGTAATAATCTTATAGGTAATATTGTGAGAATTGTTAGAAAAATATCATCATAATGTCCTTTATTTTTACTGCTTTTGACATCAGTTGGAATATCAAAATACTCATTATAAGTGCCCAAAATGTCAGAATCCCGTAGAATCAGCAAAAAAGAAACGATTACTTTTCATTACTTTTACGTTAATTACAGAAATCTCTGACAATTAGACAATGCCATAGACTGGTGAAATGTGCACGTTTTTCTTGTGAAATGCGCACGACTTAATAGTTCTACTATTTGTCGCACTGCCTTATTGACGTTTCGTTAGCCGGTCTTTATTTTGATTAGAAAAAGCTTGTCAAATTTTTATCGCGATTTTTGGCCAAAATAGTCTGTCTATTTATGTATAATCCGATCAGATGGTTTAGTTTTAAGATATTGCAGTAACCTTTCAAAGACTTGATAACATATTTAAATATGTTTATATGTGTTTTGTATCATCATTATACTTAAACGACTCTACACAAAAATGGTTAAATTTGTTGATGAGATTTCGGTACAAGGGTTTGCGACAGTGTTGATGAATAATTTTTGTGAGTTTTTTGCACATATGCATTTATCATAAATCTCCCAAACAATCTACAATCTGACTATAATTAGATACAAAATATGATGAAATACTATCTTATTTCCAGAACGCTAGCACATTTCCTCACTCCGCTATTTTCTTATTTGTATTTTAGTTTTCCCAAGACATGGCCACCTACTACTGTAAAGTTCACATGCCCTGGAAACTCTGCCTCGTCTACGCCGAAGTTCTCAAAATCAAGATGCCTATTCGGGTAAGTCAACTCTGTTATTCTGGAAGTATGTCAACTCTGTTATTCTGGAAGTATGTCAACCTTGTTATTTTAAAAGTAAGTCATCGCCGTTATTCTGAAAGTAAGTCAGCTCTGTTGTTCTGGTATTGTGGGAGTGAAGGCCTGACTACACCCACCAATGGAATCCATCACTGACATGTCGTGCAAATATTTTGTTGCCACTACAGCCACACCGGCAGCCACTACCGGCAGCCACTACCGACGCTACTAAATGATTGGCGTCATGTTGAAAAATATATTAAACGCTTACTTGCAACCTTACATTCTTAAAGGTTGACTTGCAAGAAAATTCACATTACAGTTATTTGGTATCAAAAGGTTCACCATGTCTTACTCTACTGTGTTGTAGGTGCCAAATATGTGGAAATGTGATTACAAGCTCTTAAAAGCTAAAAAACGAACAATTAATCGCAGTCACATGAGACCGCCGTAGTTTGGATTCTTTTTCCAAAACGGCTCAAATGGGACGTAGTTGTAGGAGATGGCTTCTGTTTACACTTTCATGCAACCTTATTCGTCGAACTATTTTCACAATTATACTTCACACATTCAATAAAACCATGTCTATTGTTCTTACGCGTCTGTTTTATCGTCATTGTAATGCTGTCACTTTTAGCAGTGATATCTTATAACTTACCGTAAAAATTCGTTTAATTTTTAACCTTAGCTCGAAGGAGTACATATCATTGTTTGATAATCATGACGAGGCTGTTGGTCACTTGTGATAATCGAAAAGCGCTGCAGAAATTATTTGCGAAGTATTGGGTCGCATGATCAGATTACGACTTGACAATTAGATCAAGCCGAAATAAAACTGTAAAGTAGCGAGCATCTATATTTGATACGGGGTCTTCGGTAAAACCCGAAGTGTTTGTCATAAACTAGTGCTACGACAAGCTTTATATTGAGCTTTTTATTGGCCTTTCAATTCACGCGAGAACATCACGTGACAAGACAATAACCAAATGTAATGACTACGTCAGAGAAATAAAGAGATTCCAATCTACGGCGGCTTTTCGTTTTTTTAGCTTTTAAGAGCTTGTAATCACATTTCCACATATTTTGCACCTACAACACAACAGAGTAAGACACGGTGAATCTTTTGATACTAATTAACTGTAATGTGAATTTTGTTGCAAGTCAACCTTTAAAACTATTCTAATTCTATTCTAATATTGTTGCTGAAGTATCGTTAGAATATTTATATTGTTACGTGTATAATCAAGGATATGCGATAGCAACAGTCTGTGTGTCTAGTCGCTTTTCTATATTGTACTCAATAAAGTTATATGTCTGAAGTCAGACTTAGTACCATGATAGAATTATGCTGCCTATTATATAGGTGAATGACATAGACACCCCCATCGCTGCTCAATGCTGCTCTCCAACCGGTGTGTTCAAGCCTAACGTTGAGGAGGAAGAAGACTTCTTCACTTCTCCTTTCTTTAAAGACGGGAAGTAAGTTCACTGCGGAGCTCGAGGTTTCATCGTCTTTTTCTATTGGTCTTCGGGAGTCTGTAAAATGTTTAGACAATTCACAAAGGTTAACATAGATGTTATATTTGATGGGAGGTATAGTTCATGTAAAGATCGAGTTTCTCTGCACACCCATATAAACCTTTTAAAGTAATAGATCATTCTGTATAAATTCGTTATCTCTCAAATACTCTTCAAAGACTGTGTGTTAAGAAGACGACTCCGCTAGCATAGCACTCCAGTTTCTTTCTTTACACTGTGTTTGTTTCTTTGTGTTTCAGCATGCAATAGGTTTCCCATTGCAACTAGCACGTAGCATAGCTGTAACTGCTTGCCCAGCCATAACCAGATAGCGCTGTGAGCTAGTGACTCTTTTGTTTTCTACCAGACTGTGTTAATTTCTTTTAGTAGCAAACCATGTACTTCAGTTTAGCATGCTCGTACCTGTATATTTATTCTCAATGTTTAATTACAGATGGTATGCTGCCCAAACAGGTTTTATAGCGCTTGTGTCAAGCACGGTTTGTGTGCTTTGCACAGCTTTACGCTAGCTTGTTTTCCCAAAGCCGGTTGTTTTTGCTTCAGTTTTCAGACCAATAACCAGGTTTTGTTTTATATAGTGACAAGCCACAGCCTTTATAACCATAGCTCAAGTGGCATATGCCGAGGATGAAAATCATAGTGCGTTTTGCAAGACTTTTGACTTTTCCGGAACTATTAGCTTATCAAGTAGTTGAAAACAATCTCGGAATAGTAATTTTTTCCGCCATCTCATTTCCTCGCTATATATTTTTGTACTATAAAAACTGCGCGTTGAAGCTTTGCCTTTTACTTACGCTCCCTGCCACTTAGAATGTCATGCCTATCTGACATTTATAAACAAGTTGCTACGCTGCTACTAGGCTGTTGCATCATCTCTACAGTCCTACTCGTCGTAATATTTGGCAGTGTTGTGACGTAAGAGAAAATTTTGCTCTGTTTTTGTATAGAGATATCAATTGAAGCTATAGTTGTTGGTCTGGAGAACGTGTCAGTAGAAATGTACCTCGTGGGTTGTCCTGTTCAGGAAATGCAGACCTAATAATCCTTGTATGTTCATAATGAAGGTCAACAAAGAAGGTATAAAATACTAATGCTGACTTTTGTAAGACTTGAGGCAGACCTCTACCCAATAATAATAAAACTTAACTCTCTAAAGCAACACTTTGTACTTGTCAACTTTTCAAAAATTAAATTTCTACATTCCCTTTGTTGATATTGTGACATACATGTTTGTACAGAGAAATGAACTAGATCGCATGCTTGAAAATGTTTTCTTACCTCTATAGATAGAGCTTTGCTCTATTTACCTCAGCTTTCGGTTTCCAATATTCAGAATAGAGAGAAAGTAACTCTTAATTACACAAAATTGAATTTCATAGACATTTCTACAGGAATGTTAGTAAATAAAGCAAAGCTATTGGAAGAGGAGGGTGAACAGAAAATAGAATAAATTGAAGGAAGGTTGAGGGAGACCTTTTACATCTCAGCGAGCATAAGGAAATACTATAATAGTATTAAGCAACCTTGACAAAATACATTAATGAATATAATGTTTTATTTTGTATATAATAAAATAAAAATATTATCACATAGTATACTGTATCTCTAGAGCTTTAATTATTCATTTCGTATAATATAAATGAGTCCGTATGCGTTTAATAAAAGTTCTTTTAATTTAATCTCTTCATTGTAACAGAGGTTGGTAAAAGTATATCCTTTATAACGGTCTATTCAAACGGGTCATTGTCCTTTACATTCATAATAGCCTAAGTACCATATGTAAAAAGGCGTATTGATAACAATCCTAATCGTAATGCTAAGTTTGGTTTAGAGTAGCCATAAAATGACAGTGTACTGCTATATGACTAACTACAGTGTGTACGCATAGTTCTACACTTGCTTCTACAGCTGCCTCAAAAAGATCATTTGGCATCATGTAAGGTCTGCTGCCGGTTCTACTATGGTCGTGAGTAAGTGCCATGCGATAAATGAAATGCTTTACCAAATACATATCTCATGCCAGAAGTGGTAGGAGGGTTTCCTCTGCTCTGGCTCATCAATTGAACAAAATCAGTTACGATATGTGTCAGAGACTAATTTCTCATAGAGAGCTCTAGAGACAGCATGGCTGGCTTTATTTCTTATAGCCTTAGAATCTCAGCAGGGAAGTCTTAAAATTCACCAGCAAGCCTTGTGAGACTTTAGCTCCTTAAATTCTCTAGCTCAGCTCACAAAAAATCACTTGATCTTCACATTGCATGAGCGCCTTAGTCCTGACATAGAGAGTCCAGCAAACCAATTAGGAACTGGGAGAGTTTAATTAAGGATGGGGGAGTAAGCCTGTTTCTAAGTCTGTGGAGAACTATTCATAGGGAGCCACAACAATTTAATATACTTACCACTTCTGCTGACTTATTATTATAGGTTTATTGGATATGATGGACACCTGCTATGACTTTTTATTATAGGTTTATTGGATATGATGGACACCTGCTATGACTTTTTATTATAGGTTTATTAAATACGATGGACTCCTGCTATGACTTGTTATTATAGGTTTATTGGATATGATGGACCAGACGTCCCAAAACCTAACTTCTTCTCAAATGCTCAGCGAGGTCGAATGGTGCACGAGGTGCTACTCAGGACTAGATATGGAGAAGAGCAACAGCAATTTGGTAAGAAGATATCAGATAGTTAAATATGTATTGTTCTTTGAAATCCTTCAATTTACTTATTCTATTATAGAATAAGTAAATTGAAGGATTTACTTCAATTGAACCTATAGACTATTGAATAAGTAGTCTATAGACTATTTATTCAATATTCTACTTATACTATAGTCTACTTATTCTATAGTCTACTTATTCTATAGTCTACTTATTCTATAGTCTACTTATTCTATAGTCTACATATTCTATAGTCTACTTATTCTATAGTCTACTTATTCTATAGTGTACTTATCCTATAGTCTACTTATTCTATAGTTTACTTATTCTATAGTTTACTTATTCTATAGTCTACTTATTCTATAGTCTACTTATTCTATAGTCTACTTATTCTATAGTTTACTTATTCTATAGTCTACTTATTCTATAATCTACTTATTCTATAGTCTAATTATTCTATAGTCTACTTATTCTATAGTCTACTTATTCTATAGTTTACTTATTCTATAGTCTACTTATTCTATAGTCTACTTATTCTATAGTCTACCTATTCTGTAGTCTACTTATTCTGTAGTCTACTTATTCTATAGTCTACCTATTCTGTAGTCTACTTATTCTGTAGTCTACTTATTCTATAATCTACTTATTCTATAGTCTACTTTTCTATAGTTTTATAGTTTACATATTCTATAATTTATTTAAATTATGTTATGAACATTGGATGAGATACGTATTTTATTAGAAGGAAAGTGTAGTTACCACATAGCATGTAGTATTTGATTTATCCATCCAGGTGTGCGACGACTTTTCAATCAGGGAATAATCGTCTCCTACTACCCTTTGCATGACGGGCCATACAAACTTGAAGGTGATGGAATTCAAAAGCCTGAGAATAAACGACAAGAGCTGTACTATGAATGGGCTCGACCAGGAGTTTTTATGAAAGAGCAACCCTATGATGCTATACGGTGTGTGTGTGCTAGATAAAGCTTTTTAACCCTATCATGCTATACCGTGTGCACGAGCTATAGCCCTTCAACTCGATAATGCTATACAATGTGTGCTAAATATAGCTTTTTAACCCTCTGGATTGTATGACTTTTGTATTTTTGAGCGCTAAAGTTTGCTCCGTTATGCACACCCGGTTATATTCTATTTTTAGGCATTATTTTGGAGAAAAAGCCGGCATATACTTTAGTTGGCTTGGTTTCTACACCCTTATGTTGGTTCCAGCATCAATAGTCGGTATTATCGTTTCCATATACGGTCTCGCTACGATTTCATCAGACTCTACGAGTAGAGATATCTGTACAACAAATGGAGACATAATCATGTGTCCTCAGTGCGATAACATCTGCCCTTACTGGTTCTTAAACCAGTCGTGTCTCTACAGCAAGGTCAGTAGTCTTGAGAAGCTATGGAGCTAATACTGTATATGGCATTAACAGAGCCTGGAGGCAGTGCTTTGGCGACACAAGTCAAATAACTGTATCTAAATGCTTTATTCTGGAATTTTTAGGCCACCTATGTCGTGGACAACCCAGCAACGATATTCTTTGCTATTTTCATGGCACTTTGGACAACCTTCTTTATGGAGTTTTGGAAGAGACACCAGGCCAGGCTTCAGTACGACTGGGACGTTGCTGATTTTGAAGAAAATGAGGTAAGCTTTTCCACACGCTTTTGTTTTATTTGTTGCGACAATTATAAACATTTTAGTTATAATAATTTTACTTATAAATATTTTATTTATAAATATTTTATTTATAAATAAATATGTATATAAATATACAGAAATTGAGTGAATTGATTCACTCAATTTCTTTAACTATTTTTGTTGCCGTTCAGCAAAACATTCGGCCAGAATACCAAGCTGTAGTGGTGAGCAAGAAGAAGAACCCGATTACCCATGACTATGAGCCACATATGCCGTCACTAGAGAGATGTCTCAGATTTGTCCCTTCCATTATCTCCATCTTTTTTCTGGTGAGTTGACTAGCTGAATGGAAAATTTTCAAGTTTGCACTACATAAGCTAATTATTTCTGTTCAAAATGGCGTAGGTGTTGGAATAATTTTTTGCTACAAGTGCACTTAGAATTGTCGGGATTACAATATTCCAGAAGTCTCTCGCAGCTCATATACTTATTAATTATTTGTTTGTTCGCGACGCTAATAATTACGCAGACGGTTTAACATTTACAATCATTCTTTTTTAGCTATGTGTGGTGCTGGCGGCCATCTTGTCAGTGATTCTCTACAGGATATTCATCGCCGTCCCTCTTTATAACCAAGGAAATGATCTCATCAGATCTCAGGCTTCTCTCATTACCTCAGTGACTGCAGCCTGTATCTCTGTGGTGGCTATTGCTATCCTTAATAAGGTCTACGAAAAACTGGCTGTATTTCTTACTCACCTTGGTAAGTACATTTTAAGACATAGCCTTGGTAAGTACGTCTTAAGACATAGCCTTGGTAAGTACATCTTAAGACAGCCTTGGTAAGTACATCTCAAGACAGCCTTGGTAAGTACATCTTAAGACATAGACTTCTTAAGACATAGCCTTGGTAAGTACATCTTAAGACATAGCCTTGGTAAGTACGTCTTAAGACATAGCCTTGGTAAGTACATCTTAAGACAGCCTTGGTAAGTACATCTCAAGACAGCCTTGGTAAGTACATCTTAAGACATAGACTTCTTAAGACATAGCCTTGGTAAGTACATCTTAAGACATAGCCTTGGTAAGTACATCTTAAGACATAGCCTTGGTAAGTACATCTTAAGACATAGCCTTGATAAGTACATCTTAAGACATAGCCTTGGTAAGTACATCTTAAGACAGCCTTGGTAAGTACATCTCAAGACAGCCTTGGTAAGTACATCTTAAGACATAGCCTTGGTAAGTACATCTTAAGACATAGCCTTGGTAAGTACATCTTAAGACATAGCCTTGATAAGTACATCTTAAGACATAGCCTTGGTAAGTACATCTTAAGACAGCCTTGGTAAGTACATCTCAAGACAGCCTTGGTAAGTACATCTTAAGACATAGACTTCTTAAGACATAGCCTTGGTAAGTACATCTTAAGACATAGCCTTGGTAAGTACATCTTAAGACATAGCCTTGATAAGTACATCTTAAGACATAGCCTTGGTAAGTACATCTTAAGACATAGACTTCTTAAGACATAGCCTTGGTAAGTACATCTTAAGACATAGCCTTGATAAGTACATCTTAAGACATAGCCTTGGTAAGTACATCTTAAGACATAGCTTCCTGTTAGTTGGTCAGTCAGCCAGAGCCAATCAGATAGTTTGATAGTTGTAATGGCTGGCAGCAAATCCAACTTGTTGTTAGATTGAGAATGTAATGGAATGAGAAGAAACCTAGTGAGACTGTATAGAGACCTGTTGAGACTGTATAGAGACATAGTGAGGGTGTATAGAGCCCTAATGAAGCTGCTGTATAGAGGCATAATGAGGCTGTATAGAGACATAATGAGGTTGTATAGAAACTTAATGAGGGTGTATAGAGACCTAATGAGGTTGTATGGAAACATAATGAGGGTGCATAGAGACCCACTGAGACTGTATAAAAACTTACTGAAACTTTATAGAGGCTTAATGAAGAATTTTTTAAATATTTATTCAGAGACTTGGAAGTACGAAAGTGAATGGGAAGATGCGTTCACTTGCAAAATGTACCTCTTCCAATTTGCCAACTATTACGGCTCTATCATCTACATAGCTTTTTTCAAAGGAAGGTGAGTTGTCTGCTTTTTTATACAGCTATCTATAATTGTCAACCTATTCAAAGTTTAATATACTTACGGTCTGTCAAAATACATAAGTTATTAATACATTTCTTATTTTTCAACTTGTTCAACAAAAACTTAAAAAAGTATTAATAAAAAACTAAATTGTTGAATTTTTCTACACGTTGATGTAGTCTGTTTTATTGGCTCCTACAGGATCGGCTCATACGTACATCTCAACTACGTGGGTAGTGTAAAGATACAGCCAGCATTATCTGTAGGTGTCCCTCTGCTTAGCCTTCTCATTATCTGTTTAAAACACAAGCGCTCACTCGTGATTGTTTCGAGGCAGCGTCCTGTTTCATCAGTCTATGAATTAAACAGCATCCACCCACTTACCTTAGTCACTTACCTTACCACTTAGCCACTTACCTGAGTCATTTGTCTGTCCACTTGAAATGCTTTTTCTCATTCAGCTGAAAGCTTACATAGCAAAAGGCATGATCACTGTATTTACACCACTCTTGCTGTAATATTCCTCAAAGTTGGCTAGTAAAACAGAAAATTTTGAATGAGGAGCATTCTCGACAAGAGTAGACAAGTCATATAGCAGTGTTCAGTTTTTGCTTTCGCTGATGTCACAAGTTTTAGCGTTGCTCAAACTGTTAGTGAAAAGTGTAATGTTACACTATAGTGTAACATTACACTATAACAGTTAGTACTGTTACACTATTACTAACTGTTATAGCGTAATCTATAATAACACTAACGGTTAGTAATTACGTTTTTAGTGTAATTATAGAGAATACAATAACTGACATTGCATCTGCGTCAGTTTGACAGAAGAAATGTTTTTAATTGACATTATGACGATATTGTCTCGTCTGCTCGCAGATTTATTGGCTCCCCGAGCGATTACGCCAAACTTGCGGAACAACGAATAGAGGAGGTTTGAAAACTAGCTGCTGCTTTTGACCTTTGCACTTTTTCAGCAGACGCTTGGAATTTGAGAGAAATACTTAAGCTTGTTCTGAATGTGATTGATATAATGGCTTTCTAGGTTTGGCTTGTACATGTGTGCCGAGTAGACGCTTATCCCTGCACAAGACCAACGAGTGAGCATAGCTTAGACCGCTATGGCTATACAAAAAATTCGGAAAGATGCTATAAATGTTTTGAAATATGCATCGTGTGCATAAGAGTCACTGAACATAAAAAATCTACATTTCTTCTGATAAAAGTACATATACAAGAAGTTAATTCTTATGAATGCTACAGATTGTTGACGTGTCAAGTTAATCCTATATTTACCTTGTTTCTTTATCTTTAGATTTTTTGTATCTCTATCTTAGACGTACATTGCATGTTACAAGTTGGTCTGCATCCTGCCTGTTTTTATTTTCAATGGTAAAACTAAAAAAGGAAAACATATTCTGATTAGTTTTTGAGCGTGAAAATTGGATTTCAAGTATTGTGACTGTCTCAGACCAAAGTTGATTATAGATACCCGTTTAGTCAACACATTTATATTATGTTACTTGAAACAATTGTTTTACAATTATAAAGTGTCTATGTAAAATAACACATACCGAAATGATATCCTGACATAAGATCAGTGAGATGAGTAAAAGGATTGGCTTAGTTCAGCTGTTGATATTGCAGTAGCAGGTGGTGTTTAAAACTAGTAATCTATCTAGATTATTATCAACAAATCAAATCTTAGACCTGCGAGTACCTTCAAACACCTGCAAGTACTCTCTAGCACCTGCAAATGCTTTCAAGCGCCTGCAGGTACCTTCTAGCCCCATAAAATACCATCTAGCATTTGTCAATAGCTGTGTAAACGTACTGCTAAAACTTTCAACATCAGAAATTATAAGCAGTAAAAATGGTCTAGAGAGGTTTGTGAGTTTTCCTCTCCTGTTGTGATGCATGTGTGATAACTCCCTGCTTCTTGCTGCAAGTCCTACAAGTTTGCTGCATTTTTGCTTCTTCAGAGTGAATGGAACTCCTGACCACTACATGCGCACCTTTGGAAAGAGAGGTGAAGAGGTTGGTCTACTTGTTACACGATTGATACATTATATCTTGTATGGCTGCAGCTGTCATTGTTCCTTTATTCCCTTCTCAGTGACTCGCTTTCCATTCTTTCCTTAGCCTGTCAGCTTGGCAGACTGTTTGTACTTACACCTGCTGGTTTGTACTCACACCTGCTGGTTTTTACTTACACCTGCTGGTTTGTTACACCTTAAAACTTACACCTTCTAGTTTTAGCAAACTTCAAGTAACCTCAACTATTTATATTTTGATATTCTCTTTTAAATTCGAAGCTCTTAATCTGAGACACTTTTCAAAGTGTTTACATGTTTCCAGTGCGATCCTGCGGGCTGCCTCATCGAACTAGCAATTCAGCTTGGCATCGTCATGGTTGGCAATCAGGCTATCAACAACTTCAAAGAAATAATTGTACCGTGAGTTTCAATTATGTTTCTATCAAGTAGACATCGTTATGTCACAGGATATGATTATTACTTACCGCCACAGTTTTTACTATTAGCTGTCGTAGCCATTCCTATCAATAGGGAACTAAGGGTGGATCATTTTCTAGAATTCAACTACGCAAACAGAATTTATTTCAGCAACGTACTTTAATTTTTATAAAAGCTCTTTTGTGCTAGAAACTGCTTGAGCCTGCAACTCCAATTCCATGGTAGACTGTACATTGAGGGAAGATATATTCTCTTATCGATTGGCTAGTCTAGGTTAGGAATAGGATAGGTCAAGGCTGTTCTAGGTAACAACAACTTTAGTACAATATTTGCATGAGTAAGATCAATAAAGTGGCTTGTTCTAGAAATAAATAGCTTTTTTCTACAACGATAACTCACACACCCACTGTGTAGACGGTAAGTGTAAAGTGTTGTCATACATGTAGGTGTAACTTACAATCACGCTGTATAGATGGTAGGTGTAACTTGTGTTGAAATAGGCAGCAGCTTGAACAGTGTAATTCAACATGACAGCTATAGCATGGGAATAAAAACTTATTTCAAAACAGTTAGTGTCCACCTTGTTACCAATTTACAAAGTTTCAAGATGGCCTAGCGTACAACCAATCAATAATATTTTGAGGCTTTTATGCAGCCATCCAACAAAAAAGAAAACTTTAATTCGTTTTGACAAAAAGTTAGTAGCAAGAATTTGTTTACTGATGAGCCTATCTTCAAAACGGGCAGAGAGCTTGTATCACATGTGCTGTCGTTGTATGCTGTAACTGTGTCAATAGGTAACATGGAAAGTGTTTTGTACATAAATACTGGTTTACTTCAAATTGTAATAATTGATAAAAGTACACAAAACAAAATATGGTAAGTCAAGTGAAAGTTTAGAGGAAATGGGTGAAAAGGTTTAGTGTCACACTGTCACTATAGAGTTTAGTGTCACACTGTCACTATGGAGTTAAGTGTCACACTGTCACTATAGAGTTTAGTGTCACACTGTCACTACAGAGTTTAGTGTTCCACTGTCACTATAGAGTTTAGTGTCACACTGTCACTATAGAGTGAATGTTTCTGTTGCAGAATGCTATTCAAGTTCTATAAGAGCAGAAAAGGTCGACAGAAGATGGAGACTGATGATGACAAATATACGCGATGGGAGCGTGACTTTGATCTAGTTGACTTTCCCATCCACGGACTGTACGAAGAATATCTTGAAATGGGTTAGTGGAGTTAACAAGTTTTATTAATTGTCCTTCCTTGTTTGCTTTCATTCAGGTACCGCAAGTATGCCTCTAGATGATACATACATTCAGCTGCTAACTCACAGTTCTATGTGTCCACTTTACTATTTTGTACCTTTGCAGTGATTCAGTATGGATTCGTGACACTGTTTGTCGCTGCTTTCCCACTCGCCCCTTTCTTTGCCCTCCTCAACAACATTATTGAAGTGCGATTGGATGCAACCAAAATGGTGACCCAATGGAAAAGGCCTATGGCGGCAAGAGCCCAAGACATCGGTACTTGGTTCTACATCCTACAAGCCGTATCTACACTTGCTGTGCTGGTTAATGTAAGTCCCATCTTACAACTTTGATTTGTTAATAAATGGGTTGCCCAGCCTTTCATGAAGCAAATGGATTTAGATTGTATGCGATATGTTTGACGACTCATGATGTGCACTTTATAGGAATAATATACATGTATATAAAGTCAGATACCACAGTCAAGATGATATATGCATGTATAACAGAAGTCATAGATAGTTTGTAGATAATTTACTATAGCGCAGATGATATACATACCAGTAAGCATAGGTAGATTATCATGTTATAGTTATAGGTCATATAATGTATGTATACTCGTAGAAATCATAGAATATCACCGATGGTAGGTGATATGGTGATATTGATGGTTGCAGGGCATGTAAATCCTACACACATAAGTTTCTTTGCAGGCATGCATCATAGCATTTACTTCAGATTTCATCCCGAGGAGCATATTTCTCTACACTTTTTACCATGAGGAAGCTAACCAAACATTTGTTGAATGGAGCCTCTCATCATTCCGAACAGAGGATTTTGAGAATGCCAGTGCACCAGATTACAGATTCGAAGTAGCCATGTTTGGCAATGATGACACTCACAGCCACAGATGCCAGTATGTATCCGATCTGAGCAGTTATTCAGTGGCCAAATTATCAGCTCTTCTTTGTGTAACTGTGTAGCCACTTGCCTTATGATCAAAATTAAGCTGCGTTCACCCCAGCCGATTTGCAAACAAAGTATTTGTGGCCAATGTTTGAGCGATTTTATGGGAGTTGTGATCCCTATTTTTTATTCACACTAAGATGTCTTTGGACCGTATCGAAGACCGGTGCATCATTTGCTTTTTGCGATTTGCCAGTGGAAAAGTTATATTCTTTATTTTCCTTCTGAAGTGCCTATTCATTCATTTCTTTCTAATTCTTTTCTAGACCTTCTCATCAATCAAATCCACTTAAATTTCTATCATTCCCTTACTCACTATTACTCTGAAGTATACTTACATCTGTCCATAAACACCCTCGAATTCATAATCATAATCCACGTATCAAGTCCTGTGTCTATGTCCTGTGTTTATGGACAGATGTAAGTATATTCCGAGTAATAGTGAGTAAGAGAATGATAGAAATTTAAGTTGATTCAGATTGATTGATGAGAAGGTCTAGAAAAGAATTAGAAAGAAATGAATATAAAGGCACTTCAGAAGGAAAATAAAGAATATAACTTTTCCACTGGCAAATCGCAAAGGGCAAAGGGCGCACCGGTCTTCGATAGGACCGAGAGATTTTGCCATTTGGTATTTGTGAGGGGAGATGACTTTAGCTGATATATTTTTTATGAGTAGAACTTTACATTTTATTAACTATTTCCTACGAAGTTTCTCGTGGAGACTTTTAGCAAATCTACTGATTATTTTACACTGTCCAGCTCATCATGAACAATGAATAACTATAGAAAAGACAATCTTTTACCAACATGAATCTGTTTCAATTATTATAGCAACGGCGTAATAATTGAAGTAGATACTTCAGTTATTATACTGTTGCTATAATAATTGAACCCTAGCAATAATTGGGTTGATGAAACTTTTCAGGTGTGCTGTCAACAAAATTTTTACTCGCGTCTGTAGCTATGACAAAGACCATGCACTAATGTGAGCAACCGACATGAAATTAGCTGGTATGAACACAGCTTTACATTGTATTTGTATTCTTTATAACGGTTTTGGTCTAAATGTACTTTGCTCATCTATGGACATGGTGTTTTCAGCAACCTATGCATACCTTACATTTTATTAAACCTATAAGGCCATAGCACGCTAAACAACTGCTGAACACATGCATGCGTACATTAGTTCCATTACAACATTGGCATAATTATACCATTTGATTGTTTTTCATATGATAGTGCCAATATTGAATACTAATTGAGGTTTTTATATGTAATTTTGAAGCTATCGAGACTATGTCAACAGCCCGGAGTCGTCATCGTGGGTAGATAGTAATCCAAATACACACTATATTTACACGACGGCGTACTGGCATATCCTAGTAGCTCGATTGGCGTTCATTCTCATCTTTGAGGTAACTATTTCTCAGTCATTCCTACTCTTAACAACCACCTTTATATCTAGTTTTAAATAAAATACATGTCAATGAATTGAGCTATAATTGATCTAGCAAGCAATCCCACTGCTCAAAAGTAATGCAGATCACTGTTGGATATCTTCATGTGCATTTCCACGGGTTATAATCACCAGTTTCTTATTCTACCTTGGGGTGACCGCATGCCTGTGACCACATCTGACAATAGAGGTAACGCTGCTAGCAGTCGTGTTGCCCTATGAGATAATAAAGGTTAAAAATGAGCACATACTTCAATGTATCAGACATATTAGTCTGATACATCCAAACTATACTGAACTGTCCAGAATATAACCTTATTTGTTGATTATTGTAGCATGTAGTGCTAGGCTTCTCTGGATTCATCAATTTCATCATTCCGGACGTTCCGACAGATGTGAAAGAGCGAACGCAGAGAGAGAAGCACATTGCCAAAGTTGCCTTGCACGACAGACTGAATGATGAAGACAAAACGAATAGCACCACTATGTAATCGCAGATTATAAAAACAAAACCATGAACAATACTATCGTTGATACTTTAGACAGTAATACAAGTTTCACATTCGCAAAATGTTTGAGTTTCGTGTCACTGTCATTCTACCGTTGCTGTAAGTTAAGGACAAGCATTCTAACTTTATGTTGTAGTCATTTGTTTTATGGTGCATGTTTATTTTACTTCATATACTTTCTTATTTTTACATCAGCTATACATGAAGATAATATTAGCTGTATGTTATTTATACTAATCATTCTTTACAAAGTCATGGGAAATGGAGTGGAAATACTATGGTCTTCCAATAAATATCGATTATGTAAGAATCACGCTTACAGTTCATATTATCTTATGTACCTAAACACAACTAAACACAACTGTACAGAACTATTTACACAACATGAGTTAGCGGGTGTTACCGCTCCCTGCCAAGACAAGACAAACAGAGATCCTTGTTCACACATTCAGCATGGCAAAACGCACCACAACTACTGCACATAATCAAAGCTCGCTTATTGCACATACAAGTATCAAGCAGACTTGTGTCCTTCACAACACTACTCTTGTTTTCTGTCACACTAACGACAGGCTGAGTGGCGTATAATGAGGGAGTAACGAGAGTCACATTACTCGCTGACGATAGTGAAGCACTGGGTGTAGTCTGCAAGCTAGTCTCTTCAGACGGTTTGGAAGCAGAGACTGGCACAATAGTCTTTTTACTGGAAACTTTACTGAGTTTTTTCTTAGGTTTCTGCTTAAATGCTGTCTTACGTTTGTACGCTTTAGTAGCATAGCCATCTTCATCCTTCTTCATGGCTAAAAATACATGACCAGATAGAGTCAGCGTGGATTTTCCTCGATGTTTGTTTCTATATATTGGTATATCTGAACTGGTAACACTGTTTGCATTAGAAGCAGCTGCATCAGCGAGCCTATTACGTACCGGTTTGGAGATGATTTTTTTCTTCCCACCTGGACCCACAACCATTATTGTAGCACCTTCTGCTTTTCCAAGCACCTGCTTGCAAATCTGATAGCTTCTTTCAAGGTTTAATGTTGGAGAATTGTTCTTTGAAGAATCGCAGATGAGTTTAGAGCGCTCCATGTTCACTGCAGTTGAGACTAGTTTACTTGTCAATGAACCATTGGATCCATTTACAGTCACAATAACTGGTATCGGTCGGCTGCTACCATTGTTCATATGCTGCTCCCTCGAACTTTTCACCTTGGATATAACCTCCGTCACAGCCTGATTTATTCGATTGCTGTTGGAGGCTGATGACTTACTCTTTAACTGTACAATAACTTGGTTATCACGCTTAAAGTCCTTTGAGTGGAGATTCTGTTTACGTTTCATCTTTACAGGCATCATTGTAGCGGTTCGTGAATCTACAGGTCTTTTGATCATTTGAGTCAAGAGAGGGTTACAATTGGCAAGGGTAGTAACAACTTGACCGTGAGGATTTCTAACTACAACGGGCACCACCTTTGTGACTTTAGCGCCAGTAGAAGCATTTTCAGTAACTTTCTTAAATTTAGTAATAATTACCTCATTGGGTTGTTTAGAAGTGATAGAAGAACTATGAGATACTTGTACTGGAACATCACTGCTAGTTGAAGTTCTTAGCTCATCAATAGAAGTAATGTCAGGACGTGGTCGCTTCACACCAGCAATAGGCATAGAACCACTTTCCTTTTCACGTGTCTTGAGATTACTCACTGCCTTGGCTTTAGAAACAGCCTTTTGGGCAAAGACATTAGCGGACAAAGTCTTCACCGGTAAGCTTTTAGAAGTCTTCAATAGTGATTTTGAATCCGTACCGCTAGTAATAGGCTTCTTTAACTTGGGAACGTATATTTTCTTATTGTCTTTACTACTTGAAGCCTTTTTAACACCCTTTACAGTTCGTGTAAGGAGCGTTTTCTTTCGAGAAGTACAAATAAAAGGTTCTCCAGCTTTCGGTATACCTAATTTGGAATAATACACCTGCTTTAGTACTTCTGCATCGCAATCCCATACCACAGGGTTCACTTCTGTCCGACTGCTGGTAGGCGGAGGAATACAGAATTCTCCATTGCGAAGCCGATCTCGATACTCTACGCAGCTTTTCGCAAAGAATTCATTACTAAGAGCATTTACTGTCATTGCAAAAGGCGTCTCGCCATCTGTCAGTGAAATGCGATCCGTCTCTGGTAGCAACTGTATAAGTTCATTCTGGTAGTGCGTCGGTAGACAATCGAAAGCAGCAGGTGTAAGTAACTGTTTGATATTCACATTAGCAATCAACGATGCCGGCGTTTCTAAATCACATCTGCTATGTGTACGCAATTTATCATGCAGATGAAGTCTTTCAGTCAATGAAGATACACCAGCATCCTCAGGTATAGTACGTCCATTTGCTGACCAGCCATTTTTGCTCTCCTTATCCAGAGTTGACACAGCCATTGAAATGTAATTATTCAGAGTAAGTATTCGTAAAGGTTTGCCCTGCTTGCCATCACGAATTCAAGCTTCAATTACTAGAGTCCTTAAATATTAACTAAATAAGGCGGACAAGTAGCTAGATTCTGCTACTGAACAACTGCCAAATCATAAAACTGTCATTGTAGGTTCGCAGCAAATTAAAATATAGGTCGACTACACCCATATAGTTTTTATTATGTTTTTTTCTAAAACGTCAGCTTTTTGCGTAACTTTGTAAATTTTCAAAAAAATGCATGTTATTAGCAACAATTAAAATCTCACTCAAAATAAAAATTCAACTTGTCTGCAGGTTAATCTACTTAGGCGCTACGGCTTATCCGAATAAAACTCTCGGCTACAATATTTTATACAGATATGCAACGGTAATATAAAGAAGGCATAATACATAGAAGGCAAAACTGTTTTTGTTTTAGACGTTTTAAGTGTTTTAGATAAAAATCATTCTGACCAGCTCCTAACTGAATGGTAACCGAGATTATAGCGTAAATCATCGTTTGCATGGCAATGTTTTAACTCGACAAGAGGACACAACTGCGTAGATTTGATTAATCGTGATGTTTTTTGTTATATTGAATACAAACAAAAGTGAAGAAAACAGCTGCAACAATAATTATAACTGCTATTCTTTTAACGTATATACAATTTGTAGCCTATACAGTGGTTATGCTTGTGAGTCTGAATTAAAAGTTGTCATATACATATATATGCTTTTAGTGTGCAAAATGCTAACCTGTCTAATCCAATTACCTCATTGTCAGTGTGTGCTCACACTGAGTGCTAATGATTTTACCAGCCCTACAGTAGCTGAGTCAGCTCATCTTCATATTATAAGATGCTAGCTATGTTTGTGCCAGCATCAGTCGCTTACACACATCCTACGCGTGCAGTTGATACTCAGTATAACCTTATTACACTGACAATCACTGGCTTTATGATACTCATTGATAAATGTATTTTTTCTCTATCAGACACTGCCTCTATCAGCGTTTGTTAACAAACTGCAAGATCTAAAATTGCCTGCTGTCTATTAAGCTGGTCTGGGCCATTTTTGCAAGCAAAAACGAGCACTAACACTGTTGTAGGTGTTCCTAGCAGTACCCACTTGCATCAGCTGTGCATTAACCGCCGGATAACACTTCATTTTAAGAATAAAAATTGATAATAACATTTCTATTTGACCACATATTTACTATCTTTCTTGAGAGAGATCATTAGTATCATACTAATGTTTAAATCATGCTGCCTCAACTTGTATAGTAATTCGATTGACCGCACCCAAAATGTGCTACCAAAACTTCTCTGTAATACCACTCATGAACATTGCATAGTTTACACACCATGAGAGTTAAAGCTTAATTTAAGGTTCATGTTACGCAAATTCTCAAAAAGCAATTTTTGTCGACAACATTTTATAAAATAGAAGTCTAGCAAAAAATACATATTTTGGTAAAATACCATGCTTTGGCTCATATCTTGTCTGAGTAAGATGACAATTTTCCTTTCCGACAGCTGAGGATGTACTGCATGACTCAGGCTGAGGATGTACTGCATGACTCAGGCTGAGGATGTACTGCATGTGGACAGCTGAGGATGTACTGAATGTAGACAGCTGAGGATGTACTGCATGTGGACAGCTGAGGATGTACTGCATGTGGACAGCTGAGGATGTACTGCATGTGGACAGCTGAGGATGTACTGCATGACTCAGGCTGAGGATGTACTGCATGTGGACAGCTGAGGATGTACTGCATGTGGACAGCTGAGGATGTACTGCATGACTCAGGCTGAGGATGTACTGCATGTGGGCAGCTGAGGATGTACTGAATGTGAACAGCTGAGGATGTACTGCATGACTCAGGCTGAGGATGTACTGCATGTGGACAGCTGAGGATGTACTGCATGACTCAGGCTGAGGATGCACTGCATGACTCAGGCTGAGGATGTACTGCGTGTGGACAGCTGAGGATGTACTGCATGACTCAGGCTGAGGATGAACTTCATGACTCAGGCTGAGAATGTACTGCATGACTCAGGCTGAGGATGTACTGCATGACTCAGGCTGAGGATGTACTGCATGACTCAGGCTGAGGATGTACTGCATGTGGACAGCTGAGGACGTACTGAATGTGGACAGCTGAGGATGTACTGAATGACTCAGGCTGAGGATGTACTGCATGAGTCAGGCTGAGGATGTACTGCATGACTCAGGCTGAGGATGTACTGCATGACTCAGGCTGAGGATGTACTGCATGACTCAGGCTGAGGATGTACTGCATGACTCAGGCTGAGGATGTACTGCATGACTCAGGCTGAGGATGTACTGCATGACTCAGGCTGAGGATGTACTGCATGACTCAGGCTGAGGATGTACTGCATGTGGACAGCTGAGGGTGTACTGAATGTGGACAGCTGAGGATGTACTGAATGACTCAGGCTGAGGATATACTGCATGATTCAGGCTGAGGATGTACTGCATGACTCAGGCTGAGGATGTACTGCATGATTCAGGCTGAGGATGTACTGCATGACTCAGGCTGAGGATGTACTGCATGTGGACAGCTGAGGATGTACTGCATGTGGACAGCTGAGGATGTACTGCATGACTCAGGCTGAAGATGTACTGCGTGACTCAGGCTGAGGATGTACTGCATGACTCAGGCTGAGGATGTACTGCATGACTCAGTAATGAATGAACAAAAGGCACACTATAGAAAAAACTATGTCATAATAAAAAAACTCTGTTATAACAAAATGTATTGTAGTACCACAACCAATGAAGATATTTCTAAACACAAATGTATCAACATGTCCTAATGCTATATACGTAGAATTTGCTCGCTGTACATTAGCCACACAAAAAAGCAAAAATTAGTGTAACTTCTTACCATGGCTATCTAACTGCTAGTTATAAGAGAATTAAATTTCCATCAATTTTACTGCCTAGTCGCATTTGCAACTGGAATAAAATTGATTTACAGTCCTAATTAAATAAAAATTTGTGGTGTACATGTAGAGCAGAAACTAGAAAACTGATGAACCAGTGAGCATGCTTTAGCTTCTCTATAATCTGGTTTATTCAGAGCAATCAAAATATGTTGAGTCTGCGAGAAGCTTGTGTAAACCTATCATTGGGCTGGATTTTGAGATGTGCTACCTACATGTATATTATTACATGCATAAAAACTAAGGCCATCTCTAGAAGAACATTAGGATTATGTACAATGCCAGAATTTATACGTCCGGTTTCTAAAATGACCCGACTTACCTAAAGTCCTAATTAATTATACGAGCAAAAATGCTTAAATTAATCAGTAACACAATTTTTTCTGTGTAAGTATGGTAGCTTTACTGCTACGAAAGCTCGATACACCAACCATCGAGCCTACAGAAATTTTAAAGTTTTTCTCTTGCCTTGTCTCATCTGTACAACTTTTTAAAATTAATAAACAATCACAGGCTAAAAAACCAATTCATGATTCAGGTTTGTTTAGTTTGGGCGCACTCCTAGGCTAGTCAGCAGTTGCTCTCCTTTAGAATAGCACAGGTTCTTGAGCCTCAATTGTTGATACAGTTTACGATGAGTTTTTGATGAGCCATAATAAAACAAGTAGCCTGGCTACAGTTGTATATAAACTTAAACAGCACCCTCTAATACTGCACTATTTACCTTCCCGTAAACGCTCAACCTTCTGCCAGTGCTAGATGTCCTTGGTGGATACAAACCCACAAATAAAAGACTAAAACTTTGTCAAAGCTATCTAAATTCAGTTATAATAAATCAAGCAATACACTAATATGCTGAATAAAATTTTGCTATATAACTTCGCTATATGACTAAGCTACATTACTTCATTGTACACTTACGATCATAAAGCTGTCTATCAAAAAGAGTTTTCTCAAAAACGTATTCTATCCTCACTAGTTGCTCTGAACTGCAAATATCGCAGAGATTGGGCATATTGTATAGTAAATAGCGCAATGTAGAGTGGGTGTGAGCAAGGATTGATCACATACCCTATATATATCCTATAAGCACATGTATATATATCCCATATATATATATATCGTATATACAATGTACCGTAAAACCTCGTAAAACTTCTAATTGAACTGCCTCGGAGTGTTGCTCTTAACGAATCCCAGGTAAAGTAAGGTAATCTTTGCATAAACTTCAAGAAAAATCGGCAAAATTGTTCGTGGGTAAAACGCTCAAAAGAAAAAGATGTCTTTTCTTTTGAGCATTTCAACAACGATCAAGTTTTGCCAATGTCAATCTAAAAAAACGTCCTGGCAATAACATCACCTCAAACAACAAACCAATCTCAAGTGATGGAAAAATCTCTATACTTTTTGATAAAAACGTTTTAAACTTTACATTAGAAGCATTTAATTTGAAACAAGCCATTTGTGCTTTTGATTTATATTATAGTTTGTATATGTACATGTATCTACTAATAAATAAGTAAATACATGGACTTGTGACAGCGCTCTGATAACTTGAACGCTCTGATAATTCGAACACTTTCGCTCGGTCCCGTGAAGTTCGAGTTATCCATGTTTGACTGTATATATATATATAGTGAAATTCATCATACCTAGAACTGAAATCACAATGCTCAACATAGAATGGAGCAGTATAAATGAGTAGAAAATTAGATAAGGTACTAATCTTTTTCCAGCTACTGTCAGTTTCTTGCTTACACATTCATCAGGCTGCAGATCTCAATCTTAATGTAGTTGAGATCTACAGCCTGATGATTGTGTAAGCAAGAAACAGTAGCTGACAAAATATAAGTACTCTATCTAATTTTCTGCGAATTTATATATACATGTATATTATATATACCGTAAAACCTTTAATTGAACGCCATGGCATTCTATTTTTCAACCCTTCTTCCATAGTGGTGGTCAATTGGAGGTGGCGTTCAAATAGAGGCGGCGGTCAATTAGAGGTTTTACGGTATATATAATTTATATATCATATATATACATATATACCACTCTTTATTTTGGCTGGCTCAAACGACCCACCTATATTGCTGTAACTAACACACCCCTATAGCACCTCTTGTTTTGCTACTCTGCCAGTGCTCAGCTTCCTTTGTCTAATACAGTCAGTCAGAAAAGACAAGATACAAAGAAGATATATCAAGCACCATGAAACCATTATTATTATTTTGCTAGCTCTGAAGCTAGAATAACATAATAGCAGTATTGTAAGTCTGAACAGCAGCAAGCGGCTCATGTGGAGAGAATAAATTCTATTGACCATTTCAGAAAGCACTAGCATGATTCTAACTACATATTGACTCTTATAAAGATATCTTGACCTCTTGCCACTGGCAGCATCATCAAAAATATCAAATGTCAGCATTGTCAGCATTATCAGCAATGTACATGAAAAAAAACAGCAGCAAAATGTCAAATTATAATCACAAAATGAAATGATTGACAAATAGCGATTGTATGTCTGGAATACTCTAAGAAAGCCAAGTTTGTACAAAGCCTTCTGCTAGTTATAAAAAAGCTAACTAATGTATATAAAATTAGCTACTCACTTGATAATAAACTTTTCAGCAAGACCATATAAACCTAGATCGCTTATGGTGGTCATTTATATAAAAATATAGAATTGTTTCAACAAAAAATATTAATTACAATTTGTTAAATATAGTAAAAAAAAGGCCAGAGAATTGTGTAAGAAAACTAGAGAAGTCATACAGACAAGCCTGAGAGTTTTGTGTGATGCCATTCACTAAGAAAACACAACTTCATATTTTGCTTGTTTTCAAACAACCACTGACCAATCTCTGCTATAATTCTCATTTTGTACAGATAAACATCTGAAAGACTTCGTGATCACAAACATCTACTAAGACTGTGATTGGTCAGAGACGACAGAAACGTACTGTCCGACAGCTTTCCCGACTTGCCCCGCCATTTGGAATAATTCTCCGATGCTTCCATGCACTGTATGATAATAATAATTTGATTATCGAATACAATTTTAGAAATGAGTTCAAACTCTATCAGGGTCTAAAAAGAGGAAGTTCACAGCAATAGCAGCTAATATGAACAATATTTACTCAGAGTGACAACTTACATTTGGGAGTACGATGAGAGCTGGTGAGCCCAGCTGATAACTCTTGGTCATTGGCTTGTCGAGCGTATGTAGGTGGAAGCTTTTTCACCCTCAAAGGAGAATTAGAGCTGGAGGTATGAGGCATCTGCGCTGCGATTTCTGGTGCGACTGGTTCGTTCGGCTGCAAAAGGAGTAGATAACAGACTGAGAGAATGTTGAGAGCTAGCCAACTACATAAAACAGAAGTAGTAGGGCAGTGCGAGAAATTGACTTCTATTGATACTGGTTTAAAGTTATTAGACATCAGCCATCGCATTTATCCTGGTCTGCTGACATGTGATTAGTCCATGATGAGAGTGTTAGGGAGTCATCCTCTCCTTGAGATGCTACTAAATTGTATTATGGGAAACTCTTTAGCGACTCTTTGTTGCTGCGACCTAGCGTGAATTTATGTAAGATATACATGAAATAAGATTTTCTTAACTAACTGAGAAACTTGGAACCTTTTCAACACTATGTGACACTAATAAATGACAGCAATGCTTGGTAATATAACAAAGCATTTTACCTTATTATCAACGTAACAGCTACAAACTAATAGCAATTTTTTAAAGAGAGACTGACAACCAAAATAAAAAAATTAAAAAGTGTGTAACAGACGTATTAAAATGATTAAGACGGGAATTTTCAAAAACATCAAATTTGTGAGTAGACAACTCCTTGAATTCTAAATTATTCCAGTAATAGCAGTTATTAACTTTGTTCACACATAATTTAAAGAGAAGCTGGATAATAAAATCTGCCTGACAATGTGATACAAGAATGGCAGCGGTTTCGAAAACCTTTCTATTTAATATCTACCATTGATCTAGTTCCCTACAAACTAATCTTTCAGCTGCCTCACCTGCTCCAACAGGTGCCTCAGTCTGCGCAACTGAGCTTCCAGCTGCTTGTTGTGATCTTCTAAAATTTTCATCCGACCTTCAAGCCGGCCTTTATGCTGTCGCAGCAACATGGCCTCTGCCAGCATATCGGCCTCTCTATCATCATTCGTCAGGACGTGTGAGACTGGCTGTTGATCTCGCTCAGCCTGCAGCTGTTGATATTCACTTTGTAAGTTCCTGGTAAAAAATGACAAATGACTCAACTGTCCCAACCCCATAATCCAGGCGATTGCATACTAGCAATTCTGTATTAGAGGTTAATAATTTCTGACACACGAGGTCTCCTAAGGTAGAAACGGACAAGTGAGAATTCAGGAGCAGTAGCTAAGGCTGTACACTGGTGTCTCAGTATACATACAAGTACGATTAAGTCTCATCACCCTCATGTAGTCTAAGAAACACAAAGCTGTATGTTTGCTAAAAGTGATTTATTATTACAAATGGTAAGTTATATCTAGAGGCAGCTCATTTCTCTCATATCATATGTTCTATGCATGACTATCAGATCAGCAGACTTCTACAACACTAACCCATTGTTTTATGTTTAGGACAATTGAACTTCGAGTGGTCGGCTAACTTTTAAAGGTAGTAACATACACAGATACACTTTTATAAACATGAAAGATTGAGAGATTAAGCAAACACGAGCATGCTTAGAGCACTGCATAAATGAGCAGTTCTCTGTTGGTGCAACAGGCATCTTAGAGCACTGCATAAATGAGCAGTTCTCTGTTGGTGTAACAGGCATGCTTAGAGCACTGCATAAATGAGCAGTTCTCTGTTGGTGTAACAGGCATCTTAGAGCACTGCATAAATGAGCAGTTCTCTGTTGGTGTAACAGGCATCTTAGAGCACTGCATAAATGAGCAGTTCTCTGTCGGTGTAACAGGCATCTTAGAGCACTGCATAAATGAGCAGTTCTCTGTTGGTGTAACAGGCATGCTTAGAGCACTGCATAAACGAGCAGTTCTCTGTAGGTGTAACAGGCATCTTAGAGCACTGCATAAACGAGCAGTTCTCTGTTGGTGTAACAGGCATCTTAGAGCACTGCATAAATGAGCAGTTCTCTGTTGGTGTAACAGGCATCTTAGAGCACTGCATAAATGAGCAGTTCTCTGTTGGTGTAACAGGCATCTTAGAGCACTGCATAAATGAGCAGTTCTCTGTTGGTGCAACAGGCATCTTAGAGCACTGCATAAATGAGCAGTTCTCTGTTGGTGTAACAGGCATCTTAGAGCACTGCATAAATGAGCAGTTCTCTGTTGGTGTAACAGGCATCTTAGAGCACTGCATAAATGAGCAGTTCTCTGTTGGTGTAACAGGCATCTTAGAGCACTGCATAAATGAGCAGTTCTCTGTTGGTGTAACAGGCATCTTAGAGCACTGCATAAATGAGCAGTTCTCTGTTGGTGTAACAGGCATCTTAGAGCACTGCATAAATGAGCAGTTCTCTGTTGGTGTAACAGGCATCTTAGAGCACTGCATAAATGAGCAGTTCTCTGTTGGTGTAACAGGCATCTTAGAGCACTGCATAAATGAGCAGTTCTCTGTTGGTGTAACAGGCATCTTAGAGCACTGCATAAATGAGCAGTTCTCTGTTGGTGTAACAGGCATCTTAGAGCACTGCATAAATGAGCAGTTCTCTGTTGGTGTAACAGGCATCTTAGAGCACTGCATAAATGAGCAGTTCTCTGTTGGTGTAACAGGCATCTTAGAGCACTGCACAAATGAGCAGTTCTCTGTCGGTGTAACAGGCATCTTAGAGCACTGCATAAACGAGCAGTTCTCTGTTGGTGTAACAGGCATCTTAGAGCACTGCATAAATGAGCAGTTCTCTGTTGGTGTAACAGGCATCTTAGAGCACTGCATAAATGAGCAGTTCTCTGTTGGTGTAACAGGCATCTTAGAGCACTGCATAAATGAGCAGTTCTCTGTCGGTGTAACAGGCATCTTAGAGCACTGCATAAATGAGCAGTTCTCTGTTGGTGCAACAGGCATCTTAGAGCACTGCATAAATGAGCAGTTCTCTGTTGGTGCAACAGGCATCTTAGAGCACTGCATAAATGAGCAGTTCTCTGTTGGTGTAACAGGCATCTTAGAGCACTGCATAAATGAGCAGTTCTCTGTTGGTGTAACAGGCATCTTAGAGCACTGCATAAATGAGCAGTTCTCTGTCGGTGTAACAGGCATCTTAGAGCACTGCATAAATGAGCAGTTCTCTGTTGGTGTAACAGGCATCTTAGAGCACTGCATAAATGAGCAGTTCTCTGTTGGTGTAACAGGCATCTTAGAGCACTGCATAAATGAGCAGTTCTCTGTCGGTGTAACAGGCATCTTAGAGCACTGCATAAATGAGCAGTTCTCTGTCGGTGTAACAGGCATCTTAGAGCACTGCATAAATGAGCAGTTCTCTGTCGGTGTAACAGGCATCTTAGAGCACTGCATAAATGAGC
Organism: Watersipora subatra; assembly: GCF_963576615.1. NCBI lineage: Eukaryota > Metazoa > Bryozoa > Gymnolaemata > Cheilostomatida > Watersiporidae > Watersipora > Watersipora subatra. Next base: position 63,097,665 of record NC_088716.1, on the reverse strand, counting down.
AGTTCTCTGTTGGTGTAACAGGCATCTTAGAGCACTGCATAAATGAGCAGTTCTCTGTCGGTGCAACAGGCATCTTAGAGCACTGCATAAATGAGCAGTTCTCTGTCGGTGTAACAGGCATCTTAGAGCACTGCATAAATGAGCAGTTCTCTGTTGGTGTAACAGGCATCTTAGAGCACTGCATAAATGAGCAGTTCTCTGTTGGTGTAACAGGCATCTTAGAGCACTGCATAAATGAGCAGTTCTCTGTTGGTGTAACAGGCATGCTTAGAGCACTGCATAAATGAGCAGTTCTCTGTTGGTGTAACAGGCATCTTAGAGCACTGCATAAATGAGCAGTTCTCTGTTGGTGTAACAGGCATCTTAGAGCACTGCATAAATGAGCAGTTCTCTGTTGGTGTAACAGGCATCTTAGAGCACTGCATAAATGAGCAGTTCTCTGTTGGTGCAACAGGCATCTTAGAGCACTGCATAAATGAGCAGTTCTCTGTCGGTGTAACAGGCATCTTAGAGCACTGCATAAATGAGCAGTTCTCTGTTGGTGTAACAGGCATCTTAGAGCACTGCATAAATGAGCAGTTCTCTGTTGGTGTAACAGGCATCTTAGAGCACTGCATAAACGAGCAGTTCTCTGTTGGTGTAACAGGCATCTTAGAGCACTGCATAAATGAGCAGTTCTCTGTCGGTGTAACAGGCATCTTAGAGCACTGCATAAATGAGCAGTTCTCTGTTGGTGTAACAGGCATCTTAGAGCACTGCATAAATGAGCAGTTCTCTGTTGGTGTAACAGGCATCTTAGAGCACTGCATAAATGAGCAGTTCTCTGTTGGTGTAACAGGCATCTTAGAGCACTGCATAAACGAGCAGTTCTCTGTTGGTGTAACAGGCATCTTAGAGCACTGCATAAATGAGCAGTTCTCTGTCGGTGTAACAGGCATCTTAGAGCACTGCATAAATGAGCAGTTCTCTGTCGGTGTAACAGGCATCTTAGAGCACTGCATAAATGAGCAGTTCTCTGTTGGTGTAACAGGCATGCTTAGAGCACTGCATAAATGAGCAGTTCTCTGTTGGTGTAACAGGCATCTTAGAGCACTGCATAAATGAGCAGTTCTCTGTTGGTGTAACAGGCATCTTAGAGCACTGCATAAATGAGCAGTTCTCTGTTGGTGTAACAGGCATCTTAGAGCACTGCATAAATGAGCAGTTCTCTGTTGGTGTAACAGGCATCTTAGAGCACTGCATAAATGAGCAGTTCTCTGTTGGTGTAACAGGCATCTTAGAGCACTGCATAAATGAGCAGTTCTCTGTTGGTGTAACAGGCATCTTTTTCTCACGTTTTGATAAAGGGTAGAAAATTGAGTTAAAGTCTAAGCTCTAGACAAATACGGTCAGACGAGTGAGTCTAAAAAACTACTAATTCAATCTGAACTGTTTTGTTCTGGCGAGTATGATTATGGGCAAATTGGCTGTTTAACTCGTGAGCGAAATATTCATGAATTCAACGGCAAAGCAAAAAATCACACACGTGTGTAAAGCTAAAACTAAATTCAAACATGATAAAATAGAGGTGAAAAGTTCTTTGACTATCATGATCTCAATGAAAAAAACAAGCAGCACTATTAGAAAAAACATTAAATGCTGTTGTGAGGTAATGAGAAGTCAATTAAACGAAGCTGGCACCTGTTCTCATCCTCAAGGTCCCTGATCATGGCTTCGAGTTCCGTTTTTTGACTATCTTCAAGAGACATGACTATCTGCATAGGGCTCTTGATGGCTGAGGAGTGACCTTCGGAACCTTCTAGAGAAAGGTGGCTGTTAGACTTTTGGGATGGATTACCTGTCAGACTCGTACAGTATCTCTCGATTATATCGTGCTCATCGTTGCTGCAGTAACAATGATATCTAACTTAAGCTGCTGGCAAGTATTTAATGATTTTAGCTTTTGCTACCGCAGTACTGAACCAGCAGTAATAGTATACCAGTACTTAACCAGCAGTAATAGTAGATTAGTACTGAACCAGTAGTAATAGTAGATCAGTACTGAACCAACAGTAATAGTAGATCAGTACTGAACTAGTAGTAATAGTAGAGCAGTACTGAACCAACAGTAATAGTAGATCAGTACTGGACCAGCAGTAATAGTAGATCAGTACTGAACTAGTAGTAATAGTAGAGCAGTACTGAACCAGTAGTAATAGTAGATCAGTACTGAACTAGCAGTAATAATAGATCAGTACTGAACCAGTAGTAATAGTAGATCAGTACTGGACCAGCAGTAATAGTAGATCAGTAATGGACCAGCAGTAATAGTAGATCAGTACTGGACCAGCAGTAATAGTAGATCAGTAATGGACCAGTAGTAATAGTAGATCAGTACTGAACCGGCGGCAATAGGAGAGCAGTACTGAACCAGTAGTAATAGTAGAACAATACTAAGTCACATGAGCTTTTCATAAATATCATGGTTTAATCTCCATTTTCTAACATTATATTTACCTCTCTCATCTATAACTCAGTACATGGATAGAATGTTGAGCCTTCATTAGGCTGAAAGTTGTAAGTGATACGATGACTGACACTGACGCATGATTGCAGAGATATATTAGTGTTGATGAGTATTTGAGATGAACAGATCAGAGAAAAATAGAGATAGGGACTCTAAGCTATCATACATTGTACATGCTTCAAAGTACATGCGTATAAGTATATTGTAACTAGGACAAGACTATAGACTTCATAAACCGGTGTTCATACATGTAAGTATAAATGCGTTTGACTAGATATCAAAGCTATATACTGATTGACAACTACTTACATTTAGTTAATGTTAAGAAAATAAAACTGACTAGAAAGCCATATTCCATGTCAACCCTCTGCAACTGTGCCAGCTAGTATATTGTCAGGTTACTATGTTTGAACCTTAGAGAGTCTAACCATACTGGGATTTTCAGCAGAGTGATTGAACTAGAAGGATTAGTGAGGAAGCAGAAAAGGAAAGAAGTAATTGATAAAATAACGAATGAATGAATAGATAAGAGACCTACTGTTTGAGTATGTCAGATGTCAAGGTACTTTATCTCTATTCTCAGCTAGTAGGAATCAATCACAAAGACTATCTGTTGGCTACTGAGGTATGTAAAGTGTCTAATCTGACTGCGCTAGTTGATCCAAATGACATACGATAGGAAAGTACACTGTCAAGTGCGAGTTATACAATAAATTGATTCAACAAGAGAGAATTATGGTGTGCATGTAGTATACATTACAGCATTACTGCCTTCCTCACTTTCTAAAGCTCCCTAGATCGATATTGACCCATTAAAAATGGGATTAGCGAGATTGCTCTTCTAAATATAGTGAAACAACTGCTAGAGGGAGTTTTAGGAAAGCTTGCACGCAGCTCCTTAACTTGTCCAGATCTCATTCAAAATGATCGCATATGCCACAATCCAAATTCATCTAGTAACCTGTTCATGGGTACACTCGCTCCCTATTTGTCAATAATAGATGATGTCATTATATGCTAGGGACATGCAAAGGGCTGCTGAAAGTATTTAAACATCAGCATAGTTTCAACTGGAAGCAGCACTTAAGGGACTCATAAGCATGCAATGCAGACTACTTGAAGAACTCATAAGGATACTATACAGATTACTTGAAGGACTCATAAGGATGCTACACAGACTACTTGAAGGAGTCATAAGGATGTTACACAGACTACTTGAGGGACTTATAAGGATGTTACACAGACTACTTGAGGGACTCATAAGGATGCTATACAGACTACTTGAAGGACTCGTAAGGATGTTATACAGACTACTTGAGGGACTCATAAGGATACTATACAGACTACTTGAAGAACTCATAAGGATGTTACACAGACTACTTGAAGAACTCATAAGGATGTTACACAGACTACTTGAGGGACTCATAAGGATGCTATACAGATTACTTGAGGGACTTATAAGGATGTTACACAGATTACTTGAAGGACTCATAAGGATGCTACACAGACTACTTGAAGAACTCATAAGGATGTTACACAGACTACTTGAGGGAGTCATAAGGATACTATACAGACTACTTGAAGAACTCATAAGGATGTTACACAGATTACTTGAGGGACTTATAAGGATGTTACACAGACTACTTGAAGGAGACATAAGGATGTTACACAGACTACTTGAGGGAGTCATAAGGATACTATACAGACTACTTGAAGGACTCGTAAGGATGTTATACAGACTACTTGAGGGACTCATAAGGATGCTATACAGACTACTTGGGGGACTTATAAGGATGTTACACAGACTACTTGAGGGAGTCATAAGGATACTATACAGACTACTTGAAGGACTCGTAAGGATGTTATACAGACTACTTGAGGGACTCATAAGGATACTATACAGATTACTTGAAGAACTCATAAAGATGCTATACAGACTACTTGAGGGACTCATAGGGATGTTACACAGACTACTTGAGAGACTCATAAGGATGCTATACAGACTACTTGAGGGACTCATAGGGATGTTACACAGACTACTTGAGGGACTCATAAGGATGTTACACAGACTACTAGAGGGACTCATAAGGATGCTACACAGACTACTTGAGGGACTCATAAGGATGTTACACAGACTACTAGAGGGACTCATAAGGATGCTACACAGACTACTAGAGGGTGTCATAAAGATGCTACACAGACTACTTGAGGGACTCATAAGGATGTTACAAAGACTACTAGAGGGACTCATAAGGATGCTACACAGACTACTAGAGGGTGTCATAAAGATGCTACACAGACTACGGTGAAAACGGTGAAAGAGAATGAGGAATCTCTAACTTTTTTGAACTGAATATGTGATAATAGGACGGTACTTGCAGCCAGATATAGTAGGGCAAGTAGTCTTAAGGTAACTTTTGCTAATCAGTGTACCAACAATCATTCTTCTTTCTCTGACATTAGCATGGAACATTGGCATGGAACATTAGCATGGAACATATGCAAGGAGCCTTTGCAAAGAACCTTTGCAAGGAGCCTGGTTAGGTTCATGTTCAATAATTTGTTTTTTTTTTCAAAAACTAAAAGAAACTTTCACAGAACGATTTTGAGTTTTTTTCATAAATTCCTGATGAGCCAAATACAAACATTTACAAATGATGTGCAACAGGTTATGCCTTTTATCCCTAGCTAGATCTGATACTACAGGCTGGATTTCATTAGCAATCCTAGCCAATTGTATGCCTTTATGATTTGATTATTGATTGCTCGGAACTATGTGTGTACACCACCTCTAGTCTCATATCATATTTCGGACAAAGTTCTGTAATAATTCAAATACATGATCGCTTAAAACAATGCTAGTGATAGATTCGCATCCCTCACTACTTTATTCTGATTGCTTATGAACACACAGTCTAGAGCACACAATCTAGCGTTAGGCCAAAGAGGATGCTGTATTTGAATGCTGTATTTGGATGGTGTATTTGGATGGTGTCTGAACTGGTCACATGTCAGGATAGGGCCCATTATTGTACAGTACACTTTGAGTGAGGTGAACAAGGATTGATCACATAGCCTATATACCTATATATACATATACTACCCATTATATTGGCTGCCTCATACTATCCACCTATATTTCTGTAACTAACGCACTCCTATAGCACCTTGTTTCACTAATCTGCCAGTGCTCAGCTTCCTCCGTCTAATACAGTCAGTCAGAAAAGACAAGATATAAAGAATATATATCAAGCACCATGAAACCATTATTATTATTTTGCTAGCTGAACAAATCCTATCAGACTTGATCCTTTCAGAAAAGTAAAAAAGCTGCTCTCATGAATATGAAAGTATTTCACAATAACCGTTGCTGCTAAACCTTTACTAAGATATCATTTCTCGCTCATGAATGTCTGTTTATTAGCGTACCTGCGTACCTGCAGTTTTAAACTCGGCCAGTTGTAAGTGATTCAAGTCATAACAGTATTTTCTAAACTTGTTGTGAAGCTACGAAGAGTTATCTTCTAACTATGCTCGCGTCTCCAATTATCTTCCTGCAGAACTTGCTACCATTGTGTTTACCATTATAAAAAAAGTCTAGTTTGACTTACAAGTATTGGTAAAAACAGTTGTAAAACATTTGCGGCATCTGGTCAGCGCTAAAAGATATCAGTGCTGAGTGTTTAAAAGACAAACTTCTGTATGTCTGATGATATGAAAACCCTGCTCATTTATTACATTATTTGTTTGGTAATCGTGATATAAAAATAGTCAGAAAAGTTGAACAACACTAGGAAATCTCGCATCAGCTGATCACCACAACTTTCCCTGTATGATTGGCTGATTGGCTGACCCATTTGTTAAAGTCATAATGGCTGGCTAGTACACACAGAGCTTCACTAAGCATAACAGTCTGTTAGTCTGTTGGTGACTTTCACATAAATAAGAGATGACGAGAACGCTATGAATCTTGACAGGCCTCTACAGACACTGACTCTACAGACACAGACCTCTACAGACACAGACCTTTACAGACACAGACCTCTACAGACACTGACTCTACAGACACAGACCTCTACAGACACAGACCTTTACAGACACAGACCTCTACAGACACTGACCTCTACAGACACAGACCTTTACAGACACAGACCTCTACAGACACTGATATCGGAAAGGAAACTGTCACTCAACAGATCAGCACTGTTCTGTAAAATGTGGATAATAATGAGCAGAAAACTTCCTGAGCAGATAACTTCTTGAGCAGACAACTTCCTGAGCAGACAACTTCCTGAGCAGACAACTTCCTGAGCAGACAACTTCTTGAGCAGACAACTTCTTGAGCAGACAACTTCTTGAGCAGACAACTTCTTAAGCAGACAACTTCCTGAGCAGACAACTTCCGGAGCAGGCAACTTCCCGAGCAGACAACTTTCCGAACAGACAACTTTCCGAGCAGACAACTTTCCGAGCAGACAACTTTCCGAGCAGAAAACTTTCCGAGCAGACAACTTTCCGAGCAGACAACTTCCTGAGCAGACAACTTCCTGAGCAGACAACTTCCTGAGCAGGCAACAGGTTATATGGTTTGAACGAAGCCTAGCATGAAGACAACCTGAACAACCACTAGAGAATGAATGAATAAATGAGCTAAAATGAACTCTGTGAATAAAAACAAACTCACTTAGGTTTAGGGGCAGATTTAGAACTAGGTAGAGTGTTAGAGTAGGTCTTCTCTTCTGCAGGACTGATTTCATCCTGATTAGAATTTCCATTATTTGTGTTTTGGCTTTCCAACCGGTCCAACCTACAATGTATATGAAACAGGTAAATCATAGACCACCAAAATCCAACCGATTCAACCTACAATGTAGATAAAACAGGTAAATCATTGACCACCAAGCCACAACTGAGCTGCAACCTTTGTAGAAGAAAAGACAAAGTTGTTACAGAACTGTCAAAGTAGAGTACTCGCTCCCCAAAACTGCTGCTATCAAAGTAGAGCACTCGCTCCCCAAAACTGCTGCTATTAAAGTAGAGTACTCGCTCGCCAAAACTGACTGCTATTAAAGTTAGTCATCCAACACTCTTATGACTCACACAAACAAGCAACAACCTTTGCATATAACCTGAGAGAAATTCATATTAGTACAAATGGATGCCAGCTGCAGTGACCAAACGAAACACAGTCTACACTGTCCACAACTGTGGACACAAACTAGATGTTGTCTATACTGTCCACAACTGAGGACACAGACTGAATGTTGTCTACACTCTCCGCAACTGAGGACACAGACTAGATGTTGTCTACACTGTCCACAACTGAAGACACAAACTAGATGTTGTCTACACTGTCCACAACTGAGGACACAGACTGGATGTTGTCAACACTGTCCGCAACTGAGGACACAGACTAGATGTTGTCTACACTGTCCATAACTGAAGACACAGACTAGATGTTGTCTACACTGTCCACAACTGAGGACACAACCTAGATGTTGTCTACACTGTTTGAAATATATCACTCGCGTACTTACGTGTGAGCGTACCTCCCGATGTCCTCATGTATATCAGAGTCTGCTTTCGCTGATCCACTTGCTTCCTGAGAAGGGAGAGCATCATGAGAGCTCATAGAACTGCTCATGTCATATTGTATATGTATTGAGGGTGGAGAGGATGGTGTGCTGCAAAAATGACGCAAAACATGTGGAATAACTCTAATCAGTGAGTGGCATCCAATCAGAGCTGCTGGCTCTGTCTTTCACCTACAGTTTCTCCTTTTGCTTGAAATGTACTATCATCAACTTACTTGAAATGTACTATTATCAACTTACTTGAAATGTACTATCATAAACTTACTGACATGTACTATCATCAACTTACTTGAAATGTATTATCATAAACTTACTGACATGTACTATCATCAACTTATTTGAAATGTATTATCATAAACTTACTGACATGTACTATCATCAACTTATTTGAAATGTATTATCATAAACTTACTGACATGTACTATCATCAACTTACTTGAAATGTACTATCATCAACTTACTTGAAATGTACTATCATCAACTTACTTGAAATGTACTATCATCAACTTACTTGAAATGTACTATCATAAACTTACTGACATGTACTATCATCAACTTATTTGAAATGTATTATCATAAACTTACTGACATGTACTATCATCAACTTACTTGAAATTTACTATCATCAACTTACTTGAAATGTACTATCATCAACTTACTTGAAATGTACTACCATAAACTTACTTGACATGTACTATCATCAACATACTAATTTCTTTAAAACAAGACATACCAAGACTGAACAGAGCAAAGGGTTGATGACATACCATGTTAAGACAATACCAAGAATCACTTACGGCTACGAGTGATGACATATGACAGATTACATGATTGAAGTGACTATACTTGACAGTTGTCTTGCATGATAGCTTTGGTGTAGAATTTACACTTAAAAAAGGGGTAAGAAATGTTGAAATGCTGTTAAGTGACAACACAGTAAACTTACAGTAAACGAATCCACAAGGCAATCACTATATTTAGCTAACTGCTGACTTAACAAGCACATCAAGCATGCTGACTTAATAAGCAGTCGGAGTTAACAAGCGTAACGACAACTTGGACAAACCAGAGAATGATGTGATTAAGCATAGACCAAATACATATGCACAGGTAGACATAAGTCTATTGTGTTAGAAGAAAACCAGTAAGTGACAACTATAAAAACACCCAGGACTGAGATATTAAAACATGTAGTATTGCGATAAAGAGAGCTGAGCGAGGAGATTGTAGAGCGACTAGTAAGGAGAGTTACTGATGGAGTTATGCAGACACCTAAACACACGTTTGAAAAGCACAACAGAAACACTAGCCCTTACCCAAGGTCACTCATCAATGACAGACTAGAAAGGAAGGTTAATACATAAACTAATGTATGTTAGTGAATAAATAGCAAATCATGGGAGAGCTACAGCTGTCAAAATGCAATGACCGCCTACAAATACAAAGCCGCTACTTGTGATAGCCTTTGACTTTCAGTTTAACAAGCTCTGCATGCCGAAGTATGTTGGATTCCTTAGCAACTAACGATACGGTCTGTATACGAGACAAGTTGGATTCCTTAACAACTAACGATACGGTCTGTATACGAGACAAGTTGGATTCCTTAGCAACTAATGATACGGTCTGTATACGAGACAAGTTGGATTCCTTAGCAACTGACGATACGATCTGTATAGACAAGTTGGATTCCTTAGCAACTAACGATACGATCTGTATACGAGACAAGTTGGATTCCTTAGCAACTAGCGATACGGTCTGTATACGAGACAAGTTGGATTCCTTAGCAACTAACGATACGGTCTGTATATGAGACAAGTCGGATTCCTTAGCAACTAACGATACGGTCTGTATACGAGACAAGTTGGATTCCTTAGCAACTAACGATACGGTGTGTATATGAGACAAGTTGGATTCCTTAACAACTAACGATACGGTCTGTATATGAGACAAGTTGGATTCCTTAGCAACTAACGATACGGTCTGTATAGACAAGTTGGATTCCTTAGCAACTAACGATACGATCTGTATACGAGACAAGTTGGATTCCTTAGCAACTAATGATACGGTCTGTATACGAGACAAGTTGGATTCCTTAGCAACTAACGATACGGTCTGTATACGAGACAAGTTGGATTCCTTAGCAACTAACGATACGGTCTGTATACGAGACAAGTTGGATTCCTTAGCAACTAACGATACGGTGTGTATATGAGACAAGTTGGATTCCTTAACAACTAACGATACGGTCTGTATATGAGACAAGTTGGATTCCTTAGCAACTAACGATATGGTCTGTATACGAGACAAGTTGGATTCCTTAGCAATTAACGATATTGGTCTGTATAGACAAGTTGGATTCCTTAGCAACTAACGATACGATCTGTATACGAGACAAGTTGGATTCCTTAGCAACTAATGATACGGTCTGTATACGAGACAAGTTGGATTCCTTAGCAACTAACGATACGGTCTGTATACGAGACAAGTTGGATTCCTTAGCAACTAACGATACGGTCTGTATACGAGACAAGTTGGATTCCTTAGCAACTAACGATACGGTCTGTATACGAGACAAGTTGGATTCCTTAGCAACTAACGATACGGTCTGTATACGAAACAAGATACTCCTAGGTGTTCTTCTGAGAATCCCTCAGGCCTTAAACTAGGAATAGCCAAGGATCTTGAGCGATGCAAACAAAAGTTACTCATTGTAGAAGCAGAAGCTACACAGTTTGACAGCTCTATATACATAGAAGTAAAATGTTAAACAGAAAGTTATGTACAAGCGTGAAGCCTAAAAGCTTCATCCTACTCACCAATTGTCGGTAACTTTGCTGAACAACAACAAAAACTTGATAAATAGGACATTATTCAATGATGCTGCCACTGCTAAAAGACACTGTAAGTCAGCGAGCTTATAAGGGACGCTGTAAGGAATGTACCTCAGAAAGAGCAAATACCTACACTTAGATCTCATATAAAGACATACAGCTATAAACCGCTACCAATAACCACAAACATCAATTTCCATAAATAGATGTTTAACTAGCCATAGTAATACTCCATGGTAAATATTAGTTAGGAACCTTTCTCGAGAAAGGGTTGAGTCTCCATCCACCTGCTTGCTGATGGGAAGATAACCTTTGGGATTATATTTCTTTATGTATCTTCCTGAGCTGTATTTTTTTCTCATAGGAGAAGACAAATCCTTCATCTCATCTTTTGATGTTGACTGAAATCCCAGAAGCATGTTTATGTAACAAGAAAAGGGAGCACTAAGTAGATTGTATAATACTGAACAATGAAGTGGAACTAAATGAGGTGCCGTACAAGGGTGTATAGTGAAATAAATGTGTAGCTCTTGAAGCTCAGGGTAGCATAACCATGTACGACGAGCCGAGAAGCTATAAAACAAAGACATGCGATACCTAAAATGAGTTAACATAGTTGGTGATGTCATGCTACTTCTACCTTTGTCACCGGCAGAGGCCATATTAGCTCATCCTTTGTAGTTAAAATATAAGACTTCATAGTAAATCAAACTAACATTTTATAACAGTCATTCCTATAATAAGCTGATTAGTAAATGCATCCTCAAGTTTAATAGCAGCTGTGTGTATCGTTCTTGAATCTGATAAGATGTCCAGCAGTTATGGTTATATAGACTATTCACCGCATATTTACAGCTTGCTAACAGCTAGCCTGTAAGCTATCTTAAAACCTGCGATCAGTGCTAGAGATCATTGCTAAAGATCATTGCTAGAGATCAGTGCTAGAGATCATTGCTAGAGATCATTGCTAGAGATTAGTGACAAAGGTCAGTTATAAAGGACACTCTTAAGAGTCAGTGCTACAGATGTCAGTGCTGAAGAGGTCAGTGCTGAAAAGGTCAGTGCTGAAGAGGTCAGTGCTAAGGAGGTCAGTACTAAGGAGGTCAGTGCTAAGGAGGTCAGTGCTAAGGAGGTTAGTGCTGAGGAGGTCAATGCTACAAAGGTTAATGCTACAGAGGTCAGTTCTACAAGTCAGTGCTAGAGGTCAGTGCTAGAGAAGTCAATAGTAAAGGTTAGTGCTAGAGAGGTAAGTACTAAAATTGAGTGATATTAGTGATGCCTACATCTTTGAGGAGTCAGTGGTAGAGAGCTCAGTGCTACAGAGGTCAATAGTACAAAAGTCGGTGCTAGAAGTCAGTTCTAGAGAGGTCAATGGCAAAAGTCAGTAATAGAAAAGTTAGTGCTAGAGAGGTCAGTGCTTGAAAGGTCGGTGCTAAAGAGTCGGTGCTAGAGAGGTCGGTGCTAGAGAGGTCGGTGCTAGAGAGGTCGGTGCTAGAGAGGTCGGTGCTAGAGAGGTCGGTGCTAAAGAGGTCGATGCTGGAGAAGTCAGTGCTGGAGAGGTCGATGCTGGAGAAGTCAGTGCTGGAGGGGTCAGCACTGGAAAAGTCAGTGCTGGAGGGGTCAGCACTGAAGAAGTCAGTGCTAGAGGTCATTGATAACGTACCGAACAATAATATTCTTTCATTTGGTGGTTCAGCTTGTGATTTTTTCCTTTCTTCCCAGCGAAGAAGCACGTTTGACAGAGATTAAAGTTGAAACATTGTAGGCAGCGATACCTATAAAATTAACAACAAAAGTAAATTATCTCTGACAGATATATCACAAAATAGAACCTCCAGTTGATGTCCGACTGCCACAAGCTTTTCTTCGGATCGTAAGTATTAATAATATTAATCTCGCCACAGGCAACTAAATATCTACGACAGCGTTGCTAAGCGCACGCTAAACAAAACCAGCTTAAGCACTGCAAAGTGGCAGAGGAATAAGATAGCTGTTAGCAATGTAAATAGTTCCCAGCTCAAACAGACTTTCCATGGCAAAACAACTCTAATAATGGCAGCAAAACAAACTTTTAAACAGAACTGATGAGAAAAGATACAATGTGGATAAAAGATTTTAGTAGTGCAAGTATTAAATTTGTGTAGAGACGAGAGAATGAAGCTCACAACATAATATTTCATAAATTTATAAACTAAAACACCGAAAGACAAACAGTAGTCGGTTTGATATAAAATTGGTTTGCCCCAAATATGATTTGGGGCAGTGCTTACCTAAGCCCTTCTATAGGGCTCATTTTGCAGAGGCTGCACTTAGCTTGATGTTTACAACTTTCTGATGTGGCAAGACGGTGATATACGGGTAGCCAAACCATAGACTGTGGTTCCAAGGCTAACCAATCCATAAATTCTTTACTATTCACGCTAGTTGCACACTTGGCCTAAAAACAAAAAGAATAGCAGTAGATATGAAGATACCAATTTTGAAATTAGTAAAATAATGTAGTTTTTATCAAATACCTTCTTATGACGACACAATCGGGCAAATTGTACTGCACAAACTTATCATTCCAGTTCGATTGCTTATTGTGAAAGTTTTACATTACACGATGGTTAAGAGATGGCGAGACAACGCGACAGACTGTGCAGAGTTTACGATGATGGAGGAAATCTTGAAAGACAGGGAACAATTATCTGCTAATAGATGAATGCAATCACAATCATACCTCGACATATGAGATTAATGTGAAGGACTGCAATACTAGAGAATAACAGAAGAATCAACCAACCTGTTCAAAACAGCTCTGCACGCTAGGTTCTACATTAGCACCACCAAATGAACTCGCCTCTCCAAGTTGTCGAGGTATCTGGATGCAATCGGAAAGAAGATGTGAAAGTTTTCTTTCATCAATTTGACCAGAGCCATCTCCAAGGCATGAAAGCAAGTCTGAAATATGCAGTGTACTCTGGTATTCACAAACTTTCTGGTTAGGGACAGAGCGTAATAAACTTACACACTTATACAAAAGAACACATTACAGGTGAAAGAGAGTAATACATGAAAGAACACACTACAGGTGAAAGAGAGTAATACATGAAAGAACACACTACAGGTGAGTGAGAGTAATAGATGAGAGAATATACTACAAATGAGTGAGAGTAATACATGAGAGAACATACTACAGGTGAGTGAGAGTAATACATGAGAGAACATACTACAGGTGAGTGAGAGTAATACATGAGAGAATATACTACTGTAACAGGTGAGTGAGAGTAATACACGAGAGAACATACTACAGGTGAGTGAGAGTAATATATGAGAGAATATACTACAGGTGAGTGAGAGTAATACATGAGAGAACATACTACAGGTGAGTGAGAGTAATACATGAGAGAATATACTACAGGTGAGTAAGAGTAATACATGAGAGAACATACTACAGGTGAGTGAGAGTAATACATGAGAGAACATACTACAGGTGAGTGAGAGTAACACATGAGAGAGTATACTACAGGTGAGTGAGAGTAATACATGAAAGAATATACTACAGGTGAGTGAGAGTAATACATGAGAGAATATACTACAGGTGAGTGAGAGTAATAGATAAGAGAACATACTACAGATGAGTGAGAGTAATACATGAGAGAACATACTACAGGTGAGTGAGAATAATAGATGAGAGAATATACTACAGGTGAGTGAGAGTAATACATGAGAGAACATACTACAGGTGAGTGAGAATAATAGATGAGAGAATATACTACAGGTGAGTGAGAGTAATACACGAAAGAACATACTACAGGTGAGTGAGAGTAGTACATGAGAGAACATACTACAGGTGAGTGAGAATAATAGATGAGAGAATATACTACAGGTGAGTGAGAGTAATACATGAGAGAACATACTACAGGTGAGTGAGAATAATAGATGAGAGAATATACTACAGGTGAGTGAGAGTAATACACGAAAGAACAGACTACAGGTGAGTGAGAGTAATACATGAGAGAACATACTACAGGTGAGTGAGAATAATAGATGAGAGAATATACTACAGGTGAGTGAGAATAATAGATGAGAGAATATACTACAGGTGAGTGAGAGTAATACATGAGAGAACATACTACAGGTGAGTGAGAGTAATACATGAGAGAATATACTACAGGTGAGTGAGAGTAATACATGAGAGAATATACTACAGGTGAGTGAGAGTAATACATGAGAGAACATACTACAGGTGAGTGAGAGTAATACATGAGAGAATATACTACAGGTGAGTAAGAGTAATACATGAGAGAACATACTACAGGTGAGTGAGAGTAATACATGAGAGAACATACTACAGGTGAGTGAGAGTAACACATGAGAGAGTATACTACAGGTGAGTGAGAGTAATACATGAGAGAATATACTACAGGTGAGTGAGAGTAATACATGAGAGAATATACTACAGGTGAGTGAGAGTAATAGATAAGAGAACATACTACAGGTGAGTGAGAGTAATACATGAGAGAACATACTACAGGTGAGTGAGAATAATAGATGAGAGAATATACTACAGGTGAGTGAGAGTAATACATGAGAGAACATACTACAGGTGAGTGAGAATAATAGATGAGAGAATATACTACAGGTGAGTGAGAGTAATACACGAAAGAACAGACTACAGGTGAGTGAGAGTAATACATGAGAGAACATACTACAGGTGAGTGAGAATAATAGATGAGAGAATATACTACAGGTGAGTGAGAGTAATACATGAGAGAACATACTACAGGTGAGTGAGAATAATAGATGAGAGAATATACTACAGGTGAGTGAGAGTAATACATGAGAGAACATACTACAGGTGAGTGAGAGTAATACATGAGAGAACATACTCTAGGTGAGTGAGAGTAATACATGAGAGAACATACTACAGGTGAGTGAGAGTAATACATGAGAGAACACACTACAGGTGAGTGAGAGTAATACATGAGAGAACATACTACAGGTGAGTGAGAGTAATACATGAGAGAACACACTACAGGTGAGTGAGAGTAATACATGAGAGAACATACTACAGGTGAGTGAGAGTAATACATGAGAGAACACACTACAGGTGAGTAAGAGTAATAGATGAGAGAACATACTACAGGTGAGTGAGAGTAATAGATGAGAGAACATACTACAGGTGAGTGAGAGTAATACATGAGAGAACATACTACAGGTGAGTGAGAGTAATAGATGAGAGAATATACTACAGGTGAGTGAGAGTAATACACGAAAGAACAGTAAGCGAAAGTGTGACAACATGCTCACATTTAAACTTGTCCTCCACTGCCCCACGGCACATGATGACAAGCCCGACTTGAAAGGTAAAAGCTCTGAGTTTCCCCTGACGTCCCAAGTCGTAGACATTAAGCAACCAGTTCAGAGTGAGATCAATTCTAAGAAAAAAAAGTCATTATGAATAGCATACATTTTAAGAAAAACTTCATGGCATGAACAGATGCCTTTAAAATCTATACATTACAATAGAGTATCATGACATCATTCGACTACTATAGAATATATATATTATAATAGAGTATCATGACACCATCAGACTACTATAGAATATATACACTACAATAGAGTACCATGACATCATCAGACTACTTTAGAATATATACATTACAATAGAGTACCATGACATCATCAGACTACTTTAGAATATATACATTACAATAGAGTATCATGACATAATCAGACTACTTTAGAATATAGACATAACAACATAATGTTTTGATAAAATAGTGTTCTATGAACTGTAGGATTAGTTTATTCGCCCTGAATACTCATGCCATGTCCATCGTGTCATTTTTGTTGATGCTGGTACAAAGCCTAAAGGCCTGTAATTAACGAACCTCAATGGAACATTGACTCCTGAAGCATGCCTTTCATCAGCTAGATGCTCAAACAGATCTCTCAAACAGGTTACAATGAGATTTATATCAATTATCTCTTCACTGTCAGAAGAAATAATTTTATGTTCTTGGCAAGAGCGAATGACGTCTTTCAACCGTACAGAGCTCACTAAAACAGCAAAATATACTAGCATGAGTTGAACATACATCTAGTGTCTTTTTGCATGAACTATAAAAGTACTTATTCTAAAGGTAATCAAAAATATTTGGAAAAACGGAGCATGGGAAATGCTAGAAGTTTGATACTGTCTACTTGAGACTGGTAGAGACCAAAGCAATTGTGGAGGGCTGGTGAATTGTTAGGACACGGGCTATGAAAAGCTGTATTGAGAGTCAATGAGGTAAACCCTAAACAGACTTATACCGAGTAATAATCACAGTATAACCTAGCGTGTTATTATGCATCTCATAACATACACACATCTGCATTAACAAACATGCCTAGTGAATGTCTAGTGAACTGTAAACTACGAGTAACTCACAGCCAAGTGTTTTAAAATAGAGAGTACGAGTAACTCACAGCCAAGTTTCTTTAAAATGGAGACTACGAGTAACTCATAGCCAAGTGTTTTAAAATGGAGACTACGAGTAACTCACGGCCAAGTGTTTTCTGCATTTTCCGTAATTTTTGTGCAGCTCTGTAGGCAGAGAATTTCGTGCTATTGAATTTTGATAGGTCAGCGAGCAGCACGACCATTTCAGGGTGGTCCCACTGAGTCGTCTTCTTGTCATGGCTGCAAAGAATTGAGATATTTACTAAGTCAGCAATAACAAAGTGAACCTGTAAAAGTCGGTAATTATAAAGCCCACCTGTAGAAGTGGTCCAATATGAAGCATGTGTATTCAACAAAAACCAAGACTTCATACCCAAGCTGCAAGGCATGAAATTTCAATCGAGAGTTGTACCCACTTGATATAGTAAGGGACACCAGCAGATGTTATTGCCCTCTCATAAGGCCTGCTGACTGACTCCTGTAGCAAATCATTCACTTCTGGCACGAGGGACCTGTTTAACTTGACGAGCTCCGAGTCTCTGTCGCTTAGCTGTTTCTCTACCTTCTCTTGCCTACAAGAGGCAGCATTATCATGTTAATATGCGCTATTGCTGTGCTCTGCGAGTTCAACATAATGGTTTCATCAGCCATTAAAACTGTCACACGATATTGTTTCAAGCATTGCCATAGTAAACCAGTTTAGGAACACACCGGTTTCTAATGTACAAGCTCAGTTGGCACCTCCTGTTGACCAGGATACATAACACAAGCATTAGTTAAACTATTGAAGTATTATTAGCGAAATTGAAATATGAAAATGAACATAAAGGAATACCTAAGTAAAGACGAATAAGAATAAGGTGGATGAGCAAACTAGCGAATAAGGTAGATGAGCAAACTGGCGAATAAGGTAGACAAGCAAAATGGCGAATAAGGTAGACGAGCAAACTGGTGAATAAGGTAGATGAGTAAACTGGCGAATAAGGTAGACGAGCAAACTGGCGAATAAGATAGATGAGCAAACTGACGAATAAGGTAGACGAGGAAACTGGCGAATAAGGTAGATGAGCAAACTGGCGAATAAGATAGATGAGCAAACTGACGAATAAGGTAGACGAGCAAACTGGCGAATAAGATAGATGAGCAAACTGACGAATAAGGTAGACGAGGAAACTGGCGAATAAGGTAGATGAGCAAACTGGCGAATAAGATAGATGAGCAAACTGACGAATAAGGTAGACGAGCAAACTGATGAATAAGGTAGACGAACAAACTGGCAAATCGAGAGGCTGTATACCTTACCGCTTGGCCTCAGAAGGTCCACTAAAGGGAACAAACTCTTTGCCTTTGAAGTCGATAAGGTTGGGGCTTATAATACTTCCCCGCCTAACTTGCACAGAACCGCTTTTACAACTCTCTAAAAATAACTTTTTCGCACTTTCAACTCTCTCTAGGGTCTGATACAAACCACGGCTAACCGTTTTTTCAGCGAGCTGCCTCTTTTGCTGCACAAACAACGACACGATGTCCGACAGGTTTCTTGTAGCAGCCATCTTAGATTACCAGAGAAACGGGGCGGCAGTCTTTTTATATAAGCAGTGCCACTGGTAGAATGTCAACCAATTCCCAGTGCAACCAATTAGGTATTTTAAATTGAATTGAGTCAGAGATAGAAATCATTGATAAAAAGAGCAACAGCAGGGCTAATGGACATCTGGTATGTCAAACTAAAGAGAAGAGACAGAAGCTGAACTGGGCTACTGGGATGTTTGGTATAAAGCTTGGCTCCACTCTAACAAGACTGACAGCCATGATAATCATCTTAAATAGTTGCCTAACCTTTCCTAACCACGTACTCTATGGTAGTAGCTGTATACTCTATGATAGTAGCTGTATACTCTATGATAGTAGCTGTATACTCTATGATAGTAGCTGTATACTCTATGATAGTAGCTGTATACTCTATGATAGTAGCTGTATACTCTATGATAGTAGCTGTATACTCTATGATAGTAGCTGTATACTCTATGATAGTAGATGTGTACTCTATGATACTAGCTGTATACTCTATGATACTAGCTGTATACTCTATGATATTAGCTGTATACTCTATGATAGTAGATGTGTACTCTATGATACTAGCTGTATACTCTATGATACTAGCTGTATACTCTATGATATTAGCTGTATACTCTATGATAGTAGATGTGTACTCCATGATACTAGCTGTATACTCTATGATATTAGCTATATACTCTATGATAGTAGATGTGTACTCTATGATAGTAGCTGCATACTCTATGATAGTAGCTGTATACTCTATGATAGTAGATGTGTACTCTATGATACTAGCTGTATACTCTATGATACTAGCTGTATACTCTATGATATTAGCTGTATACTCTATGATAGTAGATGTGTACTCCATGATACTAGCTGTATACTCTATGATAGTAGCTGTATACTCTATGATATTAGCTGTATACTCTATGATAGTAGCTGTATACTCTATGATAGTAGCTGTATACTCTATGCTTGTGACTATGTACTTCATGATATAGAATGGTTTGGCGTGTATATGATATACAACCAACTAAATCTTAAAGCAAAAGTTGTAGAGTCCAATAATAACATATTCTTACAAGTTATAAAAGTCTTCATGAGAGTTGTGCTCTTCCAGTTGCTCATTACAAACACTAAGCACTAGCTCCAAGACATACATTGTAACTAATCACACGGTCAAATGCTGAGCGCAAGCAATTGAAGTGACTCTGTACAAACCTCTCCGCGATGCGAACTATCAACTGTTTGGTCTCCATATTGACAGGTGTGTCCTGATTTCTGACGATTGCCTTAGCTTTGGCTATCTGTTCCGCTACCTCTTCATTTTTTTGTCTCATCGATCGGACTGTGGTAAGATGTCTTGGTAAGTCTGACATGAGAATGTTCTCAGCCTGTGTAAGAGGACACAACACTTATATCACTAACAGACCTTGTCTACAAGGCTACAACATCGTTACTTAATGTTTGGCTACTAGAATATAACTGAGCGGTCAGCTATGAGGCTAATTTGAAGTTTCATGGTACAGTGACATCACCCATCTAGCTGGACTATCAAATGATTAGAATACGAGATAATATATTTGATGGTCCTTAATTACCTTTTATTTACTTGTCATACATGAAATATTCATGTATGACAAGTAGCAACATAGAATATGGTGAACTTCCCAGAGCCAACAGTTGGCAAAATAATCAGTAAAAAACTGAATGGCCAACTTGGTGTAAATTTTATGTCACTAAGATTGTTGATCATAGAGGGAATTCTAGCCTTAGCAGAACTTTGTGAGATAAGGTGAATGACGCTGTGTAATGACGCTGTGTGATGACGTTGTGTATATACATGTAAGATCACCTGCCCACTATAAAATGTTTATAAAACTTTTTACTCTGCCCTGTACCTTGTACCCTGTCCTAGTCATTCTTAAGCACACAAATATAACAGCTGAACCAAGTCTTCATTTTGCATGGGAGAATGTGAAAGAGAGAGAGACATAAAGAGAAAGAGAGAGAGAGCAAGATGTTGTTAGTTAACCTAGACTGTCAACAGACACCACATAGCACCACGACGGAGAGACAAGAGTGACTCAGTGGAGCTGATCTGCTGCAGTTAAGGAACTCTTCCCCGGATAAACAATTACTAAACCAACTGTGAAATGTTTCAACAGAACTGGGGCGCACTACTGCACAAACAAAGTCAAGAGAGACAACTCTAAAGCTAGTTTTATAATAAACTAAATAAAAATAGTATTACTAATTAAAAATTGCGAGTCCGCCTTTGCACCTCCACGAGGCACTTGAATAGCTCAACTTCACCCCCCTCTCTAACACAACTCAGCTTGTAGTCAAACACTGCTAAAGTTGTGTTAACTCCAGGGCAATTTGGTAGCCACAATCAGCGATGACAGGACCAGCAACAATACAACTGCCGTGTGCCCACAACTACGCTTCACCTTTGAACCTTCACCTTTGAACCTTTGACACTGAAACTTTTAACTAGTACATTCTACTCTAATGTTTGTAAACAAACAAAATACAAAACAATTATATTATGCTTGACTAAAATAATGTGTTTTAGTTCAAAAACAAGCAGAGTAGTGATAACAATTTAATAACAAACAAAAAGAATATCTTACTATCAATTCTACAGCCGAGTGAACCAATCAAATGCAAGGCTGATGCCATGCTGCCTTCACGTAGAAAATATAGGATGGGGCTAAGCTGTAAGACAAATTATTAATCGCAGGGACTTGACACTCCACTTATAACAGACTTGACACTTGACTTGACAGACTTGACACTTCACTTATAACTTGATAAACTACTTGAGACCTGATCTTTTTCAGCTCCTGAAAGTTATTTTCATCCGCAGATCACATTAGATTTTGAAATATTTAGTCAATTGCCGAAAAAATAAATAAACTTATATCAAAACTTGCAATAAACTATGTTTATTGGCAAAAATTTAAGTCAATTCAAATTTTGTTAAAAAAACAAAAACAGTATATTCATGACCCAAAACTCCAGTTGAGCGAATGAATGGTATTGTAAAAGTTACTACATACCGTAGGTTGAGCCTTAGTCTGATGGTGCATGTCTCATCTAGTACACAGGATGACAGGTCGATGCTGGTGTCAGCCATAACTGAATTGTTTAGTTCAAGACGATGATAAACTCACTGTTTTATATCTACGGTGTAACAAATCTCCGACTTACTCTTACAATAATGTAGAAACAAACAGCATGAAGTCGAAACTTACCGGTTTCCAAGACTGGAGGCTGCTGTCAACTTCATTAAGCTCGCGAAGAGCGAGGCTGGTCAAGTTACTAATTGCCTCGAGGTTCTTCTGCGCCGTCAGCAGCTGGTTGGACCAGCGGTCCGACTTATTATGTAGTTCCAGCCACTTCTGATTGAGCAAACGAATGTGTCTACGGATGTTCTTTATAACTGTCTTTGCATCGGGAGATTCTATGGTGAGCTCTACAGTCAGGCCTTATAAATGGTAATAATAAGCAAATACAAGAACTGACAGCAAACAGTGAGAATGATTAACAGAGCACATTGAGTAATAGCAAATATCCAAGACAAGCTGAAAAGCAAACAAGCAATCGGTAATTTAATAGCCTCACTCTGCTCATCAATTTAGATATAATAGCTGAACTACTGCTAATAGGAGTTATCTGCACAATGCTCTTGACTTGCCCGTATCAAAAATTATGTAAAAATGAAGAGCTATACCAATCAGTCATAAGTTTAATACGTCGATACATGAAATACACGAAGCTTGCATGAAGCACTAAAATGCTAGTCAATGTGGAAAGTTATAATGGTTTATTCAGATAAAGTTATCTGAATAATATATCAAAAGGTTTACAAACAGTTTTTATAAAAGTCGCAAAAAAGGCTCCAAGCTTCGGTATACAGTGAAACAATGAAAGGCTATAACAAAGATGTCAGTAATGCTAACCATCCATAATACGGCTATCACAGCTCGCCGAGCTCAGTCTCCTGTCTGCCCCTTCTCGTTCAAGATAGAACCTTCCGGTGGAGATTGCAAGCTCAAAGTCAGAAGTTTTACTCTCTAGTTGTAACTTCCATTCCTGCAATGATACCAAACTGTTTTGTAAACTGACACCATTTGTGAAGAAGCCGATCTAGTTAGTATAGAAAAATAGTGCCAACGAAGAGCTTCACGCTAGACCATACACAGGGCTGATCTCCATTAGTATGGTGTATGGTGTATGCTGTTTGCTGTGTTACCACCATGGCAATATGTTCCTGTCAACAGTCGGTTACAATGACACTGATCCTACTATATGGAGTAAATTAAACACAGACTACTCGCAGCAAGTTCACCATATCGTGTCTTTCGACTGAGAGTAGTGAGCAATTGTATCACAGGTCAAAGCACTTTCGATGCTTTTCAGACTCAGGTGTGATGATACGAAAGA
Source organism: Watersipora subatra (assembly GCF_963576615.1). NCBI lineage: Eukaryota > Metazoa > Bryozoa > Gymnolaemata > Cheilostomatida > Watersiporidae > Watersipora > Watersipora subatra. The sequence continues at coordinate 63,074,286 of NC_088716.1, read as the reverse complement.
AGAACAGTAAATAAATATATTATTGATTTGATGACATGAATAGCTGTAATGTGCACCAGTGAGATACGTAGGTGGAGACAATCACGGTTGATTTATAACCTTTATCTTACCTCATGATCTGTTTTCTGCCGCTTTACACCCTCAAGGCTGTCAGAAACAGGCCTGGCAGCAATCAAGGCATTCTCTCTGCTGTTTAGATACTCGATGAGCTGTCGGCAGCGAGTCAGAAGCTCTGTCCATTGCTCCATACTTGACTCCAATCGACACCTGTGTGTAGAAAACAATTATAAATATTGGTCTGTTAGGCCAAAACCTCATATTTCGATAAAACTCAGAGTTGCCTTCTTTTTTATCAATTTCTACTGTTGTGCTGATTACTATTAGTAGAAACCTTGTAGCAAGATAAGACTATTCCTGTTTCCATGACACGGATTTGGAGTTGTGCTCACGTTACCGTGTGATAAGTGTTTCAGTGGACATCAGCATGTTGTGGATTAACGTGGGGGCTTTGTTAAAAAAAATAAAGATTCCTATGCCAAGGGTTATAACAACCCATTCAGAACTGCTAAAATCGAAATAAGACCGACTGAAGTGTGAGAAATGTTCCAAATGGAATAGCTTTTTGTTGTGCATCATTCGCAAGCACCATTTCCCTCTTTTGCAAGCATGAAACATTCGGTAAAATTATGCGAGTGAAAAACTCGCTTGACTTGCAAATTTTTGTTTTGCCGTTTTTATCAATGAAAGACGGAAACTTGCAGATTAATCAGTTCATGGAAACATGGTGCATTTCTGAGCAGTCAGCAATAAGTAGTACATTAGAGTGAAATACTTATTCCTACAATTGTACGCAAAACCACTCTTATCTTGGCAGACAACACAAAAGAACATTTATGGAAGGAAACTATCCTTCCTATAAGATGTTACTTTAGACAGGAACAATAGTGGCAGAGAGATCGATGTAGGAGCACAAGCTATCACTGAGGTGATGTGAAGAGGAGCCTGTGCTCTATTCACCTAAAAACTCATCTGTCTCTTGAACTGACAGGAGACTAGTAGTACTAATATGAGCAAATGGATTAAACATCTAAACAAACCCAGAAATGGGGTCTTCAAGAGTTGATAAGTACTATTACCAGCTGACATCTTGAAAACTGGATACGTTTCAAAATTAACAGGGCTAGTTTGAACTGGGCGATAATGAAACTAGGCATCTAATTGGTCAGTTTTTAACTAACTAGTCTAGCTAGAGAGTTAAAGACCACAAAGGCAGAAATAATAGTTAAACAATATACGCGTCTGATTTTATCTCAAACTCTAAAGATTGACAATTCTGACTAAACATACAAAATAGTTGAACAATATGTATTGACCACCCTTTCTAACTATTCAAAACTTGCTCTATATATTTCACCCAATGAGCATCTTTGACCCCTGAGCAGCCTTGACCCATGACACTGATGTATATACATACGGTGGGGTGGAATAAACCATCACAACAACACTTCCATCTCTCTTGAGTGTCTTTTACTTCTACGCTGCCAACCAGAGTAAAGCAATATTCAATTCCTATTCCATTTATCTTGTGCGACGATTACTCTCAAAAGTGGCTTGCTCTTACCAACAAGCATTCTCTTGACTTGATAAGGGACAACAATTTTATAAACAGATATTCAATTTAATTATTCATTTTTCAACCACCACACGAGTGCTGAGCTACAACTTGAATAAAGAGTTTAAAAACTACAAATATATAGGCGATTGAGCCTCTCTGTCTGGCTAGACCCGCTTTCTTTTTTCAGCATTTCATCCGAGCGCAGGTACACAACCAAAGAGACAGCATATCATCTGAGCGCAGGTACACGACCAGAGAGACAGCACCTCATCCCATTGCAGGTACACGACCAAAGAAACTGCATCTCATCCGAGCGCAGGTACATGACCAAAGAGACAACATCTCATCCGAGCGAAGGTATATGACCAAAGAGACAGCATCTCATCCAAGCGCAGGTACACAATCAAAGAGACATCATCTCATCCGAGCGCAGGTACACGACCAAAGAGACAGCACCTCATCCCAACGCAGGTACACAACCAAAGAGACAGCACCTCATCCCAACGCAGGTACACGACCAAAGAGACAGCATTTCATCCGAGTGCAGGTACTCGACCAAAGAGACAGCATCTCATCCCAACGCAGGTACACGACCAAAGAGACAGCATCTCATCCGAGTGCAGGTACTCGACCAAAGAGACAAGCTGGCAATTAATTTATATAACTAACTAGTATGCTCCATTAAAAACAAACCAGATACTAAACAGGGTATATTTCTAATTCAACTCACGACACTAGCCCGATGAACTAAAAGCCATAGCCATTGACTAGCAGCAACCACAGCAACCCTCACCTGATTTGTAAGGTTTTGGCTCTCAGCTGTGACCACCGTTTGTTCATGTCATCCAAGTGTTTTGCGATATCTTCGCCATCGAGGGAGCTATCACTTCCCTTAGACATCTTCTTCCCTGTCAGCCTGAGAAGCTCATGCTGTCGTTGATGAGCCTCTATCTGTGACTGGAGATCCTGGAGAATGACAAAGAAACTAACTATAATAAGAATTGTCTTCTATCGCTCACAGTCCCAGTTTGGTCCATCTTGTTCTCTTATTGTATTGTTGTAGTTATTCTCAAGCATAGACCTAATAACTATACTGTATAGTTAAAAGGTCTATGCTCTCAAGTAACCAACCAGCGACAATGTACAATGAAAATAGCAATTAGCAAACAGCAATTAGCAAACAGTAATACTCAATCATCAAGCAAGACAAGATGGATAAGTAAGACGGGTAAGTAAGACGGGTAAGTAAGACGGGTAAGTAAGACGGGTAAGTAAGACGGATAAGTAAGACGGGTAAGTAAGACGGGTAAGTAAGACGGGTAAGTAAGACGGGTAAGTATGACGGGTAAGTAAGACGGATAAGTAAGACGGGTAAGTAAGACGGGTAAGTAAGACGGGTAAGTAAGACGGGTAAGTAAGACGGGTAAGTATGACGGGTAAGTAAGACGGATAAGTAAGACGGGTAAGTAAGACGGATAAGTAAGACGGGTAAGTAAGACGGGTAAGTAAGACGGGTAAGTAAGACGGGTAAGTATGACGGGTAAGTAAGACGGATAAGTAAGACGAGTAAGTAAAACGGGTAAGTAAGACGAGTAAGTAAGACGGGTAAGTAAGACGGGTAAGTAAAACGGGTAAGTAAGACGAGTAAGTAAGGCAGGTAAGTATGACGGGTAAGTAAGATGGGTAAGTAGGACAGGTAAGTATGATGGGTAAGTAAGACGGGTAAGTAAGACAGGTAAGTAAGACGGGTAAGTAAGACAGGTTAAGTAAGATGGGTAAGTATGACGGGTAAGTAAGACGGGTAAGTAAGACGGGTAAGTAAGACGGGTAAGTAAGACGGGTAAGTAAGACGGGTAAGTAAGACGAGTAAGTAAGACGGGTAAGTAAGACGGGTAAGTAAGATGGGTAAGTAAGACGGGTAAGTAAGACGGGTAAGTAAGACGGGTAAGTAAGACGGGTAAGTAAGACGGTTAAGTAAGACGGGTAAGTATGACGGGTAAGTAAGACGGGTAAGTAAGACGGGTAAGTAAGACGGGTAAGTAAGACGGGTAAGTAAGACGGGTAAGTAAGACGGGTAAGTAAGACAGGTAAGCAAGCGGGTAATGCTTATATGTAAACAATATATTTAAAATGAAATATAGGAAAGATAAAATGGAATAATACTCGCGATGAAACAAAAAATAATAGAAAGATAGCAAGTGCTCTGCCTGATCCAATAAGCAAACAAAATAGTAAAATCGACACAATAAATCAGTACGTTCAGTATAGACATGTCAAGTAGATACCTACTTCTATGTAACCTCATGAACATAACAGCAGTGATAACTAATCCAACCCAGCTGAGCTACTAAAATGCAATGCTTTATCACAACAGAGAGTAAACTGATGTCATAATATCTACAACTCTTCCTAATATAATACGCATGACAAGAAAGGGATGCAGCGCAGCTCCCCGTACTACACTGTCAGAGGAAAAAGGAGCTAGGCTAGAAAAATACTGCTGTTTACAAAATGGTAGAGGATCAAGTTGCTATCTACATTATGGTCAGACCTTGGTTAGAACAGCCATAATGACAAAGGTAACACAAAGGTCGATCCTATGAACTATCGGTGGAAATTGTTAATAACATGATACTCTACCTATGCTTACTGGTATGTATATCATGTGAACTATAACATGATACACTACCTATGATTACTAGCATGTATATCATGTGAACTATAACATGATATTCTACCTATGATTACTAGTATGTATATCATATAAACTATAACATGAGACCTCATTCATGATTAGTGAAAGTCATGAGAATTTCATGAGAATATGGTATATTGGTCTGCAATTGATTACCAACATAAATGACAGGCCTTAATATATTGACATAATCATCTCCCCAAACTCGTTCAACTTCAACCTTGCTAGCACATGTAATCTAATACAGCCAGGGCAGTGTCTGAAGCTGATTTAAGTCAGTCTGGAGAAAGTAACAATTAAATTTCAAACATCAGGCAGCAATACTGGTAAATAGAATCGGAAAGGGGCCCCGGTAGAAGTCAATACTTCCTATCAATTGTAAACAACCAAAATGGAGTTGCGGAGCTATAGACAGCTAAAGGTAGGCCTTGTATTCAGCTCACTCCTGTGATTTGAATGCAAGGCCTACCTATAGACAGCTATAATAGGTAGGCCTTGCATTCAACTCACTCCTGTGAAAAGCAGCCCTCATCAGGCTGTTAAAAGCACTAAGCTTCAGCCTGCCAAGAAACTGAAAACGCCAAGATTTGTGACCACCTGAGAGAAATACTTTCAAAGGGTAAAAGGGCAGAAATGAGAGAAATTTGGCACAGTATACTAGCTCAGTTGAGCTACAAACTTGGTGACACGCGTTGTTGTGAATAATTAATGGCTAGGTGTTTAATGGTGGCCTAAGGGCACCTTGACAGCCTTGTCTAGGTAATCAATGATCTCTTTGCTAGACACCTATTGCACAGCTCTCAGGTTAACAAGTTTTATGTAATTAAATCTCTTGCGGTGCTGCAACAGCGATCTTAAATGCTGAAGAATTTATTATTCTAACGCTAGACAACTCTGTGGTTACTTCTTGAGAACATACCCGCGGGCTCAAGAGAACACAACAGACGCCCGGAATATATGAGGTAAATGTTTAGGTAAAGTTACTTTGTTCTTTACAATGCAACAAAGATTTAGCATTTCAAAGGGTTACATCCATATAGATCCTACACCAGCTCAGTACATGCTAATACTTCAGTCAGAATTCTTACTCAGAATGTATCCTCAAGTATCAAACAATACCAGTATCTACCAGCCCACTCACCATCTGTAGCTGGTATTCCAGCCATCTTATATCATCCAAAACGACCCGCTGTTCAGGAGACTTACATATGTTCATGTCTAAAGTATCAATACTCTCCGTCCCATCTCTCACTTGTCTCCCCACACTACCGCAGCTTGGCTTCTTCCTTTTATTGTTGGCAGAGATGCCGCTATAGCTAGTTCCATCTAACACACTCTGATTGCTATCAGGAGAGCTTGTGTTTGCGCAATGACTGTTATAGCGGACTTGTGTGCGATGTACACCATCTGCATCCAGCCCTTCCGACAACTCTATCTCAAGGATCTCATTATCATATTGTTCTCTAGGCTGCAGTTGGCCCTGCAGCTGATTTCCTGTTGATTGTGGTAAAGTAGCAACTGAGGCAATACTAGCTACATCTGAGCTTGGTGAAGTTGTGTTCCTTTTGTAATAAGGTCTGTTAGAAGGAGATGGCTCATTGAGAGAGGATAACTTCTTCCTTTTATTGAAATATGCAGAGAGAACAGATTGTGGTGATGATGCGGTGTTGGTGGACGGACCAGCTGTAAAAACATCATCTTCCAGTTCTTCCGAAGTTGATACAGAAAACTTGGGATGAATAATGAAATTACTTGGCCCTGTGCTTGAAGCCAAATTTGAGTGCGGTGTAACTGGTACAGTACTAGGCGTGCTTTTTTGTCGTGGTACCGCAGTAGCTGATTTACTGGACACCCATTCAATGCTCGGTGTTGTCGGGCAACTTGTGGATGCGGAAGCCATTACATGGGCAACATATTCTGCTGTTATTTGAGGAGAACTTGGATCATACTGCGGCTCATCTGACGACAGTGAAGTATTTTTCTTGATCATTGCACTAGTCTTACTACGTGTTAGCTTGTGCGGTAATGTTTGTGACCGCGCTACATAGATATCTGACATAGCGAAAGCGCTGCTAGAAGATGATAGAGTACCATTGAGATTGTCATAGAGATCTTCTGGCGTGACTGCCTGGTCAGTTGAAATGAGATCTGTTTGATAGTCGACAGCTACTGAACCCTGGTATTTAGAACATGGAGGATTGACAGGAATCAGTTTGTTAGAGTTTGTCTCAGAGCACCTGTGATGAGTTATGAGGAACTGTGCATGGCTAGCTGGTGGCCAAGCAGCGTAACCATTCCTCTTTGGTGCAGCTCCATGGTCTGGTCCATTGGTAGATTGATTCTTTGTAATTTCTTGTATCACATTTCCATAGATGTCAAAGGAATACGAGTTCATGTTAGAGTTTTCATCTAAGCTAGGCATGTTTTTTAAGTTATTAAGTTGAGATTTTTCAGGCTTCGTTTCAAATGAGATAGACAACTCCTCATCAGGATTTAGGGTCACGCAAAATGACTGCTGGTCCAAATGAGTTGAACTATTACAATCGCCATTCAGTGATTGGTTTCCTTGAAGAGTGTCCACCAGTTGCAAGTTTTTTTTAGACCTTAACATAGAACCAGATACATTTCCTTTACACTCACTACTTGTCTGCCGAGATGTGATGCCCTGATCCACTTCACAAGCTTGCGAAGACGCTTCTGCAGACCATGCACTGGTGACCAGCTGGTCACTTGACTCTTGAGGATAGCGCTCGTCCAATGTAGCCTTGAAGATCGTTTTCTTAATCTTCTCGTCGCAGTTTCGATCCCATAAGCTTGGGAGTTTCGTGCGGAAAGCCAACAGACCACTCCGGTCGGAGACAGGACTGGCCGTCTTACAAACCCCTTGAGCTGGACTATAAGTTACTGCCATTGGATACTTGTGAGCTGAACTTGGCACAATTGATCAATCAAATCTCTCCCGAGTGCTGCCGTTGGATTGCTGCCGTTGGATTGCTGCCGTTGGATTGCTGCCGTTGGATTGCTGCCGTTGGATTGCGATTATCATAGAATGCGATGAGCCAAAGCAGAGGATTAAATTGCTCTCACCGCCTCCTCCCGACTCGCTTACACAGCTAAGTGATCTTCTGAATAAACACTCACGCGTTTCTTACAAGCATTTTATTTGTTAAAGGTATCAGCATTTCAAAGGATCGCGTGCCTGCCTTCCTCTATGCGTAGAGCATCTGACGGTGTACTCATCTGAAAGCCTCTCTAAATCCATAACAGTATTCATAGCATCCGCAACCTCCTCCCGTTGGCAAAACTAATAAATATTTATCAGTCGTCAGATCCAACGCTCTCCAGTTTCGAGTCTGGTTGCCGTGGCGATACAGTTGGGCAATACGTCTATGCAGGGTTCTACAACTTGCCAGTCAACAGAGCTGAAGAAGACGGATGCGTCCAGTCAATGGTATGAAGTGCTCTTGCGCCGGATGACAAGTGCCGACAGCCGATATTCGAGCTAAGAGAAGCGTACAAAGCCTGCACTGCTAGCAGTGCTGTCAACTCGTGTGCTGCATTCGATTACGCTGCTGCCTTCAATACATTAACCTTTTAATTCATATTCAATCGGCAGCAGGCAAGACTGAGCACACCTGAATATGTAATTGTCAACAAGTGGTTTCTTTTTGTTAAATTTAAGTGTGAGTTTCGACTTGGGCTATTAATAGATAGCGACAGGGCTCCGAGTACAATCTAATCCTCTAGCTGCCATGTTTTATGGGCAGCTTCTGGAAAATATTATAAACATATTTTATAACACTACGTACTTATTTGAGCATTTCATCGCTGTTATATCGACGGAACGTAACATCGACGGAACGTAACGCAAACGAAAGAGAAATGGCAAGCATGCAGTGGCATAAGAGGACCTGGACAAAAACTGCAGAAGGGCAGAAATATTTGTGAAACATTTACAGATATGAGCTGCCTTGCATATTTTTACAACGCTAATCTGGATTAAGCGCCACACCAGAGGGTGGCTACAGATGCTGACGTTGAATAAATGTGTTCATGCAGCTGCCTGTTTCACAGCCGTAAAGGCAGCACAATCTATACTATATATATGTTTTGGAGATGAGCCAATGAGTCACACTCATTTTGTACTGTAATTATTATAGGCTAAGGCTAGACTAGCACAAGGTGTGAAGATAACTTTTTAATAGCATAGATTGCAAGGGGTTCGAGCAATGGCCAGTAGGAATTAGGCTTAAACTGTCTGCATAACACCTCTCTCATAATACCCCTCTCATAGCACCTCTCTCGTAACACCTCTCTCGTAACACCTCTCTCGTAACACCTCTCTCGTAACACCCCTCTCATAACACCTCTCTCGTAACACCTCTCTCGTAACACCCCTCTCGTAACACCCCTCTCGTAACACCCCTCTCGTAACACCTCTCTCGTAACACCTCTCTCGTAACACCCCTCTCGTAACACCCCTCTCGTAACACCCCTCTCGTAACACCCCTCTCGTAACACCCCTCTCGTAACACCCCTCTCGTAACACCCCTCTCGTAACACCCCTCTCGTAACACCTCTCTCGTAACACCCCTCTCGTAACACCCCTCTCGTAACACCCCTCTCGTAACACCCCTCTCGTAACACCTCTCTCATAACACCTCTCTCGTAACACCCCTCTCGTAACACCCCTCTCGTAACACCCCTCTCGTAACACCCCTCTCGTAACACCCCTCTCGTAACACCCCTCTCGTAACACCTCTCTCGTAACACCTCTCTCATAACACCTCTCAAGCATTGGCTAGCTAGGCAAGTGTTTATTTGCCTACATAATAAAATATTGCAACCTCCATGACAAACAGTAACTATCTGACGCATCAAAATAATGTTCTGATATAGAAGACATAAATTAGATGTCTAAGGTATATAAAACTATGCCTGCCTATGCAAGGTGGAATAAGAGTTACCTACAAACGAATCAAAGGTCTCATACAGCCCTCTATCGCATTTCCTTAACAATAAATTCATAATTTAATCAGCTTTAATCCGTTTAATCCACTCATTCAATCTTTGACAGCGACTGAGCCAGTTGTACTCAGTTAATAAATTTAACCGCACAGCTGAGTGCAATGAAAGGTAATCAGATGTGAATAGGCAGCTAACTGCGAGTGTTTCCGTTAGATTAAGCATGCACTGGAGTCGAAAAGGCAAATTCCAGAGTTTCACGACTGCCAATTGTAGCCGAGATGAATGAATTATATTAATCGTTTCTACTCTGTTACGGAGCTCGTGTTTGGAATAATAAGACTTGATTGAGCTACCCTAATCAATATAATCGAAAGGAAATTGAAGATCAGGTTTAACATTCTCTTAGCATTCCAAGTTATCCACTCTCATATCATACTACGTTATGGGAGTAAATCAGTTAATGAAGGGGGGCCAACATCTACTGGCTTGTGTCATTTCCTAATGTCCAGATTTGAAATAATTACAGAAAATTCCACAAAATGCTATAACTTGGCAGCCATCGTGCTGACTGTATTATGGGACCCACTGCACAGGCCAGTATTTTGTATTGATACCAGGGACAGCACATCAGTGTTAGTTTCAGATCTTTTATATAGCTATCACTGGATATGCCAGCGATGAGACCACCCTCATATTTTCAGAAGCAAACGGAAGCAAACAGTTCGCTACTATAATGCACGAAAAATCCTGGAACATAAACCTTTGCTTCAATTACATCTTATTGGCTATTATTCATGACAAATAAAAAGAGAAAGAATTGCCACAAATAAACAGCCAGTTAAACAACCATAACTGTCACATACAACTTTTATTGTATTTTCTAAGTAAATCAGCCACGCTGATTCCGATTTTGTACTCAAAATAAAGATTGGTCCACTAACCTTCAAAGTCATTTAAGCTTTTTTACAGCGTTTCAATATCCGTTTCAAAAACCACACAATCGGCATTACAAGCTCTGCCCATAAATATGTGACGAAACCTAGCTTTTTCAGGAACGGAAGTTAGGAATGTTTAGTCCGATTTTGAATAATAGAGATGGGTGTCTTAAAACCCATTATTATCTAAATCCAGCCTGTAAAATAACCTCAGTCTTTTATGAAAGGTATAAAAACTACTTAAAATTGCTCGTAGCTTGTTACATGATGTTTAAATAGGCTGAACGCCGAGAAAAATGAGCTCAAAAAGCGCGGTTTTATCACAAGCTAGCGTCGTTATCGCGAGTTTTTAAAATATGCAATTTTAAATAGCTTATCTACCTTTCAGAAAAGACTGAGATTATTTTTAAGGCTGAATTTAGATATTAATAGATTTTAAAACACCCATCTCTATTATTCTAAATCGGTCTAAACATCCCAATGTAACTTCTGTTCCTAAAAAGCTAGGTTACGTCACGTATTTATGGGCGGAGCTTGTTGTGCCGATCGTGTTGTTTTCGAGACCGATATTAAAACGCTGTAAAAAAGTGGACTAATCTTTATTTTGAGTACAAAATCGGAATCAGCGCTTCTGATTTACCTAGTAAATACGATAAAAGTTGTATGTGACAGTTATGGTTTAAAATGCCGCAAAAACAGTGAACACGTGTAGAGTATATTGGCCAGGACAGCCCTGTGACACATCAGATTGTAATGACCTTTGCTGACCTTTGGTGCCCAAGCGTACTCCTTGAGAATTGAAACATTTAATAACTAGTTTCAGTTTAATAATTCAGTTTAAACTACTGAATCAACATGAGGATTGCTGACATGTATTTAATATCTATTAAACACCTGTTGATGACTTGTGCAGGTGGTAAACCTGAGTGATACAGTTACTAAACGCCATCTAAGGATATGACACAAATTAGTACACAAGAGAGGCAACTCTATAAATCCTTGATAGACAATTCCTTCATTTAGCACGCTTTGATGGAAATGTTAGCTCTAACAGCACGATGTTAACTCTGTCTATGAGTTATAAATGTATATACACTTGGCTAAACTGTAAACATTGTATATGAGTTATAAATGTATATACACTTGATTAAACTGTAAACATTGTATATGAGTTATAAATGTATATATACTTAATTAAACTGTAAACATTGTGTATGAATTATAAATGTATATATACTTGATTAAACTGTAAGCATTGTATATGAAATTGAGATTTTTACAACTGCAAAATATCTAGCTAACTTGCAGCTGCATACATTAATGTAACATTTTCTTTACACTAGAATTAGTTGCCTCTATGCTTACTTTTTCCAATTTACTTTTATTGTCATCTGATGGTCTTGACATAGAGTAGGCGCTAAGGAATAACAATAAATGGGGAAAAAAGGGTGGGTCAGAATAAAGAACAGGGGGTGGGGAGGCTAAAAAAAAATCTATGGAATACCTCTGAACACTTTTATTATCTCCTTGTTAACACTCATCCTTAACTAGTCAAGTTTACCATTGTAGACATCAAGTATATACTATCATATAATTATATATACTATCAGGTATATATACTAATCACTAATAATATCACGTATATACTATCACGTATATACTATCGTATATATACTATCACGTATATACTATTACGTATATGCTATCAGGTATATACTATCACGTATATACTATCATATATATACTATCATGTATATACTATCAGGTACATACTATCAGGTATATACTATCAGGGATATACTATCACGTATATACTATCGCGTATATACTATCACGTATATATTATCGCGTATATACTATCATGTATATACTATCACGTATATACATTACTATCACTTATATACTACCAGGTATATACTATCACTTATATACTATCAGGTATATACCATCACGTATATACTATCAGGTATATACTATCACGTATATACTATCAGGTATATACTATCACGTATATACTATCACTTATATACTATCGCATATATACTATCACGTATATACTATCACGTATATACTATCAGGTATATACTATCACGTATATACTATCACGTATAAACTATCACGTATATACTATCATTTATATACTATCGCGTATACACTATCACGTATATACTATCATGTATATACTACCAGGTATATACTATCACGTATATACTATCAGATATATACTATCAGATATATACTATCACATAGGTATATACTATCACGCATATACTATCATACATTGTATATATACTATCACGTATATGCTATCACGTATATACTATCACGTATATACTATCACGTTTATACTATCACGTATATACTATCACATACATACTACCTTCTAACTGCTCACCTTTCAAGTGTCTTAAACAAAAATATTTTAACGGATAAATGAAATATTTAGTATATGCGTTACTTTTAAGGTAGGGCCACACGTATCGTGTAATTTCAACTAATCTGGGAAATTCCATTCGTACGAAATTTCTGACCTGCCACACGGAGTTTCCCCACCACGGATTCGTACGAAACTAACTTTCAACTAGCCAATCAGAACGCGGTGATTAAATTGTAGCCGATTCCGTTTCAATCTTTCTGGTATGCGTCAAAGAAAACGACCTTCAACATTCAACTAACCTTTTCAACCGACCAATCAAACAACGATTCGTAGGAATTTCTGATGTTTCGTCCAATTCAGGATTCGTTCATCGTGCGCAACCAACGATGGACGAATTCGTCCAAATGTCAATTCGTACGAATCGTTTCGTCCAAATTTCGCCGATTTCGTGAGAATTTTGTCTTGTGTGGCCTTACCTTTACAGTTTTTACTTTTATAGGTTTTACTAATACAATGAAACGTTTAACATATCTTAATAAGATCAGGAAAAAGAGAAAAATAATAGAAACAATTTCTCTAAATTGTCGAATCAATCTGATGATAATGTTTTCTTTTTTGTTAAAACTCAAAACATTATAACTAAAACATTGCTAGGTGCAGTATTCCTGCTCTTAACATAGTTGGGGCAATATTAGTATCTCCTCTACAGATAATAGGTATCAGAGTCAGATAGCCACACACGTAGGTGTGATGCAGACACACTGAACAACCAGCCTGCCATTAATTTACTGTAACACTCCATGAGTGATCGTCAACGCCTACACACCTTCCGTTGTGGTCACTTACGCTAATTACTATCATCATTTATTTGAAAAAGATGTCACAGGAAATCATGTCATCATAGGAAGAGAACAAGCAAATGGGTCCAAAGGTCAGAGGTCAGCTGACTCCACTGTGATGACATTCAGCACCCTCCAGAATCTAGACTGACACTAGAAATGGGTAAACCACCCACAACCCCTTATGTTAAACCACCCATGAAAACTGTAAACTAAGGCTTCACTATAGCGGACAGAGACATCATAGTTAAGAGTTGTGACTATTTTTAGGTGCAGAGCACTAGATTAGCTTTAAGCTCTGCATAACGCTACTGAGTTCCCAAATTAAGAAAGTCCTTGATTCTGGAAGTTTTACAAACTTTTCGAGCTTGAAAAGGACTATCAAAAAGTGATGCGATCGATAAATGTACAGATGATTTAGAGATGCAAAAAGATTTGCACGTTTAACAAATTTACTACATTATTTTGGGGAACAACAATGAGCCAATAAATAACAGCTAATACTTGGCTGTTGTGTGAGACGACAGGAAACGCTTATATAAGCATGACTGTTGGTTTAGGCAGGAGCAAAGCACACAAGTTTGCGAGTTGTAGTTATGCCAGAGTCACACCAACCGGACTGCTAAGTGTTAGAACAACAGATGCAGGCTAGTACATCAACTAAGAAGAAGTTAGGACTCTACGGAGGGGTCAATGATGAACAGAAGCTGACTTCAATTTATTTCTGTCACTTATCAGGCATATCCCAGTACTCGACAGACAAGAGTCACCCATAAAATTGACAGTTATTAAGGATCAAATGAGATATATGACAGCTAGTCATATTTTACGCAAGGAAAGATTAAGGCATGCTGTGTGACAGACCATAAAATAATTTCTGAAGCATTTTATTAAACATGCTGTAGAATTGAATAATCAGCTCCTGAACAAATGGACGGTCAAACAATAGCGAAAGTAGCAGGCTTGTATTATGCGCGGCCAGTAAGCTCACAGAGAGGATAACTCCTAAACATGCTAAGTCATACACGCATAACTATTGTAGATGTATATACGTTATTAGGTAGAAAAAGATCACAAACTATTCTATCATTTTCAAAAAATAATATAACATACACACAAAACTTTGAATAAGTGCTAGGCTAGGTCAAGGCCCTAACAGTGATAACCAAGAGAGTTTAAACCATAACTGTTGCGAACAACTTTTATCGTATTTAGTAGGTAAATCAGACATGCTGATTCCGATTTTGTACTCAAAATAAAGATTAGTCCACTAACTTTCACAGTAATGAAGGCTTTTTTACAACATTTAAATATCGGTCTCGAAAACAACGCGATCGCCATAACAAGCTCCGCCCATAAATACGTGACGTAACCTAGCTTTTTAGGAACAGAAGTTACATTGGGATGTTTAGACCGATTTAGAATAATAGAGATGGGTGTTTTAAAATCCATTAATATCTAAATTCAGCCTTAAAACTAATATCAGTCTTTTCTGAAAGGTAGATAAGCTATTTAGCATTGCATATTTAAAAAAGCGTGATAACAACGCTAGCTTGTGACAAAACCACGCTTTTTGAGCTCATTTTTCTCGGTGTTCAGCCCAGTTAAACGTCATGTAACAAACTACGAGCAATTTTAAATAGTTTATATACCTTTCATAAAAACTGAAATTATTTTACAGGCTGGATTTAGATAATAATGGGTTTTAAGACACCCATCTCTATTATTCTAAATCGGACTAAACATTCCTAACTTCCGTTCCTGAAAAAGCTAGGTTTCGTCACATATTTATGGGCGAAGCTTGTAATGCCGATTGTGTTGTTTTCGAAACGGATATTGAAAAGCTTTAAAAAAGCCTAAATGACTTTGAAGGTTAGTGGACTAATCTTTATTTTGAGTACAAAATCGGAATCAGCGTGTCTGATTTACCTAGTAAATACGATAAATGTTGTTCGTGACAGTTATGGTTTAAGTGTTGCCTATGGTGTATGGTCACAGAATTTAGCTGTAATTACCTTGGAACGCAAAGACCATGTCGTTGACCTCACAGGGTCATTAACTTTGACCTCCTCGAGTAGTATCTCAGCTGCAGCTTCCTGTTCGGTGAGCCATGAGAGGAACGTCTGCAACGGCCCATCGTAATCCTTCATTATCTGCTTATGGCTGTTCAATGTCAGACTTCGCTCAGACAAGCTACAGACATACAGACAAACATACAGACAAATATGTACAGAAACATGTTTCACAATGTGGCCAGCTCAATAAACCCAACAAAGTCAAAAATAGGGATAATAAGTAAACACTGAAATATATCAACAAACAACTAACAAAATCTGCTTACACTGTATATATTATAATATATATTATAATATAGATTATAATATATATATATTATAATATATATATTGAGAAGACAACTCCATACAAAACATTAATCAACTCCTGTAAGACTATAGATCATAACTCAAAGCCTTGAATAGAAAATGAATATTTCAGCAGTATCTCAACTTTAATAGAATCATTAGGTCTAACCGCTGTTTTATTACTGATGAGCGAGGAAACAGTCAGCTTACTATATGTAATGCGTGACAGAGGAATTACATAGTGACAGAGGAATTACATAGTGACAGAGGAATTACATAGTGACAGAGGAATTACATAGTGACAGAGGAATTACATAGTGACAGAGGAATTACATAGTGACAGAGGAATTACATAGTGACAGAGGAATTACATAGTGACAGAGGAATTACATAGTGACAGAGGAATTACATAGTGACAGAGGAATATAAATAATAAGGTTTCTATGACCAGCGAATGGTTCAAGTTTATAATTACACTCATCTGTCGGTCCATCAGTCTTACTAACTAAGGTTGCTAATAGACTAAGGTTACTACTAACTGAGATTACTAATAGACTAAAAATATAATCAAATCAAGTAATCAAATTTGGTCCTGATTGCCCTCTGGGCATGTTGCTACAAATGATGAAGAGGTGAAATAACTCCAACTTACAATGATTGAACATTTTCCCATCTATCACTGAGGGTTTGAGCATTTGACTTTAGATTTCTAGAGTCTTCATGAGGGTACTTAGAGATGAGACTTTCAGTCATACGATTTAACCCATTGTAGTTGTCTTTCCATGACTTAACCTCTGCCTCTAGTGCCTGCGGATATGCAGCGTAATGTCTCTTACATCAATGTAACAAGAAGCTTTGTCAACATACCTACTAAACTCACAGGACATGACCAAGAGACCAATATACATGTACAATATATTCTTGCCTCAGGCGACATCTAAAACTAGTTTAGCTTTACACTCTAGCGCAAATAACTTCACTATCGTATACAAAATAATGATGTCGCAGGTGAGTGATGATGTCACAGTAGAGTAATGATGTCACACGGGAGTGATAACGTCTTGGGTGAGTGATGATGTCACAGGTGAGTGGTGATGTCACGGGTGAGTGATGATGTTACGGGTGAGACAATATTTAGGTCATTGAGATTATTGATTTAATCTACAGTAAAACCTCTAATTGAATGCCACCTTTATTTGAACGTCACCTCTATTTGTCCGCCCCTATAAGAAAAGGGTTGAAATGTAGAGAGCCACCTTTTAATTGAACGCCACCACCATGTCATCGCTACTTTGACATTCTTTGATCTTTACGAACCCATAATAGCAAGTGATCGGTAGAAAAATATCCACAAAATCGTACTAATAATGACTCGGTTACATCATTAACAATTCTTTCGTTGTTTCTGTTCGTATCGAAGCCCGTTTTCCAACTCCAAAGCTTTTCAGTTTTTGGCTAAAACTTGGAAAGCAGCAACATAGAAATAATTCATAACTGTATCAAGCTAATAGTAGTTCCTTGTTTAATGCGGTCTTGATACTTCGACGCATGGGAAAAATGGTTTACAATTATGATGGAACACGAATGACTAGTTTTAGGCTTAAAGTTTTGCTTAGCACCCATAGGACTAAAGGTTTATTATTATTTGTGCGAAATACAATGCGCAAAACTTTTGCTTTGCTAAAAAAATTGTTTGGACTGTAATATCGACTAGTTCAGCAGTGTAGAAGATGAGTCGAGGTCAGAAAACATTATGGACGGTATTGAACAGCCAGAAGAAGATAACATCGTTTCAAACAAAAGCAACAATCACAACGCAACTGGCTGAGCAAGCGATGCAAATATTTTTGTTTCAAAAATGTCAATTTTTGTTTCTGCATGTATTATAAATATAGCTTATGTCACTTGTTCTTGAATATATATTTGTAGAATTTGATAGATTATCATTATATAATTTATAAATATACAGATTTATAGCATATTATTTAATAGCATCCATGCAGTTATCTTATTCTTGTGGTTAATGTCACTCAGCCCGAAGGAGAGTGCAAAATATAGGCGACAATCACTTTGCCCATGAGAAAGGTTACATTTATTTTCTTAAAATTCTGACGAGCTATTTGAAAAATACAACGCCAGCCTCTATTTGAACACCACCTTTATTTGTTTGCGGCTATAGAAGAGATGAAAAATAGAGCGCCATTGTGTTCACATAGAGTTTTTACAGTATATCTATTTTTTATATGTTCATTTTTCATATATAAACAGTTTTCAACAAAGCGAAGGTTTCCAACATTTAAGAGCTAAAATATTTTATTGGTGGGGAGGCAGGGTAATCACTAGCAGGTAATGGCGGCAGGTAATGGCAGCAGCAATGTGGATTCAAAAAACAACAAGAAATGAGTAGCAGAGCCTCACCAAGTGCTGCTGAATTTGTGTATCCACGACATCGAGGGCATCTCCTATAGCCTCACATCTCCTACTGTCGATCCTTGCCTCAAGCTCTGACAGCCACCCATCTACCTTGGCCATCTCGTCACCGTAGCGGTGTGAGTCTATGAGCAACTGCTTAAGCTCTCTGCTTCTGCTCACAGACCGCGTTAAGCATTCCTCACATTCAGATCGAAGACCCGAGACTAAAAAGGATAAGTCTGAGAATAACTAATATGATAGAAAATGGTTAGCATGAGACAACTCCAAGCATTGATTGATAGCCTGTGATTAAAGCTTGCTGCTGCCCGAAACTTTCTTCATGGATAATCTTTTTGGTAATCTGCTCGAGCTGAATTAAGAACAAGCAAACTACATACTGTAAGTAGGCCTCAATACTGCCTTTTACACATCTACAGAACTCATGCTGTACTACTGTAGGCCTCAATACTGCCTTTTACACTTCTACAGAACTCATGCTGTACTATTGTAGGCCTCAATACTGCCTTTTACACTTCTACAGAACTCATGCTGTAAGGAGAACTTCAAACAAAGCGAGTCAATAGTTTGAAATATACATAGACAGTATCTTTGTAAGCCAACTCAAGTTTTAACATGCCACTCATTTTTATCCTGATAACATCTTTGATGTAGTGGGGACAGACCAGTTGACTACAAATTATCTCATAACTACAACCTGCCTAAACACCCTGATCAAATGTGTCGTATGCATAGTTCATGCATGGGCGACGCGTTGTCAATGCGTCGTTTCGAAACAAACATGTTGGTCTACATTGGTAGAGATAAGACCAATGCAATCGCGATGAGCTGAATTAATTGATTATTACGATAGTGATTCAATTTTATTCCTTTACAATACCCGCCAGTTGATTGACTTTCAATTGATTGATTGATTCAAAGATTGACTCTTGAATGGCAACAGGGCTTCACATAAACTATTTATATGTGGATAAAGGTATTCTCAAATTTATACATAAATTGAACCTTTTTATAAAACATTTTGAATAAATGTTTAGGTAATTCAATATATATGTTAAAATCTTTTTCTGTAACTTAATTTATGTTATAAACATAAAGTATGTTTGTACTTGATTATTTTCATGGTTATCGTGTACTTTTTTTTTGGAGCAAAATATAGCAACGCAAGTAAATGCACAGAGGCTATTGTTATTGCAAATCTCTGATTATACACACGTTACAATATAAACATCCTGGCAATACTCCAGTAATGATACTGGAAAAACCAGCAAATACATCATGGTAACTACATTACTGAGGCAGATTCTCATTGGCCAAAGTATCTGTCAACAAAACACATAGTTTAGTAGTGTCCGTGTTTGTACCAGGACAGGTACGCGTTTCAACCAGGCCTTAAATAAGCTTTAAAAATTTAAAGATATCATTCATAGGAGTTGCGATTTCTTGAAGGGTCTATATACAGACTAAGTCCTTATGACTAGACTACACTTATATTCAACCTATGCTGAAATGGATGTTGATATCATGATGGGTAAACATGAGGAGACAATTGTTAGTCGAGAAATCCAATATTACATGTTGCAATTTCACATGTTTATAGTCTTCAAACGATACCACATGTTTATAGTCTTCAAACGATACCACATGTTTATAGTTTTCAAACGATACCACATGTTTATAGTCTTCAAACGATACCACATGTTTATAGTTTTCAAACGATACAACATGTTTATAGTCTTCAAACGATACCACATGTTTATAGTCTTCAAACGATACCACATGTTTGTAATTTTCAAACGATACCACATGTTTATAATCTTCAAACGATACCACATGTTTATAGTCTTCAAACGATACCACATGTTTATAGTCTTCAAACGATACCACATGTTTATAATCTTCAAACGATACTACATGTTTATAGTCTTCAAACGATACCACATGTTTATAGTCTTCAACGATACCACATGTTTATAGTCTTCAAACGATACCACATGTTGAGATAAAAGATACGATGCATGGAAATGGAGGGAAATTTATATTGACTTGGAACGAATGTTAACATCAAAACATTAAACTCACAACTAAAGCTGAGTGTGACGTGTAGCAAGTAATTTGGAAAAAAGGCCTGTAAAAACAGTCCGCAATCCCTGGCAATAAAAATAAGCTGACAGCTGAATGACTTGCCAACATGCGATATACACTGGGACAGCAAAGAATCCATGATTGCACAGGCAATACTCAATGCAATTGAGCATTCTGAATGGCATATTTAGTCGAAGCATCTGTCAGATGTTATGTAAACATCACATAGATTCGGAGATGCTGATGAACATGCTGACGGAGCAGTAAGGGCAATGATCAGACATGGCAACCGACAAAAAGAACCATTTGCAAGCCTGGCAAATGACCTTATTAATGACCTTAAGCTAAGCTAGAGAGGTTTTTAAGGAAGATTGGCATAGCGAGTGATGAGGATACGAATAACTGGTTGACAGCAAACAACCTGAGGATACGAGTAACTGGTTGACAGCAAACAACCTGAGGATACGAGTAACTGATTGACAGCAAACAAACTGAGGATACGAATAACTGGTTGACAACAAACAACCTGAGGGTACGAGTAACTGGTTGACAGCAAACAACCTGAGGGTACGAATAACTGGTTGACAGCAAACAACCTGAGGATACGAATAACTAGTTGACAGCAAACAACCTGAGGGTACGAATAACTGGTTGACAGCAAACAACCTGAGGATACGAGTAACTGGTTGACAGCAAACAACCTGAGGATACGAATAACTGGTTGACAGCAAACAACCTGAGGATACGAATAACTGGTTGACAGCAAACAACCTGAGGGTACGAATAACTGGTTGACAACAAACAACCTGAGGATACGAATAACTGGTTGACAGCAAACAACCTGAGGGTATGAATAACTGGTTGACAGCAAACAACCTCTATACTTCAGCTACGTGGATGAAAATGACAATATTGATATCATAAATTAAACTTAACATACACAATGTACTATTTACTACTTCCTGTCAGCAGTGTCTGATGAGGCACCTCTTTTGTTGTCACAGAACTTTCTCAAAGGCACAGACCAAAAATGTTTGGGCATCTCGGTGGATACACATTGAAATCTTGACATTTTAGTACATCTACCCCTAGGACACACGTTTCCTATTCAGGCTTGTAGGCATATAGATATCATAATAAAACTGACACATGTTTCCTATTCAGGCTTGTAGGCATATAGATATCATAATAAAACTGACACATGTTTCCTATTCAGACTTGTAGGCATATATAGATATCATAATACAACTGACACTTGTTTCCTATTCAGGCTTGTAGGCATATAGATATCATAATAAAACTGACACACGTTTCCTATTCAGGCTTGTAGGCATATAGATATCATAATAAAACTGACACACGGTTCCTCTTCAGGCTTGTAGGCATATAGATATCATAATAAAACTGACACACATTTCCTATTCAGGCTTGTAGGCATATAGATGTCATAATAAAACTGACACATGTTTCCTATTCAGGCTTGTAGGCATATAGATGTCATAATAAAACTGACACATGTTTCCTATTCAGGCTTGTAGGCATATAGATATCATAATAAAACTGATGCACGCTTAAATAGGCTATAACATTCACTTACATCTTTTAGTGCTTCACTCATTGTACTTCCAGTCACACTTACCTGTACACATGACACTTGTTTACACCTACCTTTGTTTACCTACTTATTATCACCTACTAGGCAACTTACTTCTTTCTCTGCTTACATCGACCGAATGAATAGCTAAGTAAGAGAATAACGGGAGAGACGTAATAGGCCGATAGCAAGAATCAATATGTATTATAACACTGCACACAGATGAGCCACTCGTGCCTTGACTCAAGACATATTATAGTAAAACATATAAGCGTCCGGTGCTCCCCATAACACTGTATTATTTACCAACATCTCTGCATACTCATCCGTCATATACGGTTTAGACAGGCCAGCTTCGCTTTGACCCTGGCAGACTAATGCATGCGGTATACTCCATGACCTCGAACCAAGCTTTACTAAAACACAGGTTTACCCGCTAACGGCATTTTACTAGATTCTATTAACGATGCCAACAATCTGAAAGCTACTTCTATGACCTTGACCTCCTCCTTGAATATGGTTCAGATGAGAAATGAATCCAACATTATACACCACAGGTCACCACAACTAATCTACCTACCTGGTGCCATGACCGCAATGATCAAACAAGTCAAACTTTACCAACTGAGAGTGCGGGAACTCGAGCAGCAACACTTTGTCGACAGCATGACTTCCCCAGCAGCATCTAGGTCAGTGCTAAGCGTGTGCCGAGCACCTGGTGTTTGAACCAGCTAAACAGTATTCATTCAATTTTAATAACCATTCATGCTGATCAGACCCAACCAGCCTCTCCTGATTGACTGAACTTGATAAATGCGGCTATTAGAAACTAGCTATTCAGCATTCATAGAAAAATTCTTACAATTTACTGTCGCACCGGCAGCAGCTCACCAGCCTACCAGTCATTTTATTATAATTATTTACTACGTTATATCAAGATTAAGGTAGGCATTGTATTAGTAAACAAGCGAGCATACGTGCATACCGACTTATTGACTCGTTTAATCAGCCTTTGTTCCAGGGATTGTGTGAAATTGAGATACACATCAGAAATAAATGGAATGGAAACCGATTCTCAACAATAAGTGTCACCTTGTCTGGCGCTGTCAATAACCCCATGCAAAACATGCATATAGGAACAAACAACTGTCACGGTGCAGAGATGTCATGACAACTCCTTTCACAATATGCAACGCCTGAAGACAAAGGACTTTACATTCATGTGACTATAATAGATATAGCAGTAGCTAATGACTACAACATAGCCAGCAAAAAAAGAGGAGCAATAATTCTCACTTGGAGTGGATATTGAAAAGTGCTGGCACATAAGAACAACTGTAATTCCAGTATTTGTTGGAGCATAAAGTACAATAACACCTGTACATCAGATGTGACTTGCACATATGCTGGCAACAATCAAGACATGTGAGTTGCAAAAAAGCATGCTATTGGGATGCTAAGATCTTGAGGGAAACTTATGCTATACAAGGCTTACTAGCTCTTCCCTTCGGATATGAAAAACAAAATTGTGTAAAAACGCAGAGATCTCCGAGGTGCGAGAGATTCAAAACTGTTCCACTCTGGCATCAGAACAAAGACTTCCAAACAAAAGCAAAAGAGAATTTAATCCAGTTATTTTCTTGTAAGGGAAACCAAAATCGGACTCACTGACAACGAATGACAAGATGACAACTAAAGAAGGAGGTGGTGCAGGAAAAAGGAACATGGACATTTTTATTCAACCAACCGACACAATACCGACCTATTATTAAAAAAAACTCAACACATTCTCTATCAAGCAACAAAATTATACAACTTCTTTAGCTGTCCAGACGCAATAGAGAGAGACAAAGTGATCCAGTGAACTGGGCGGATAGCGATAACTATGACCTATGGAGGGGCTTTAGAGCAGGCTACGAGTGTCGAGTTTGGCTAAATATATTAGTTAGAGCTCGATAACTAATCCTCTGGGAAACAGCCAACCACTCAGTCAGCCAACTGCAGATAAATTAATATTTAATGCTCCAGAAAGTTCGAAATTTGATTAGAGCCTCAACTAGCCATGTGTAAGTGTTGAAACAGCAGATCAATATGGTAAGACCTCTGCTTCAGCATACACGATGCACGAAGCCAATTAACTGATATATATATATATACATATATATATATATATATATATATATATATATACACATATAAGATAAGTAGAGTTAACAAATATATTGCTGTTAATATAGTTAGATATTTGTATTTACTAATTGACAGAGAGATAGTAGATAGCTTAATGTGTAAAGTGATAAGGTGTGCAAAATCATTGCTATCCATCCTTGGAATACTTCAACTGAGCTGATAACCAGATTGTAAAGAGAAACTTTTGAAAACATTGACTGCTATTGATAAGTAATAAATCGAAAGCAGTTTTGATAACGAGTAAGGAGTTGTTTTCTCATTAAAGTTGGCCCGTATTATAGCATTGTCACTCATCCAAAACCTCTAGGCAATGACTAACTGCTAGACAACTGCCAACAGCTGAGCATGCGAGCTACAAGGAAAACATGCTATTACTACTGACATGGCACTAGCCTTACTACTGACATGGCACTAGCCTTCCTACTGACATGGCACTAGCCTTCCTACTGACATGACACTAGCCTTACTACTGAGATGGCACTAGCCTTCCTACTGACATGGCACTAGCCTTCCTACTGACATGGCACTAGCCTTACTACTGAGATGGCACTAGCCTTACTACTGACATGGCACTAGCCTTACTACTGAGATGGCACTAGCCTTACTACTGAGATGGCACTAGCCTTACTACTGACATGGCACTAGCCTTACTACTGACATGGCACTAGCCTTCCTACTGACATGGCACTAGCCTTACTACTGACATGGCACTAGCCTTACTACTGCCATGGCACTAGCCTTACTACTGACATGGCACTAGCCTTCCTACTGACATGACACTAGCCTCCAGAAAATGCCAAGTTGGCACCGGTAGCTCCTGACACATTCATGCGAAGAGAAACACTGGCTACAACTAAAACACTAACCTTGATTGTCAGCCTCAGGGTACATAGATAATTCCCGCAGTATTTCCTGAACGGCGTTTGTCAGCTTCTGAAAAAAGAGCTCGAGTTGAAATTGCTAAGCCAAGATGAAGCGAGAATCGATTAACATGAGTCATAAGCCATTTGCTGTTGTTCGCAACAACTACACAATCTAACTAGATATCAATGAACTAGATATCAATGCACTAGATATCAATGCACTAGATATCAATGCACTAGATATCAAAGCACTACATATCAATGCACTAAATATCAATGCAGTAGATATCAATGCAGTAGATAACAATGCACTAGATATCAATGCACTAGATATCAATGCACTAGATATCAATGCACTAGAAATCAATGCGCTAGATATCAATGCAGTAGAAATCAATGCACTAGATATCAATGCACCAGATATTAATGCACTAGATATCAATGCACTAGCTATCAATGCCCGTGAATATACTTGTACACACCATAGTGTCAACCTGATCTTGTGCTTCTATAGGGGCGGCAAGGTAAAGATATAAGGTTGTCAGAAAAAACAGACAACCTTAAATTAACAGTAATAAAATGAGTCTCTCTCTCTCTTTGGCAGCATACTTGAAGACTTATGTAATAGAACATTTTTAAACACGAATTGCAGCTAAGAATTATTCAAATACAGAGACCATCGCCATACGATTTTAATTCGTTCCCGTTTTGGGATCGTAATGCGAAAATGTCGTATAGAAGGGTATAGAAATCCATGGTAATTATCTAACGCAAATAACCCCGGGTAAAAAGCATTAAAATTTTATATACGTACCGTACATATTAAAAATTAGTAATCAAATAGTACTTTAACGTTTGTAATTATAGTTACTTATAGTTACTTTAGTGTATTTAGTGGTTATGATCTGCAATAAAATGTAACATCACAATGTTCTATGTGCAGTACGTAATGTAGGGAGAGAGTTCTTACCATTGAGACAGGCATATAACATAAACAATGAATTTAACTTTAAAGGTTGACTTGCAACAAAATTCACATTACAGTTATTTGATATGAAAAGATTCACCATGTCTTACTCTGTTGTGTTGTAGGTGCAAAATATGTGGAAAGGTGATTACAAGCTCTTAAAAGCTCAAAAATGAACAGAAAATCGCAGCCACACGAGACTACCGTAGTTTGGATTCTCTTTCAAAAACGGCTCAAATGTGACTTAGTTGTGGGAGATGGTTTCTGTTTACACTTTCATGCAACCTTATTCGTCAAAATATTTTCACAAATATACTTCACGCATTCAATAAAACCATGTCTATTGTTCTTACGCGTCTGTTTTATCGTCATCGTAATGCTGTCACTTTTAGCAGTGATATCTTATAACTTACCGTAAAAATTCGTTAAATTTTTTAGCCTTACCTCGAAGGAGTACATATCATTGTCTGATAATCATGACGAGCCTGTTGGTCACTTGTGATAATCGAAAAGTGCTGCAGAAATTATTTGCGAAGTATTGGGTCACATGATCAGATTACGACTTGCCAATTACACCAAACCGAAACAAAACTGTAAAGTAGCGAGCATCTATATTTGATACAGGTTCTTCGCTAAAACCCGAAGTGTTTGTCATAAACTAGTTCTACGATAAGTTTTATACTGAGCTTTTTATTGGCCTTTCAATTCGCGTGAGAACATCACATGACAAGACAATAACCAAATTTCATGGATACGTCATCGAAATAAAGAGATTCCAATCTATGGCGGCTTTTCTTTTTTGAGCTTTTAAGAGCTTTTAATCAAATTTCCACCTATTTGGCACCTTTAACACAACAGAGTAAGACATGGTGAATCTTTTGATACCAAATAACTGTAATGTGAATTTTATTGCAAGTCAACCTTTAATGAATTTAGCTTACTAAACACAGACTTAGAGTTAAGTTTCAGTATGTATTTTGCTACATTTCAACTTTGTCACCGGCGAAAATTTTATCACCGATCTGTTTCCATTTTCGTTTTCACTATAACTTATAACTAATAATGCTGAACTGAGAGAGGAGGAGAGAGGGGAGAGAGAGAAAGAGGAGAGAGAGGAGAGAGAGAGGGGCGAGAAAGGGGAGAGAGAGAGGGGGAGAGAGAGAGAGAGCGAGCATCGAATCTCTTGCAAACGTTGTGAGAGAGATTTGGGCAAATAGCATATCGGCATCTTCATTATTCTGACATTTTCAGCACACCGTCTGCCAAAGTTTAATTTAAAAAATTTTTTTTGTTGATATCATATGGCGAAACAAACAAAACAAATGTTGTAAGACAGGGACAAAAAACCATCGGGTTCCACATCGAAAGGCGAAAAAATCATACAACCGGTACATCATAACTCGAGGGGGCACTGTAGTCTACAGGAGATCTTGACGATGTCATCAAGATCATCTTTCTGGCTGTTACCAAAAAGCAATATTTGAAGAGTTGTTCCCCCTTAATTACATTTCAATCTGACAATCATATATTACAGTCTACAGAGTTATCCCGAAGTCTATGAAATGGCATAAACTCGGCATGACTTCTAAGGAAGTGAAGACGAATGCAGGCTTATGATATAAGTGATTGTAGGTAAAAATAGATTATACAATATGAACGGACATGTAGATGAGGATAGACTTTGCTATATGTACACGGAGATATGTGAGACGGATGATTTTTATAGTTATACTATATACTACATATGAGGGTAAGTGAGGATATGTAGATGATATGTAGATGAAGGCAGGTAAGAAGGGGCTGCAGAATAAACTAATAACAGACGTCAAGCTCCTCCAGTTACTCACACCAACTGAACCTGATAATAACAGACGTCAAGCTCCTCCAGTCACCCACACCATCTGAACCTGATATAAAATAAACTTACGGAGACTTTAACTTCGCTCTCTGTTATTTCCTCCTGATCGAGGATGTCGACTCTTCGATTGCTAACAGTTCGGTTAAGGATGACGAGACGGTCTTTGAGCAATGCCAGTGTTACTTCTCGGTTCATCGCCTGACCGCGGACAGCTGTGGACTCAGCCTCTGACCCAAGTGTCTGCCCACAGTCTACCTGCAATGAGTGACCTTCCACAATAGCTCAATTATTTATACTAGTAACCCTAGATGGAGCCAAAGAGGAGACAAGGGTGTGCTACTAGGACTTGTTATCAGTTGTCAGTGAAATGCCGAGACAAGTACTAGCAGTGGCCGCACTTACAAGACAGCAACTCTTATCAAGATATGCTCGACACAGCTACTATTTACCATACCTATTTCCTGCTAAAAAGGACAAACATGGAACCAAGATAATATCGCTGTGTCAAGTGATAGTGAATACTATATATTACTTAACAGCAGCTTGTCATCTTTGAACTAAAATGATTGAAATCACTTTGGCTGCGCAACTGCAACGCTTATTCTATGAAGGAGCTTGGTAATAAAAATAATCAAGTATGCTAGTTTAAATTGAGACTGAAACATGTAGCTACGATTATAAAACTATACATTTTTCTTTCTTAGTTTTTACAAAAACATAAAACAAAGATGTTTATCATATGACTAAAATTGTAGAGCTATGTCGATCGTCCATGGAGCTATCACGAGTATACATAGAGTTATCATGAGTATACATAGAGCTAACACCAGTATGCATAGAACTGATACAAATGTTTCACTTGCAATGAATAAAGTTAGTGAAAGTAACAAATTCAGATAGCCTTAATCGCTGTAACATCTGAGGTCTAATTAAACCAAACTTCCTTACAGCAAAACCAGAGAGAGAGGAAATTCAAAAAATAGAAGCTACTTTTGGATGTAATTTTAACATTATTACTGCGTAGCTTTTGACTCAAATAGAACTAGATGAGAATAATATAAAAGTTGTAAGATTTCTGGCTATTACAGGATATTTATAGGATTTCTGGCTATTACAGGATATTTGTAGGATTTCTGGCTATTACAGGATATTTATAGATTTCTGGCTACTACAGGATATTTATTGGATTTGTGGCTACTACAGGATATTAATTGTATTTGTGGCTACTACAGGATATTTATTGAATTTGTGGCTACTACAGGATATTTATTGGATTTGTGGCTACTACAGGATATTTATTGGATTTGTGGCTACTACAGGATATTTATTGGATTTGTGGCTACTACAGGATATTTATAGATTTCTGGCTACTACCGGATATTTATAGGATTTGTGGCTACTACAGGATATTTATAGATTTCTGGCTACTACAGGATATTTATTGGATTTGTGGCTACTACAGGATATTTATTGGATTTGTGGCTACTACAGGATATTTATTGGATTTGTGGCTACTACAGGATATTTATTGGATTTGTGGCTACTACAGGATATTTATTGGATTTGTGGCTACTACAGGATATTTATAGATTTCTTGCTACTACAGGATATTTATTGGATTTGTGGTTATTACAGGATATTTATTGGATTTGTGGCTACTACAGGATATTAATAAATAAAACCAGGAGTGACTATCTAAGATAATAATTTCTTTGGTTATGAAAAGGACCAAACCGTATGATTAATTCAAACTTGCGTGACCGCTCCCTCAATAAGACATTGTTTATAAACTGAGGCGTTGGCCTTACCATATCTTGAGCTCCCATTGTCAGAGACTCAACCCTTGGGGGAGGAAGTGGAACGGCTCCATCTTCTAGAGCTGTACTAAATGTTGGAGAGTGAAGCTTTGATATCTGTAGGTAGTCATTCATGAACACAGATTGCCGAGGTTCTTCGAAAATATCCTCTGCGCTCACAGCTGCGATTCAAAAATGTATTTTAAGTACATATAGGAGTTGTCCTTTCTTGTTAGCAGAGAAATCAATACTATTCTGCCAATTAGGAAAATTATACAAGCTAGCACTTTAGCGAAACTTTCTCTCTGATAGCTGTTAAGCTTTTCTAACAATGTAGCAAAAACCTTAACATCTTTAATAGATTCAAGAAACACCTAACAATATGCATGAACCTCATCTCCATTTTTGCTTCAATCACAAAACAAGCTTACCTTGTCAGTTGTGAAACTATTTTTGAGATTTACAAGTGAAAAGAATGTTTTATGCTGCCCAATTACAAGCTTGCCTCTCGCATCTATGGTTAACTCTAAATGGTAACTATCGAGTCAGCCACTTTTGTTGGCAACTACGCGCAGGCTGCTATCTGTATCACTGACTGGTGAGCCTCAAATGACAAGTGATTGTCTTTTGTTAATTCTATGACAACCGCTATAAAGTTTGAAATGGCTGAGAAACTAGAATAATAAAAGTATGTGTGAGCAGCCAAGGAAGAATATAAATGGTTAACACTTGTCACATTAGTTAGCGGTCTTTAGCAAAGCTTTTAAGAAGGTAACAAACTTCCACTGCGGAAGCCCATGAAATCACCTGTTAGTCAGAGTCACGTCTATGTAATCATTTTTAGCAAAAAGAGATGCTGCATAGTTTGCAGACAAGCCAAGGTCAGGCCAAGGTCACTTAACCGCATAACTGTAATGCTGCTGCTCTGAACAGCCACGAAAGTATTAACTTAATGCGGCACACATCGTATTTTCATACTCTTTATCGCTACAAAAACTTGCAGTTGTAAAAGTAAAGAAGTAAAGTAAAAAAGATGATAAAATACATTTAGCTAGTCTAACTTCTCCTGCCACTCTGAATAAGAGGTAGAATTAAGAGCGATGAAGAAGCATTGCGAGAACAACACCACGGGTTACAAAAACCAATCAAAGAGCAGACAATAGCCACTAATGAGTATTGCGATGAAACAAGGGTGAGACAAATCATAGCCAAGTGATAACTTCTGGAATGTTCTGTATGTTTGAACAATGCTCGTGAGTTCGATGCAAATCATAGAGTGGTGCAAAAACAAGAGAGGTACGTGTTTTAAATATACGACAAGCAAAATAATTTTTCTGCAAAGGAGAAGTTTGATGCCTTTGATTTGGTAAGTCAAATCGCTATTCACATGTTAGAATACAGTTGCAACACATCGCAGAACCTGCTATAAGCATGTTCGATTAGTCAAGCAGCCATTTTATAATGTGACTAAAAAGGTCCCAGCTTCTACAACAAAACTAGCCTGCAATTTTAACACTGTAGCCTTACCAGCTTCAGAGCGCCCGCTCCCTAAATCAAACAAGGAAAAAGCATTATTTGTTGTTGAACAACATCAGCGAAACAGCATACAGAGCAGCGCTGATACAGAGACATACAGAGCTGAAATAAACAAATGACAACTGGTGCAACATTCTCTGTAGGAGGAAGAATGTATACTAGTCTTTTAAAAGCTACATAGATCAGAGAAAGCAAGGTTTACATTTCAGATAGGAGTAAGATGTCTCTACACAAAATATTTACAAATAATAAAATCCTCTGTTATAACATAACGAGAAAATACATAGAGCTATCACAGTCTACGACTTTATTCACAGATTCACAATTAGGATGCATAATGTGAATCTCTAACTTATCATGAATTGGTAATTTATTTTCTATTGTGTTTAAAGAGATGGATCACTTAATTCTGATTGGTTGGAGAGATAGGAAGTGAAGGGCTGCGAGCTATATAATTGGTCTATTTACTGCTAACTACTTGGAATGAATGTTTACGTTGACCAGAAGCAAACACTGCTTTCTACGATGTACAAAAGGGGTTAAAGGAGACAACTACCATACATATGACAGGCATAAGAAAATAGGGCCTGCAATCACCATTATTCAATGCTGCTAGGAGTATGGAAAATATTGTTAAGTATTTTCAAAATTGCCAAGTCATACTTTCACATAATGACAAATCAGTCACATGTGCAAACATCCCAGCCAATCACAAGTTTTGTTGTATCTCCAACTAACCATTATTTGACAGTAACAAAAAACTGCATTTTTATCAAGTCATTCTCCAATGTAAACAAACCATTTCTGATGCAAAAGAAGCATGATTGGTTAGTATGATGATGACAGATTAAAAAAAGAGGCATGATTGGTTAGCATGATGATGATAAGGTAAAAGAAGAGGTATGATTGGTTAGTATAGTGATGACAGAGTAAAAGAAGCATGATTGGTTAGCATGATGATGATGAGGCAAAAGAAGAGGCATGATTGGTTAGTATGATGATGATAGAGCAAAAGAAGAAGCATGATTGGTTAGCATGATGATGATAAGGTAAAAGAAGAGGTATGATTGGTTAGTATAGTGATGACAGAGTAAAAGAAAAAGCTTGATTGGTTAGCATGATGATGATAAGGTAAAAGAAGAGGCATGATTGGTTAGTATGATGATGATAGAGCAAAAGAAGAGGCATGATTGGTTAGCATGATGATGATAAGGTAAAAGAAGAGGCATGATTGGTTAGTATGATGATGATAGAGCAAAAGAAGACTTCTCTATGACACGCCTACTGCACCATTATCATCTGTGGTTCACTAGTTGTGGAGTCGTTCCCTCTTATTGTGAAACTTCATAAATTGGTAATCATCTGCCAGAAATATAACTTTATTTCCACTTCTTTTCTATTTTAAAGCTCAGATATTTACATATCTTGTTCATCTCCCTATATTACTAGGAGACAGTAATATAGGGAGATGAACAAGATATTTACATATCTTGTTCATCTCCCTATATTACTAGGAGACAGTAATATAGGGAGATGAACAAGCTATTTACATATCTTGTTCATCTCCCTATATTACTAGGAGACAGTAATATAGGGAGATGAACAAGATATTTACATATCTTGTTCATCTCCCTATATTACTAGGAGACAGTAATATAGGGAGATGAACAAGATATTTACATATCTTGTTCATCTCCCTATATTACTAGGAGACAGTAATATGGGGAGATGAACAAGATATTTACATATCTTGTTCATCTCCCTATATTACTAGGAGACAGTAATATCTGTTAACATCTTTGAGTAGAATAGCAACATAAAATATATAGAAACATAAAAGATAACGAAATTGAAAAATACCGGCTCACCTGTTGCGAGTGTTTCCTCTATACTCGAGTCAGAACCAGCTCGATGGAGAAGAGACTTCTCTCTAACGGCTGTCCACTTCATCGTCAGGTGACGGAAATGGGCCTCCATATTTTTAGGAAGGACAGCATTGAGTTTTTTGTAAAGTAGCAACACTTCTCGATACCAAATACTTAGCGTCTCCATAGTCAGCCTCTCTCTTCCTGGGAATATCTCTTGTATCTAAAAATACCACACCCATGATTTGATATAATAATAGAATTGGAAATATCATCTTATCTAATAGCAGAACGATAACGAAGTCATCTAATGGGTATGAAATAATCATTACAAAATAGTTCTTTTCAACCATTAAAATTTGGAAAAGTCACAGTGGTGGTTCTTTCTTATACATGTAGCTGATTATAACTCTTATGAGTTATTATTTGGAGTTGCCTGCTCATACTCCAATGAAATATCGATGACAAAATCTGTACTTACGTTGCTGAAATTCTCTGCCTCCATTTTTGGTTCTAAATCAGAAATGGCTTGCCAGAGTTCTCCGTGAAGTCTGCCGATATCGAAGAAGATATCTTGAAGAGTTTCCAAACTCTCCTCGAGATGTCTATGTCGTGCCTCTATGCCCATTGAGACCTAAACATAACACATCTTATCAACAGACATCTATGTGAGTGAGGAAGTGAAAAAACATCAGCTACCTGCTTCAGCAGAAATACTATACTGCATGTAGTCAAACAGCTATATATCTGAAGCCACTACTCGTAGGTAGCATCTTGTTAATTGACTGGCTACTTAGTCTGAGAACATTTTGAGTACATAATAAACTGGTTAACTGTTGGGGAAACACCATATAGGCAGTGATTTAGGCAGTGATATCCATGTAAGTTAGTCGAAGCTATACAACAGAGGGTTGGTTAGATAGAAGCTCACATTGAAAGGTCCTGCATGCAGCGCTTGAATACTTGGCTACTAAAGCCAGGCATCATTGGTAAGTTGATTATTGACCTACTATGACAGATAGCGCCTATGGCAGACTCCTAAGTTCTTGAACCTCCAACAGGTGAATGCAAATATTGATAGAATCGCATGTACTAATTACTGAGCTGACAAGAAAATCTCACAGTTCACATATGAAGGCCCGGCCTACTCGCAGAATAGTCGATAAAAATGTAACACGTTCTTATTTAAGCGGCTGAATAGAAACGACACGAGTGGCTAAGAATTGATTAGCAGCGTACAGAATGTACCCGGTACCGCTCAACATAGACAATATATACTGCATCATCTTTTTTATACGTCTATTTTACCTACGAAGATTCTATTACTTGGGCATCTGCTGTTAAACAAGACAATGAGAATAAGGAGACTCTCACATTTCTCTTGCGGTCAAGAGGTCAAAAAGTTTAACTCTTCTTCTGCTGCCACTTATAGTTGGTAAACACAGCACTACCTGCTGCCACTTATAGTTGGTAAACACAGCATTTCCTGCGATCACTTATAACTGCTGAACGATCACTTATAACTGCTGAACGCAGGTAGTGCAGCACTACCTGCGGTCACTTATGACTACTGAACACAGCACTATCTGCTGCCATTTGTAGTTAGTGAACACATCAGTACCTGGGGTCACTTATTACTGGTGAACACAGCAGTACTGGCTGTCACTTGCTGTTGATTATCAAACCCTCCCTATCCTATGACATTCTTTTGGCTATCCAACCCTTTCTTCCCACCATTTCATGTTGACTATAACACCCTCACCTTCTGCCACTTCCTGTTGACCTTTTCTAAGTCACGACCAATCTTTAACTTATCATCTGGTCCCAGTTCGGGCAGAGTCCAGAGATCTTTAGCACTCCTGCTAACAAACTCGAGTGCCTCCCTCTTGTGGGGAATCTCGTCGCGACGACCCTAGACACAGAACAGTTAGCTACAAACCTTAGTTCTTTCTGAATCGCTACACCAACACTTGAGGTCGCAAACATTCACAAGCACTGCCACAATGGCACAGGTAAATGACTACGTACTTTGAACTAATGGCTCACTGCTGTGTTGAGCGTGGCAAATGATTGAATGTTATTGATGAACAGATACATCAGGGGGACAGCAGATGTTGAGAAAAAGGAGAAGAAATTGAAAAATACAAATTTTCATAGTATGAAGATGTTTTGAGGAGATAATCTGTTAAGCTGTTAGGTATATACCAGAAAAGGAAGTTGAAGAGCTGCCAGAAACTAGACGGCGAAGACACAACAGAAGGTTTATGAATGCTGTGATGGAAGACGCGCGGGGTGAGGAAGGGACACGATAAGCTGAGGTAATTGACTAGAAAAGATAAAATACCAAATAAATAAGATTAGGTTTGTATGTAGATGTTTGGTTGTATTTATATAAGGGGAATGATATGAAACATAAAACTTGTGTAGCCTGCATAGGCCTTGAGACAAAGAGTTAAGCGATATGGAAAGATCAGAATCTGTAGAGGAGGAAGGGGGATTGATTGGGTGCCAAATGTGGCTGCTAAAAGGAATTAGTCTTTGCAACTGATGCGGCACAACGATGCACATGGTTACCCGGAGCAGCGGTGTGTGATATATGAGGAGTTAGAAACATGATGACTAGATGAACTGGTGTGTGTGAGAAAAGAGATTAAGAGCAAGGACTATTAGATGCAGCCTCTCTTACCCATTCAAAACAAACTTTCAAAATTCAATATAACCAAATTTAATGTAATGCTATTTTAGGACAAACAACAGATTAGAGTAAATGGTGATCAAGTCCAAAGATCACTCACTACAGTTGTGATTCTAAAATGATATTCGCTGAGCTGTTAATATCGGTGTAATAGGTACTTACAATGTACTTAACTCATAAACTTGGTATCTTGGGCACCAGAAGCACTCACTGTTAAAGGAACAGCGACTACTATGATGCTGACAAGAAAAGTATGTCGGCAGAGTTAGAGATTACCTTGAGCTTGCTGAGTAAATCAGAGATACTTTGTTGGTCGGTGTAATCTGGGGAACTGTTCATAATCAGATCTGTTTCCTCGAGCCAGAAGGACAAGTCGTCCATTACATCCAAGCATTTTCCCGAGTCTGACATAGAGTCCACCCTATTAAAAATAGATTTGTATATCTAGAGATCAAAGCATCGATATATAAGAGAGTAATAAAGCAATATATCGATGAAAGGGTGTAGAGATCAATGGTGCTGGATTTCTATATCTATAAAGAAGAGCGCTGAATGGTGCAAAATACTTCTGGAAAAATACAGAGATAAGAAGCAGTGGTGTCTCCACGAAAGAGCGTGGAGCTCAAGGGTGTGGTGTCTCTATGAATAGATCTATGATGCCATATCTTTATAACTATGAAAGGTAATAATTATGCGACATCTACATAGAAGGGTGCAGAGATTCATAGTGTAAATCGCTACAAAGGGTGATCGAGATCAACAGGGTGAGACCTGCCTGAAGGCTTCTACTGATTGTACGAAAGGTTAGTTTAAGATTCAAACAATCAGATGATAAACTGGAGTAGGGAGGGGATAATAGAATCTCTAGTCCTACTAGCAGGACTAATGTCTAGATAATGAAGACAAAATCATAACGCTATCTCTTACACAAGTAGTAGCTCATATGACCAGCACTGGCTGCATTATAGAGATATTGGGTTAAGACTGCAAGCTGTACAAAACAACCTAAGAAATGGAGACGCGTGCGTGACCCAGCAGTCCAACAGATATCAACATGGACTAAGAGTGATTATATCTGAAAGTGAACAATAGAAATAGATATGTTTTTAGGTATCGTAGATAATAAACAGTCCACTGTACTTCCTAGACTAGTGCAAAAACTCTTTCTTGGAACCTACTAGTCTGACTACACCGTATGTGTGCAACCTAAAAGTCTCTGTAGACCAACGTAGTACCAACCCAAATGCAATAAAAACCTTAAAAGACCTAGCCATGTGCTTCAGTATAGATAACCCTAGTCAGCAATAAACATGGCAGCTACCTTACCCTTCGACAGACCTCACAAACTGCATCAAGATCTCGCTAGCTAATTGTCAAGTGATGCGCACATTACAGCCAGACCTTGAAGGATAAATCAAACAGGAAGAGAGACGCCCATCATGAGTAAGAAAACTATAAAACGCTAACAACAACACTCTAGGACTTTTTCAAAACACATGAAACTTGAGCTCCGAGCCAACCAAAGCATTTACTCACCCCTTGCCACCCTCATGCATACGGGTCCTCGCTCTGCGCACCCAAATAATGCAGGACTTTGAATAAAATGTATATTTCCAGAATGGTGCGCTGCTAGTCATTGAGACAAAAACTTGTATTCGAAATATCGAGTAGAGAAAGTTTGGTGAGTAGAAAACTAGCCACAATCAATGAACTGACTGAGAGACGCTACTAGCCGCAAGTTAAACATTGTTCAACATCGCTTACTGATGAATAGCAAGATCAAACGTACAGCACTTTAATGTGATCTCTCATTTTCATACATTTTATGAGCAGTGACTTAGCCTTAGGCTTCCAAATAAAAACGGAGTACTAGAGGAGGCGCCGATATTAAATGACTCCTTTCAGCGTAGGCCAAGCGTGAAGAAAAGTTGGAATGCATAATGCGCTTATTTAGATAACTATGGTGATATTAGATTATCACCTGCCTAAGGTCTCTAATAATACCATAGAAAAAGACTTCTCGCGTGGCTAGCACCTCAATCCATTCTCTTTGACTAAATCTATTCTCAGGCTTTTAGCCAATCTGACAACCTGAGCAAGTCGAAAGCACAAGTTGAAATTCTGTACAAGTAAAAAGCACTACAGACAGTCTGGGCAGGTTAAAGACACTACTGACTATTTAGGAAGGGTGAAGGCACTACTGACTATTTAGGAAAGGAGAAGGCACTACTGACTATTTAGTAAGGGAGAAGGTACTATTGACTATTTAGGCAGAGAGAAGGTACTATTGACTATTTAGGAAGGGAGAAGGTACTACTGACTATTTAGGCAGAGAGAAGGTACTATTGACTATTTAGTAAGGGAGAAGGTACTACTGACTATTTAGGAAGTGAGAAGGCACTACTGTCTATTTAGGAAGTGAGAAGGTACTACTGACTATTTAGGCAGAAAGAAGGTACTACTGACTATTTAAGCAGGGAGAAGGTACTATTGACTATTTAGTAAGGGAGAAGGTACTACTGACTATTTAGGCAGAGAGAAGGTACTACCGACTATTTAGGAAGAGAGAAGGCACTACTGACTATTTAGGAAGGGTGAAGGCACTACTGACCATTTAGGCAGAGAGAAGGCACTTCTGACTATTTAGTAAGGGAGAAGGTACTACTGACTATTTAGGCAGAGAGAAGGTACTACTGACTATTTAGTAAGGGAGAAGGCACTACTGACTATTTAGGAAGAGAGAAGGCACTACTGACTATTTAGGAAGGGAGAAGGTACTACTGACCATTTAGGCAGAGAGAAGGCACTTCTGACTATTTAGTAAGGGAGAAGGTACTACTGACTATTTAGGCAGAGAGAAGGTACTACTGACTATTTAGTAAGGGAGAAGGTACTACTGACTATTTAGTAAGGGAGAAGGTACTACTGACTATTTAGTAAGGGAGAAGGCACTACTGACTATTTAGTAAGGGAGAAGGTACTACTGACTATTTAGTAAGGGAGAAGGTACTACTGACTATTTAGTAAGGGAGAAGGCACTACTGACTATTTAGTAAGGGAGAAGGTACTACTGACTATTTAGGCAGAGAGAAGGCACTACTGACTATTTAGGAAGGGAGAAGGCACTACTGACTATTTAGGAAGAGAGAAGGCACTACTGACTATTTAGTAAGGGAGAAGGCACTACTGACTATTTAGGAAGAGAGAAGGCACTACTGACCATTTAGGCAGAGAGAAGGCAC
This sequence comes from Watersipora subatra, assembly GCF_963576615.1. NCBI lineage: Eukaryota > Metazoa > Bryozoa > Gymnolaemata > Cheilostomatida > Watersiporidae > Watersipora > Watersipora subatra. The sequence continues at coordinate 63,035,373 of NC_088716.1, read as the reverse complement.
TTCTGACTATTTAGTAATGGAGAAGGTACTACTGATTACTTAGGCAGAGAGAAGGTACTACTGACTATTTAGTAAGGGAGAAGGCACTACTGACTATTTAGTAAGGGAGAAGGTACTACTGACTATTTAGGAAGTGAGAAGGTACTATTGACTATTTAGGCAGAGAGAAGGTACTACTGACTATTTAGGCAGGGAGAAGGTACTACTGACTATTTAGTAAGGGAGAAGGTACTACTGACTATTTAGGCAGAGAGAAGGTGCTACTGACTATTTAGGCAGAGAGAAGGTGCTACTGACTATTTAGGAAAGGAGAAGGCACTGCTGACTATTTAGGAAAGGAGAAGGTACTACTGATTATTTAGTAAGGGAGAAGGTACTATTGACTATTTAGTAAGGGAGAAGGTACTACTGACTATTTAGTAAGGGAGAAGGTACTACTGACTATTTAGGAAAGGAGAAGGTACTACTGATTATTTAGGCAGAGAGAAGGTACTACTGACTATTTAGGAAAGGAGAAGGTACTACTGACTATTTAGGCAGAGAGAAGGCACTACTGACTATTTAGGAAGGGAGAAGGCACTACTGACTATTTAGGAAGAGAGAAGGCACTACTGACTATTTAGTAAGGGAGAAGGCACTACTGACTATTTAGGAAGGGAGAAGGCACTACTGACTATTTAGGAAAGGAGAAGGTACTACTGACTATTTAAGAAGGGTGAAGGCACTACTGACTATTTACGCGGGGTGAAAACACTAGTCATTTGAAGTCTGGACCTGTGGGACATAGCAAGGTGAGAAGTATAATATGCAACATGTAAAAGGTCAACCATATGACGCTAATGACAATGAACTCGAGCAAGTGCGACAAAACACTTAGGCCTATGTTAAAAGGAAAGGTCTATTAGAGACGCAGTATGTAATAGACCTTGACCTTACTTGCCAAGAAAGATAAACGATAGAGCACAATACAAAGTGCAGGGCATAAACTTGCTATAAACTCGACAGTTGAGGATGCATTATTTCTCTTTTTAAGGGGCATTCACACAGAGAACACAACTTCAACAAAGTGCACATATTCTATGAATTACAGTAGATTCTCTGATAATGTAAACCTCTTTTTACACAAATTCCGCTTAACGTAGAAAAAGTTATTGCTTCGTACTACATGAGAAATTCCCCATAACGTAAAGGGTAGATCAGTGGAAGTTCTCAAATTCGATTTGAATAACGAGAGCTTCATAATTAGCCTTGAAATATCGTTTTCTCTCTTATTACACTTGGGAGAATAACGACGCATAGGGATATCTTTATTATATATACTAGTACCCTGGTAGACCAGAGTGAGTCGTGAGAGATTGTCAGGTGTCAAGATAAAGCGGAGATAAGAAGTAGCTACACAATCATAAACACCTAAAGGCAGTCAATTGGTGCAGATGTTAGGGTGTCGGTCTACTAAACTGAATGTTATGAGTTGGAGTCTGAATTAAAGAAATATTTTATCCTGACTTCTAACTCCGGACAGACTGATGGACAGACAGACACCACTCTTGTTATAGCAGGGATATATTTTTGTTTTATTTTATTTTAGACATTGCAATATTTGTTCGTTTTTTCCCTTTGTAGCATAGAACTTACAATGTGGAGACAAAGAAAAAAAGTCGATTTAAATTGACATTGAAGGTGTACACTCTACTTAACTTAATGTAAAATTACCACAATCATAGACTATAAAACCAGTGAAACTGATACAAAAAAGGAGAAAAGTTGTCGATGCAAACCCATAATACTACAGTTATGGTACAAGCCCACAAATTAAAAAGCTAAGTCTAGTTTTTTATTTTTGTATGGCCCAAGGTCGGAGTTTGAAAATTTCTTGAAATGGATTAGACAATTTATATGTACAGCGCACCCTCAGGATATGATTACCCTGATATACAACTTTTCACCTTACAAAGTGGAACATGATGATTTTTTACCTCACCATAAAAATCGTTTTTCACCATACGAATTGAACAAAATTTTCGCCTGAGTTCAAATTTGGCAGTCGGGGTGTTTATTACGTACGTCAAAATAACAAAGACACCAAAATGCTGCTTGTTGAAAATATTTTCACAATGCCTGAAAGAGATGCTATGACTGATTTCTCTCAGTCCAGCACTTTTCGTGTGTAAAACCTTCTCTTTGAAACTAACAGCAATGTTGGAGTTGCAATCTCTTCGAAGATCAGACAACTTCTTTTAACCTGCTAACAAAAGTCCATTATTTTACAAAAAACATCATCGTTGAAGCTTTCCAGCCGAATTAGGTTGAAAAGTGTTTTAAGCAGGTCTGCTAAAAGTGATAGTGTAAACAAAGACTGAAACTTATAAGTGATAAAATTTTAGCGATAAAAAGTTGAAATTCAGTAACATAGTTGTGAATACATACTAGAGCCTTAGCTTTAAACCGTAACTGTTGCGTACAACTTTTACTGTATTTACTAGGTAAATCAGACACGCTGATTCCGATTTTGTACTCAAAATAAAGATTGGTCCACTAACTTTCAAAGTCATTAAGGCTTTTTTAAAGTGTTTCAATGTCCGTCTCGCAAACAACACAATCGGCATAACAAGCTCCGCCCATAAATATGTGACGAAACCTAGCTTTTTCAGGAACGGAAGTTAGGAATGTTTAGTCCGATTTAGAATAATAGAGATGGGTGTCTTCAAACCCATTATTATCTAAATACAGCCTGTAAAATAATTTCAGTTTTTTATGAACGGTATATAAACTATTTAAAATTGCTCGTAGTTTGTTACATAATGTTTAAACAGGCCGAACGCTGAGAAAAATGAGCTCAAAAAGCGCGGTTTTGTCACAAGCTAGCGTTGTTATCGCGCTTTTTAAAATATGCAATGCTAGATAGCTTATCTACCTTTCAGAAAAGACTGATATTATTTTTAAGGCTGAATTTAGATATTAATGGATTTTAAAACACCCATATCTATTATTCTAAATCGGTATAAACATCCCTACGTACCTTCTGTTCCTAAAAAGTTAGGTTACGTCACGTATTTATGGGCGGAGCTTGTTATGCCGGTCGTGTTGTTTTCGAGACCGATATTAAAACGCTGTAAAAAAACCTTCATTACTCTGAAAGTTAGTGGACTAATCTTTATTTTGAGTACAAAATCGGAATCAGCGTGTCTGATTTACCTAGTAAATACGATAAAAGTTGTTCGTGACAGTTATGGTTTAAGTGTGCGTGTTTAGTAAGGTAAATTTATTTGAGATGAATTCAAAGTTTATATTACGTATGTCTGTCTTGACGGTAAGAATTCCCTACAGTACATAATAATGTTACATTTTATTGCAAATCATAAACACTAAATATACTAAAGTTACTGTAGGTAACAATAGTTACTCCGGTTAACATACTATTTTGTTACTAATTTTTAATATGTACAGTACTTGTATAAAATTTTGATGATTTGTACCAGGGGATGTTGCATTATATAATTAGTACGGTTTCTATACCCCTACATACGATTTTTTCACCATACGATGCCAACCCTGGAATGGATCAAAAACATATCCTGAGAGTGCACTGTACTTTACGCTTTGTATAACGAAAAATACTTATAATGTAAACATTCTTGGGACAAATTATTTATGTTGTAGGAGTGTCTACTGTATTTATGTTGTGGGAGTGTCTACTGTATTTATGTTGTAGAAGTGTCTACTGTACAAGAATCTATACAGTAATAAAAGGAATGTCTGTTCATCTATCTGTCTGTAGTAGGGCTAGAGTTTCGAATAAAATATAAAGTAAAAAATTGAAAAAATTAAATATAGAATATAAATAAAAAATAAAACCGTCCTGTCTTATAGATAAAATGTACTGAGCGTGTAGCTCTAGGTGGCTGAGTAGACAATGGCAAACAAACCAAACCATTATGAGTTTACGGTGGAACGTATAGCTGCTAAAAACGCTCGTAGAATGAGCAGAAGTGAAAGCAGCTGAGAGAGAGAGAGGAAGAGCTAATTTAATCCATAATCCCGAGATGAGTGAATCGTGAGTGAATCACAAGAGAATCTAGCCTGAGAGCAAATCAAGTGTGATGTGAAGAGACGTATGAGCGTGCATCAGACTTGCAAGCCTGACACGCGAGTGTCAGGGTTATATGATGTTAGTACCTCTGATATAGCTCTAGGGCGGTGAGCCAATGAGAACTGCTGGTCGGGCTGACCATGCAAATACTGCGGGAAAAAGGATACTATTAGACATATAAGACTGATCGAGGGTAAACACTGAAAGATTCTCGTACACATGGATATCACACAGTTAACTGGTCCAAGTTAAAAATTATTCAATGATAAAATATTTTCCAGTTCATATAAGCCTTCACTGCTAGCATTTGACCAGTATAATTACGAAGCGGCTACAGATCATTTCCTCTGAACAGTTGAAGCTCGTTACCTTGGTTTGCGACATCTTATCTCGACGGTTACATTCTTCCACCTGCCGGTCACTTTTGACACTTTGTCTGTGATTCGCTCAGCATCCAACGGAGTGAGTTTACTAGCCAATGGAATGGCTGTCCTTGCGAGGTTGTGTATGACAGACTGATTTTGCGACATCCCTTCTTCAAGGTCCTAGGAAATAACCATAATTAGAAAGAGTACATAGGTGTACAGAGACAAATGAAGTCACAATTACTAAACTGGAAACTGAATGACTAGCCATTACTAACCTTTTGCACAATGCGTGCCTGTTCAAGGAGTAGCTCTCCAGCCTTGTCCCGTGTCCTCTTCAGTATCTTCTCTGTCTTGGTTAGCCAGGCAGTAATGATCTTGAGGAGGGAGTGAAAATCAGTCCATAGTTTGTTTGTCTCTTCAAAATTGCTACAAGTCCAAATTACCTATATTAGTCATGCAAATGATATAAGAGCATTGCAGGTAGTTAATATGTGTAATAGACATATATATGCGACACATCGGTGTTTCAAGAATGTGAAGTTTAAATGAAAAGAGAAGGACAACTCTAAAAATAAATTCCTGCACACCTATAATTATAGTGATATAAATTTCTATATTAACATTTTGGCATTGAAACTAATACAAATTTCAAATACACTCCAACTATATTACAAATGCATTCACATGACGGATAGATAGCAAGCAAATTATTTATTTAGGTTGGAGTTGTCAACCTTTGCTCTTTGAGATAATCCTAATGGCAAGCTGTAGAATCTTTCTTTTTCTATGTAGTCTCTCTAGTTGGTTAAAACTCTTAACAGAATTGAGCACTTTTATTTCTTCAAAATCCCACTCATGATTAAAGTAACAGAAAAGTTTATTTTGAAATAAAACGAATAAATGCGTATATATTGAAATCTTTAGTAACAATCATGCGCAGCCATTAGTTTTTTTGTAGTATATGAGTGTGATGAGGCAACGCCGACACAAACACTGAACATACCATCTGGCTTTGCTAACAAAATAAATGTCTCAACAGAATACTAGCTCAATATTTCCTGCTATATGGAACTGTAAACCCCTAATAAAATATTTCCTGCTATATGGAACTGTAAACCCCTAATAAAATGATTTACAAACATAAAATAAAAAGTGTTTAATAAACTAATCGTTTCAATGTTTGCGACTGCACAAATTTTAATAGAAATCCTATCCTATGTTATCGAGCGGCTAGGCTAAACGCTAGGGAAACTGCAGGTTTTAAAAGCAGTATTTACTTGATGAGTTATTTGATGCTTACTGGCTGGTTGAGAGGAAAGGCTAAGCTGCCCAGCGTTAGAGCTGAAGCCAAAAATGATATTAGTTTGGGAAGATGATACAGTGATGAGAGCCGAGTTGAGATTACTAGTATGTACTTGATGAGCCATCGATGTATCTATGACTTACCTCTGTAAAAGGTGTCCTTACTCACCGAACCAGCTATCCATGTATCTATGACTTACCTCTTTAAAAGGTGTCATTACTCACTGAACCAGATATCAATGTATCTATGACTTACCTCTGTAAAAGGTGTCATTACTCACTGAACTAGATATCAATGTATCTATGACTTACCTCGGTAAAAGATGTTATTGTTCACTGAATCAACTATCAATGTATTTATGACTTACCTCTTTAAAAGGTTAAACAAAGCATTTAGGTTTTTCCATGCTGCCTGAAGCTTCTCTGATTGGCCAGTCAAATCCGAGCTGTGTTCATATTTTCTCTCCGTTTGCTCAATGTCTTTCTCAAGGGCTTGTATTGACACGCACACTGCCTGATAACCAGAAGCATGACAGCTTTATAGTCACAGCTAAACATAAAAGTAACAAATAAGATTATAAGAATTTATATCCTATATATGTATTCTTGTGTATACTTATAGGGTACAGCAAAGGGTTATAGAACAGATGCCTTCACCAATGCTATTGGAAATGTGTGCTGGCACACCTCAAGGACATAGTATTTTCTGATGGTACTCCAGACACTTGTTTCTTCTCTGAACAATCAACAACAAGCGCTTTCCACACAGATACAACATAAAACAAGACAAGCGCTAGGCTATCTTATCTTTATTGGCTGAGGTTATCTCACTCTACAAGTATTTCTAGTCGAACAAAACAAACACGGGCATGCTCCCCCGCTGCGGACATCAACAGCTTCTTGTTAATAATCTTGCTTGTAAACAGGCAGCTGAAGAGTGTTTTAATAACAGTTCAAGACTGCCTAGTAGCACTTCTAGTTAGTTATAAATAGATAAGAGGGTCTTATAGTTAGTTATAGACAGGTGAGAGGGTCTTATAGTTAGTTATAAATAGATGAGAGGGTCTTATAGTTAGTTATAGACAGGTGAGAGGGTCTTATAGTTAGTTATAGATAGGTGAGTGGGTCTTATAGTTAGTTATAGACAGGTGAGAGGGTCTTATAGTTAGTTATAAATAGATGAGAGGGTCTTAAAGTTAGTTGTAAATAGATGAGTGGGTCTTATAGTTAGTTATATATAGATGACTGGGTCTTATAGTTGGTTATAGATAGGTGAGAGGGTCTTATAGTTGGTTATAGATAGATGAGTGGGTCTTATAGTTAGTTATAGACAGGTGAGAGGGTCTTATAGTTAGTTATAAATAGATGAGAGGGTCTTATAGTTGGTTATAGATAGATGAGTGGTCTTATAGTTAGTTATAGATAGGTGAGAGGGTCTTATAGTTAGTTATAGTTAGACAGAAGAGAGGGTCTTATAGTTAGTTATAAATAGATGAGAGGGATTTTAGTGAGTTATAAATAGATGAGTGGGTCTTATAGTTAGTTATAGATACATGTATATGTATGATATATAGGTAGCTCTTACTACTCAATACGAGTCCTATGTATTTAGGTGCTTGGCAATGCTCACCTCCATCACTGCAGTAATAGTATTAGAGAGACCAAATACGCTCTAAATAGTAAATACTGATGCAAGACAAATTGAGATCTGATGAATTTGAGTGAAACATGGTAAATCAATGGCATGGCAACAGCCAACTGGTGAACATACACTGTAGATGTGAAAATCGGAATACTGTCTGGTTTCAGTATGCTGATGTGAAGATAAAAACAAGCATTTGGCGAGGACAGGACCACTTATAGAAGCTTTTACAAGGTTATACACACCAGGATATGTAGAGCAAATAGGCGATGATGCTATTTGTGTTGTGCAAGGCTATTCACACATCAGTATAGAGTAAGTAGGTGAGAAGACAATAATGAATACGATATAGAGTGATATAGACTGATATAGAGTGATATAGACTGGTATAGACTGATATAGAGTGATATAGACAGATATAGAGTGATATAAACTGATATAGAGTGATATAGACAGATATAGAGTGATTTAGAGTGATATAGAGTGATATAGACTGGTATAGACTGATATAGACAGATATAGAGTGATATAGACTGATATAAACTGATATAGAGTGATATAGACAGATATAGAGTGATATAGACTAATATAGAGTGATATAGACTGATATAGAGTGATATAGAGTGATATAGACTTATATAGACTGATATAGAGTGATATAGAGTGATATAGACTGATATAAAGTGATATAGACTGATATAAAGTGATATAGACTGATATAGAGTGATATAGACTGATATAGAGTGATATACAGTGATATAGAGTGATATAAACAGATATAGAGTGATATAGAATGATTTAGACTGATATAGACTGATATAGAATTAGGAGCTCCAGATAGATGATTGAACGATTGGTGAATCATTAAATTGCTATTGTTGTTCCTTAAATTATTTGGTGGTGAACGAGAGTGACAAGGGTCATTGAGCAGGTCATTTGACAACATACAAGCTTTTAAGCCACCTAAAAGGGAGCCACTAATAGTGGGTCACTTCATGTGAGAAAAGCAAAATGGACGGCTGCTGCTCACGAGTCTATAAAGCAGTTATGTGGACAACAGCTAGCATTTTTGTTTGTAATTTTGATCAGAAAACCAAACTTTTGGGTAGATTAAAATGAGCTAAAATAACAATATTGTTATTACAATAAAAAAGCTAAGGCAGGGTCTGACCTTTATTATAGGAACAATATTATGTCCTTTACATATCACTAACAAGTGACCTTTGTCTAGTGACCTCCAGCTATTGGCCTCTAACTAGTGACCTCTAGCTAGTGATCTCTAGCTAGTGACCTTTAGCTAGTGGACCTAGTTAGTGGCTTTCATTTAGCAATATCTAGTTAGTGAACTTTAGTTAGTGACCTTCAGTTAGTGGCATCTAGCTAGTGACCTCTAGTTAGTGACCTTTATAGTGGCCTCTAGCTAGTGACCTCTAGTTAGTGACCTCTATAGTGACCTCTAGCTAGTGACCTTGAGTTAGTGACCTCTAGCTAGTGACCTCTAGCTAATGACCTCTAATAAGTGACTCTCTATTTTGTGATCCCTATTTAATGACCTCTAGCTAATGACCTCTAGCTATTGACCTCTAACTAGTGACCTCTAGTTAGTGACAATGAGCTAGTGCCCTCTCTTGAGTGACCTCTAGTTAATGACCTCTAGTTAGTCACCTTTAACTAGTGATTTCTCTCTGAGGTCAATATATATATATATATATATATATCAGTCAAACATGGATAACTCGAACTTCACGGGACCGAGCAAAAGTGTTCGAATTATCAGAGCGTTCAAGTTATCAGAGCACTGTCACAAGTCCATATATTTACTTATTTATTAGTAGATACATGTACATATACAAACTACAATATAAATCAAAAGCACAAATGGCTTGTTTCAAATTAAATGCTTCTAATGTAAAGTTTAAAACGTTTTCATGAAAAAGTATAGAGATTTTTCTATCACTTGAGATTGGTTTGTTGTTTGAGGTGATGTTATTACCAGGACGTTTTTCAGATTGACATTGGCAAAACTTGATCGTTGTTGAAATGCTCAAAACAAAAGACATTTTTTTCTTTTGGGGTTTTACCCACGATCAATTTTGCCGTTTTTTCTTGAAATTTAAGCAGATTACCTTACTTTACCTGAGATTCGTTAAGAGCAACACTCCAAGGCAGTTCAATTAAAAGTTTTACGAGGTTTTACGGTCCATTCTATATCACTCACGCTTTTTTAATAGATACTTATTGAATGTACACACGTATTCTGTGTTTAGGTCAAACGATGAATAGTTTTTTGTAGCTCAGACAACGTATACGTTTAATTACAACATTCTAAAGACGTTTTAAACATTCAACATTCCGACGTTGATTCAACACGGAATCAACGTCGGAAAACTATTCATCACGGGCTAGCCGAGTCACGCACTCAATGATTTTCGCCACGCACATACAAAACAACATGCGATTTTTGTTTTGTATGTGCGTGGCGGAAATCCTCGCGCGCGTGACCCGGCTAGCCCGTGCTATTCATCGTATCGCAGTATAAATCAAATTTCACCAAACTTTTAGAAAAGTCGTTGACAAAAATATTTTGCCGATGGTGGTAATAACGACGCTTATGAATTACGGAAAGATGAAGTTTACCTCTATGGCTTTGAATAAAGTGATTTTCTAAAGCGATAACAACCGTTTCGGTAGCCGTTGGGCAAAAAAACAGTTCGAATTAACAGTGTTGAGTTCGAGTTATCTATAGCAATTTATCATTACGTGGGAACGGACCAAAAGAAATGTTCGAATTAACCATGTGTTCGAGCTATCCGTGGACGAGTTATCCATGTTTGACTGTATATATATATATATATATATATATTGACCTCACCAAATCAAGTAGGTGCTTGATAACTGTCACAAACCAATTATGAGCTTTATGCTGAGCCAGATGATAGCTAAAGCGTACAAGGAAGACAACTCGAACAGTAGAAACCTTGAGTGAATCGGAATACATCATTTGTCTGATGATGAAGTTCCTATGACTAAAAATTTAAGTTACTCACTGCGAGGAGTTCCTGAGAAGAGGAGAAGTTGACATGCGCAAACTGGTCGATATCTATTCCACTCGTCTTTAACTGTTGTTGAAGAATTCCCACTCTAGACAGCAATTTCCTGTAGTCATCTAGCTTTTCTTCATCATCCGATACGCTGTCGGAAAATGCTGTCGTTTGAGACGCGCTAATCAGATCTGAACTACCTGTATCCACTGTTTCATCCAAGTTAGTCTCCACAATATAACGTTTGCTTGCAAGAGATACTGTCATTTCCTCTGGAGAAAGTGAGGGATTTGACGCTGAAGCCAGGCTATCACCCATTGGTGAGGCAACGAACAGTACATTGTTATTTGTTGACTTCTCAAGAGTAGGCAACTCCAGGGACATTTCCTGTTTTAAATTATTCGTTGATTGCTCAACTGGTTCGACAGTAACTACTTTGTGAGTCAAATTTTTCCGATTTTTGTTTATAACAGCGTATTCATATTTTTGCTTTGTAGGGGGAGACAATTCCAATGAGGTAGATGCTGTACCATTTCTATGAGGAGTTACACCGTTGGAGGGTTTAAAGTTAGCGACTTGGGATCTGATACCGACCCACCGCTGATTGAGTTGCAGCAAGTGCTGCTCTATGGGTGGCGTGTCATATTCCGTGAGCTCTTCGGCCTGTTCATTTAATGCATTCATCTCCACTTGCCGTCGAGCAATCTCCTCTTCAATCTCCTAGCATAAAACAAGATGTAAATGTGACAGAAGTGGCAGCAACTACTGCAGTGATTACTTAGAACACTTGAAGCTTAATTTTTTGTGGCATGTTAGAAAAAAAATTGTATACACATGTACTGTACTACGTGTGTATATATGTGGGTATGTATATATGCATGTATATATGTATGTAAATATATGTATGTGTATATATATGTGTTTACATATGAATACATATGTATATACATTATATTCGTATGTACGCATATATGTGTAAATATGTATGTATGTATATATAGATAACCGTATACATGTATGTATAATATATGTCGGTATATACACGTATATGTACATAATTACATATGTATGTATACCAGGTAAATGTCCGGTGTTGCCCGGGTAATAAAAGTATTTGCAAAAAACCTTATTTTTATTTAACATATAAAACATTTGCCATTCTAACTTTTTAACTTCATATCATGAAAAAGTGTTTTTGTGCAGTTTAAATAGATTAGGAAAAAAAAAATAAAACAACCGCATGGGTTTTCAAACTTTGTCAAACAACTTTGTAGCTTTCAAACTTCATATCATGTAGAAAATGGTTTGTGCGGGTCAAATAAATTAAGAAACAAAATAAAACCACTATAAAAATGTTTAAATGTAAATGTGAAATAATTAGCAAGGAATAGCTAAATTAAGTCTGTTTTGCTACGATTACAATAAAGGATGATTCGGTAATGATACAATTAATATGAACTAAAAAACAAATTAAAAATTCAAAATAGGTTGAATTAATAATAACAATTAGTTGCATAAAAGTGTATACAAAAAAGGATACTGTTTCAGCAGAAGATATCCATCACAACTTTGAATACAACTTTGAACTGGTACTTCTTGATACTGGTACAAATGTGAAAATGATATATTGGACTGTCTTTGTCTGACCGAATGGAGAGAGAATGTAGAGGCCATTCCTACTCGAGATAATATAATTGTCCGCGTGAAAAGTATTGGCATTTACCGAGTATTCAATTGAACCTTACGAAATACCGTAAATAGAAGTTCATGAAAAGCCGAAAAAGCATCATGTTTCATAGAGTTAATAGAGTTTAAATTAATAACTCTATGAAACTCTATCGTGTTTCATAGATTAATAGAATTTTGATTAATGGGTGAGTGGGTGCAATCGAGAAAAGGGTGTATAGAGCATATAGCAAAAACTATGAATCGTAAGATTATTTGGTGAACTCGTAGATAGACAATTAGATTACCAGATTACCAATTGCAATTGCCGTGAGTTCGCGTCCAGCAGGATGTGAAACATTAATATCTAAGATTTAAATAGCTATAGCCAAACAGATGGACAGATATCCAAACGAACGGACAAACTTTGAGAAATATATATATCGATATGTATATAGATATATATATACGTACACACATATGTATACACTCGTATATTTAAGTACGTATATATATATATGTCTGCATGTATGTACACATATGTACAAATGTCTGTATATATGCGTGTATGTATGTACACATATGTACAAATGTCTGTATATATGTATGTATGTACACATATGTACAAATGTCGGTATGCATGTATGTATGTACACATATGTGCATTTGTTCGGATGCTAAACATGTGCTGATTAGCTGTGCATATAAAATACAAACAATAGGTTTTGAGAAAAAAAACACTTGTAAACAGGTTGTCACTTTGTGATCAGCTGATGGAAACACAGACACTTGTAAAAAGGTTGTTCCCTGGCGTTCAGCTAATGAGAACACAAACACTTGTAAAAAGGTTGTTCCCCGGTGTTCACCTAGTGAGAACATCAAAAAAGTCAAGTGATTATTCTTCATAGATCTCACTACAGTATGTTGTACACTGATAACCAAGTTATCTTCAAAATACTTTACCCATGTGATGCTGACTCACATTGACAGCTGAATTGGTGCTAAACACATGGTTGAATTCTACAAAAACCAAAATTCACGCAACCCAAAAATTTTGTTCAAAGAAATGTTAAAAGTAAAATAAAATATCTAAAGAGTTCTGGGCTGACACTTGTAACTATAGCGACATACCTTGATAATTAAAAATAATAATTGATGATACTGTAGACACGAGCTACATTGTAAAGATAAGGTCTAAGCCTATGGATAACTTACAGAGAGGAGGTCTGGTTGTGTCTGTGCCATGGTTAACTTGTTCTCGAGCTCGGTAAGTCTCATAGACATCAGGGTCCAGTTCAGCTCGTACTTCTGCCAGTGCTCGACTGTCGCGTCCCTCTCACAGTTCCATTTGGCCTGGAGAATAAACATAACTAGTAGATGATACCATGCCAGCCAGCCGTGTTACCATGGATACGACTAGTGTGACTCCTCATTCATGACTGTCATCGTTACTCATACAACAAGGAACATAGATAGAAATGAGTCAAAAACAGCATAATTTTATGTAAGTTGAATGGAGAGGAAACATAGGGATGGTCTGGGATAGGACAAGGTCGATGCATAGAATGGAATAACATAGTGCAATATAGAGAAGGTTTTGATATTATAGTATTTTTACTACGAACCATAAGTTACTGTAGCAGTTAAGTTTCATATTTAACCCTTAAGCTACCGTAAGCCGATGTATTGGCTTATCAATAGGGTTTAACTTTTCTTTTCATTACAAGGCCTATACATTAGCTAGACCAATCAAATTTTTCTCCAGCTAAACAACCTTGTTGCCAATCACGTGCAACAAATCGAAAATATTTTTGCTAAGCAATTCCATTTCTATTTTTCAAAATGGGAAAACCAGCTCGCTATCGTCATGGCAATAAGAAACTCATCGCGTTCTTTCACTGGAAAGGAAGCATCAGAAATTTTGCGAGAGTGGGATTCGGTAAACAATTTTATACTTATCTTGTAGAGAATTTTGTTCTCCAGAAAATACATTTTACAGTAAAACAACGTCTGCAGTGATTCTTGAAATATTGCATAAATACTAGCGGCATATCAATGTTTCGAAAATCCTTTCGAATTAATTTGGTCAAAATAGCGAATTTAGAGCGATAGTAAAAGAGTTAAGGAAAGGAGATCTTACCAAGAGTCACATAAGGAAGCGGTAAAAAGGCCCCGCAAGCATAATCATGCCTCACAAAAAATGTTGGCGTTTTAATTTAAACATTTAGCCTCCCAGAGAATATTTGCCTGAACGTCACGCCGCACCAGCTACCTAGCCCGCACCAGCTACCTAGCCGCACCAGCTACCTAGCCGCACCAGCTACCTAGCCGCACCAGCTACCAAGCCGCACCAGCTACCTAGCCGCACCAGCTACCTAGCCGCACCAGCTACCTAGCCGCACCAGCTACCTAGCCGCACCAGCTACCTAGCCGCACCAGCTACCTAGCCGCACCAGCTACCTAGCATCATAAACATATTCTACATAGATATCAAACAAGTGCATTCACAAGAACCACCAGTTTGTTCATTAAAGAGATAAGATATTTGCACATCGGCGCTCTGCTCCTAATAAACTGGCGTAGACCGCTCTAGAGGTTCCGACACAAACATTCCTCAGACCTCTTCACTTCTTTCTCTCATTTACAGAAAGCAAAATTGCATAAAAATTGTTTTTGATTATACAAATGTTAGGTTGGTACTAGCCATCTTGGCAAACTTAAAATTGTGGGGTTCGGAACAACAAGTGGTTTAAGTGAACAATCACGGCTGATGTTTGTCTGCTAGCGGTAGAAATTACAATTGCATGATTTCTCTGAGATGTATGGTACCTATTTAGTTACTGGGAGCCGGTAAAAGTAACCAGACTAACAAATATAATGCAATGCTTTTATAATAAACCTTCAAGTAGCTCAACAAATTATCTCATGAGTTATTCAACATGAAATAAGGCTATTGGGTCTTCTTTACAGAATTTTAAAGCAAGCTTTTTATTGACTATAAATCGACCTA
The DNA here is from genome assembly GCF_963576615.1 of Watersipora subatra. Classification (NCBI taxonomy): domain Eukaryota; kingdom Metazoa; phylum Bryozoa; class Gymnolaemata; order Cheilostomatida; family Watersiporidae; genus Watersipora; species Watersipora subatra. The sequence continues at coordinate 63,020,255 of NC_088716.1, read as the reverse complement.
CATTTATAGCTGACCATGATAGGTCTTGTTTGCTGTTATAACTTTCAGTACGGTCTTATTAATTTGCTATTAGATGTCAATGGATTTCAAGCCCTGCACCTCACCTAGCGCTATGGGAAGAAGCACGTTTCATTCTAGGGTGAGAAAAGTAGAACGCAGCAGAACACTAATGAGACGTTTCTCCATTCACCGGAATGTGGGAAATGGGATACGCCCCAACACGACCGTACCCATACAATAATCCGTTAAGTGTTACTTTGACAAAGGCCGACAAAACCTATTCTCGGTCAAGTAATTGAATTACTATCTCATACTTATCAGAGAGGACAAACATTGCTAGGCAAACTGACCGCTATTATTGCATAATAAACAGATTCGATTGGATGTAGATCTTCACTAATGATGAGATTAATCTGCAATCTGGCTATTCATCACTTTCACACATCTGCTGGAGAAATATATGACAGGTAATTGCTGTACATATATAAAGGAAATTCCCTTCTAATCATGATGCGCATAGATTATCACCGTTGTGTTCCATCTTATTAACAAGTCTGCGCAGTTCTATTAACCATGAAATACTTTTGCTAATTTATAAATTCATCATTCAAATATCATATTCCAATATGGCTGCAAACATACACACTTCGGTGAGTGTAATAGGTGCTCGGATGAATGAAACTGGATGCTTTTTTCATGCTAAGTTGTGGCAACTTCTGAGGTTTATGACAGACAGAAGAATGAGACTCTCAAGCTGAGCCTTTTATGAAGGAATAGAAGGCTATCGGTGTATTCATAAAGGCAATACAACGATAGCCAAATATGTGAAAAGCATGATACAGCCTTGCGAAAAAAAGACGAGCGCATGCTAAGACTGCAGCATCCCCAAACGACTGTCACCACTTTTTTCTGTTAAGGTATTAGCAATACATACCCAAATCGCTGTCTAGGTGAGTTGCTTTAAGCGTGGCTAGCGCTGAGCAGCGAAAGTCAGCACCCAGCTAGTGCCCTGTATTACGAGAGCGAGCACACTGAGCACACTGAGCGCACTACGTCCACTCGAGTGCGGTGATAAGCCCACAACAATATAGAGTTATGCGACCCTCTATAAGGCAATGAGACTCTCAAGTGCTTCTCACACCCGCTATTCACTCTCAAATACCTGCCCGCTTCTCATCGCAAACTCTTGCTAGAGTAAGATTCAACGAAGCCTGCCCGAAGGTTAAGATGAAGGCTGAGGTAGACAGCTCACATAATATTAGTTGTTAAACAGGAATAAGACTATAGACTACTGCGGAGTGGTCAGACAAATACGTGTCTTCAATTATTTACAACGATTTGAAACTGGCAACAGCTGCCCTCAGCATCGCTGTCTTATCAGGATAGAAGGGCGTTTGGTTGTTATCAGCTCTTGATGATCGACAGTATCTGCTCTATAAAAATGCATATTCAGACAGTACTCGGACTGCATACATGTACCCCTATATGACCTAAAAAATTGATCAACGACAGTGTTTAGAAAGTGCCTTTTTAACAGAATCAATTTTTTTAAATGTATTTATAAATATTTTAATAATATTGTTAACATGCAAGTGAACAACTGTCATAGTGAGTCACTGCTTGAATGATATCACCTGACATGGAATCCCAGAACGGTGTGAATTTATTACTACTACCATAGCTGATAGCATATCAGTCCCACATACCGCTACAAAAACAGGAAAGAACTGTCATCAGATTTCTCTCTTTGTGTGCCAGGTATGTGTTTATACTGTCAATATCATCGTACACAGTTTAAATTTACCTGCAAGCGTTCGTAAACTATGTCACATATTTTAATACTATCACGGCCAGTTTTTTTAAAAATATTAGATTTTTATGAGATGAAAAAATTGTAATATTACAATTTTTTCATCTCATAAAAAGACTTTACAGACTTCAATGGCCATCAACATCTAAGTATCTTGCCTTAAATTGATGATATCGTAATCGTGTGAAGTTTGGGATATCCACTAGCTCTAAAATATTATCTACACGATAAGCATTAGGATAGCATGAGCACCTACATGATGTAAGTGTCGTAGCATGAGTAGGGGCCAACGCATTTTTCTCCATTACAAGACCCGGGGTATGCATATAGAGACTTGGTCTATGATTTGTATAGTAAAGCTTTAGTCAAACCACCCTCAACGACATGTGACGTGTGTGGACAATGCTATATGGTAAAGAAATATTAAAATATTTTAAAATAGATTTTTTCTGGTTCCCGCAAGGAATAACAGTATTGGACTCTGGCTTGACTTACTTAAAATCATCCAAAGCATTCAAACAACCTTATTAGGTCACGCTGTCTCTCACATACTGTAAATTAGTATACTATGTTTAGGATGTTGTTACATTGATCCTGATAGATCGGATAATAGTCTGAAAATGGTGAATGGAAAACTATGCTTGAAGATCTACAGACGAAACATTAAACTAAATGCAATTAGAACTATAATATATTTATAGGCATTCGCTTCTGATTTGGATCAAGAGATTCTCAACCTGTTCGATCATACGAGTGATTACCTCTTAGAATGCAATGTAAGAATATAACTTGTAAGATAATTAAATGTAACAAACAAAATAACATCTAGAAAATACAGGATATCTGTTTAGTAACTACTGTAAGTACTACTAACTGAATGAATGTTTGGAGTAACTAAATACAGAAGGACCAAGCCTTCATAACAAGCGAGGGACTCGTGATTGGAGTCTCATGTATTGTTACAGCAATGGCAAACGACCTGCTATCCGCGGTACAAAATTTTTATGGCTATACTCCTACTTTCCAAATGTTGGTTTCTTGGAGGTTTTTTCAATCACTATCATCAAAAGCAATGATATGTAAGATAAGTAACACATCAGACAGTGTTTCGATGTACTACGTAATTGCATAAGTGCTTTTAAATTTCCTGCGTGTAGAGGAAGACGAGTGAGTGAGGTGCATATAATGTTTTTAGATGCTAATTACACACCCCTCGCTATTTAAGGAGAAATACGGTAATTTTTGCCTTTGTTGGGGTATACTATGGTACACAATCACTGAGTAAACCAGGTCTATTAACAGTAGATGAGCGATAGCGAGGTTCCCGCTACATCATCAGAAACTGTAGCCCGAAATCTTTATAAACATTTTAATGTTATTAGGCTATGGTAACGTAATGCTTATCTTATTATAAAAATGCTTTTATATTACAGATTATCGGTAGGGTAATTACTGTGTCGATCAGATAACTCCAACTTAATGAATACATGTACAACCAACAGAATGCATATTTCATACTCTATTCTTTCTATTCTCTACTTATACTCTATTCCATCACACTCGACTACCCAGGATACGCATAAGAAAGTTGAAAATGTCTTAAGATGCTGCGCCACATTCTATATATGACTTTCAGCAGTGCGTTCAAAGATTCCTTAGCAAAAACAAAAGTACTTGTTACAAATATTTTCCAGTTGAACTCTTATAATGTAATACTGAAATTTGCTAATGCGCCTCTTACAGTCAAAATATTTTAAAAAATAGTAAAAAGTGTTTAAACTGCTTTTATATAAAATTTAAAACAGTTGCCTTATCATCACAGATAAAAATATTTTTATATGGAAGAATATAAAAATATTCTTGCGATTTTCAAATAGATTTTGAACTTGATGTGCTAAAGCTGTCGAGTAATGAATCAAATGTTCTAAAAAATTACGGCTTTGTTTGTTTAATTTGTTGCGCAGCTGAAAACCTATGACAACTACACAATAAAATAAAAATATAAAATTATGTAGATATACAAAAAACTACGTGATAAGGCAGAGCTAATTTAAGAAAGATTTCAGAATTTAAGATTTAAGAAAATGTAATCAATAGAAATAGGTTTTTATTGTTACTTTATTGTTACTACTAGCTGTATGCCCGGCGTTGCACGAGCAATAAAAAATCTTTTGCACAGAAACTTGATTTTTAATCAGCATATACAACATTTACCATGCTAACTTTAAAATGAAGGCGTATGTTTATTTCTGTGTGTGTCCAGCCAATAGATAATTTAAGTATTTGAAAGCTCGAGGTATAGCTAAAACAGATTTGTTAAAAACATTTCTTACTTCTTATGCTACACATTCACTCAAGATTTATAACAGCTTATAAACAGTGTCAGGTAATGTAGTTGCTATTGGCTAAGTTTCTTTACCCAATGAATTTGAGTAACTTATGCTAGTAACTTAAGCTAGCAACTTAAGCTAGTAATTCAAGCTAGTAACTTATACTAGTAACTTAAGCTAATAACATCAGCTAGTAACTTATACTAGTAACTTAAGCTAGCTAAATCTTTACTATAGTAAGAGCTGCGTTCGTCCATTCTTCTGGGCGCTAAGAAAAAAGATTGCAGCTCACAGGAATCAAACTCATACACTTGGCACGGATGTGATGCCAGGCGCACTACCACAAGCCAGCTTGCCACGACTTCATATAATTGTAATATATATAATCATTACGCGTCATGATCTCACGCAATCATGATTTTCAAGAGTGCTAGTAGTAACCAAACAACTATTCTGAAAGATGACAAGGTGACTGTGTAGTGTAGTGGTCAGCGTGCCTGATGACAAATGTGGTGTTTCCGAGTTCTATTTCAGTGCGAAACAGTTTGCCGTGTGTATTTTAATCGCTATAGCTGAACACGCGACAGACAACAAACACGAAGATATTAATTGAACATGATCAATTGCTATTGGATTTTGGTTGACCTGCTATTTACTATACAAATGGTGGTATAGCACTAGTAGAATATAGAATTACATGGGAGACTCAGAAAAGAAAAAAGGAGTGTAAAACATCAGAAAAACTGACTCCCATCCATAAGGTCTTTATAGCAGACTCCAAGACCTCAATTGTAGCTCCTCTGGCTTCTAGACCTTGATATTTTATATTATTGCAAGTTTAATAGGGTCATGGATACCTACTAGCCAGTACAATGGTAGATACGAATTAAACTTGGAAGCATGTTTGGCCCTCCCAACTCACCAACAAGGCCAGAAACTCTGTCTTATCTTCATCTGAGAGTTGCGACTGCCGCGCTTCGCACTGGCTGAACAAAGAGGCCAGTTCATAGTTGTTCATGCTCTCTGTGAGATTAGACTTCAGCTGCCCCAAGATACTCGTAGCCTCAGAACTAATGGCTGCATTACTTATGGCATGGTGCTGCAATGGCTCAGTAATCTCGGGTATCACAATAGCCTCAGTATCCGACTAAAGATAAGAAAGTAAAAACTTGTGGTGCTGTGATCAGACTCACTTACAAGTTTGATGAGAGGTAGTAGATGAAGAACTCACCTCGTATACCTTGCTAAACCTGCACCCTCTCTGAACATGATTGCACCAAATTTTCACCCCAGCTAGCCAGGGTTTCGTGGCAACATCAATTATACAGATACACAATAGAGAAATCATTTCTGCACATAGAGTTGTGTGCATTATTAACACCTAACAAAATGATTTTGCTTAAAATTTGCATTTCAACCACAATGGAAATGTGAGAATGTTCTATGAAAAGGCTTGCTGACCTGAGTGATGTTTGTAAGCTCCGTATAGCTAGATTGCAATGTGTCCATCACAGAACTGACTTTTTTCTTATACTCGTGGTCTCCTCCAGATGTAATGTTAGATGCAGTGTCTGCTAGAGTTGTCATCTCTTCTCGCAAATTGACCAGCTCTGCCTCCAGCTTCTACGGTGACAACATATAGAAACTAGAATACTTGCACTACATATAGTAGATTTAGATATTCACATAAAGTCATATGATGTTCGCATAAGGTCATGTGATGTTCACATAAAGTTATAAGATATTCACATAAGGTCATATGATGTTCACATAAGGTCATAAGATATTCACATAAGGTCATAATTATGATGTTCTTTTAGAACCTATACTTGCTACACGATCATAGACTTGTTTATTGCTAGACATAGACACATTATATTGTGGTCTATAAACAGTATTTAGACCGCAACGACCTACTATTCCAATGTGCAAAGCTGGGGCAACCTCTGATGAGACATATAGCATTTATTGACAACACGTTATAGCGATGATCAATGGTATGTAGCAAAACTGACAATGTTTTTAAATAAATTATTGAAAGCTACCATAGACAGGCCTTGACAGGTTCTTGTGAAATGGTTTAGACCAGTTCATGTGATTAGGGCTTGATAAATTCATGTGGACAGATGTTAACAGGTATTCGTGACAAGGCTAACATGATCCTATGAACTGGTAAGAATAGGCACTTGTCAATAGGTTAGACTTGTTCCTGTGGACAGACTGAAATTTCCCAAAAAAGTCTGTTCAAAAAGTTGAATTGACGAGAAGAAGTTGATATGATTTATTCCATGTTACAGCCTTGGTCTGCATGTCGTAAAAATAAGGTCAGTCTCACCGCCAGACGTTAGAGATGTGGGTCTGATGAGCCCTCGGTACTGGTGAGAAACCAGGAATAATCTATCTGAGTACAGACCTACAACAGCTCGATGCAGACTCAAACAACTACTGGTCCTAATAAACTAATTCAGAGAATCTTTAAAATGTTTTAAAGGCATCACCTTGCCTGCCCTCTGAGAGATGAGTCCGAGCGAAACCATGCTCCTAATCAGGTTTTCACACAGCATACTTAGCCTCAGATACCAGCTGAATGAGAAGGTAATAGACAACCTCACCAACAATGTCCTACCTCCATGAGGCTGTCGAGCTGGTCAACGCTAGACCACATCGTGTAATATCCTTACGCAGACTGCTGCCACACGAATGAACGTAATCCTAGGGTGATACCTGAGTAACTTTTCTCTTTCAAGTACCTCAGACGAGCGCTATGCAAGACGGTCAATAACTCATTGCTGCCTTTTGAAACAACTAGCTAATCCATGCCTTTACAATGCTTAGAAATGCTGCTTTCTCATGCTAGCCCGACACGCTGCCTGCTGGCTGGCGATAGATTAGCAAGATGAAACTAGATAAAACAATAATTCAATTGTTAAAATTGAGTGTGGCAGCTGCGCAGGAAAAGCGTGACTCAAAAATTCTGACTGCTAGATATGCTTACGCCGTCCTTCGATACGCTGCCTATCTTATTTATTGCCCATCCATATGCTGCCTATTTTTATGCTTGATTCGAAACTTTCCACTGCAACAACTACTCCTAAAACGGAGGAGCAATCTCAAGCTGAGAAGCAGCGAGCCGTAACGGCTGGTTAATTTAACTCTTAGAGGAGTGTTTCAGAAAGACATACACGTAGAAATGTATATAAGATAGAATGCCTGCACAAATACACACTAATAATTGTCATCCTTAATTAAACTTGCAAAGTAAAATTGAAAGTATCTTGGCACTAGATAGCACACAAAAACGATAGCCTGGCAATCTCAATTCAAGATGATTATGCGGCGGGTATTCATCTACTCCAACTTGCAGCTAGGAAATGCAGCTAGGAAATGCAGTAGCAGTGAGCTAAATCAAAATGAGACACTCACCGAGCACTTGAGTATCAAATATGTGTCAAGCCCTTAGCTACAGTTGAACTACACGCGTTCTCTTGCTTACATACATGTATATGAACAAAACAAAAGATCAACGACTTAAAAGGTAGAAATGAAGTTGAGTTAGTAATTGTATTTATTAGAGCCAAGATTGCTTCATAAGCAGCATAATGCTACTTCCGGATGAGCGGGTAGGAATAACAAACACAAACAATAGCCTGAGAGATGAACAGCGAGTAAAAATAACAAACACAGTAGCCTAAGATCTGTAAAGGTAAATACAAAGAGTGAAGGACAACTGAACAAGTTATAGTCCCCATGAAAACTACTTGCCTTGAATAGTGCTGACACGCTGACACAAGTACGTGACTATAAGCGAAGACAGCACTCTATCGTACTGACTGCATATCTACTTGCTGACTTAATTAAACTTTGAGGTTTACTCAATTATATTGCGTTTTTGAGCACTTCATCGGGTTGTTTGCGACACCAGCCAAACGGAAATATAAAATTCAAACGCCTGTTGGACAGTTTCAATATCTTTATGCTTATGAGGCTAGATGAATGCCCGGCTTTGAACGGGTAATGCAAAACTTTTGCAAATAAAATTTATTTTCAATCAACATATTCAACATTTGCTATTCTAACTTTTAAATGAAGGTGTTTGTTTATTTCTGTGTGCTATAAGTTCAATTAAGTGTATATATACTGAATATTTATAGCATTTGGGGAAATCTGGATGCGGATTTTTCTTTTAGCACACCGGCAGTCTGGCGCGCTATTAAAGATTGGCAAATGTAATAAACATGTCTGCAATAATACCATAGTATGGCAAAGTGGTCGCGTGGCGTAGCGGTTAGCCCGCTTGTGTGCAAAACCTATGTTTCTGAGTTCAATTCCAGGGTGAGAATTGTTTTTCGTTCTTAATGCTACCAAATGCTGCGAGTGTGCATATTTTATCGCTATAACTGGTCATGACAAACAAACAATTAGATTTATATAATTATATAGATAATCTAATTGTTTTAAGTTTTATAGTTTTTCACAAATAATCTAGTTGCCATGTCTGAAAATGAAATAGTGTGTCACAGAATGATTTAAAACCACGGTATGGATTTGTGCTACCATCGAAGCCACTATAGTGTTTGTATGTTTACCTTTTGCACTACAACTGCATCATAAATCAAACAGGAATAGGACCTTGAATAAATTAAAAGTGTAGTAGGAAGAAACTATAGTTATCATCAGTATACTGCTTACATCGCTGACTTCTATACAGTTACTATTCATTATTAATTATTGATTATTCATTGAAGAGCTAGAGAAAAGAATCAACTTGAACTGTCACAAGTTGTGGTCAAAATTTATTACATAATACTTGACACGTATTATACAAGTTTATTTTAACTAATTGGGAGACAATCTCAGTTGCTATCAGTGATGACTGTTTCCAATAGCTGAACAAATGATAAGCGTTTGAGCACTAGTGATTAAAATAGTTGAACGAAATTTCCCCTCTATACGCTGTCAGTTAATTTAAAACAAACACGGCTTCATCACATGATCCATATTGTCAGTGGAATTACATTAAAAAGCCAAATTATAGTAATTTTTGTTTAGAGTTGTGCTTTCATTTAAAAGAGATAGACAAGTCCGTACTATGTTCCTTTAGGGAGAAACCGTGAGTGCAAAAAACATAACACGATGGAGTGCATTGATTATTACCATCTAGATAGCTTAGAGTTGCTATGAAAAGGAACGGGCAAGGAAGCTAATGGTTTGTACTATGTAAACATAGAGAATAAGCAATCATACTCTGAAAGCAATTACATGACAGACTGTCATGTAATTGCTTCTTATTTATAAAAACTATTTATACAAAATTATTTTATAAATGGGACTCGTTTATGAAAATATTTTGATTATGTGAGTTTCATCAGTTAAATTATAATCTCTATCGTTTGGCTGAAGTGTCTGATTTCATCATTGCTGTATCCAAATAAAACTTGAACTGTTCAAAAAAGAAATGTCTAAACTTAGCCATCTTACATGACATTTTCTGCCGTTCTCTATCTGACCTACGAGCTGACTTTTATTGCTAACCAAAGACGTACATGCTAAACAGTATCTATGTTCATGAGCCTTATGGAATTAGGTGACAAACTTTATATATCTGATAGTATACTATAATTGTGAGCTGTTGGAGTCGTCTGCTTTCATTACCGACTTGTAGAGTTCAGATGGTCAAGAAGTATCGACATTGTTAAATATTATTACATACATTAGCTTACACATGTATATGGCATGAAAAGGGAAGTGAGTAGAATACTACGCTAAGGTTGCTAGGGGTTAACATACGCTGCTCTAAAAGTCAGCAAGTGCTGCTCTAAGGGAAGGATCTACAAGTCAGCAAGCGCTGCTCTAAGGGAGATAATGAGTGAAATCAGATACCAAGTCGTAGAACAACTGTAACAAACAGGTCTACATAAGAGGCCAGAGGAAGCTAAACCAAGTATTACCATATTTTTGGGGCTTTGAGATGCACATAAATAAATAAAACTTTCACAAAAATTAACAACTCTTTATAATCCAGTGCACTTTGTATGTGACCTTTTGTTCAGTTTTTTAACCTCAAACCGTTTTTACTTTTTATGCGGCAAGCCGGGTAAGTTATGCCCATATCTGCCAATGTATCATGAATGCCTGGGCAAAGGTATGAGTCAACAACACTAGAGACTCATACCAGTGGTTAACGAAGGCTGGAATGATCAGTAAACAGGCCGGTGACAGCGGCGAGACCTAACCTGATGATGACAACAAAGATCCAAGCCTTTTTCACATCAAAATCGTCTGTTTAACGCGGATGCTAAAGATGAAGTTTGAAGGATATGTGGATGAGGAATGAACTGAAAATGAACTGAAAAGGCGACTTTACTTGTTTTTGTGTGTTATAACGGTACCACAGTTTTGTATTCTTGTGTTAAACGTGAAAAAGCTGTTCAAAAAAGTGAGTTTAGCATATTTGGTATTTTTGTGCTTAAACTGAACAAAGATTTGGCATCTTATTTGCCTATAATTAAACATCACTGAGAGTTATTGTCAATTAGTTCGAATGAACTTCATTTTCTGACATAGCATGTGTTCCATTTTTTACGTGTTATAATTCAAAGCGCTTCATATGTAGACAATAACAGAAATTGAGGTATTAGTTGATGCTGCACCTTATAATTCGGTACATCTTATAGCCTCGAGAATACGATAGCAGGAAAAAACCTGAGGGATGTTAAGAGCTGTGACTTTGTCAGAGAGTTTGATGAGAAGTAAGCTGTTACTTAGAGTAGCAAACTGGATGAACCTTCGAGAGATGGTAGATAATAACCCTATAACCTTATATTTGTGAGCGTTGCCATTCCCATGATGAGACATACAAATCCTATAAAAGCCCTACTCGCACTGAATAATCTCTAGAACAGAGTTATGCTAATGAAGACACATTTACTGAGCACGAGTCCAGAACTGAAACTAGAGATGAAAGTACATACCCCAGGGTTGTTCTCTACTACCGACTTCTTCAATGCTTTGAGTTGAGAGAGCACAGCTGTAGCTTTGGCAGCAAACATGTCAAAATCGGCGTCTGCATTCGATTTTTGAGCCTGTAAACAAACGGAAACACCAGATATTTTACCAGACGCGAAGGATTGAAAGAAAGGAATGTCTTGGAGGGTCTTTGACTGAATTTACTGACCGCAATGGTACGACTCCTGGCAGCGAGAGACTGAATTGCTGACTGCCACCTTTCCTTCAGCTCCTCATAACTTTCCTTTGCCTCATCTAGAGCTGAATCTTCAGCAAACTGCTCAAACTGATCGTAGAGGGAGACAATGGCCGCCAGACTCGGGTGTACCTTCTCAAACTCACTTTCCATCATCTGAGTTTAAAAATAGAGCATCAATAGATCACAATTTCTCGAGGACTTGATAAAGTTTATAACACGAGGAGTTAGCCCTGACCTTGATCCATGCAGATTCATCTTCCAGATTGAGGATGTCACTGCCAAGCCTATTCTCTGCCTCCTCCACCAATTCCCTCACTCTTTGCGTATGTTTACTGATCACCTTTGATATCTACATTGTACAACAGGTGCTTGTGCGTCACACGTATACCATGTCAGCTAAGCAACCCAGACGTGTAACTATAAATATATTTGCAAAATATATGATTAAAATAATGTACTTGAAATGGTGATATTAGCATTAGACATGAGCTTAACCCTTTTAACCCTGACGGCCAGTAATTCGGCACTGCGTAGGGTGTGTCAGAAGCCCTAACGACCGGAATACCGGCATCCACATGGCTCTGTTTACAAATACTGTTTCTAAGTAACAGTGAACATCAATCAAATTACTTCTTGCAAAGGGCATTAAACCGAACATTTTATTTAAATTTTTAACAGTTTTCTAAATCTTTATCTACTTCCTTCGTTATAATAGAAATTTTACTGGAATGATATGGCGAAAAAAATTGATATGACTCATTTGTTGGTATGTCATGGATGATTGTGATGCCTATGAAGAAATATATGATACCAATTATAACTTTTCAGAATATTTTGAGTCATAAAGTAATGATGAACGTGTGCTCAATGAATATGATGCTACTGTGAACATCTAAAAAATTTTAAAACCGTAGGAATTTTTACGGTTTTATCCTGAAGTGTGAAATACTTTTTTTCTATTTTGTGTCATTTCCTGTGTGTCGCTGGACTTTTTATCAGCGTTTTACCAAACATCTTTAAGTTATGAGTACATTTAGACATATTTAATAAAAGTTTGAAAAATGTCCTATTGTTGGACAAATTGTCCAGGGGTACTGACCCACATTGACAGGAACAACCAGAGTTCACAGCGAGCAAGACAGACACAGCGGTACATACAGTATCTATCAGATAGTAAGATGAAATGAGCAAATAGTTAGACTGTGATCTACACATAAACATACCTTATAAGCCTTGTCGAGGTCCTTCCTGGCTTGAGATATCTTGGAGCCGAGTCTATTGTAGAGACTCTTGAGGGCGTCGAGTGACTGGTTGACTCGTCTAGGAAAGTCGACCTGCTTTTTTTCGACCAGCTGTCTACCGGTCTTTATCACGTACTCCACCTCTAATTTAATCTCGCTCATCGTAGAGTAAAACTTCTGCAGAATGGAAGCAAGAGATTGCGAAAGAGACGGCAAGGTACCACAAGAAGATAAGACACCAACATTTGACAGGCTATGAAGCGAGCTAGACAAATTCAAGGTGGTAACTTAGAAGAGTTATCTGCTCAACTAGAATGAAAGAATAGACTCACTGCGCAGTGCTCGAGCCGGGTGCCAACGTGCTCCGGATCCTCATTGTATATCTCTATCAGATAAATTTTATCATCAATTTCGTGCAACAACTGCTGGGTACGACGAAACTTTGGATCAAAGTCTATCGGTCGCTGCCATTTTTGGAAATTCATTTGAGCGATCGCATAATCGTCCTACAGAAGAGAAAAATAACACTCATTGCTTGTGAGTGTCATGAGAATAATCCCCGAGATTACTCCACAACAGCGTAGTAAACATGTAACTGGAATATTTGCTGAAAACTTATTTTACACAAACTATTTTCACTAGTCTGCTTATAATTTTATTGATTATGGTTTTTATGTCTCATTTTTGGGCAAGTGACATCCTGCTAGCAGATACTGTTTGAGTGAGTCATCATCTACCATCACCTGTGACGACGTGTCAGTAGATACTGCCAGTTCAAATACTGGGGCACACCTTTGACAGACTGTCACAATATACTAACAGAGTAAATCCTCTATTTGCACCTATGGAAATCTGCTAGTAGATTTTTTAAACCGGTTTATAGCACATATCTTCACCAGACAATCGCAATATTCCGTTTTGAGCCAGCTCCCAAATTTGAAACTCATAACTGGAGTCGTTCAACCTTGATAAAGTCGAGTTTCTTCTGCAGCCTATCAGCAGCCAAGGTTTTGCCAAGAGTTTGAAAGTCTTTTATCTGCACTTCAATAGACTCTAGAAACTCGTCCCTTTCGTCGAATTCTCCCTTCAGGGTCTGCAAGCAGCGCATTACGATGTAATGAACAAACACTAGCCATCACTTCAGAGATCAGCTATAGAAAGCCTAAGAAATATGGGAACATGTGTCTAACGCCCTACCTGGAAGTCATCGGGTAGGTCTCCAGCTAACAAATCCTGTGCTGTCCAGTCTCTAAACAGACTGTTCACTTCATTCATCCAGAGTTCCATCTGAGAGAACTTGACTTCAGTGTCCTGCGACTTCTGTGATGCTCTTTCAAGGACTTGCAATCTCTCTTTCGCCTACAGAACACATGGAACGTTTTGAATCTCAAACCACACTGGTTTTCCAGTTGCTGAAAATACTGACCCTCAATGCGCATGCTGAGCATACAACTAAGCAGAGATTGCTGACCTGGGCTAGAGGTCTATGAGAAAAATAAATGAACAGGGATTACTAAGCATGCTTACATCGCTCAGTTTGTATATCAACTTTTAAACTCTTTCATTTCCAGAGAATCGGTTACAGCTGGTGAACACTAGTAGAAATATGATCGATGAAGCTTCGTTATGTTAAAATAAGAAGCAACTACTAGCTGCTTCAAGCTACTTATAATTTGTGTTGTAGCATACCAACAGGCCGGTGAGGTGCAGTAAGATGTATTTTAGCCTAAGTATTTTATGCACTAAAAATTCCCCTGTCATACAGCCCATGACCAAAGTGATAATAGAAAAAGAAAGGGTACTGCCGGTTGAGAAATGCAATATTAGCAGTCAAATGGCACTATATTATTATATTTTTATATTTTTCAGTACTTCTACGTTAATTACAGAAACCTTCGGCAATTAGACAAAAAACTATATATGCCATATATTATATGCCATATACATGTATATATGCCATATATTATATGCCATATATATATATATATGCCATATATTCCTGAAAGTCATACAAGATCACTTTTGGGAATGAGAATGGTTAACTAACTTTGGTAAATTAATTAATAACTATTTGAACAAAATTGTTTGTTATTGCGGGCATTATACGAGTTAACCTTGCTGCATAACAGAGTTGTCTGCCCTTTAAGCTCATTAGTCTATGCAGGCACTCACTGAGACAAGCACAAACGTTGAATACCTTTACCATGCATAGTTTAGATAGGCAAAACAATCGTATTCAGGTATCATCACCTTATTAATAACTTCTTCCCGTTTGACCTCCAGCTCTGCTCGAACAACAATTGTCTCTTCAACAAGTATGCCGTGCTCTTTGAAATAGGCAGCTAAATCGTTAAGCGTTGATGACGGGCAATTCTTCTCTTCCAGTAGACTCTCAAGTTGCTGTGTTCAGATGAGGAACAATATTTTTGCCAGTTATAAAATATCATGCGAAGTCACACGCTAAATGCGTAGTGTCAGTATACGAGCTCAACCTTACATGCCTGTCGCCTGCAGCAATGGTGGTCAGAGTAAATACTGTACTATACTACTAGTACTACTAGTAGTACTAGTACTAGTAGTACTAGTACTAGTAGTACTACTAGTACTAGTAGGACCAGGAGCAGTATATCAGAACACTGAGTGGATGGCCCTAAGACAATAGAAAGATCTTTACAACTTGCAAAGTTTCAAATGAAAGGCGACTGTTTTACCTCCTTTAAGCAATTTAAATTTCTCAGTTTCCTTCCAGCAGACAACTTAGTAATTTTTTCTAATTTTCTCTTAGTGTATGTTATGCATTTAATTGTTATGGCGAGGAATACACCGAAAGCATTTAGAATGTCACAATTATACTAACATAATAAAGTAGTAAAAGTTGCTTTGGTAGTTGTTAAAAGAGTGGAGACAACATCGAGTTCTCCGTTAGTGTATATATAGAAATATCAGAACTTACATCCATCTCAGCTGCCATGTCTTCCGCATCGACAGCTTCATCATCTCCTGTCTCAAGTTTGGTTTCTACTCGAGCCACAAACATCTCTTCAGCTTGAATGAGAGACAGGAAGTCAGAATAGCGAGTTGAAACATCGGAGCACTCATTTATTTTCGCAGTCAGTCGTTCCGAGATGTGCTGGCAAATAAAGCATACAAACTCATTTCTCTTACTAAAATAGCGCATGCTATGTTCATGCTATGATAGCTAGTGTTATAACAGCACTTGTTATGATAGCACATGGTATACCAGCATTTGCTATGATAGCTAGTGTTATAACAGCACTTGCTATGATAGCTAGTGTTATAACAGCACTTGCTATGATAGCTAATGTTATAACAGCACTTGCTATGATAGCTAGTGTTATAACAGCACTTGCTATGATAGCTAATGTTATAACAGCACTTGCTATGATAGCTAGTGTTATAACAGCACTTGCTATGATAGCTAGTGTTATAACAGCACTTGCTATGATAGCTAATGTTATAACAGCACTTGCTATGATAGCACATGGTATACCAGCACTTGCTATGATAGTACATGGTATACCAGCACTTGCTATGATAGCACATGGTATACCAGCACTTGCTATGATAGCTAGTGTTATAACAGCACTTGCTATGATAGCACATGGTATACCAGCACTTGCTATGATAGTACATGGTATACCAGCACTTGCTATGATAGCACATGTTATACCTGCACATGTTTATACAAGCTAGTGATCTTTCTGTAATAGAATAGGTGTCAATATGCTGCTATGAGACAAGCGAGGATGACTCATGACATGATGACACATGAGATAATGAGACATGCCGCAATGACACACGACATGATGACACATGCCATGATGACACACGAGATAATGAGACATGCCGCGATGACACATGCCATGATGACACATGCCATGATAACACATGCCACGATGACATATACCATACTAACACTGGCCATGATGAAATATTCAATGACAATAAACTATGATAACATAGAATATAGTAACACATGACAAGATAATCCATACTGTAATAGCACATGCCATGTTGTCAGACCTTACGCTGGCTGATATATGCTACAATAATACACCCACTAGGATGACACATTCTATGCGCGTGTCTCAATGACTCATGCAATGAAGATGAGGAAGCATGCTATGAATATATGATAGATTATGAAAGGAGAGGACTGGATCTCTTTTATACTGCCATTTCACGTTAAATGTTTGACGATAGTTATAAAAGATACTGTTATGTCAGAGAGTCCCAATGCACATTTAGTTACCATGCAATGTGATTAGCAACTGGCCGATCTGCTGGTTTGTTTTTTTCCTCAAAGCTATAGATAAGAGAAACATAATGGCTCACCTGCCACTTGCTGTCAACATGTTTGAGTCTGTTGAGGAGGCGGGGAAGAGAGTCCTGGCGAGATTTTTCCATGAGCTGGGCGGAGAGGCTTTGAATGAGCTCTAATTGCTCTCTGTGTGCTTCAAGATTTTCCTCAAGACCCTGGCAATACATAATTGTAGTTTTTTTTGAAAGTTCAACAAATCATTTTATGTAACTATAGAAAATATTATGCTATCTTCTTTTTAAGTCTGCATAAATAATACTATGACTTGAAAGGGATTGCCTCTCACTATGACCCCCAAATGATATCAATGCAGGACAGAAGAACACTACTACTCTACTGGAACTCTCAGCTAATACCGGTGCTAGACAGGAGACCACAACTACTATTATACTGAGTCCCTCAGCTGATACCCATGCTAAGCAGGAGACTGCAACTACATGTACTACTATAGTGGGTCGCTCAGCTGACACCTGTGGTAAACAGGAAACCACAATTACTACTATTCTAGGTTCCTCAGCTGATGCTAGTGCTACACAGGAGGAGACAACTACTACTGTACAGGTGTGACACTTACTTTCACTTTCTCACAGCTCGCATCAAGGTCTCCTTTGGTTGCAAAGATCAATTTTGCTGAGACTTCCTCATCAAAATCAGTAAGAAATGAATTCAGACTTGAGATATTTTCTACTAAGCTCACACTTTTTTCTACAAGAGTCAATCGCAAAGACTACAATAGCTGCCTGAAGCAGAAGACAAAAAATGAGAGCAGAAGACAAGAGACGAGAGTAGAAGACAAGAGATGAGAGCAGAGGACAAGAGACGAGAGTAGAAGACAAGAGACGAGAGTAGAAAACAAGAGACGAGAGTAGAAGACACGAGACGAGAGTAGAAGACAAGAGATGAGAGCAGAGGACAAGAGACAAGAGCTGAAGACAAGAGACAAGAGTAGAAGACAAGAGGTGAGAGCAAAGGACAAGAGACAAGAGCTGAAGACAAAAGAGGAAAGCAGAGGACAAGATCAGAGGATAAAAGACGAGAGCAGAAGACAAGAGCAGACGACAAGAGACGAGAGCAGAGGACAAGAGACAAGAGCAGAAGACAAGAGAGGAAAGCAGAGGACAAGATCAGAGGATAAAAGACGAGAGCAGAAGACAAGAGCAGACGACAAGAGACGAGAGCAGAGGACAAGAGACAAGAGCAGAAGACAAGAGAGGAAAGCAGAGGACAAGATCAGAGGATAAAAGATGAGAGCAGAAGACAAGAGCAGACGACAAGAGACGAGAGCAAAGGACAAGAGATGAGAGCAGAAGACAAGAGATGAAAGCAGAAGGTAAGAGACAAGAGCAGACGATAGGAGCAGAAGATAGGAGCAGAAGAAATGAGACGAGAGCAAAAGACAAGAGATGAGAGCAGAGGACAAGAGCAGAGGACAAGAGACGAGAGCAGAGGACAAGAGACGAGAGCAGATGACAAGAGACTAGAGCAGAGGACAAGAGACGAGAGCAGAGGACAAGAGACGAGAGCAGATGACAAGAGACTAGAGCAGATGACAAAAGACGAGAGCAGAAGATAAAAGATGAGAGAAGAAGACAAGAGACAAGAGCTGAGGACAAGAGATGAGAGCAGAAGGCAAAAGACAAAAGCAGGGGACAACAATAATAAGAAGACATAATACAGTTTTCTTTCTAGTTTTAATAGCTTCATATGAAGATGATAAACATAATACATAGCCAACTACATACAACTTCAAGGATAATACATAGCCAACTACATACAACTTCAAGGATAATACATAGCCAACTACATACAACTTCAAGGATAATACATAGCCAACTACATACAACTTCAAGGATAATACATAGCCAACTACATACAACTTCAAGGATAATACATAGCCAACTACATACAACTTCAAGGATAATACGCAACAAACTACATACAACTTCAAGGATAATACATAACCAACTACATACAACTTCAAGGATAATACATAGCCAACTACATACAACTTCAAGGATAATACATAGCCAACTACATACAACTTCAAGGATAATACATAGCCAACTACATACAACTTCAAGGATAATACGCAACAAACTACATACAACTTCAAGGATAATACATAACCAACTACATACAACTTCAAGGATAATACATAGCCAACTACATACAACTTCAAGGATAATACATAGCCAACTACATACAACTTCAAGGATAATACATAGCCAACTACATACAACTTCAAGGATAATACATAGCCAACTACATACAACTTCAAGGATAATACATAACCAACTACATACAACTTCAAGGATAATATGCAACAAACTACATACAACTTCAAGGATAATACATAACCAACTACATACAACTTCAAGGATAATACATAACAAACTACATACAACTTCAAGGATAATACATAACAAACTACATACAACTTCAAGGATAATACATAACAAACTACATACAACTTCAAGGATAATACATAGCCAACTACATACAACTTCAAGGATAATACATAACCAACTACATACAACTTCAAGGATAATATGCAACAAACTACATACAACTTCAAGGATAATACATAGCCAACTACATACAACTTCAAGGATAATACATAGCCAACTACATACAACTTCAAGGATAATACATAACCAACTACATACAACTTCAAGGATAATACATAGCCAACTACATACAACTTCAAGGATAATATGCAACAAACTACATACAACTTCAAGGATAATACATAACCAACTACATACAACTTCAAGGATAATACATAACAAACTACATACAACTTCAAGGATAATACATAACAAACTACATACAACTTCAAGGATAATACATAACAAACTACATACAACTTCAAGGATAATACATAACAAACTACATACAACTTCAAGGATAATACATAACAAACTACATACAACTTCAAGGATAATACATAACCAACTACATACAACTTCAAGGATAATACATAACAAACTACATACAACTTCAAGGATAATACATAGCGGACTACATACAACTTCAAGGGTAATACATAACCAACTAGACAACTAAATACAACAAAAGAGTAGGACTACTGCTGCATCAGTTAATGGACAGCGGTAGTGAAGATCTGCAAGCACCAACCTAAAGCATCTTTGAGAAGTGTGTTTTGCGCGTTAGACATTTTACAAATGTCTGCCCATCGCTCGTTCATCTTATCTAGCTCTTTTTGCAGCTCGCTACCAAATTCCTCTTCGCTACCAGCCACTAGAACTTTCCCATTACTGTTAATATCTTCTACTACAGCCTTCAGCATTTCTATGTCAGTAAGTGCACCCTGTAGCGAGAGATCAACGGGACCCTAAGACAAGAAGGCGTCCGACGAAATTGAAGCGAAGATACGCTGAAGACCAGCGGTTAGATATGTGTTGATCATTCTATTCTCTTAGATATACACAATTCGATCAACAGACAGACAGTCCGCTATTGCTGGTTTAACAGCTATTTAATAAATTTCCAGAAAAAGTCATTTGTAGTTATTACCCATGGCCATTTAGTAGCTCTAAAAAGAAAGACAGCGAGTAAATATTGTTAGTTGTTGAGTGGAGTTTTACATCAATCAACATACCGATCAAGTATGACTTTATTTCTCAAGTTCCCTTCATGTATAAACAACTAAACAACAGGGTAAACAACTATACACAGAGATACACAACTATACACAGAGATACACAACTATACACAGAAATACACAACTATACACAGAGATACACGACTATACACAGAGATACACGACTATACACAGAGATACACAACTATACACAGAGATACACAACTATACACAGATATACACAACTATACACAGATATACACAACTATACACAGAAATACACAACTATACACAGATATACACAACTATACACAGAGATACACAACTATACACAGGGATACACAACTATACACAGAGATACACAACTATACACAGAGATACACAACTATACACAGAGATACACGACTATACACAGAGATACACGACTATACACAGAGATACACAACTATACACAGATATACACAACTATACACAGATATACACAACTATACACAGAGATACACAACTATACACAGAGATACACAACTATACACAGAGATACACAACTATACACAGATATACACAACTATACACAGATATACACAACTATACACAGATATACACAACTATACACAGATATACACAACTATACACAGAAATATACAACTATAAACAGTGACACCATGTAAGAAAAGGCTCTTAATGATTATGCATTGCTCCATGAATGGCAATATCGTATATTGAAGTGTTATTACAATGATCCGAAATATTGAACAGATTTAAAGAACAATAAAATGTGATACACAATGACACAGCACAATATGCAATGACAAAAAAACTTGAAACATTATAATAAATTATACACTGTAATAATAGTAGTGCAGTTAACATGTGTACTACACTCTATCCACTCTCATACACAGCTATAGAGTAGGATGACGAGTGATACAGCGCAGCACATGACAACACAATGTTGTATAAAACAATACAATACGATACCCAGATACCCAGTAATACCGTATATCAACCATAGAGCCCGTTAAGTAGAGATACACTGAGTGCCCCAATAACACTTGGACTTGTTCTATTGATTTGGGATTTCCGAGAGATTGTTGCTCATTAGACTAAGTGACTGCCTTCTCTTAAAGACTTAGACTATGACACAGAAACACTGCTCTACACGAGCCATTGCTAACAACTCTCATCTATGCCTTTTTATTTCTATATTTATCACTCTGTTTGAGAAGTCTTATTGATTGGAGCATTGAACAGACAGACACAGCATCAAGACTGAGCACATTCATCACCCTGCCCAGATACTAACATCCCCAGAACAATTGCAAACAGGAGAGGTTGCTAAACTTTGCTAATCATTTAGCATTTTAAAATTGCCAGTGTTGTCCAGCAGAGGCCAAGGAGTACAGCTGACCGGGTTGAAGGAGAATGTTAGAAAGTGGGTCAGAGTCTACCATAAGAGACAGTCATTTCATTCAGTCGTCAACAGATGCTGTGAAGTTGTCTCTATTAAATCTTTGTATACTTCTCAACAATAGTCAACGCCCATCGTGAGGCTCATCTTTCCATATACCAACTTTCAAATATCAATTTAATATTGACATATTTCAAATTGTACTGTTATTTGATTAACTTTAGATAGAATGCTGAGATTAATAGACAAATTGATTGGTGTTGACACCAGGCCTGTATTCCCTGATTGCAAGTTGGGGCGGCAATTGTTAGGCGACTAGTTATGAACATCGGGGTTTGGAGGGGGCGGTGTGAGCCCCCAACAGGTTTCTCTCATGTAAGGCTTCAACCGGGTCTCTCATGTAAAGTTTAAAACATTTTATCGGAAAGTATAAACATTTTTCTATTATTTGAGATTTGGTTGTTCTAGGTGATGTGACTGCCAGGACGTTTCCAGATTAAAATAGGCAAAACTTGACCGCAGTTAAAACGCTCAGAAAAAAGACATCTTTTTTTTGAGCGTTTTAACAAAGATCAATTTTGCCGAATTTATTTTAAGTTTCGACGAGCCATTGCCAAGCGGATTTTTGGTAAAGCCAATGATGATAATAATGATGCCTAGGAACTACTAAAAGTTGATGTTTATCTCCATGGCTTGGAATAAAGTGATATTCTACAGCGATAAAAACTGTCCCCGTATCCGTTGGTCAAATAACTGTTCGAGTTAATGATGTTGAGGTCGAGTAATCTAAAGCAATTTATCATTGCGTGAGAACGGACCAAACAAATCCATTTGAGTTAACCATGTGTTTGAAATAAAATTTTACATTTTATCCGAGGGCGAGTTACCCGAGTTTGACTGTACATAGCCGCCGAAAATTCCTGAAAAGTTGGGGCGGCTCAGCCAGCCAGCCGCCCCAGGGAATACGGGCCTGGTTGACACTACAAAACCTCTTCTTGTACAAACTCTAATACAGCAATTGAAAGCGTATAAGGTGAAGTGAATAGCTCCTCTTCTTACATTGAGCTAATAAGTTAAGTGTAAGTTAAGTGTAAGTTAAGTGTACAAATGTGAAATTGGAGCAAATATTTAAGTTTAGACCCGATGTAATTGTTAACATTCGAATTTCAAAGTCGTTTGAAACTGTTTTGTGTGTGTGAGTAAGGCGTGTCTAAGTAAGTATGTACATGCATGGACAGATCTTGATGAAATTGTATAACCCTGCTAGTTTTAGGAATTGTCACCTCCTGTAACGGACTCTATTAGAATAAACATAGTTACCTAGTCAAACGAAACTGGATGCACTAAATCCGTATGCAATTTGCACTATTACGCTATTAAAGCAGAAAGCGCTTAACTGAACTTTAATAAACGTGAAGAGCAAATAGGAGTTATGACACCCCGTAACATTTATTACCCCCGAGTCTTAATGAGATACAGCTTAAAAGATTTCTATCCCACGTTGCTCACTAACATATTCCAAAACCACAAAAGTTCTACTGCACTTGGCTTTTGATCAACAAGTTTTCCGTGACCCGTGTGCACTAAACTGGTTTGTACTGATAGGACTCAATCGCCAAGTGTTTGGTTGATGAGAAATGTTAATGAGACGCATTTGGTGACCATGCTAAAGATATGATAGAATGACACTACAGAAAACAGTGCTTCTAATTCGGGATGTCTAATATACCACATCCTTAATATTATCCTTATTTTAGTAAAACGATGCACTAGTAATCCTGCAGCCATGTCTCAAAAAAGGGTTGGTAAAATCAGCCATAGCTGAGCTAAATGTCTTGTTTGTTAACAAAATGGTACGACATCGAGGCAGACATTTCTGCTCTAAACTGTCTTTAGGTTTATCATCAATACTTGAAAGCATTGTAAAGCAACAGCACAATGAATGTCGAGCTTCTTTGGCAGATTTAATTAAGGTAGAGAATATTCAGAGTACAATACTGTCAAGATATATCTTCACAAATAGACTTGAAATAGAGCCGAACTTCAGCTAGGGCCAGTTATTGATTTGCTGCCAGTCAATACATACTTTTCACTTTGATAGTATTCTTGTATATCTAGCATTTAATACAGTCATGTTTAACAAATGATGCATTGCTGGTCATGTTTATAACATCAAATGCCTTTTCTATAAGTAATAATTTATGCTGGATGCAGGTAGTCTCTACTTTAATGGCTAAGTGTCTGCCTACATGTGGATCCTTTTTGTTGTTCCTTCTTACCATCCACCACGCGCTTACTCAACGGTAATCCGTCTAATAGTAACGATTAATACCTAATGTACATCTTAAAAAAGAAAAATATAAAAACATCTATCTATAAAAACTATATACTACCTATCAACATGTATATATCTATGTAATATATATTTATGAAACCATCCTGACACAGTTCAATAGCTAATATGGTAATATTCTCTTGATGGAAATGCAGGCAAGGAATTATTCTGAGTTATGGAGCTGAACTACTGTTACTATTTTGTGACACCAACGTGCTACATCCACAATCGTACATCACCAACGTGCTACATCCACAATCGTACATCACCAACGTGCTACATCCACAATCGTACATCACCAACGTGCTACATCCACAATCGTACATCACCAACGTGCTACATCCACAATCGTACATCACCAACGTACTACATCCACAATCGTACATTTTAGTTTATGAACTTTTTGTTACTGCAACCTACAATTCAATATCCCGATTCCTCGGCAATACTATCAGATTACCAACTTTTAAAACACGTTTGTTCAACTCACTCAATAATTCCTGATTTCTGTCTTTTTATTTTTTAGCATGTAATGAACAACATCATTTTGTTGATGATTATTAATGCCAATAAAAGTTATACATACAACAAAGTTATACTTACAACAAAGTTATATATACAACAAAGTTAAACATACATACAAAGCAGAAATATGCTGACTTTTTAAAACTACTTTTGCTGCTACGATTAAACTAAATTTGCAAATAAAACCCGACACGAGACGAGGTAACATTTAGAGGCAGTCAGATGGTTGAAGTACCTGTTAACATAAAGAGATTATCGAAGATAACAAGCTTACGTCTGATTGGTTGATCTGAGCTTGAAGAATATCTTTGTCACCAACTACCGGCTGTTCCATTTCAAGAAAATGTTCCATATCAGACATCCAACGAGTCAGCCCATTCACCTGGCTCTGAAATGGCAGCGTGTAGTGCTAGACGAGTCATAAACAAACCATATTGTCGTTCAAAGGCCGGTTTCAGTAAATAAACTGAATCACCTGTAACTAGCGACTTCAATAGATGAATGAAGTGGAGTATGCTTAGTTGTACACTAACTATAACAATAGCTCGCATCTGTAAAAGGCAAGCTGATAAGAGCAGAAGGGATGGTCAATCGCCATGACTATATCTATAGATTGATCGTGGTGAGCCGCTGGCTCTATTGTCATCTAACAACTGGTTTACATGACAAGGCGAAACTCAATAATTCGCGCATTTGAAGTCTTCAATGCGTGGCTTGATGAAAAATGTTAAGAAGTTGTTGTGACTCCAGAACTCTATTGTTTATTCATGTAAATGGCCCTTTCAGACAAACCAGTTGAAATTGGTGATTGACAGTCTCTCCTCAAAATCTGACATGTAAACAATGAGAGTGGACTAGTGGACTGGTTTCTTCCTTGCGCTAATATATAATACTGTATTGTGGTGTCCAATTAAAGTCACTGAAAACTTTGTAGCAATACAAAATAGGCTTACATTAGTTATAGCGTGTATATTCGAATTTTATTTACATTCGGTTATATTATTTACATTCAGTTGTATATATTATTTATATTCAGTTACAGTGTATATATATTATTTACATTTGATTGTATATATTATTTATATTCAGTTACAGTGTATATATATTATTTACATTTGATTGTATATATTATTTATATTCAGTTATATATATTAATTAAATGCAGGATGATAATCATAGAAATTCCAACTTAGCGCGCTTCTACCTAAAATATCACACTAAATTAAACATCAGTAGGCTAATCCTGAACATCGTCACTGTCAACTCAGGCAATAGCTAACATTATTCATGCGCTACTCCCTTTGCTAACCGAATACAAACTATCCATATTTAAAAGGGGCCTTTCTATGGGGATATTGCCTTAAATGAATATGGGAAATGCCATTATACAGTACGCGATGACCTCGCACTAGAGGCTAGATATACACTATCATTTCTGTGAATGATTACTTAGAGATGAACTTGCACTAAAGCTTAGTAGATTTTATCAGGAAGTATCAGTAATATTCTATCATTTGCAATTGTTTTTATGGTTGAGGTGATCTGACTGTCAGGGTGTTTTAAGATTTAAACTTGATCGCGGGTAAAATGCTCAAATCAAGCAAAAATATGATTATGACATCTATAGTTGCAAAGATACTGACAGAATACAGACACGTAACTTGAATTCAATAGATATCAACTATAGCAATGATAGCAACTAGTGACTTCACTTCGCATGCATTTTTCTTCTGAGCGTTTTAACCGCGATCAAGTTTTGTTGATTTTAATCTTGAAACATCCTGACAGTCAGATCACCTCTAACATCATAAACAATTGCAAATGATAGAAAAATACCGATACTTTCTGATAAAATCAACTAAACTTTGGTGCAAGCTCATCTCTAAGTCGTAATGTACTTTTACTGTTTTGAAGGAATGCAAGGCCACAACAAACACAGCTCATAGTTACTATGAAGTGTGCGCATTGCCGTATATAATAAGGGGCTAGCTGGAAGAACACACCTCAAATAGCCTCAGCTTCTCTATAGCTTGAGAGAGCTGAGCGAGCTTTCCCCGTATGTCGCTTGGGATAGCCTCCCACCTGGAGTTTAAGTCGGAGAGCTGAGACTGAAGTGAATCGCTGGCCGATGAAGACGCTTGAGATGATCTTTTGATAAGATCCTCCCCGGTTCTGTTTATGTACTCCACATCTGTAACGTGCTCCGCTATGGCAGCCTGCAGGTTCTACAAGTAATGCGATTGCTCTATGGCTGCAGGTTCTACAAGTAATGCGATTGCTCTATGGCTGCAGGTTCTACAAGTAATGCGATTGCTCTATGGCTGCAGGTTCTACAAGTAATGCGATTGCTCTATGGCTGCAGGTTCGACAAGTAATGCGATTGCTCTATGGTTTAAAGTTGTTTATAACACTCCTAGTGCTTCTAGAGAAACAGGAAACTTAGATACAAACTAATATGTCACAGCAACGTAACAGCGTGAAATGTGTATGGCATGGTAAAACACAGGCTACTACTAGCTGTTCCAGCTGATTTATTACATCTCCTAGAACCCAAAGGCCTTTGCTGCTTTCACCTGATAGAGTTGAACATTTTTCTCCATGGTAGAAATGTCATTTATATAGACATTCTCAGCCAGAACTGCCTCCACCTCTCCCAGCCACGTGATAAGAGCACCTGTAGCATCCAGGTACTTCTGGGGTGGAGCTTGGACCAACTTTTGACCAATCAGAGCAGCTCTTTCCTCTGTAAAACAAGTTAGTGAAATTCAGAAACCACGTAAGTATGAGTGTCACAAAATATAAGCAGAAGGAATGTGCAACATAGGTGTCTAGGAGTAGGTGCAACATAGGAGTCCAGGAGTAGGTGCAACATAGGTGTCCAGGAGTAGGTGCAACATAGGTGTCCAGGGATAGGTGCAACATAGGTGTCCAGGAGTAGGTGCAACATAGGTGTCTAGGGGTAGGTGCAACATAGGTGTCCAGGAGTAGGTGCAACATAGGTGTCCAAGAGCACGTGCAACATAAGTGTCCAGGAGTAGGTGCAACATAAGTGTCCAAGAGTAGGTGCAACATAAGTGTCCAGGAGTAGGTGCAACATAGGCGTCCAGGAGTAGGTGCAACATAGGTGTCCAGGAGTAGGTGCAACATAGGTGTCCAGGGGTAGGTGCAACATAGGAGTCCAGGGGTAGGTGCAACATAGGCGTCTAGGAGTAGGTGCAACATATTCGTCCAAGGGTAGGTGCAACATAGGTGTCCAGGAGTAGGTGCAACATAAGTGTCCAAGAGTAGGTGCAACATAGGTGTCCAGGAGTAGGTGCAACATAGGCATCTAGGAGTAGGTGCAACATAGGCGTCCAGGAGAAGGTGCAACATAGGCGTCCAGGAGTAGGTGCAACATAGGCGTCCAGGAGTAGGTGCAACATAGGTGTCCAGGAGTAGGTGCAACATAGGCGTCCAGAGGTAGGTGCAACATAGGTGTCCAGGGGTAGGTGCAACATAGGCGTCCAGAGGTAGGTGCAACATAGGTGTCTAGGAGTAGGTGCAACATAGGCGTCCAAGAGTAGGTGCAACATAAGTGTCTAGGAGTAGGCTTTAATACTACCTTATGAGACCCCACAATACTAAAAATAGAATGGCCAATACGGCCATCTAGACACGTCTACCTCAACTGAGAGATTGCCCGTAATGATGGCAATGTAAACTTGACACGGCAAAAACCTATTTACAGTCACCTATAACCATTATTATTATTACTAATTATTTATAGTATTATTCATAATTATCAATTATTATATTACTATTATTATATTATTGCTAGCATCTAGGCATCATGGTGCTAGAAAGCAACTAGTACACACGGAGTGAAGGACGACAAAACAACTCCGAGCCGAAGACTAACCTATCATGGGTACAATCAACTGATTAGATTGAGAAGCTTAGCAGCTCATAACAAAAATGCAATATAACCTTGACATTTGAGCAGCTAAATGTATGATTTTTAAACTAGATTCACATCTGCTTCTTTTTAGTTTTAAATTCATGGATACAAAGATACTAGTATGAGTCGCAGTAGTTGTATGAGTCGCAGTACTAGTATGAGTCGCAGTACTAGTATGAGTCGCAGTACTAATATGAGTCGCAGCACTAGTATGAATCGCAGTACTAATATGAGTCGCAGTACTTGTATGAGTCGCAGTACTTGTATGAGTCGCAGTACTTGTATGAGTCGCAGTACTTGTATGAGTCGCAGTACTTGTATGAGTCGCAGTACTAGTATGAGTCGCAGTACTTGTATGGGTCGCAGTACTAGCATGAGTCGCAGTACTTGTATGAATCGCAGTACTTGTATGAGTCGCAGTACTAGTATGAGTCGCAGTACTAGCATGAGTTGCAGTACTAGCATGAGTCGCAGTACTAGTATGAGTCGCAGTACTGGTATGAGTCGCCGTACTAGTATGAGTTGCAGTACTAGCATGAGTCGCAGTAGTTGTATGAGTCGTAGTACTTGTATGAGTCGCAGTAATAGTATGAGTCGCAGTACTTGTATGAGTCGCAGTACTAGCATGAGTCGCAGTACTTGTATGAGTCGCAGTACTTGTATGAGTTGCAGTACTGGTATGAGTCGCAGTACTAGTATGAGTTGCAGTACTAGTATGAGTGGCAGTACTAGTATGAGTCGCACGACTTGTATAAGTCGCAGTACTTGTATGAGTCGCAGCACTAGCATGAGTCGCAATACTTGTATGAGTGGCAGTACTTGTATGAGTCGCAGTAGTAGTATGAGTCGCAGTACTTGTATGAGTCGCAGTACTTGTATGAGTCGTAGTACTTGTATGCGTCGCAGTAATAGTATAAGTCGCAGTACTTGTATGAGTCGCAGTACTAGCATGAGTCGCAGTACTTGTATGAGTCGCAGTACTTGTATGAGTGGCAGTACTAGTATTAGTCGCAGTACTAGCATGAGTCGCAGTACTTGTATGAGTCACAGCACCAGCACCAACCAAAGAAGAAGACAATACATATCATTAAATTTAAGCAAAGCTGCTAGAAAGGCATAAACAAACATTTTACAATAAATTCTTTAAAAATCTGAAAGCATCGTGAGGAGAAAATCGAAAGTGTGTTGAAGGCATAGACCTATTAACTATACTTAATATACTTAATATAGTATAGTTAATAGGTCTATGATTGAAGGAGAGATACCTAAAACAAGTAGGAGTGGGCGCTTAGCCAAGATAATGATAAACTTATTGACAAAAAAGCATCCAATACACAAACAAGTTATCAATAAGTCATGGTAATTTATAGACTATGCAGTCTAAGCACCATCACCAACACACTACCACCACTACTACTGTCCCGTCATTTGTCTCTTGTATCACCTAGACTATATTTTTAAAGGTTGACTTGCAACAAAATTCACATTACAGTTATTTGGTATCAAAAGATTCATCATGTCTTACTCTGCTGTGTTGTAGGTGCAAAATACATGTATGTGGAAATGTGATCACAAGCTCTTAAAAGCTAAAAAACGAACAGTTCATGGCAGCCATCACAAAAACGCCGTAGATTGGAATCCCTTTTCAAAACGGCTCAAAAGGGACGTACACGAACACGATGGCTTCTGTTTACACTTTCATGCAACCTTATTCGTCGAAATATTTTCACAAATATACTTAACGCATTCAATAAAACCATGTTTATTGTCATTACGCGTCTGTCTCACAATCATCGTAATGCTGTCACTTTGAGTACTGATATCTCAAAACTTACTTTAAAAATTCGTTTAATTTGTTAACCTTAGCTTGGAGTTTGGCAGGAAGTATGGGTCACACGATCAGATTATGGCTAGATGATTAGACCAAGTCGAAAGTAAACTGTAAAGTAGCGAGCATCTATATTTAATACAGGCTTTGCGGTAGAGCCCGAAAAGTTTGTCATAAACTAGTGCTACGGGATGTTTTATATTGAGCCTTTTATTGGCCTTTAATTTCACATGATAACGTCACGTGTCAAAACAATAACCACAATGTTTGAGAACGTCATCAAAATAAAGAGATTCCAAACTACAGCGTTTTCATGATGGCTGCAATTAACTGTTCGTTTTTGAGCTTTTAAGAGCTTGTAATAACATTTCCACATATTTTGCACCTACAACACAACAGAGTAAGACATGGTGAACCTTTTGATACCAAATAACTGTAATGTGAATTTTGTTGCAAGTCCACCTTTAACTCGCCTGTCTTGAAGGTGAACGAGGGACACTAAATACCTCTTTTTAGTGATAGATGTATTAATATAATTTCTTACATGTAGAATGAATTGAATATAATACAACGTATTCCTATCAAAATATTGGCTCCAATATTCAACAATTTTGATATACGAAGGTATAATTGTACTTTTCAGACTTGAACATGAAAAAGCCTGTCTATTGCTTCCATATGTCTCTTAGTTGTTCAAACTACTGACCTAGCTGTGAGCTTATAGTCATCCAGTCAGAAGAAAGCTTGCTGATGCTGCCATCGATGGCCTCATCTGCTTTGACACGCTTCTGGCGTCTAATGGAACGCAGTCTCTTGAGCCTGTGATCACCTTTATTCATGCTTCCTCGGTGTACCTAGAAACATATATGGCTTCTGTATAGCTTACGGCTTACCTACTGCTCAATGAAAAACATGAAAATTTTAATCACCAAAACACAGCGAGTCACTTATTTTCGAGAACAGAAAGAGTGCGAAACAAGGCCTTGACCAACTAATTAGCTGTGGAAGCAGAACATACAGCAGAAGGTAATTGTATATCTGATGAGAGTCAGATAGATATACCAGACAGCCACACAATGAAAAACCTGCATATTTTGACTACACGTGTCACAGATGTGACACAGCGTAAGACCAAACCATGTAAGACCAAACCTTGGACTCCTCAAGTAAGCTGATCAATTGTGAATAACTCAGTTCTTCCAAAGTAGCCGAGCTTTGCAGCCAGTCTCTGCATCGCAGCAATACCTCTTCGGTAGAGTTTATTTCGTCTGTGGTCTAATGAATAACCATAGATTTGATGAAAACCGAGTTTCACAGGCAACACAAAAATATACAAACTATTTATGGTCGTGCTTCAGTTGAAAAAAGGTGCACTGACTACCATGCCATGACCAGGATTCGAACCTGGGTTTTCGCGGCCACAACGCGAAGTACTGACCACTATACTATCATGGCCACCGCGCCAGCTGACAACGGCACCTGATAATAAGCAAGCAATCCATCATAGCGCACGATACTCGCATTGTTTACAAACGCAACTATAACGACTCGCTCTCTTGAGCTAAAGTTGTTGAAACTTGCTGCAACCGAGGTTGAGTAATTCACATGAAATAACAAGGGGTGTAAATTCTGTTGACAAATCTGATAAAAATAAAGCCACGGCCACCTGTTATGCATCTACATTGTAAATGCATGCATTCATGTTCAGAAACTACACAAAATAGATGGACTTGGAATTACCATCTCAGGATTGTGACATATTAGAACTGAACCGCGTCATTGCAGTGCAGTACACAGCAATTTTGCAGTACATAAAACTTTATAATGCACATTTTCTGCTACTGCAACTGCCCTCCTACAGCAAACCGCTCAGAGTAACATACTGTGCACTTATTTCCCTGATGTATTACCTGAAGACCAGCTAATCATGCATACTCTGAATGCGTATTCTTCAAAACTTTAAACTTAAAAGTGTACTGTAATTGCGCATCAGCGTGAAGCTGATACTGAAGCATCTACACTACATTGTACAAAATTGTCAGACGCTGCGTTCAGTGAGCTCAAAAAGTTGTACACTATCTCCCAGATCATTTTAAAAAGGGAGACAGGCATTATCGCCATTTCGATCAATTAACTGGAGTCTTACTATTGGATTCTCATTAACATCTACATGTATATATTGAAACCATAGTAGATGTTTATTTAGACCATATAAGACCTGCTAACTGTGTTCAATTTGTTTGCCACTCATACGTTGGTTTGAGCAGCATTCAGATCTTGCACTCGGGTTCTGGTTGCGTCAAGGCCAACTCAATACAGTAAGACGCCCCTATGACGTAAAACTCTGTTAACATAAATTTCACATAAATTAAAAAATTTATGTAAAGTTGCTTTGTTGTTTATTAAAAATTCCATATAACCCTAAGTGTCCATATTCCATATAACCCTAAGTGTCCATATTCCATATAACCCTAAGTGTCCATATTCCATATAACCCTAAGTGTCCATATTCCATATAACCCTGTCTATATTCCATATAACCCTAAGTGTCAAGTGTCAAGACAATGCAAGTTCTCAAATTCAATTTGAATAAGGAGAATCCCATAATTCGCCGTAAAAACCTCACCTTTTATGCCGCACTTGGGAGGAAAAAATGACGTATAGGGTTATCTCTATCTATGGGTCTTTCCATAAAACCCGCCCAACAAGTGTGACATGGAGGTCAAAATCTCAAATCACTCCTACACTAGATTTAGCATTACTTTTAGGAAGCCTAACTATTCAAATTTTGTAAATAAAACAGTTTTTGCTGCGTTGTTGGTAAATTTCGCAGTATATTGGTGTTACTACAATAGGTTAGGGACAGGTTGCCGATGTAACAGGGGACACCATATCATACCTTTAGGTGAATACATCAAATATCAAAAAAAGCTCTGACAAATCTAATTACCATGTTTATAATTACTCATCAACAAAATTGTAAATACCACAAAAGTTACAGACAGAAAATAAAGTGTAATAAAAGTAGCGCCACCTGGTATGTCCACTTGGTCATCAAAAACTATATAATATGCGGTCACCTTTATTCAAACTTTTTATTAAACAAAAAGACAAGCTTAATCATCTTTCACCTGCTTTAATACTTGGGTAATAAGGTTACAATGCCATAAGAACAGTTAACTATGGAGTGCAAACAATATAGGCGACTTTTCATAAAACAATTGCCTGTCTTATTATACATACAGGTCGCTGATGTAACAGAGACACAAGGGGACACCAGTTCCCGCTTACATTAGTAATATCGCCAAATGATAACACTATGTCATTAATTTGAAGTAATGTTAATTCCAACATATAATAACAGTGATCATACATGTTTCATACATCAAACATCTTTTGATTCCAGTTATTTAGGTTAGTTATCCTTAATACAGGTTGCCGATGTAACAGGGACACCAGGTGATGCGTTGTCCCTTCTACATTGGTACCATTGCCAATTGCAAACAATAAGCCAATAATTTGAATTAATGTTAATCTTTACCATACATATGTGTTTCTATCTTTTGGTTAATATATTTATTGAATTTTTCAGATTATTAGTAAAATTTCAGACCCCAATGCTTTCATGTCACACATTTTTTCAACAAAAACTGTCGGAGACACCACATAATAATGCTTTTATATCAATAAGTGTTGGTCGCTGGAAGTCATACTTTGTGTCAATTGATGTTTGGATTATTATGATACTGTTTTTACTTTGTGATTACCTAAAAGTGAAATATTTGATTTGTTTAATCACACTTCGTGGGCGAGTTCTATGGAATGACCCATATACTACTACCCTAGCAGTCTAGTTCTATGGAAAGACCCATATACTACTACCCTAGCAGTCTAGTTCTATGGAATGACCCATATACTACTACCCTAGCAGTCTAGTTCTATGGAAAGACCCATATACTACTACCCTAGCAGCCTAGTTCTATGGAAAGACCCATATACTACTACCCTAGCAGTCTAGTTCTATGGAAAGACCCATATACTACTACCCTAGCAGTCTAGTTCTATGGAATGACCCATATACTACTACCCTAGCAGTCTAGTTCGATGGAATGGCACATATACTACTACCCTAGCAGTCTAGTTCTATGGAAAGACCCATATACTACTACCCTAGCAGTCTAGTTCTATGGAAAGACCCATATACTACTACCCTAGCAGTCTAGTTCTATGGAATGATCCATATACTACTACCCTAGCAGTCTAGTTCGGCATGAAAGATCATCAGGTGTGTCGATAAACCACAGCTAACAAGTAGCTGTGCAACTATTTAGAAGTACCTTAAAGCAATTTACCGAGAGGCGATCAATCGGTGCGAGTGTTAGAGTGTCGGTATACCGAGTGTTAGAGTGTCGGTATACCGAGTGTTAGAGTGTCGGTATACCGAGTGTAAGAGTGTCGATATACCGAGTGTTAGAGTGTCGGTATACCGAGTGATAGAGTGTCGGTATACCAAGTGTTAGAGTGTCGGTATACCGAGTGTTAGAGTGTCGGTATACCGAGTGTTAGAGTGTCGGTATATCAAGTGTTAGAGTGTCGGTATACCGAGTGATAGAGTGTCGGTATACCGAGTGTTAGAGTGTCGGTATACCGAGTGTTAGTGTGTCGGTATACCGAGTGATAGAGTGTCGATATACCGAGTGTTAGAGTGTCGGTATACCGAGTGATAGAGTGTCGGTATACCAAGTGTTAGAGTGTCGATATACCGAGTGTTAGAGTGTCGGTATACCGAGTGTTAGAGTGTCGGTATATCAAGTGTTAGAGTGTTGGCCTAATAAGCTGAATATGACGAGCTGGAGTCTCATACAATCTTTTATTCAAACCCTGGCAATGAACAGACAGACATCGTTCTTGTTATAGGAAAGATATACATTTAACTTTATTTTGGACATATATAAATTTTTTGTAGAATGGACCTTGCTGTCTAAAAATTGATATTAAACGTGTACGCTGCCGTTAACTTTTCGTAAAATTAACGTAATCGTGGCAATACCGCCACTGCACCAATACTGTTTACTGCACATTACAAAAAAGTTGTACAGTCAGACCTAGACATACGAAATTAATGCCTTCCGGGACCGAACTCGTATGTCAAATCTCTAATATCTCAAATTAATTTATCCTGTTTAAAATAACCAAATACAAATTAATCTGTCCCAACATTTGAAAAAACCATGTAAAAACAAGATATTACAAAGGAGAAATTTTTTATTGGTTCTAATTCACCCTCTACGCTCATAAAGTGACAACTACCTATCTCATAGTTATGATCTGGAATAAAATGTAACAGTATCATGTACAGCACTGTATGGAGTTCTTACC
The DNA here is from genome assembly GCF_963576615.1 of Watersipora subatra. NCBI lineage: Eukaryota > Metazoa > Bryozoa > Gymnolaemata > Cheilostomatida > Watersiporidae > Watersipora > Watersipora subatra. Next base: position 62,984,312 of record NC_088716.1, on the reverse strand, counting down.
TTTGAGACAGACGGTAGTGGCTAATGGTGTGAGAGACAACAGCAATATGTTCGGTATGCTACACTTTGGTGACGCCGAGTAGCATAAACTTAGATTTAACTTAAATAAATTTAACTTAGTAAACACAGATTGGAAATTTTTTTAATTTAACACTAAACTTAATTCTAATTTTGTCTTCGACTTAATTTTTTTTACTTATTTTCTGGCTCTTGTCTCGCGTTCACCTTTACTTTTAACTGTCTTTTTTAAAACTTGTTCAAACTGATCCAATAATAAAGGCCTAGTGATGCTCTCGTAAGCGGATTCTCGTATGCTCAGACACCTAGCCGCCTCATCGAGAACTATCTCATTTTCGATAAGGCCCCTCGTATCTCAAATTTGTCTTGTATCTCAAAGCAAAAACTTGCTCAGAGTTTTTTTCGCATGTCAAATTTCTCTCGTATGTCTGTACGGTATGACTGTACTGCGTGTATACTAGGTGCATACCGGGTGTATATAGCGTGTATACCGGCTTTATACCGTGTGTATACTGGCTGTATACCGCGTGTATACCGGGTGTATATAACGTGTATACCGGGTGTATATAGCGTGTATTATACTGGGTGTATATAGTGTGTATACCGCGTGTATATAGCGCGTAAAAGTAGTAAAAGTATGTAACACAATTACACTGCATGGCTGTGACATTTTTACTATTGCCAATGCACTGCTAATGCAACTACATTCGTAGATATCCAGGCAAACGTTCCGCAACTTTGAGTACATCAGTAAGTACTTATCGACGCAAAGTTGATTTTTTCATAATGATCACAATTCTTTCATTGGTACACAGGCTGCTGACAACATGGCACCACTTAAGGATGACACATCTGTAACCAAAGAAAGGTACATAATGGCCCTTTATAGAAACTTGTGAAACTCAAAAGTAGTACATGCAGTGCCCTACCTCTCTAACTTGAGCCCCAGTGTTCATCATAACTGACATCTCCTGCAGGTCGCTTGTCACTTCAGCCCATCTTTCACGCAACTCTTGGCAAGATTTCGTCCTTTGACCTCCTAAAAGCAGCAAAACAAAACCTGGTTTACAGTGAAAACTTTCAACAGCAGTACTGACAGAAAACTACCAGAACCTAAGTGTGAACATCAGTATGATAGATATACACCTGCGGCTCGCTTCACTAACATGGGCCTTGATAGTGAAAATATTAAAATTTTAATATTCCTTTTAAATATTTCAATCTAAATATTTAAAAATATATTTATAAACCGGTACTGATATGTTCCTTATATAGTATAATGACCCTGCAATGTAAATGATCCGTCCCGAGAACGTTTACGGCATAAGAAGTGCAAGATACATGTAAATTGCCTAATCCGTTCCAAGATCTATACAAACTCACCCATTTGGGCCTTCGACAAGAACAAAATAAAACTTTACTTTTTAATTTAATGACTGTACCGTAGTTACTGTTGGAGTTACCATTACTGTAGTATTATTAGTTTATATTGACAACTGTACAGTAACTGTAGTATTATTAGTTTATATTGACAACTGTACAGTAACTGTAGTATTATTAGTTTATATTGACAATTGTACAGTAACTGTAGTATTATTAGTTTATATTGACAACTGTACAGTAACTGTAGTATTATTAGTATATATTGACAACTGTACAGTAACTGTAGTATTATTAGTATATATTGACAACTGTACAGTAACTGTAGTATTATTAGTATATATTGACAACTGTACAGTAACTGTAGTATTATTAGTTTATATTGACAACTGTACAGTAACTGTAGTATTATTAGTTTATATTGACAACTGTACAGTAACTGTAGTATTATTAGTTTATATTGACAACTGTACAGTAACTGTAGTATTATTAGTTTATATTGACAACTGTACAGTAACTGTAGTATTATTAGTTTATATTGACAACTGTACAGTAACTGTAGTATTATTAGTTTATATTGACAACTGTACAGTAACTGTAGTATTATTAGTTTATATTGACAACTGTACAGTAACTGTGGTATTATTAGTTTATATTGACAACTGTACAGTAACTGTAGTATTATTAGTTTATATTGACAACTGTACAGTAACTGTAGTATTATTAATTTATATTGACAACTGTACAGTAACTGTAGTATTATTAGTTTATATTGACAACTGTACAGTAACTGTAGTATTATTAGTTTATATTGACAATTGTACAGTAACTGTAGTATTATTAGTTTATATTGACAACTGTACAGTAACTGTAGTATTATTAGTATATATTGACAACTGTACAGTAACTGTAGTATTATTAGTATATATTGACAACTGTACAGTAACTGTAGTATTATTAGTATATATTGACAACTGTACAGTAACTGTAGTATTATTAGTTTATATTGACAACTGTACAGTAACTGTAGTATTATTAGTTTATATTGACAACTGTACAGTAACTGTAGTATTATTAGTTTATATTGACAACTGTACAGTAACTGTAGTATTATTAGTTTATATTGACAACTGTACAGTAACTGTAGTATTATTAGTTTATATTGACAACTGTACAGTAACTGTAGTATTATTAGTTTATATTGACAACTGTACAGTAACTGTAGTATTATTAGTTTATATTGACAACTGTACAGTAACTGTGGTATTATTAGTTTATATTGACAACTGTACAGTAACTGTAGTATTATTAGTTTATATTGACAACTGTACAGTAACTGTAGTATTATTAATTTATATTGACAACTGTACAGTAACTGTAGTATTATTAGTATATATTGACAACTGTACAGTAACTGTAGTATTATTAGTTTATATTGACAACTGTACAGTAACTGTAGTATTATTAGTATATATTGACAACTGTACAGTAACTGTAGTATTATTAGTTTATATTGACAACTGTACAGTAACTGTAGTATTATTAGTTTATATTGACAACTGTACAGTAACTGTAGTATTATTAGTTTATATTGACAACTGCTCTCTTTTTTTCTTATCACTTTCTCTTGAATTAAAGTCCATGATTACAGTGATTTTACATTAAGTTAAGGGAGCATACTCCTTAAATGTAAATTCAAATCAAGTTTTTCACTTTTTTCTACACATTAAGGTCTATGGTGCAAAGAAAAAAATTGTATATGTCCAAAATTAAGCAGGCCTGTCCAAAGCAAGGGTTAAAGGTTAGAAAAAAGGATTGATTTAAACGAGACTCCAACTTGTGACATTCACCTAGGTAGACCGACACTCTATCATCTGCACCAGTTGATCACCTTTAGGTATTTATGATTGTGTAGCTACTTCTTATCTCTGCTTTATCTTGACACCTGACAATCTCTCACAGCACACTCTGGTCTACCAGGGTACTAGTATATATAATAAAGATACCCTGATACCTCGTTTCCTCTCCCAATTACATCAAGAGAGAAAACGATACCTGTAAGGCCAACTACGGGACTCCTGTTATTTAAATCGAATTTGAGAACTTACACTGATTTCACGCTTTATGTAATATAGAATATCTTACATGGTACAATGCAAAAACTTGACATAAATTATTTAAGTTAAGTGGAATTTACGTAAAAGGAGATTTATGTTATAGGAGCGCCTACTGTATGAATATCTCATGAAAACATAACATATTGTACAAACTGTACAAGGACAAAATACCATGAATAAAGAAATGCATTTGATATAAGTATTATTATTTATATAAATATCATAAATATACCTGAGAAAGTCTGTCTGTCATGCTATAGGTGTCTATGTTGAATTACATGTTGAATTACACTGTTCAGGCAGCCGCCTACCTATTTTAACATAAGTTACACCTACCATCTATGCAGCGTGATTGTAAGTTACACCTACCATCTACACAGCTTGATTGTAAGTTACACCTACCATCTACACAGCTTGATTGTAAGTTACACCTACCATCTACACAGCGTGATTAAAAGTTACACCTAATATCTACACAAAGTGATTGTAAGTTATCATTGAAAAAAGAAGTTATTACTTGCACAGAACAAGTTGCGCTGTGATTATCTTCCCCTAAACAATTTTCAAGGTAAACCTACTATTATAGGCAAAGTCTGGATAGGCTCTGAAACTACCGTTAAAAGACAAGACACTATGCAGGTAAGTGAAAATAACTTCCATAAGGCATGGACTGCAATTTAATTTGAACGGGTTTGATTGGCATTTAGTGTTGACCAGAATTAATAACCATGTTTAGACAAGCTGTAATCCTTTCCGTATTTCTACTTGCACTCAATTAGAATTAGAAGTTTTTCAGGTACTCAGGCTATCATAAAACAAGGTTTGGCCAAACTCCTTAAGACCATATCCAAAGTCTTAAACCAAACAACCAAATATTTAAAAATAGTATTACATATTGCAACATTTAATATAATAATTGTAATCAACAACAGTAAGTAATAACATCTCAGTGTTTCCATAAGCTAATGTTATATGAACAGCATCTATAAGGTCACCCGCTATTTCTAATATTTTAATATCAGCTAAAACTTCCATAAAGATTTTGTTAGACAATTGTTGCTAAAACTGAGCCGCATTTGCTACTGAAGAATAGCTGTAGCTGGCTCTGGAGGTCACATGACTCTACTAAATGACATATCATATGTTGTGGCAAGTCTACTTGCTGTAAATATATAGTGAAATAATTTGTGAAACAATATTCAGATAACGCAGTTTTCATACTAAAGTTATCTGTGAATAATGTATTCATTTGGGTTCCAGGTCATATTTGTATGACTTGTATTCTTGGTTTGTTATTCAGAGACGTTTAAAAACCTGTGAACAGTGTAAGACCTTGGCCTGGAAGAAGGAGTGAAAAATTAGGAGATGCACATCATGAGATCAAGGCATCACAAGACCGACTGGGTCACTTCAAGACTTCGTGATATAACAGGTATTCTAACGCTTTAGTAACCAAACCATACGCTACTAGAGAATATACTACTCAATGAATCCAAAGAATGGAAAAACAAAATTACCAGGTTTATAAAATAACATACTTAAATTTACCTAAATTCTTGCTGTGCCTCTTCACAAAATCTTCCAACAGTATTAGTTCCGCATCCTTCCCAGAAACCTCTTTACACTTCTTGTTAACCATTTCATCCGCTCGATCAATGATCTCCTGCATCAAATGTCACCAAATGCTCTCATCAAAATTAGCACATGTACTAACAAGGACGCATACAGTAGTTGTCCTTCTGATAATGCTAGATATTGAAATTACTAAATGTACTACATGATTTACTACTAAAATAAATACAATTACTTTAATTTAACTGACAAATAGAGACATGTTAGAGGGAGGAGTGGAGCCACTAGTTTCATAGTAGCTGATAGGGTTTATATAAGCAAGCACAGTCTAAATCAAGACTCTAAAGTCTTGATTTATTTCAAGTCTCCTCTGGTACTCTTACCGGCGAAGTACCATACGTATATCTGATAACATATGTTTATCTATAAAGTATAAAGTACATACGAAGTACCATACGTATATCTAATAGCATATGTTTATCTATAAAGTATATACAAAGTACCATATGTATATCTAATAACATATGTTTATCTATAAAGTATAAAGTATATACGAAGTACCATATGTATATCTAATAACATATGTTTATCTATAAAGTATAAAGTACATACGAAGTACCATACGTATATCTAATAGCATATGTTTATCTATAAAGTATATACAAAGTACCATATGTATATCTAATAACATATGTTTATCTATAAAGTATAAAGTATATACGAAGTACCATATGTATATCTAATAACATATGTTTATCTATAAAGTATAAAGTATATACGAAGTACCATACGTATATCTAATAGCATATGTTTATCTATAAAGTATAAAGTATATATGAAGTACCATACGTATATCTAATAACATATGTTTATCTATAAAGTATCGTTCCCTTCAAGCTAACCAAAAGCTAAAATCAATGATAGGAGCAGGAGAAGTCACAGTCTACCTCTGATGAACTGAGCAACTCTATTTCATCTAGCCAATTCGTGATTTTCCTTTTCAGCTCATCATATTTATTAACAACCACCTGCTGCTGCCTTTCAGCTGCTGCAATTATATCCTCTGGATGTATTCCTGCTTCCGCAATCTAAAAATAAATACAAACCCAAAGTTTTATAAAGAATAGCAATTTACAAAAATACAAAGTTCTAATGAATTATTTTAAAACAACAAATCTAGCATAAGAAAAAAATAGGAATTGTCTCTCCATGGGAACAAATACGTTATCAGAGCCCATGATGAGACAATTCTTATCTTACTTATCTAAAAATCCAAGTTTTTGAAGCCTACAGCTTGACTAGAACATGTGATGCTGTTTTATAAATACTAGGACACCGCCAGTCTAGTGTGCTGTGAGATATCGTCAGGTGTTCCCAAAAAGCACAAACTATTACTATATGCACAATAGTTTTAACACATATGAAGACTTCAACAGAAGAACGATCAATGTCACAATTGCTCTAACATGAGATATAGCCATTTTAAAGTTTAAAAACTTAGACATTGATCAGATTTGCACAGAGCTAGTTTATTTTAAGTATAGATATCCGTTGACCTGAATCATTTTTGCTGAAAGTTTGTCACAGAGACTAAACTTTGTGGCCAGAACTATCTAATGGAAATTAAACCTAGTATTTTGAGAAAAAGTGACATTGATTGTTCTTCCGTTGAGGTCTACATATGATAACTGATCGGCGAAGCGGTTAGTATGTCCGTATATCAAAGCATAAGTTTACGAGTTCAAACCCTGCATAATGACATCGTTTTTTCTACATCCAACCAATACAAACAACAAAAGGCTGATCATAACATATTTCTGAATGTAAACTGGTAAAATCTTTACTATAATAAAGGTAAAGTCGTGTCTGTTCATCTATTCATCCAAAACTACGGTCAAAGGTTGGTAAAAATATTGCATCGAATGGGAATCAAACCGCCGACATGTGGCAATGCTACTCGACACACTACTACCCGCACTAATCATTTACTTTCATGTGTTTTAGAATTGTGAATTGCATATACTTATTCTCTGCCCTGCATTGGCACACCTGACGATCTCTCGAGGCACACTAGACTGCTAGGCGACTAGTTATAAGTACTAACTAAAATTATAAAGGGTAGTTGTGTGATTACCCGGGTAGAGGTGTAAATAAATTAAATGTGAAAAGATATGCGCTAATGGTTGAAAACTATTTAAGTGGCTCAAATTATACAAAAAAATTTAAAAAACTGATAACACTTCAATTATAACTACAACAGCCGGTTGATATTGCACAGGATATCACAGCATGAATAACTAACTACAACAGCCGGTTGATATTGCACAGGATATCACAGCATGAATAACTAACTACAACAGCCGGTTGATATTGCACAGGATATCACAGCATGAATAACTAACTACAACAGCCGGTTGATATTGCACAGGATATCACAGCATGAATAACTAACTACAACAGCCGGTTGATATTGCACAGGATATCACAGCATGAATAACTAACTACAACAGCCGGTTGATATTGCACAGGATATCACAGCACGAATAACTAACTACAACAGCCGGTTGATATTTCACAGAATATCATAGCATGAATAACTAACTACAACAGCCGGTTGATATTTCACAGGATATCACAGCATGAATAACTAATGGTTGTGTATGCGATTATGCGCTCAAAAGATTGCCTAATTATTATCCCGATGTTAAAGACTCAAAGCCAGCAATATTTAGCCTGTCGTACACCACCAGCCATCACACGTATCTATTAACTAATTTCACAATCTTCACTGTCAGACAACCTCAAAACATCCCTGAATCAAATAGCGTGCTTTCTTGTTATTCCTTATGATGCGCTCACCAGTTCGCTCTGCTGTTCCATCTGCTGCACGAGACTATCCCACCGTGACTTGTATTCATCTAGTTTTGCTTCAATCTTAGCTGTTGTCTGAGGAAATGACGGAAGGTAGGATATCAATGTGTGTCCGACTTTGTTAAGTTGGTTGTACTGAGTCATCTGGGAGTCTAGTTCTCCTTCAATATCCTGTTAAGAACCCACCCTAGTCAAACACTGCTCAAACATCACAGTATCTCTCTACAATGAGCAGCTACAATGTACACATAACACGAGCTACATGTACACGTAACATGAGGTACATGTACACGTAACATCAGCTACATGTACATGTAACATGAACTACATGTACATGTGACATGAGCTACATGTAACATGAGCTGCATGTACATGTAACATGGGCTACATGTACATGTAATATGAGCTACATGTACACATAACATCAGCTACATGTGACATGAGCTACATGTACATGTGACATGAGCTACAAGTACCATGTGACATGAGCTACAAGTACCATGTGACATGACCTACAAGTACCATGTGACATGAACTATAAGTACCATGTGACATGTGACATAAACTACAAGTACCATGTGACATAAACTACAAGTACCATATGACATGACCTACAAGTACCATGTGACATGACCTACAAGTACCATCTGACATGACCTACAAGTACTATGTGACATGAACTATAAGTACCATGTGACATAAACTACAAGTACCATGTGACATGAACTACAAGTACCCTATGACATGACCTACAAGTACCATCTGACATGACTTACAAGTACCATGTGACATGAACTATAAGTACCATGTGAAATGTGACATAAACTACAAGCACCATGTGACATGAACTATAAGTACCATGTGACATAAACTACAATACCATGTGACATGTGACATGACCTACAAGTACCATGTGACATGAACTACAAGTACCATGTGACATGGACTATAAGTACCATGTGACATAAACTACAAGTACCATGTGACATGAACTATAAGTACCATGTGACATGAACTATAAGTACCATGTGACATGTGACATAAACTACAATACCATGTGACATGACCTACAAGTACCATGTGACATGAACTACAAGTACCCTGTGACATGCTACAGTAATGCCTTCTTTACCTTGAGATGCTGCACCTGGTGAAGAAGAATTCCTGGATCAGCGATGTCAGAAAGGTGCATACGGCCAAGCAGAACCTCCTTGTTGGTAAGCCATGAATCAAACAGCCCTGCGCTTTTATGGAACAAGCTCCAATTGGTATCAATATCATGCAATCGTGTCCACTTTTCTTCAATCCAACGACATATTTTAGTCCAGCGCGGGGCAAGTTTGTCCAGCAGACGCTCCATTGACACATAGGCTGTGGAACATACATGAATCAGCTTAGACCTTTGGTCTATGAAAACAACTACTGTATGTAGTTATCTAGACTACATGACGTGCTGGAAGGACTTACTCAGGCTGACAAAATTCTGTGCAATTACATCTTTAAAATAACCATGACTTTCACTTCACAAAGCAAAAGCATTAACATCTGTTGTAAAGGAAGACTACAGCGAGCAGCAAGTATTCAGCAGTGAAAGCTGACTGTGACTGGGCTAGCGGTGAAGGAACAGCCATTCATCAAGGTTCACAACAGGAATCAGCATATAACACACCTGCTATAGTTGTCACCCCTCAGTGCTTCTACAGGTTAGTACAGTTAGTATAGGATTATGCAGCCGCTATAGATTACCTCAGACACTAATATTTTAAGGTGGTGGGTTCAACATATGGCCCATAATGCATTGAATGTGTTAGACATGGTTTGGTTATGTGAACTTGGCCAAAGAGGAAGAGATGCAGTGAACAATGGCATGCTTACCAGATGTGTTTGCTATCACTGTATAAAGAATACACCATGTGTAGTGGTTGCTATATCACTGTATAGAGAATGCACCATGTGTAGTGTTTGCTATATCACTGTATAGAGAATACACTATGTGTAGTGGTTGCTATATCACTGTATAGAGAATACACCATGTGTAGTGTTTGCTATATCACTGTATAAAGAATACACCATGTGTAGTGTTTGCTATATCACTGTATAAAGAATACACTATGTGTAGTGTTTGCTATATCACTGTACAGAGAATACACTATGTGTAGTGGTTGCTATATCACTGTATAGAGAATACACCATGTGTAGTGTTTGCTATATCACTGTATAGAGAATACACTATGTGTAGTGATTGCTATATCACTGTATAGAGAATACACCATGTGTAGTGTTTGCTATATCAATGTATAAAGAATACACCATGTGTAGTGTTTGCTATATCACTGTATAGAGAATACACTATGTGTAGTGGTTGCTATATCACTGTATAGAGAATACACTATGTGTAGTGGTTGCTATATCACTGTATAGAGAATACACTATGTGTAGTGGTTGCTATATCACTGTATAGAGAATACACCATGTGTAGTGGTTGCTATATCACTGTATAAAGAATACACTATGTGTAGTGGTTGCTATATCACTGTATAGAGAATACACTATGTGTAGTGGTTGCTATATCACTGTATAGAGAATACACCATGTGTAGTGGTTGCTATATCACTGTATAAAGAATGCACCATGTGTAGTGTTTGCTATATCACTGTATAGAGAATACACCATGTGTAGTGTTTGCTATATCACTGTACAGAGAATACACTATGTGTAGTGTTTGCTATATCACTGTATAAAGAATACACTATGTGTAGTGGTTGCTATATCACTGTATAGAGAATACACCATGTGTAGTGTTTGCTATATCACTGTATAGAGAATACACTATGTGTAGTGATTGCTATATCACTGTATAGAGAATACACCATGTGTAGTGTTTGCTATATCAATGTATAAAGAATACACCATGTGTAGTGTTTGCTATATCATTGTATAAAGAATACACTATGTGTAGTGGTTGCTATATCACTGTATAGAGAATACACTATGTGTAGTGGTTGCTATATCACTGTATAGAGAATACACCATGTGTAGTGGTTGCTATATCACTGTATAAAGAATGCACCATGTGTAGTGTTTGCTATATCACTGTATAGAGAATACACCATGTGTAGTGTTTGCTATATCACTGTACAGAGAATACACCATGTGTAGTGTTTGCTATATCACTGTATAAAGAATACACCATGTGTAGTGTTTGCTATATCACTGTATAAAGAATGCACCATGTGTAGTGTTTGCTATATCACTGTATAAAGAATGCACCATGTGTAGTGTTTGCTATATCACTGTACAGAGAATACACCATGTGTAGTGGTTGCTATATCACTGTACAGAGAATACACCATGTGTAGTGTTTGCTATATCACTGTACAGAGAATACACTATGTGTAGTGTTTACTATATCACTGTACAGTGAATACAGTGTGTAGTGTTTGCTATATCACTGTACAGATAATACACCATGTGTAGTGTTTGGCTATATCACTGTATAGAGTGTACAAATAATATACTATGTGTGGTTTTTGCTATCACCGTACCACTGTGCAGAGAGCAAATCGTGTAACATATAAAGAGCAATACAACATGCCATGCAAAGCACACTAGACTACTAATGATAGAGTATGAGTCATAAGGCAGAAGAGGAATAATTGTAACACCCAGCTAAGGTTGTGATTAGATAAACCGAAGATGCCTCGGAGTAAATTGCTTTCATGCGCAATTTGTAGCCTCGAATTTTAAAATTGCTGTAGTCCCTGCCTGCTGTGTTGACTGATATAATGTATATCACATCTACAGAAATTAGCAAGTTAGAAGTAGGATGCAACTAAGGGTATTGTAAAATACAATTGACTAGAGTTGTGTTCTCCTTTATCAATGAATCAAAATACAAATCTATGAAACAGATTTCACAGGCAACAGCATTGTATCTACTCAACCTTTGCTGTGTAACAGAGATTTCTAAGTGATTCTGTAACAACTAGTTAACTTTATGGAAATACTCATTTAGCCAATGCATGGGCATACAAGAGGGCACAACTTCAGTTGATAGTATTAATTCCAGCTTTTACTGATTTTTTGCCATAATTTTGTGGGAATATTTAACTATAAAACATGTGTTCACACAATAGCTGCCAGCAACATTGGTCAACCATTGTAAAGAATGGTCAAATGCTTTAAAACTGTCTGACCATTTGAAAAGCTGGCAGACTGGTGCGCTTGTTGGCAAGCTGGTGAACATGCTGCAACAGATCCTTCAGGTGGGATCAAAGCAAAACAATATTGTCTCTATCGACATCACTTACTCGTCTGCAGATACTCTGGTGGCTGACAAATAAACTATGTTTTAGCATGAGCCTAAGGCTATGCTTTATCATTTTGGGACTCGGTGACAGAATGCTCATATGACTAGTATCAGAATGTAAAGCGTGCCCGACCATGAATAACAAACAGGTTGCAGGTAAAGGGCATACGTGCCAGAAAACATTACAAGTAAAACGCACACTATGATAACCTAATGCAAGCACACACTGACTACCAGGGTACTAGTATATATAATAGAGATACCCTAATACCTCGTTTCCTCTCCCAATTACATCAAGAAAGAAAATGATACCTGTAAGGCCAACTACGGGACTCTTGTAGAAAACAAACCCGCGATAACACAAGGAAAACTAGAACATTGGACTAACAAAGCCCTACATCGAATCTCACATCTATTAGTTATCTTTTCTTTAACACAAAACTGTTGAAACAGAAGACGTAAGTTCTACCTTGATCCTGCACTCCATCCTCTACTATAACCACCATATTCTGAAGAGAATCCACTCTCTCCTGTTGCTTTTCTAGAGACTCCTGCAACTTCTTGTGCTCCTCAAAACACCTGTGAAAATAGAACAAACGTAAGGACCTATCATAACGAGCCGATCCTACATACCTTGTCTGATGAGTAATGACCAACTCAGCTGTTCAACTCACCGTCTCACGTTGTCTAGCGTGTCAAAGTTCTCAACCTTCTTGTCAAATTCTTCTATTTTTTGCTCCATCTCGGAGAGCCAGGATGAGAGGTCATTCAGCTGGGCCATCTGAAGGTCCATGAGGGACTTCTGAAGGCTGCAATGTAGAGGCGGAGGTGTGTGTCTCAGCAGTTTAACGGCGGACCAGAGGTTACGCTAAGACAATACCGAGGGTGCTTGTCTATTACTATATGCAGCAAAGTCAACAACATAAGGTATATTTGCAGACCATTTAAGGCAATGTGAGGGCAGAGTGAGGGCAATGTGAGGGCAATGTGAGGGCAGAGTAAATCGAAGAGAGGGTGCTCAAGATATTTTATACATTCATTGTCACCCACAGAATTAAACGCGAAGCTATAAATAGTCCTGACATAACTTCTTTACCCGCCGCTGACGGAATGTCTCACAAAGGGCACAAAGTTAGCAAATCTCACTGCTAGCCACAAGCACACACATCTGTATAAAACAATCGGAATCATAAAGCGAGTCATCGATGACGGCATACACCTGCCTCTAGCAATCACTGCATTGTCACACTCTCAGTCTAAGGTACTGAGGCTAGACATATGAAGCTGTCTCATGCGTGACCGTGCTGCTTAGTCTAAGAGGAAGGCCACCAAAAACCTTTAACTATGTTATCCAGCTTATGCTTTTGTGAGTGGTGTGACAACGACTATATCTATGCATTTGCGAAAATAATTACAGGGCAGACAACACCTAGCAATGACTTTTCACTCATTTGAAAAAGGACCACAATAACCATTTTACCACTTTGATATCCAATAAAACTTTCCCCATGATTGCTAAATGTTATATTTTACTACTTTTAATACTGATTGAAAAGTGGATGTCATGTTGAACTAAATTCCAATAAGAGATGACAATCAAAAATTATTTTGAATGTTCATCCAGTTTTAAAGCAATGTTATACAGTCTGGAGCAAAACTGCTCCAGACTGTAACATACACTACTAAAGCTACATTCAAGGAAAAATTAAATCATCAACACACAATCACTTTTTGGCTGAATAATGAATTTAAGAACACCTCTTTCTGGCGGGCTTCCTCTTAACTAATGCTTTCCCTTAACTAGTAGTATAGTACTGTACCAGGAAATCTCATGTTCCAGAATACTGCATTTAAAGCTGCAACACAAGATCAAACGACATTATCTGACATTGTCTCTTAGCAGACTTGACAGTGATTCTCAGTGCTGCTTCAATCGTTAAAACTATACAAGAGTTTTTATCGTGCATACATTATCAAATCAATTTTCAAAACAATGAAAGACACTCTTTGTCAATTGTGTATGGAAATCAAGCAACTGCAAGTGCTACAAGAATTCAATGGTAAGCACATAACTCACAAAACCTGCACCCAAAACACTAAACTGATGCAGTTTGCTAAAGTGAGAATATGTAAGAAATTAAACATGAACCACACTAGATCGTTTATATATTTTATATTATTACTCTGAACATGCATGAACAAATGCCAATTATTTACAATTATTTAAAAACCTTTTTATACGAATATGAATATATACCATAAACCCTTGATTTGAACACCATGGCGCTCTATTAAAGGGTGGCGCTCTATTTTTCAACCCTTTATTGGAGGTGACTTTCAGATAAAGGTGGCATTGTATTTTTCAAACACCTCGTCAGAATATTGAAAAGATAAATTCAACCCTTTTACGAGTGAATTGAATGTTGCCTACATTTTGCACTCCTACGGGCGGTGCGACATTAACCCTTTTGAATGCAAAACATTTACTAACTTACTTACAACTTATTGTAGATGCTAAATAAATATGCGCGGGGAAGCTGATACATGTCTCTACCAGTTGATATCTATTGCTTGCAACTAACCTATGACGATTTTATAGCTTACGTTGCAATTTGTTGGCGCTTTCAGGCTTTTTATTTCATTCTTAATTTGAAGGCATATTTTCATGTTATAGCTATATTTAACAATGTTGAATAAAAGCTCATTACACTCATTGATATGTTAGCTACAGGTTGCAGCCAAAACTAGCTTTTTATGTGCTATAGAAGAGGAGTTACGAGTGTCAATCTACCGTATGCCGAGTTAATATTACCGCAATGATGCTATCAAATAATACGCTATAAATATGCAAATTCATAAGTTGTATAATAATAATCTATCAAATGTTACAAGTAAATATTCAAGAAAAAGTGACATAAACAAACCATATTTATAATACATTTAGAAACAAAAATTAACATTTTTAAAACAAAATTATTAGCATCGTTTACTTGGCCAGTTGCATTCTGATTGTTGCTTTTGTTTGGACTCATTTCATACTCTTCTGACTGTTCAATACCTTCCACAGTGTCTTCTGACCTTAACTCTTCTCCTGTACAGCTGAGCTAGTCGATATTAGCGTCCAAACATTTTTAGCGGAGCAAAACTTCTGCGCAATACCATTTAGGATACAATTCTCACGCAAATAAAGACAAACCGCATGTAACCAAATTAGCCTCAAAATGGTTAGTCTCAAAGTAGTAGTGGTACAGACTCCATAGTAAATGATAAAACTTTTTTACATGTATCGAAGTATCAAGACCACGTTAAAGACAAGGAACTACTATTAGCCTCATACAGTTAATAATTATTTTTATAGTGTTACATTAGAAGTTTTAATGAAAAAAATGTAAAGCTTTGAAGTTGGAAAACGGACTTCGATACAAACAGAAATGATGAACGAATTAATCGTTATTGTTGTAATCGAGTCATTAGTAGAATGGTTTTTGAAGACTTCTACTGATTATCCGCTATTATGGGTTCGTTAAGATCAAAGAATGTCAAATAGGGGCAGCCAAATAGAGGTGGCGTTCAGTTAGAAGGCGGCACTCTAGTTTTCAACCCTTCTCCCATAGTAACGTTCAAATACAGGCGGCGTTTAAAATGCCGGTTTTACGGTAAACTAGCTCTCCAAAATGAAGGTGAACTAAAGGTGAACTGAAGGTGAACTGAAGGTGAATAGGACGTAGATATTCTTTATGATACAATTAATTACTGAAAAAGGTATTATTTGTTTCTACCATGCCTGCCTTTTGTATCTCTCCAGACGAAACAAGCTAACTTTTATCAAGCTGTGTTTTAGCAGGTGAGCCAAAGGAATAAAATTTTAAACCACAACAAACCCTTATTCTCATTTTACTGTTGGGTTCCACTTGGTTTCATACCATCAGTAATAAACACATGGGGAGCTGATAGAAGTTTGAGGCATTCTAAGAATTCCCGGATGATAGATCACTAATACTCTGAGTATGTCGCTCGTGTACTATATTTAAACAGGCAGTTGACATAACACGAAGTACCCATTATCAGACAGCGCTTATCGATCAATTATAGATCATAACAAATCTACCAGAATAACTACTGGCCCTACAAAGCATCAATATAGCAGTGGCAAGTGGATACACGTTAGTCACTGATAAGTGTTATGAACAATACAGTAAAAGGTGATATATAGAGCTTTTTTCTCCGGTATATACGCATGCGGTCTGTAGTTACCATTAAAATAAATTAAAATAAATTTAAAGTTTAAATTTATTAAAACTTAAAATATTAAATATTAATATTAAATATTAATTTTAAAACTTAAAATAAATTAAAAGTTTAATTCAGTTCCTAGTTTAATAAAAAAAAACCAAAAATGTTGGGTTTTGAGGCTGACTAGTTTGTTATGAATAATAACTATAGCAAAATAATATTAAAAATCTTCATCTATACATATATTTCTCAGAGTGTGTGTATATGTGTATATTTCTCAGAGTTTGTGTATATGTGTATATTTCTCAGAGTTTGTGTATATGTGTATATTTCTCAGAGTTTGTGTATATGTGTATATTTCTCAGAGTTTGTGTATATGTGTATATTTCTCAGAGTTTGTGTATATGTGTATATTTCTCAGAGTTTGTGTATATGTGTATATTTCTCAGAGTTTGTGTATATGTGTATATTTCTCAGAGTTTGTGTATATTTCTCAGAGTTTGTGTATATGTGTATATTTCTCAGAGTTTGTGTATATGTGTATATTTCTCAGAGTTTGTGTATATGTGTATATTTCTCAGAGTTTGTGTATATGTGTATATTTCTCAGAGTTTGTGTATATGTGTATATTTCTCAGAGTTTGTGTATATGTGTATATTTCTAAGAGTTTGTGTGTTTGTCCAGGTATAGCTATTTAAATCTTCAATTAATGACTCCGTATCGCAGAAGATTTGATCTCCGACCCTCCTATTTGTTAGTCTAATTCCCTACTAAGTTAGCTACACGGGCTTGATAGCTTTGCTAGGGCTTAATATATGTCGCTATACGGGAGCAAATACTCTACCGCTTTAAGTCACATGCAAGGTGATTGCTTAACGTCACGAGAGGGTAACTCTTATTAGTATGCTTACTCAAATTATGCATTGGCAATGTGCCAGGCAATTCTCATTACCTCTTATTGTTTATAAGCTGATTTTTAATACCCAGGCTATGCCGGGTAGCACAACTCGTCTTTACTATAATAAGATCAGTGCTCGTCCATCTGTTTGAGGCAACACTAAGAGTGTTTTGAAAACAATTACTTCGAATTACTAGGAATTGAACTCAGATACTCTGATTTACAGACCAGCACACTAACCACTACACCGCTGAGCCGCCCTGATACTTTGTGAATTACGGACATACTGATTACTCATTACAATCTCTCACGGTGTCTTGAGAGAAAAGTTAATTGTCCTCTCTCTACTATGTGGCAGTGCATCGGAAAAACAATTTAAATATAACCAGCAACTAGCATAAAGTGTCCACCTTTAGCACAATCAGCAGATTTCCATGGAAAGATAACTCTTAACAATAAATTGGAATGGTAATGAAACACGAATGTACAGGACGCTACAATCGTACAACACAAACTGTACAGACATTATAGACTGAACAACTATATCCTTATCCAGCTGTTCTATTTAAGAGCTCACAAACCTCGTCTGCCGCTCCATGGCAGCAACTCTAAGCTCCTCCCACTCTTGGTTAAGCTGTTCGAGTTTAGTACGAAGCAGTGCATCCTGTTCAGTAGAGAGTTCACCAGAGAGAAGGAGAGAGTTGCCATGGGTGAGAAGAGAGCCAATGTTGCTCTGGTATTCCGTCAGCTGGAGCATGTATTGCTGCAAGATAATACGCCTGATTCGAAACGCCATCTCAAAATATGCTCACCATAGAGCTAAAGCAAAATACTCGAGGTGTAAAGTTTATGTAAGTTGTAATATTCTAGTAAAATTGTCTTTCTCTTTATCTTCTGTAAGAAACGTAGGAGACTGCTTTTGAAGACAATTACTAGGTTTTGGACTAAGCCAGTGGAAGCAAGTTTTCAACAGCTAAATGTATGACAAAGATAGTTTTATTTTAATAATATTTCTGATGATAGAAAGTGGCTTCTAGATAAATAGCTGTCTAGTTTTACAAATATCAAGCATCTATGCGAAACTGTGGCTAGTACGCAAGCCTACACATACAACCATCTCAACATTCACATCTACCAATATATGATATTTTATCAAATTAATTTTTAAAATAAGACGTTGAAAGTTTCTTGAAACACTGCAGTTTTGTAAGGGAAAAGGAGGAGGCCATTCAAAGTTGAAAGAAATAAATAAAGTGATAACAAACTACATAAGCCAACTTGAAGTTCACTGAGGACATGTTTAAATTATGCTGCACATCTTATCGCCACCTCGACCTCTGACCTGTGCATCACTGAGTTTACACTTCGGTTCATGTAACTCAAAGGTGAAGTAACGATAAAACCATATTTTTATTGATTATCACTTTATTTATTGACAAAAAAAGTAATTTCTAACCTATTTATTTCTATTTAATTTCTAACCTAAAGTTTCTCAAAGCATTGCAGTTTTGTAAATCAGTACATATGTACGGTTGTCTTTCACGCAGTAAAGAATAAATGTCGAGAAAATGAAAGTGAAAGTGACAAAAAGAAAAAACAACTAACACCAGCGAATGCAGAAAAACTAGTCATGAATTAAAAAACTTTAATGCAAGAGCAAAGAATACTATTAATCTATATTAATTTATGGTTAATGTGGTCTAAATCAGCCTAGCCCCAGGTCCCTATTACCACTTCTACTCTACTATTTATACAGTAATTCCAGGTCCCAATTACCACTTCTACTCTACTATTTATACAGTAATTCCAGGTCCCAATTACCACTTCTACTCTACTATTTATACAGTAATTCCAGGTCCCAATTACCACTTCTACTCTACTATTTATACAATGATTCCAGGTCCCTATTACCACTTCTACTCTACTATTTATACAGTAATTCCAGGTCCCTATTACCACTTCTACTCTACTATTTATACAGTAATTCCAGGTCCCTATTACCACTTCTACTCTACTATTTATACAGTAATTCCAGGTCCCTATTACCACTTCTACTCTACTATTTATACAGTAATTCCAGGTCCCAATTACCACTTCTACTCTACTATTTATACAGTAATTCCAGGTCCCTATTACCACTTCTACTCTACTATTTATACAGTAATTCCAGGTCCCTATTACCACTTCTACTCTACTATTTATACAGTAATTCCAGGTCCCTATTACCACTTATACTCTACTGTTTATAATTCCAGGTCCCTATTACCACTTCTACTCTACTGTTTATAATTCCAGGTCCCTACTACCACTTCTACTCTACTGTTTATAATTCCAGGTCTCTATTACCACTTCTACTCTACTGTTTATAATTCCAGGTTCCTACTACCACTTCTACTCTACTGTTTATAATTCCAGGTTCCTACTACCACTTCTACTCTACTGTTTATAATTCCAGGTCCCTATTACCACTTCTACTCTACTGTTTATAATTCCAGGTTCCTACTACCACTTCTACTTTACTGTTTATAATTCCAGGTCCCTATTACCACTTCTACTCTACTGTTATAATTCCAGGTCCCTATTACCACTTCTACTCTACTGTTTATAATTCCAGGTCCCTATTACCACTTCTACTCTACTGTTAATAATTCCAGGTCCCTATTACCACTTCTACTATACTGTTTATAATTCCAGGTCCCTACTACCACTTCTACTCTACTGTTTATAATTAAAAGGTCCCTATTACCACTTCTACTCTACTATTTATAATTCCAGGTCCCTACTACCACTTCTACTTTACTGTTTATAATTCCAGGTCCCTATTACCACTTCTACTCTACTGTTATAATTCCAGGTCCCTATTACCACTTCTACTCTACTGTTTATAATTCCAGGTCCCTATTACCACTTCTACTCTACTGTTAATAATTCCAGGTCCCTATTACCACTTCTACTATACTGTTTATAATTCCAGGTCTCTATTACCACTTCTACTCTACTGTTTATAATTCCAGGTCTCTATTACCACTTCTACTCTACTGTTTATAATTCCAGGTCCCCATTACCACTTCTACTCTACTGTTTATAATTCCAGGTCCCTACTACCACTTCTACTCTACTGTTTATAATTCCAGGTCTCTATTACCACTTCTACTCTACTGTTATAATTCCAGGTTCCTATTACCACCTCTACTCTACTGTTTATAATTCCAGGTCCCTATTACCACTTCTACTCTACTGTTTATAATTCCAGGTCCCTACTACCACTTCTACTCTACTGTTTATAATTCCAGGTCTCTATTACCACTCCTACTCTACTGTTTATAATTCCAGGTCTCTACTACCACTTCTACTCTACTATTTATACAGTAATTCCAGGTCCCTATTACCACTTATACTCTACTGTTATAATTCCAGGTCTCTACTACCACTTCTACTCTACTGTTTATAATTCCAGGTCCCTATTACCACTTCTACTCTACTGTTATAATTCCAGGTCCCTACTACCACTTCTACTCTACTGTTTATAATTCCAGGTTCCTACTACCACTTCTACTCTACTGTTTATAATTCCAGGTCCCTATTACCACTTCTACTCTACTGTTATAATTCCAGGTTCCTATTACCACCTCTACTCTACTGTTTATAATTCCAGGTCCCTATTACCACTTCTACTCTACTGTTTATAATTCCAGGTCCCTATTACCACTTCTACTCTACTGTTTATAATTCCAGGTCCCTATTACCACTTCTACTCTACTGTTTATAATTCCAAGTCCCTATTACCACTTCTACTCTACTATTTATAATTCCAGGTCTCTATTACCACTTCTACTCTACTGTTTATAATTCCAGGTCTCTATTACCACTTCTAATCTACTGTTTATAATTCCAGGTTCCTACTACCACTTCTACTCTACTATTTATAATTCCAGGTCCCTATTACCACTTCTACTATACTGTTTATAATTCCAGGTATCTATTACCACTTCTACTCTACTGTTTATAATTCCAGGTCCCTATTACCACTTCTACTCTACTGTTTATAATTCCAGGTCCCTATTACCACTTCTACTCTACTGTTTATAATTCCAGGTCCCTATTACCACTTCTACTCTACTGTTTATAATTCCAGGTCCCTATTATCACTTCTACTCTACTGTTATAATTCCAGGTTCCTATTACCACTTCTACTCTACTGTTTATAAGTCCAGGTCCCTATTACCACCTCTACTCTACTGTTTATAATGCAAAAGGGACAATTAAAACCTCTTTTTATTGATTATTATTTTATTTATTTAAATTCTTAAATGTAATTTAGTTTCTTTACTTAGTTTTATGTAATATATTTGTTTATAGTTGAACTACTCATATTCAACTTTTTGAAATGTGGAACGAATTAAATGAAACACAATATATTTTTATAAGAATATTTGCTCCAGCGTACAATGGTTTTGACATACAAAAAGAGCAATTTTGACATACAAAGCAATTATTAGAACATAATGATTTTGTATGTCGAAGTTTGATCATACATTATATTTTTATGGAAATATTCGATCCAACATATGACAACTTTGACGTCTGTAGAGGTTTAATGTCTGTAGAGGTTTAGTAAAATATTGTTTAATTCTCTGCATCAACCCACATACCACCAGTGCGTCAAAATGTAATGCAAAAAAAAATCATGTAGACAATGTAGAAGTAGTGGAATATTTTAATGTAAGAATAAGGATTTAAAATAGTATTCCAAGTCAGTAAACTTAGAAAAACACTTTTTAAAAAATCTTTCTCTCTTTCTGTATTTCAAATACTATTGCAAAAAAACATTTATAGTTAACAAATATATACATAATGATTAATCTATATATATAAATTTTCTGTCCCAAGACTTTTTATTACCCGGGCATTCAGCCAGTATGCACATATTAATCATTTGTAGTTACTTTGCAAAGAAGAGTCCAAATCTTTTCAAGCGTAGATTATGTATGCACAAATATTATAAATGTACAAATGAAATCAGATTTGTGGCAGCAGATGGAAAGAATAGACAAAATTTCTCAATTTCAGATATGAAGGCCTCCTATTCTAAGAGCGACTCAATCTGGAGTTGTCACGATACCATGGACATGATAATTATAATTATTCCAAAGAAGACAACTCCAAATTATATGCGAAACAAAGCAAAGCGGAGTTAGAGCTTGCAGGCATTATTACGCTGCAGGCATTATTACGCTGCAGGCATTATTACGCTGCAGGCATTATTACGCTGAAAGTATTCAGCTATCTACAAACACTAAGCAAACTTAATGACAAACCTCGTGCTCATGGAACTGCACCTTGACAGCATCAACACTCTCAGCAATAGGCATCATGCTATTGAAGGAGTCCTTGATAGAATGTAGCCAAGTTAGTGTGCTTTCTAGCCTAGGGTTAATAGTGGCAAGGTCAATTTGCGAGCTCACACAGCTCGCTATCGTCACGGATGTGACATCGCTTTGTGCTTCAGGAGCAAAGGTTATATCGGACTGCAACAGGATAACTATTATTAGAGGCGCATTCTAAGTTGTGAGGAAGGAGCAGAAAACTCACGCGTGAGAGTTGTGAGAGGCCTTGGTATAATTATTCAGAGTGTAAGGAATTGTTTTGAAAAAGTATAATATTGGGCAACAAACTTTTTGACATCTATTAAACCCTGATTCAAAATGTGGGTCGAGTATTGTGCACGGCTGTTAACAGTTTTATATAGGTGTGCTGCTGTGATCTGCTGTGACCTGCTGCGACCTGCTGCACAATGCTATTGTTCTCTGTGAGCTCTGATGAACTGCTAAATAAAAAGTACTGTTGAAGGCTGACCTGAACTAAAGTGTACGAATGTTTGCTAATGTATACTGCAATTTGACTGCTGTGTAGTATCTGTGCCTACAACCAAAGGAGGTAAGACAACTCCGCAGTCAGTTATTGTGTACAAAATAGCATTAGACAAGACTTCATAAAATTTGGCGAGTTTAAATAAGGCCATTTGTAATTATAAAAAGAGATAAGACTCCCAGATTTACTTTCGAGATAAAAATGACCTCATACACTGTATGTACACTTCAAGTTGGAGAAATCTGATTGCAAAACAGACGAGAGGTTTATTGCTTTATAGCTGACTGGAGGCAGCTGGGCTCCTCTCACAAGTCATGCGGTTTCATGCGCCGACACTGAAGTAAATTAGAACCACCAGAATTGCTAATTACTTGTTACCGTTTCATCAGCCAGCCGTAGAGGTGGAACGAGACGTCTCGAGTATTGACCTGTCTCGTCTCGTATCGGTCTTGTCTCGACTTAACTACTGCCAAACTCGAGACAGGAAATAGAACTAAAGCGCCTGCGCACGGTTGTTAAAACATGGCTTCTTGCGGAGCAACAACTCCATATATTGTAATGGATTGCGGGCAACTGCCTTTAAAGTTATACCCGGTCCGTTACTACCTGTTGCTATTGATTATGTTGGCCACTGAGTCTAATCATGTAGTCCGGACAACGGCCCTGTTATATTTTAGTTCGGTTCTGTGTCCTTAAAACAGATACCGGGTTGTATCTAATTACTCTTCGGATAACCAAATTTAATAAATAAGACTTTTGCGGGTAACATGTCTGAATTTTATCGTATCGTGTCTAAACACCAACTGCCCTTCATAAAATTCGGGCCTCTTTTACGTATATACTACCAATCGCGGGTAAAACTTGCCCGGACACAGAGAAACGAACGAAAGGCCGTGTCGACCATAGTCCGTGTTCGGTTAACAATGACGTTTTGTTAGTTCAATATAAGAATATACATGTGCATGTATACAGTAATTAATATAATTTCATGAGTACAATTTAAATACAATTCACATACTACAGTTAATACACAAACAAAACTTAACATTAATGAAACGATAAGAATGAAAGTGTTATCGTGTGTTCTTTTAGTTGCGGTATTGCTTTGTAGAGCGACGGCTATCGGTTTCATTACACATTACATTAAAAAGTAAGAACTATTCAATAGATGGTAAAAATATACACGTACAAAGCAATATGTTTATAATAATTATGATCAATCAAGCTCAAAATTCTTAGAATATATAACTTCGGTATTTTAGAGCTGTTTGTGTCACTTTTGTTTACAAAAACTACATGCATATCACTATTAAAATGTTGTATTTAAATCGTTTACACCAGGTGAAAATTCAATTTAAAAATAGTTTTATTAATTTTATATAACAAGTAGCTAGTACTTGTGTAGTGAAATCATCACCAAATGCTCATTATTTTACTGTCTCGTGTCTCGAGTCTCAAATTTTTACAAGACAGTGTCTCGAGTCTCGTCTCGAACTTAAAAACCTGTCTCATTCCACCTCTAGCCAGCCGTTCTTTTACTCCTTTAGCACATAATGAAATGTAACATGTTCTTAATCTTACCAAAATTATATAATGCAATCTTACTTAGCGATGGCCAAGCAGCCACTTCTGCTATATAGAGAACAAGCGAACTGCTGAAACAGAACTGCTGTTTAATTGTTATTATAAGTTTGTTCTAAGATGTCATGATATTCCGGTGATGTTCCACACTTGTCAAGTATTTAGTAACAAAATATTCTGAAGAACACCGATAAATAGTGAGTAGCCATAGCCATCAACAACACCCTTTATAAACCCTTCCAGCGCTAACAAATGTTCTATGATAGACAAGCGGTAAGCATACCCGTGATACTCTTATGATTTGATTGGCACTCAACATATACACATCTTCGACTTTATTGAACCACACTAATAACTGCTAGCTTTTGGGAAATAGACAAGAGCAACATGTGCTGCAAAATAGACAAGAGCAACAGGTGCTGCAAAATAGACAAGAGCAACAGGTGCTGCAAAATTATCAATAAATGACATTTTAATATAAGAAATATTTATTAGTAAAACTCAGGTAAGTCCTACTATCGCATCACCTTATTGTCGGCCTATAGTGAAATAAGAAGAGCCTCTTTACTAAATCCTAAACAGCCCTTCTTACAATCAACATGATATCCCCCTAGGCCTGACTTACTCACTCTTTATCAGCATTCAAATACACAATATTTTCTGGCATTTCATAGTATCAGAATATTTCTAAAAGTGGAAATCTCTGCACTATTGAGTAGTATTTAGAGTGTTTATGCGCATAATTTCTGAAGGTGACACGAGTGTCCAACTGAAGATATACTAAATGACATGTTAAATAATTAAAGCTCACCGATGATAACACCATTTTCATTGTAACATATTCTGATCACGAAAATTGAGACAACATTTAGATGGATGGGTATCTCATAACTGGGGACAATGTGACTTAATGTTTCTCTTACAAATAGCCTTCCTAGAATACTAAGCTGCTGAGGCAAGATTACATAAGGCCTTACATCTACTGAGACATACTTATAGTGGAATGTAAGTTTATGCAACAAATTAGAGCACTATATGATCTTTACTGTGTTGTTTGAATGCGCTTACACAGAAAAGGATGCACACAGCTATAACATGACAGCACATCGCTCACACGCAACTATAACATGACAGCACATCACTTACGCGCAACTATAACATGACAGCATTGTTAGGACCAAAAACATTAGTTTAGAAACAGCTCAGAAAATTAGGGAATAAATACAGCATCGCCGTATCTGCTTGTAGTGAAAATTAGCAGAGCTATGAAACGGGTATACAGAAATGGTCAGTGGGTTTCGAGATAGCTTTATGTTTGTGTGGAAAATGTGAAAGGTCGGTGGTGAAAAAAGAATTACAACTAGAATATAATCAAGCCAAATGCTCTTAACTCATACCTGGCCTTCTAATACAGCCCATTTTGTGGGGGTGGTAGACGACTCCACACTCTGTCCCGTTTTGGGCCGCACGGGAGATGAAGACGCAGTGAGTGAGGTAGTCTGATGTGATGTGATAGGTTCCTGAATGTTTATGGTTGGGACGCCTTCACTAGCTACGACTGGTTCTGATTGTGAGATATGATTGGACAGTGAGTTTTGTGAAGCACCTTGATTGGTTGTTTGATTAATTGAATGTAGCGGGTTACTAAAAGAATTGTTAGGAGTATCCTCATTGACCAACCGATGGAGGGGATATAAGGCCTTGTACAGACAAGTTACGTATAAGAGCACAGACTTCTTGTCTGGCCGCTCCATGTCTGTAAATAGATAATAGAACAGGAAGTGGCTAATGGCTAAATATTAACTGTCAGCATGAATATTTAATGCGTTAACAACAGCAGATAAAATTACAGATTGAAGTTTGAATATTATTGTTTGTGTAACTTCAACAAAATACCAGGTTTTATTAAGTTGTGCTCAAGTTGTGAAAATGGACAAAAAAATTTGCGATATTTGCAAGATATCGACCAAAAGCAGCTGCAATGCTATTTATAACTCTATTAAAATCAATTTTTGAACTAGATTATCTAAAGACTGTCTGCTGAAAGTCATTATTTGTAAAAGTTATACACATGCTATGATCTACACCATCAAAACTTACCCAACACACTGAACTAGGCTTGTCTGGTTCTACACCTGCTATGTTCTACACCTGCTATGTTCTACACCTGCTATGATATGGTAATCACCAGGATTATCCGGCCTACCTTTGGGCTCAAGCAACTTGGCTATTTGGAAGTTACTATCCGCGACTTGAAAGGCGTGAATGAGCGTATAGTCCACGTCATTCACAGCTACCAACTCATCGTAGTCAAACAGTTCTGGGCGGTGACTGTAAAACCCACCAGAATCACTTACAATCAGTTGATGCCGAAACACTCCAGTACAGAATCTCAACCAAGAGATTGCAGTTGACTCAGCTTTAACTGAGTGTCTTGTTGAAGTTTGAATAACTTTTCTAGCTTATAAACATAGCGGTAGACTAATATGGTTGTTACATGGAATACTGGTGACAGTAAGAGCACAGGCTAAGGAGTACCAGTTCTCAATGACTAGTATTGACAATAAGAATAGCTCCATCTCCTTCACACAGCTTGCTGGAAATCAGTAAAAATTTAAATTGTTAGTAAAAAGCTCCCAGCAGTCATCTGCTAGTTGGAGTCTTTCTTATGAAAATAGTATTAGTTGTGTACTAATATATCAGGTACACAGGCTAAGGCAGAGAGGCATGAATTTGTGGTAAGCACTTTATAAGCACCTACGACTAACCTGTGCATAAGGGCATTGAAAGCAAATCCGTCTGACCACGAGCTGGTGAAATTCTGTATATTGACATTTGGATAGCCTTGGGTTGATGAGCGACACCACGCGAGTAACATCTTCTCTACACTTTCCTGTGACCCATTTGATTGGCTGGCCATAGCCCCGGCCATCTAGAAATTGTAAGTATGTATTGACCACATTTGAAATCTGACAGCAACAAATAATCACAGTTTAATAAATTACAAAATAGTAATGTACTAAATGGCTGAAGTTGAAAGGTATTTTGAAAGGCGTCAGAGAGAATAGTAACAAGGAAAAGGGAATGGTGCAGAGAAGACCTACGAACAATTGCCGAAGTTATTGTATGTGTGTATGTATGTATGCACGTATGTAGGTATGCACGTAAGTATAATTCTTCATTGGCAATAGTAATCATTAACAAAATGATATTTTTCCTAACATGCCAAAAATTATTGTAGAAACAGGAAGACATATCTGGAGATGATACAGTCAAAAGAATGTGTTATGAATTCTGAAGCTGACAGGCAACGCACGTGTCATGCAGGTAGAGTGAATGGGTTCACAAGAATAACCAATAAAACTATGAAACTACCTACAATGTGAAGCACATGGTAAAGTTCAAGAGTAATACAAGTAAAAATAACATACGACTATCAACTAACAAGTGAAACTACGCATGGAGTTTTATTAATGTCAAATGGCCAATGACTTAGTGGTTTGTTGCGTCAACCAAAATCAGCAAATCGACAAAACTCTACTGTGACTATAAACTCTACTGCTAGTATAAACTCTACTGTTAATATAAACTCTACTGTTAGTATAAACTCTACTGTTAGTATAAACTCTGCCGTTAGTATAAACTCTACTGTTAGTATAAACTCTACTGTTAGTATAAACTCTGCTGTTAGTATAAACTCTGCTGTTAGTATAAACTCTGCCGTTAGTATAAACTCTACTGTTAGTATAAACTCTACTGTTAGTATAAACTCTACTGTTAGTATAAACTCTGCTGTTAGTATAAACTCTACTGTTAGTATAAACTCTGCCGTTAGTATAAACTCTACTGTTAGTATAAACTCTACTGTTAGTATAAACTCTGCTGTTAGTATAAACTCTACTGTTAATATAAACTCTGCTGTTAGTATAAACTCTACTGTTAGTATAAACTGTACCCTTAGTATAAACTCTACTGTTAGTATAAACTGTACCCTTAGTATAAACTCTACTGTGAATATTATAAACTCTAATGTTAGCATAACCTCTACTGTTAATATAAACTCTACTGTTAGTATAAACTCTACCGTTAGTATAAACTCTACTGTTAATATAAACTCTACTGTTAGTATAAATACAATTTAAATAGGGAAAAAACTAACATAAAGTGACAACAAAGCCATTAAGCTAAAGGAATGTATTGCTAAAACAAACTTGAATTGGAAGAAAAGGTGACCACAGCCTCTATTTAAATTTACGTTTATACTAACAGAATACATATGTATTGTGAACCACACCATCCAGCTGGCATACAAAACAGAGAGATCTGCATAGGTCTCTTGGGCCCTTCCCTCCACACATAAGCTATGACTACGTAGGATAATATGGCACTGATGGGATGGTAGTGTGCCTCCAACGACATCGGCACACTGATACAGGTCTACCGGAGTTAGAATCCATTAGTATCGCTCACTTCCTATTGGCTAATTCAGTTAACAAAGAACAAAGTTATGGCATATTGCAAAGTGTATGAAAATGACAGGGCTGTTATTTGAAACTAATAAAAAAGGCTCAATGAAAATAACCTTGGTTGGGCGGGCATACAGATAACATACACAAGTTCAATAAATACCGGAGGAAAGCATTGGTGAGCGTGCTCGACATGTGTACCCCTAAAGCGAGTGTACGGTGGCCTTTTGTCAAACCTTCCTTTCGAGGAACATGTTTGGCCATGATCTTGAGTTCACCCATGATCTTGTGTCTTATATAACTTACCTGCCAGTGAGATATTATAGTCCAGACTAGTCCAAGAATTAGTTTGACATTGCCATTGACAATGTCATCACTACTTATGTTCACAAGGCGAATCTACAAAAGATAAGACAGCGAGTGAGTGTATTACTAACATTCGAACAAGCAATTTGCTAAATGACATACTAGAGTACAGTCATAAATAGACGCATACAATTGGAATAAAGATGAAGATGTAGATACAACTTGTTATCTGCTACTGCAGACCCGCAGCAACGCATCCCAGAATAACTTGCATACATTGACAAAGACAATTGAGGAAGCGCAGGGACCATTTACTACCACTTTATGTAGGCATTTGTTCAAACAAGTAGCCAAGGGCTAATTTTACTAACAGTTTACAACTTACAGCTCATCTGTTAGAAAACTGACATCACCTGGCTTGATTGGCTGGTTTATATGCAATAGTGCAAGTACAGACACCGATATAACACTCACTGATATAGTACTCACTGATATAACGCTCACTGATATAACGCTCACTGATATAACGCTCACTGATATAGCGCTCACTGATATAACGCTCACTGATATAACGCTCACTGATATAACACTCGCTGATATAACGCTCACTGATATAACACTCACTGATAAAGCACTCACTGATATAACGCTCACTGATATAACGCTCACTGATATAACGCTCACTGATATAACACTCACTGATATAGCACTCACTGATATAGTACTCACTGATATAGCGCTCACTGATATAACGCTCACTGATATAACGCTCACTGATATAGTACTCACTGATATAACACTCACTGATATAACACTCACTGATATAGCGCTCACTGATATAGCGCTCACTGATATAACGCTCACTGATATAACACTCACTGATATAGTACTCACTGATATAACGCTCACTGATATAACGCTCACTGATATAACACTCACTGATATAGCACTCACTGATATAGTACTCACTGATATAGCGCTCACTGATATAACGCTCACTGATATAACGCTCACTGATATAACACTCACTGATATAACACTCACTGATATAGCGCTCACTGATATAACGCTCACTGATATAACGCTCACTGATATAACGCTCACTGATATAACGCTCACTGATATAACGCTCACTGATATAGCACTCACTGATATAGTACTCACTGATATAACACTCACTGATATAGTACTCACTGATATAACGCTCACTGATATAACGCTCACTGATATAGCGCTCACTGATATAACACTCACTGATATAACACTCACTGATATAACACTCACTGATATAGCACTCACTGATATAACACTCACTGATATAGTACTCACTATTATAACGCTCACTGATATAACGCTCACTGATATAGCGCTCACTGATATAACACTCACTGATATAACACTCACTGATATAACACTCACTGATATAACACTCACTGATATAATACTCACTGATATAACACTCACTGATATAGTACTCACTGATTTAGCGCTCACTGATATAACGCTCACTGATATAACGCTCACTGATATAACACTCACTGATATAACACTCACTGATATAGCGCTCACTGATATAACGCTCACTGATATAACGCTCACTGATATAACGCTCACTGATATAACGCTCACTGATATAACGCTCACTGATATAGCACTCACTGATATAGCGCTCACTGATATAACGCTCACTGATATAACGCTCACTGATATAACGCTCACTGATATAACGCTCACTGATATAGTACTCACTGATATAACGCTCACTGATATAACGCTCACTGATATAACGCTCACTGATATAACACTCACTGATATAACACTCACTGATATAGCGCTCACTGATATAACGCTCACTGATATAACGCTCACTGATATAACGCTCACTGATATAACGCTCACTGATATAACGCTCACTGATATAACGCTCACTGATATAACGCTCACTGATATAGCACTCACTGATATAGTACTCACTGATATAACACTCACTGATATAGTACTCACTGATATAACGCTCACTGATATAACGCTCACTGATATAGCGCTCACTGATATAACACTCACTGATATAACACTCACTGATATAACACTCACTGATATAACACTCACTGATATAACACTCACTGATATAACACTCACTGATATAACACTCACTGATATAACACTCACTGATAAAGCACTCACTGATATAGCACTCACTGATATAACATTCACTGATATAACGCTCACTGATATAACGCTCACTGATATAACGCTCACTGATATAACGCTCACTGATATAACGCTCACTGATATAACGCTCACTGATATAGCGCTCACTGATATAACGCTCACTGATATAACGCTCACTGATATAACGCTCACTGATATAACGCTCACTGATATAACGCTCACTGATATAACGCTCACTGATATAACGCTCACTGATATAACGCTCACTGATATAGCGCTCACTGATATAACACTCACTGATATAACACTCACTGATAAAGCACTCACTGATATAACACTCACTGATAAAGCACTCACTGATATAGCACTCACTGATATAACACTCACTGATATAACGCTCACTGATATAACGCTCACTGATATAACGCTCACTGATATAACGCTCACTGATATAGTACTCACTGATATAACACTCACTGATATAACACTCACTGATATAGCACTCACTGATATAACGCTCACTGATATAACACTCACTGATAAAGCACTCACTGATATAACGCTCACTGATATAACGCTCACTGATATAATACTCACTGATATAACGCTCACTGATATAACGCTCACTGATATAGCACTCACTGATATAACACTCACTGATATAGCACTCACTGATATAACACTCACTGATATAACGCTCACTGATATAGCGCTCACTGATATAGTACTCACTGATATAACGCTCACTGATATAACGCTCACTGATATAGCACTCACTGATATAACACTCACTGATAAAGCACTCACTGATATAGCACTCAATGATATAACACTCACTGATATAACACTCACTGATATAGCACTCACTGATATAACGCTCACTGATATAACACTCACTGATAAAGCACTCACTGATATAACACTCACTGATAAAGCACTCACTGATATAACACTCACTGATATAACACTCACTGATATAACACTCACTGATATAACACTCACTGATATATTACACTCACATAGATATAGCACAAACTGGTTATTGCCCTCACTGATAAAACATTAGATTATTAGAGCTATGTAGACATAGCAACATTCATGCCAGCCTGTACTCAATGAACAAAGTGATATGAAAGGTTTAAATTTACGGAAAACTTATCGCATCTATTTATCTTGCAGTTCCAAAAAGTATATCTATAGGTGAAAACGAGAAGCTAGACAAGGGTGGAGGCATATTCCTAGCAGAAGGGTATGAGCATAGATATAGTAAACCCTAGATTGGCGAATAGCTATCAATACAATGGAGCAAAAGTGAGGCCTATAATTGGCTGTTGTTTTCACGACGTTACGTCGTAGTGATGTGCATCACAGCATCAAAGCCTTCAATTGAGCAATAAGTTTAGTGGTGGAAGCACGCTTGGCATGCTAGTTGTCAAGTCATAAACATAACAATAAGACCAAATTCTTAGTGAAATGTCATCAGAAGAGACCACAACACCCCAGGTATATCCTGAATTGCCCATAACAAAACAGAACTTCAACTCAAAACAAGAAGTTCTCAACAATATCATAAGCTATCTATGCCGATTAAAGACACCAAGCTGAAAGCTGCTAGTGGAAAATAATAGGAAAATCATCATCATTTCGTCATTGGTTTTGAGTCAGCAGCCAAATCTGTACATGACATTGCTCAATATCTTTTCAGCAACTACCCTTACATCAACTACTTCCTAACCTTTAAGATCAACCAGGATCACATTGAGATTCTGTTTTCCACAATACGATCTAAGGGTGGCTATAACAATAATTCGGATGTGCAGTGCTTTAGATCTGCACTTCGAGCACTGTTCATAAAAGCAGATATCACACCATGTCCCAATGTTAACTGTATTGATCTGGATGTAAGCAGGGCTGAAAAAACTGGCCAACTCCTGCTACATTCTCTGGCTAGAAAGAAAAAGAAAGAAGAGACAAAAGCTGAGGAAGGTGAAGATGAGGAGTTCGGTGATGAGGATTTTTTTCTAACTCAAATGTGATGAGCGTATCAAGTTCTTGACCGGTGTCGAAGTAGTGGGAAGTAGAAATAGTGATGACATAACCCTAATCTCAGTTAAAAACAGAGGATGATTGGTGACCAGATTGATAGGCCGAATATGAATTGCTGCAGAATAGTGCCTACGTTCACACATGGAGAGCTGTGGTATCACATAGAGAGCTTTTAAACAAGTAACATCACAGACAGTAACATATATGTCTTATTACATAACCTCCATCAAGGTTTTACATGTACAGTGCATGCCAACAGTCTACTCAAAACTATAGTAATTCGCTATACTAAAATCAGAAAACACTATGCCGCTTCAAAGCAGGAATCTAGTTCAACCAACCTTAGACAAAAACTATCTCGTCTAGTTATTTTCAGTCATGTCTAATGGGTGCTTAATACAGTGGTCCAGCGTAATTGCTTCTAAACCTCATTTGATTCATTAGTTTGTTATTAGTTTAATTTCTATTTGGTCACTTTTTGTATTATCAATAATATAGAAGCTTCTAAATCATTGGTATTATTCATTACCATGTGTGTAAGATTCTTGCCTTTCTCATCCAAAGTCATTACAGTCATACTTCGACTTACGAGCTTAATGCGTTCAGAGACTGAGCTCGTATGTCAATTTACTCACATGTTGGTGCAATTTATTTATATATAGAACAATTAAATACATATTGATAGGTTTTCATACTCTGAAAATGCATATAAAACACTCAAAACAATATATTGTAACAGAAAGAACATGTTGGTTATTGTCCTAACTTACCACATGCTTTCAAAAAACAACAAATAAAAATAATGCAAGGAAATGTGATTAATTAAAATGTAAAATTAAATACATAAAATAGCGGCTAACGCTAGCATTTGCCAGAGAGGGAGAGATAAGTTATCCTTCATTACAACAGTTGACTTTGATAAATTTAGATTTTATCCAAGTCGTAAAAGACAAACTTAAAAGCAAACCTAAAAGCAAACTTTAATCTTTAACTTAACGTAATTAAAGTTTCTTCGGCGTTCATAGTTTTAAGTTTCTCGCTGGTTTGCTAATTTTTCTTTTGTTCCGCTCTCACGACCGGTCGGCCGTTTTAAGAGAAACCTATCTAAGGACGTTTGCCTTTGTCGCCCTTTCAACGTGTTGCGATCAGGACGAACACAGGTGTTGTCACCAAGGGTTAATGCACGACCGCTAGGCAACTTGTCCGAATGTCTATTTTTTATAGTCATGATAGATAGCACCGGCCATTTACGTAGCATCGTTTCAGTTACGCAGTCACCGGCCAATTGTTTGTCTTTTATCCAAAACCTGAGCAGTCTCTCCATCAGTGGTCGTGAAGATCGCTGCATCGTTTAGAAACTATGGTTAGTCCTTTTGCAGACTAAATGCCTTGAATATAATCCCTGTGTTTGATAATTGTGGATGTATTTCTGTCATATTGTTGAGCAAGCTCAATCACGCATACATCTTTTGCATATTTTTTAATAATTTTCCATTTAATATCAATTGTTATCATTCGCTTTTTCTTTGCATTATCTATCCTTTTACTGGCAAACTTTCGGTCTACGCACGGTACTGTTAATTCACATAATTCTGCACTGAAAATCGCGCACAAAAAACATGGTACAAAAGTACAATCTGAGCAGTTGAAAATACAGAGTGATGCTGTTCTCATAAAACACCTCCGACATACTTGGCAACTGTCTCATGTGCTCATATCTCAAACATGGCTCGTATTTTAGCGCTAAAACTTGCTTAAAAGCTGGCTCGTACCTCAAGTTTCTCGTACGTTAGGGCACTTGTAAGTTGA
Source organism: Watersipora subatra (assembly GCF_963576615.1). Lineage (NCBI taxonomy): Eukaryota > Metazoa > Bryozoa > Gymnolaemata > Cheilostomatida > Watersiporidae > Watersipora > Watersipora subatra. The sequence continues at coordinate 62,948,664 of NC_088716.1, read as the reverse complement.
AGTATTACTGCATATAAGTTTTACATATTTTCAATAAAATATGCAGTCTCAGATGCACAAACTATGGAAAAATTGAGCAGTTTTTAGTGCTAAGTCAATAGGAGTTAATAGATCAGCTGATTCGCTTTGCACATCACCATGACGTTGCGTCATGCTAATTATAGGCCTCACTTGTTTTGATTATTCGCATATCTAGGGTTTACTATATCTATGGGTATGAGGCTATGAGCTCAACAACATCTTTGCTGGCTATGATACCTGGAGAGATGAGCATTAGCCTTAATGCAGGCAGCTAATCTAATGGGTAACACTCTGAATGCTGCCAACGTGTGCGTCTGACAGACCAGCTCTTATAGCTACTCACAGCTACTCACAGCTGCTCAGTGTTAACAATCAGTAGAGAGTCAGTGTGAGAGGTTTTTATTAATTAGGTAAGTTAAAGTACGTATATGCATTGAGCATAAGAGCTCTCTGATAGGTCAATACAGCTGCCTCTAGGTTACTTGAAGCTTGTGGGAGTAGAATGTTCAGCTTACAGGCTCATTCTGAAAGTAATCCTCAAATTCCATGCTACCTATATAACTCAAGGGCATCCTCGCTTACAGATCACCAAACACTGGAGGATTAGGGAGGGAGTGCCTCCCTCCCTAATCCTCCAGCAAAGACCTCATTCTATGTATGCATTGCATGAAGCGAACAGGTGACCATACTTGAGGGTTTAAAAATGAACTGATGAAGTATGTTGAATATCTGAAAATGGTCGTGTCACTAAACTATCAAATATATAGAGCTCATTCTATATCAGATGAATTGGTTATGGCAAAGGAAACACAACTCCAAGTGTAGACTCTATGCAGTTAAACCCCTACATGATATTTCAGACCAGACAACATTGGAACTGAAACTCATTTAAATATATAAAATAATGTCTAAAACTTTCAGAACCAATGTCTAAAACTGTCAGAACGTATGTCTAAAACAGTCAGAACATATGTCTAAAACTGTCAGAACATACATCTAAAACTGTCAGAACATACGTCTAAAACTGTCAGAACATATGTGTAAACTGTCAGAACATATGTCTACAACTGTCAGAACATACATCTGAAACTGTCAGAACATATGTCTAAAACTATCAGAACATATTTCTAAAACTGTCAAAACATATGTCTAAAACAGTCAGAACATACATCTAAAAACTGTCAGAACATATGTCTAAAACAGTCAGAACATGTCTAAAACTGTCAGAACATACATCTGAAACTGTCAGAACATATGTCCAAAACTATCAGAACATATTTCTAAAACTGTCAGAACATATGACTAAAACAGTCAGAACATACATCTAAAAACTGTCAGAACATATGTCTAAAACAGTCAGAACATGTCTAAAACTGTCAGAACATCAGCTGTGTAAATAACAATAAATAGGCTGGTAGATATTAAAAACAAAATAGAAGAAATATATGAATGTTAAGTTAAACTAAAATGTATATCTATCGTAAGTTGAGTAAGTTATAGTGTGCATTTCTATTACTTACGCTACCAACAAACCTAGACTTCTGTTCATGTATCTCTAAGGTTAAGGGACAGCTTCTTTTCATTGATTATTATTCCATTAATTTCTGTTTCTACATTCCTTTTTATATAGTTTCATATAATGCATTTGATTTAATGCTATATCGAATGAAATAAAGTATTCATCATTGCATTTTTGGAATTAAAACATTTTGACGAACGAAGCAAATATCGCAATGCATTATCTCTATATATTCGGTTTGACTGTATACGGGCCTAACATCAGCGGCGGCAAGCAAAATGTATGACATGTTTAATATCAATTTGCTTGTAAAAATGCATTTAGCAAGCTAGCTCAGTAAAGCAATCCACATGCCAGCACCACTTTCTCCCACCAAGGATATTGGCCTTTTAGCCTGTAGCCATTTCATTGCACTATATAATGCCAACTCGTGATAGATACATTTGGTCAAACATAGCTTTTTTATTATAGCCCAGAACCAGCCTAATAACAATCAAATGATTGGACTACTCTACGAGTTATACGTAACCTAAGCAGATGGTGCAATTGAATTTGAATATAAAAGGGAGAGGAGCTATATTGTTATTAGTACAAAGTACAATTGTAAATCTTTCACAAATGAGTCTGATGAGATAAAGGACACTGCTTGTCACAGCCTTGTCCTCTGTCACACAGATCGTGAATTGCTACAAAATTTACAATATGGCTAAAAGCTGTTGTAATACTGATGATGAAAAGAAAGCGGATACGATGTCACGGGTTTGTGCCATAGCTCAGAGAACACACAAAAGTTATAAGTGCTAAGTCAAGCTATGCGTACTACTGAACTCAGGTTTAGGCATTCCTTTCAATATCTTTTACAAGAGGTGTCATCCAAAGTAGCCTAGAGTCATCCAAAGTAACCTAGAGTGCGTTATGACTGGTTACGTTATGTTACGATATAATATGCTGCCTCACATCTCACAAGTGTCAGACTAAGACTGTAGAGCAACAAGGAATTGTTGGATTCGCTACGTCTAAGGAGCATGTGTTTGGATACATCTAGAAAGTTTGCACTCCAAATGCCTACCCCCAAACTTGTCGAAGAATCATCACAAATGATAAGAAAAATACCAAAACTTTTTGATAAGATTTACTAAAATGTTGTGTACGTTCTTCTTTAAAAATACATTGTATTTGGTTTAATTCGTTTTCCAGCTGAAAAAACTTCAAGATACACTTTTTCAGCAGCTACACAAAAAGCATCAAAACAAATGAATAATACAAAACTAAATTATATGTAAAAAGCAAAATAAAGTAGCTATAAATAACAACTGGTTTTTCCTGTCAAACCGCCTTTTCATTAAAGAAAGGTAAACTCAGGTGTAGCCTTGGCAATAGAAGAGTTGACGTGTAGGTAGGGGTGGTGACAGTGCCAGTCTTAAGGTATAAACACACTAGGCGATATTTAGAGCGATATCGCGCTGCGTGGGGCTAATCTGCGCTAGAATTCACTCAGCGTGCTCATGCAGAGCGATAACGTTAGACTTTCTCTACACAACTTTATCGCTAGCGGGATGCATTTCGATTGGTTGGCTTTTACCAGAATGCAATTTTATGGCAGGTAATTAGTTCTTATCGCTGTTCACCAACGTACAACAGCGACAATTTGCTATTTTGTTACGATTGAAACATCTTCAGAACAAACACTGGATTGTTCATAAATTTAATAATAGCACTCCCAGTCCTGTACACCATAGCAAACAAAATTACAAAAATCTGAGTTGAAAACCAACATTTGGAGTCAATCGTTGCGCAGGTTAACCATCTTGAGAACAGTAAATATTTAATATATTAAGTATAAAAACAACTACAAAATAAAATATGTCTAAAAATAGTAAAAAATATTAGTTAAATATACAATAATCGTTTTTTCTTATGTCTTCTTGTAGTGTAGGCAGTGTACAATCCGTGAAAGTGAGATAGGTTTAATAACAAATGCGTAAGTTGTTTACGTTGTCGCCTAGACGACGCCATATTGACGAACCTAGATTTATTAACAACCCGAAGAAACTAACGATACAGAATTTTATTGGCAGTTTGTGGGCGTGCCAATTATATCGTTTTCTAGTGAATCGCTCAAGTGTGTTTATGCACACGCCAGCGATATCTCCGCCCTCATGAAGCTCGCGATAAAATCGCCCAGTGTGTTTGGACCTTTAGTGGTTGCGGTATAAATGAGGTGTTCAAATTCTAATTGCGTACCCCTCAGAATTGTAGGAGACTTATGGTAGTTTTTATTTGATAGGTGTACAGAAGACTTGATAGGTGTACAGGGGACTTATGGTAGTTTTTTACTTGATAGGTGTAAAGGAGACTTGATAGGTGTACAGGAGACTTGATAGGTGTACAGGAGACTTGATAGGTGTACAGGAGACTTATGGTAGTTTTTTACTTGATAGGTGTACAGGAGACTTGATAGGTGTACAGGGGACTTATGGTAGTTTTTTACTTGATAGGTGTACAGGAGACTTGATAGGTGTACAGGAGTCTTATGGTAGTTTTTACTTGATAGGTGTACAGGAGACCTATGGTAGTTTTTTGCTTGATAGGTGTACAGGAGACTTGATAGGTGTACAGGAGACTTACAATAGTTTTTTACTTCATAGGTGTACAGGAGACTTGATAGGTGTACAGGAGACTTATGGTAGTTTTTTACTTGATAGGTGTACAGGAGACTTGATAGGTGTACAGTAGACTTGATAGGTGTACAGGGGACTTATGGTAGTTTTTTACTTGATAGGTGTACAGGGACTTATGGCAGTTTTTTACTTGATAGGTGTACAGGAGACTTTATAGGTGTATAGGAGACTTACGGTAGTTTTTACTTGATAGGTGTACAGGACGGTATGTAATAACTGAGTCGGGTTGGAGTCCATAGACACTAGAAAAGGTTTTAATGTGTGTCGATACACCATTAAAAGTCGAGGCCTGAGGTCTTTATAAATATAATATTTAACTGATTGCTCGCTACATGTATATAACAAACATATTCGGTGTATGATTAGTCTTTTACTGGACTTATTGGCAGATCATTGATAGTAGAGTAATTACTGTGTCAGTCATATACTGCTGAAGGAGGAATGTAGAGAAAGGTCTAAAGTTTATGGATGTATGTAGGACTAAATGAATACTTATTGCATACTCCATTCAACAATAGCAATTTTTGTAGATTTTTCAAGCCTACACCTCTAGGGTAAGCAGAAGAAACCCGAAAACGGCATAACTAAACTAACATGAACTTTGAATTAAAATAACTTACACGTTGATTTTGTTTTTATATCATATATAATTCATATTGTATCTTTAATTATATCAAACCTTTTTTGTTCCCTCATTTCAGGCTTTTTTGGTTTCACATCACTTTGACTTTCTTCTTCACAATAACTACTAGTAATAATAAAAATAGCTACTAGTATTAATAATAACTACAAGATGGTTTCTGAGATTTGTTAAAGAATTGATAAAAAAGGTTCGCTCAAGATTTTTTATTACTTGCAGTTTCAACAAAAAAAAGAAAAAAAATTTCTTTGTACTCATTTCACAAGTATGACCACTGACATTATAATGGCTTTTAAATACTGCATCCTGCTAAAAAAATATATAGTTTTCGTTAAATTCAGGATTTCAAAACCAAAACATGAAATTATGATGTGCTGTTTAACAAAGAGCCATAAAATTAATCTATGCGAAGAATAACTGTCTGCACATGTACCAACTTACAAACTGCGATGTTTGATAAACATCAGGAGCCATGGAAATTACTTAGTATGTCGAGACAAATACTACCTTAGATTTTATCATTCTATCGACAACTTTGTGTGTTAAACTATTTTATTATATGCATTATATTATCTTAATGACAGGTCCCTCGATAAATCAAGATTGTGAATGACCTTTTTTTGAAGGTTTATAGCTCCCAAACGATAAAATCAGGGGAATGAGAAAACTATTTCCAACAGCCGAATATTGAAGAAAACATTAAAATATCTCGCTCATACAGGAATGCAAAACTCTCTAAATGTAGATGAATAACCCTTTGCTGAGCCACTACAAATTTACTCCCTATTTCTCTGCAATAATATATTCAGCTGTCAGATGATCTGAACTTTTTTGGATATATATGAAGGATATACCAGTAGAATGATTTGCCTAAATCTGTCATTGTAGAAAGGAAATCTTTCGACTAGAATTCGACTCGATCCTCATATAAAAATTAACTTTCCTCACTCAGTCAAACCAAATTACCCAACTGACAATGAATTGGATTCAACTAGAAATGTAATTTCCTAATCTCAGTGAACATATCGTATCTTTACAGTTTGTTGTTCATAAGTTTATAAAGGCAACAAGATATTAAAATGCTAGGCATTCTTAGCTCAGGCTTGATTCAACTGACTGACACAAGAGAGTCAGTAACGACCTGATAAGAAGTCTATGGCCATTGCAGTCAATGGCTCTTGACGGCCATCATTTCACCTGGTCTTCAACTGTGCAAATCAACAGTCCATTGTTCTCTGCGCATGATGAAACCTCAGAGGAGTGTACAAGTTAAGGTAGGCATTGTCACAAGCCTATGGAAAGCAAACTTTTAATAAAGGGGATGTCTGGGCATTACAAATACTAGTAGTGATAATAATTGTACTATGTTGCACTCGCTTAGTAATGAGAGCTTTAATTGCCCTTAAAAACATCATAAATTGGTACTGAATCTGTTGTAGTCCATCCAAGACCAGCATTACCTATTCCTGGACTTGGAACAACCGTGTAATGAGCTGACCAAAAAAATAAACATGGCTACTAGAGGTCAATCAACCCTTGACTCTGATGAACAGTAGGACATAGGGAATATCATCTCTAATTGTTATGCAAACAACAATTAGAGATGCTAGCTGACCAGCCATACCTTTAGATGCAACTGTCATCCATAAAATGGAAGCTATATGATGGAATAAATAGGGTGTGATCTCATCGCTCTCTGTTATAGTTGTATAACAAAGTCTATGAATAAACTGTGTACAGAGGCTTAGCCATTGTGGCTTTTTGTATTGGTTTACCAACTATGCCTTGTGTTTACCAACCCTGCTTTGTGTTTACCAACCATACCTTGCATTTACCAACCCTGCCTTGCGTTTACTAACTATGCCTTGAGTTTACCAACCATGCCTTGCGTTTACCAACCATGCCTTGCATTTACCAACCCTGCCTTGTGTTCACCAACCCTGCTTTGTGTTTACCAACCATACCTTGCATTTACCAACCATGCCTTGCATTTACCAACCCTGCCTTGCGTTTACCAACCCTGCCTTGCGTTTACCAACCCTGCCTTGCGTTTACCAACCCTGCCTTGCGTTTACCAACCCTGCCTAGCGTTTACCAACCATGCCTTGCATTTACAAAAAACAATGTGTCCATAATTATCCTAGAGTTAGCTTTACCACTAACCAATAATAAAGCAATAGTTCTATGAACACCTTTGTAAAACACATGCAAGTGTAGAGTTTAATAGCTGTAATTTGATGAAATTGGTAGAGCGATACAGTCAAGCAGTTGGAAAACCATGAGTGAACAGTATTTAAAAAGAGGACTAAATCTAATGCTATACTCGCTATTCTTCGTACCTCATTGCTTTACAAGATAATTCTCGTATAATGAACAGACAACACGGTCTTCCTTCTAGTCTCTAAACCAAAAGACTAAAAAAAGGTAGCGACTGCTAGAGATGCACCCTAGGAATGACATGTAAGTAGGAATAAACAATAGACAGTTGCAAGTTTGCATGGTTGAGCCATATGTGACTGAGTGTGCAGGTAAAAGGAGCATTAAGGCCTTTTTTTAACTGGAAGCAAGAGAGTACTCAAGTGTGGTGCTCAAGTGTGGTGCATGCAGCAGTAATCATTGAAACACATTGTACATGCACCGCAGCATGTCTCTGGAGAGTGAACAGACAGTACCGAGGCAAGCACCCGCTAGTCATAGTTCAGCAATAAACACTACACCTACGGATGATAGCTACTTACAGATATAATCCGTGTAATCCGTGGAGGTGCTGTTTGTAAACCATAAGACAAAGCTGCCAAAGCTGCCCTAACGGGCAAGTGAAGAGCTGATTAGCGATTAACTACTTCTCAGTCGCTGACTTAAGCGTGCGTGACCCGCTTCGTTTGGTTTGCGCCGAGGTGTGAGGGTTGTATACTAGACACTCGCGGCGCGGCTACAATCATCACCGACTGTGTTTATAGCTTACTGACTAATCATAAGGTAAGCCTAGGCGCTGCTCGGTGTGCAGTCCTTGATAGCCACACATCAAAACACCCGCCGCCAACTATTGTAAACAAGGTCTCTTTACACTTCAGGTTATTTGCAACATAGCAGAGCGTTACAGATAAAGGACTCGCGCGAGGCAGTGAGAAGTGGACTAATAGACTTCAACATGCTGAAAATAATTCCTCCAGCTTCAAGAGGCATCCAATAAGCGCTCTATAATCAGACCTCCAGTTATGATCTTCATTTATCAGCATTTAAAGTTTCTATCATTCAGTTTCCAATGAAAAGCAGTAAACAATCGTTACAAGCACAACGTCATTTGGCGAAACCATTGAAGATGTTTCATACTTCATTCATATTTAGCAAATTTTTTAGTACCAACTTGCTTTGTTACCATGACAATATATAGTTAAACCCCTACTTACGAACACTTCAACATATGATGTATTTCAACATATGATGTAATAATTGAAAATATTTCCAATACTGACCAATATTGGAAAATGCTCTTGGTTTTTGCTATACCGAGAGCGATTTCCGATATACAATATTTCAGGTTTCTGTTCAACTATGCAGGTTTTTAGGCAAAAATAAAAGGGGTGGTGTAAATCAAATATAAAAAGTGTGCCGCGACAATATTTATTGTCAAACCTCTATTTACGATTTTCCAAAATATGTACAATTTGAGTAAACATATATACTCTATAATCAATATAATTTTTAATAAACTATGTTCAGTTTGTTGAAACATAGTGTTTCATAAGTGCAAGAGAAGATAAAATGAAAATAGAATAAAAAAATTTAAAATAATAAAAACTATACATGGTAAGTCAGTTTAAATCTAACTTGGTTCAAGTCAGAGAAAGTTATGTGGGAAATCGATGTTATCACTTCTCCCTCCAAGCTTACATCTTGCTGAGCCAACACTTAAATTCACGTGTCTCTACAATAAGGTACACTAATATTTCGATGTTAAAACTCAGCCTTTCAATTGGGGTTACAAACAATAATAGCAGACAGCCATCAAGAAAACTGCCTCATAAATAAAGGAACAGCAGCGAACACCAATTTTATGTTTTCCAATGAAGCAATGCAAGTTTTGCAGAACCAAAGAGAACCAGCTGACCAGCATGCTCGGGAAGGGCTCCATAGAGAACCAGCTGACCAGCATGCTCGGGAAGGGCTCCAGAGAGAACCAGCTGACCAGCATGCTCGGGAAGGGCTCAAGAGGGAACCAGCTGAGCAGCATGCTCGGGAAGGGCTCCAGAGAGAACCAGCTGACCAGCATGCTCGGGAAGGGCTCCAGAGAGAACCAGCTGACCAGCATGCTCGAGAAGGGCTCCAGAGAGAACCAGCTGACCAGCATGATCGGGAAGGGCTCCAGAGAGAACCAGCTGACCAGCATGCTCGGGAAGGGCTCCAGACAAGTATTGTTCTCCCACAGTCTGATCTAGCTCAGCCCTGAGCAGTCATTGAATGACAGAGGGAGGACAAGGAAGGCAGGTGGACTACTGGCTAGTACTACCGTAGCAACTACCAAAGATGAGGAATGCCAGAATGTGTAAGTTGGCACCGGTTATGTAAATAGCCGTATCAGAGAACAACTGCAAAGAATGTTGTAAATACAATTGATGCTCGATAAGATAGCCTATAGTTTTGAGTTGGTCGGAAGTTTCCTAACGACTTTGTTATGATGTACAGTAACGTCTCCTTCCTCTGTATTATTATGATGTACAGTAACATCTTCTTGTGTATTATTATGATGTACAGTAACGTCTCCTTCCTCTGTATTATTATAATGTACAGTAACGTCTCCTTCCTCTGTATTATTATGATGTACAGTAACATCTCCTTCCTCTGTACTATTATGATGTACAGTAACGTTTCCTTTCTCTGTATTATTATGATGTACAGTAACATCTCTTTTTTGTGTATTATTATGATGTACAGTAACGTCTCCTTCCTCTGTATTATTATGATGTACAGTAACGTCTCCTTCCTCTGTATTATTATGATGTACAGTAACAACTCCTTCTTGTGTATTATTATGATGTACAGTAACATTATTATTAACATTATTGTGTACAGTGGCATTTCCTTCCTCAATGTTACTGTGGTTTACAGTGTACAGTGATGTTTCCTTCCCCTATGTTACTGTGGTGTACAGTGTGCAGTGATGTTTGCTTCCCTATGTTACTGTGGTTTACAATGTACAGCAAGCCTTCCTCCTCTGTATTGTTATGGTTATCTTTCCACTATACACGGTTTGGTTCACTTTAAACTCTAATTTTTTGTATCTCCCTCTCCCTCACTATAACACAACATTTCATATCCAAAACATTGCTATATTTACCGTATCATTCACTCTTGCATTAACTCTAAATATATCCTTCCTGTACCACAATTATTCAGATAATAACCCTAATAACCATCCGGTTTTCCTTAATAGATTCCCCGCAATGAATCTGTCAATTACTTCGGTTACAACAGTTCATACTGATGCGTCTATTTTATTAAGGACTAAAGGATGCTGGCAAAAAGCAGGCATAAAGAAACTCTCATTAGTCCTTGAAGAGAAGAGATTAACCAAGCTCTTAATAACAATATCTACCATCAACAGTAGATGTTACTCGAGTGATGCTTCCTTCTAACAACAAACAGTTGTGATTATCTAAATCAAATAGAGCCATAGTGTTATGACAATCAACATAAGGTAATAGCTTCACATTGCTAGACTGATGGGTTTAACACCTGAACCATCTATATTTGTTTTTGCGACAAAAAATAGAATGCAGATTGTTGAAACTAGCCTTTAACATGAAACGCCATTGTGAAATATATAGTCAAAAACAGACATAGGGAAATACCGAGGAGATCCAATGCCTCATGAAGATTATTAACCTGGGTAGTACTCAAACATCAACACGGTGCCTTTGAGTTACAGCTTATTGCAACGGCTGCAAAGGTGTCGGAAATTTGAGAGTGAAATGATCTCACCAGTACAGGCATCAACCTGCTATGCAACTTAAGCAACCGCTGCCAATAGTCAAATGACCAGACAGCACCATTTCTGCCAACTATTCAGCAACATGTCACTCTGGCAGCGACGCAATACTGTGTGAAAAAGGAAACATTGTTAGAAATTTGATGAAAATGTGCAGGAACTTCAGGACGAAGAATAGAATAGTTTTTACCAAGTCGGATCAGGCAGATGGTTACCTACTTACAATCTACTTGTTTTTAGAATCCAAACACATACTCATACTAAAGAATATTATTCAGTGCAATGAAAAGTAGTAGGATTCCATTCAGACTTTTGATATACAAGTGTATATGTATGGTGTACCCATATAATGTACACATATGGTATACATATGAGATATGTGTATGGGATATACAGGTGTATACATATGGTATACATGTGATGTATGTGTATGGGATATACAGCGGTGTGTGCTAAAACAGTTCGGTGAGCCTCACTGTCAGTTGGTGATCATTTGCCTCTCGATCTTCTCAAATCTTTGAAAAATGGCCTTGGACCTGGAGTATGATCAAGTTAATATTTGTAGCTACTGTGTCCTATGCTAAAATGGCTTAATTGGATTCAGCTATGGGTCATCTTCTTACTAAGAAACCGATTAGCGTGACAAACATATAGTGTTAAAAATGGTTTATAGAAGATAACTAAGTTTATTGATACGAATCAGGTGATGGAATGCTTACCATGTACCACATTCAGTAATATATATTTTCATTTATAACCCAGGGGTAATGCGCAGGGCAACTACAAGCACCCAGTGCATACCCAGAGGGTTATGTGCCGGGTATCCACAAGCACCCTGTGCATACCCAGAGGGTTATGTGCCCGGGTATCCACAAGCACCCAGTGCATACCCAGAGGGTTATGTGCCCGGGTATCCACAAGTACCCAGTGCATACCCAGAGGGTTATGTGCCCGGGTATCCACAAGCACCCTGTGCATACCCAGAGGGTTATGTGCCGGGTATCCACAAACACCCAGTGCATACCCAGAGGGTTATGTGCCGGGTATCCACAAGCACCCAGTGCATACCCAGAGAGTTATGTGCCGGGTATCCACAAGCACCCTGTGCATACACAGAGAGTTATGTGCCGGGCATCTACAAGCACTCTATGCATACCCAAAGGGTTAAGCGCAAGGCAACTACAAGCACCCTGTGCATACCCAGAGGGTTATGTGCCGGGCATCTACAAGCACTCTATGCATACACAAAGGGTTAAGCGCAGGGCATCTGAAAGTGCTGATTGGCTGAGAAAAGAGAACTGAAATGAGCTGAACTGGACATTGCGGTGGTATTGCCGATTATTATTATTGTCGATAAGATTCTCATTACGCAGTTAGGGCTCTGGCAAAAGTGATTACAATTAAGACTACTCTCGTCAGTTCACAAAATACAAAAAACATGAATAATGGGTAAGCTGTGATGAGTACTTAATACAAAGCCAAAAGGCAGCACAAAGTTACTGTCTTCATATAATGAGACTGTGTATTCAGAGCATTTGTTAGCAAATCTGCCTTTAACGCAGGGGAGATAACAATTTCATTAACTAAGACCAATAATTGCTCCTATTTCCATTGGCGGTATATTAGAAATATTAAACATTAGGCTACTCACCCCACACTTGTCAGTAAGAAAGGTCACTGCCTTGGTAACATTATTTAGGAAGTGCACTCTCATACGCCCACGTTCTGGTGTCTATAACCAAGTACATTTACGCTAAATAACAAGCACAGGAATTACCCTACCTTGGATAATGAAGAAAAGATTACTCCCATAAAATACAATAGAAATGTAATTAGAACAAATATGGTAGGCAAACTGACCAAACATAAAAAGATGACAAGCTAATACTGAAGGAACATTTGCTGCAACATATCTGTGTTTGTCGTTGATGAAAAAGTATAATTTATTTCATACAAAAATAACTTCCTCCAATTGTGTCAAAGCGGTCAATGTCTACGAGACAGCATTATTTAAATTTATGTGAGACTGTAAATGGCCTTGTGTGAAGTATAGGAATGAGTAGATGATAACTTGACCCACATTTTGATTAACTAGCAAATATGTGACAGCTTTGCCAGGACTATCGATATGAACAAGGCAGACAGAGGCAAAGAAAAGGCCCTGATACGGCGCCCCTAGACTGCCTTGATCAAAGACTGTAAGCAATGACAACTACTATAGGTGAAATTACAATTAAAACCAAACAGTCATACTTCGACTTACGAGCTTAATGCGTTCCGAAACTGAGCTCGTATGTCAATTTACTCGCATGTTGGTACAATTTGTTTATATATAGAACAGTTAAATATATATTGATTGGTTTCCATACTCTAAAAATGCAAATAAAACACTCAAAACAAGATATTGTAACAGAAAGAACATGTTGGTTATTGTCCTAACTTACCACATGCTTTCAAAAAGCAACAAACAAAAACAATGCAAGGAAATGTGATTAATTAAAATGTAAAATTAAATACCTACAATAGCAGCTAACGCTAGCATTTGCCAGAGAGGGAGATATAAGTTATCCTTCATTACAACAGTTGACTTTGATAAATTTGGATTTAATCAAAGTCTTAAAAGACAAACTTAGAAGCAAACCTAAAAGCAAACTTTCATTTTTAACTTAACATGATTAAAATTTCTTCGGCGTTCATAGTTTTAAAGTTGCTCGCTGGTTAGCTAACTTTTCCTTTGTTTCGCTTTCACGACTAGCCGACCGTTTTAAGATAAACCTATTTAAGGACGTTTGCCTTTGTCGCCCTTTCAACATGTTGCGATTAGGACGAACACAGGTGTCGTCACAAAGGGTTAATTCACGACCCCTAGCCAACTTGTCCGATTGTCTATTTTTATAGTTTTGATAGATAGCACCAGCCTTTTCTCATAGCATCGTTTCAGTTACGCTGTTATCGGCCAATTGTTTATATTTTATCCAATGCATGAGCAGTCTCTCCATCAGCGGCCGTGAAGATCGCTGCGCCATTTAGAAACTATGGTTAGTCCTTTGCGAACTAAATGCCCTGAATATAATCCTTCTGTTTGATAATTGTGGATGTATTTCGGTCATATTGCTGAGCTAGCTCAATCACGCATACACATTTCGCATATTTTTCAATAATTTTCCGTTTTAAATCAATTGTTATCATTTGCTTTTTCTTTGCATTATCTTTTATTTTACTGGCAAACTTTCGGTCTATGCACAGTACTTTTAATTCACATAATTCTGCACTGAAAATCGCACACAAAAAACACGGTACAAAAGTATAACCTGAGCAGATAAAAATACAGAGTGATGCTGTTCTCATAAAACACCTCCGACATACTTGGCAACTGACTCACGTGCTCGTATCTCAAACATGGCTCATATGTTAGTGCTAGAACTTGCTTAAAAGCTGGCTCGTATCTCAAGTTTCTCGTATGTTGGAGCACTCGTAAGTTGAAGTATTACTGTACATGCTTTTGGGAATGGGTAACAATCGAAAAATAATATGCCGAATCTTATAAAAATTATGCGCCATCTGCAAAGCTAGCCTCTCATGAGCACCGTCATTCGTTTATTTTATGCTGCAAAAACCAATCTAAACTTTTATGATAAAAATGATCAGTTATACAAAGGTAAAATTTGGTAAATTCTATTTAAAAATACTATGATAACAAGCTGTCACAGCAAAAGGAATTCAATACCACAACTCAGATGAAAGGTTAAAGATAATTGTCATGGAAGATGAGGGTAATTAGACGATATTCTTGTGATACAAAATTGTTGCAGGCGTTAGAAAGTCCAGACAAGACTACAAATCGCTATGTCTGTCAGCAACGAGACCGGTGAGTCTAAGACCGGCTAGTCTAAGACCGGCAGATCTAAGACCGGCAGATCTAAGACTTGCGATTCTAAGATCGGCGAGTCTGAGACCGGCAAGGTTAATACCGGCAGATCTAAGACCGGCGAGTCTAAGACCGATGAGTCTAAGACCAGTGAGCCTGAGACCAGTGAGTCTAAGACCAGTGAGTCTAACGTCAGTGAGTCTAAGACCGGTGAGTCTAAGGCCAGTGAGTCTAAGACCGGAGAGTCTAAGACGGGTGAGTCTAAGACGGGTGAGTCTGAGACCAGTGAGTCTGAGACCGGTGAGTCTAAGACCGGTGAGTCTAAGACCGGTGAGTCTAAGACCGGTGAGTCTAAGACCGGTGAGTCTAAGACCGGTGAGTCTAAGACCGGTGAGTCTAAGACCGGTGAGTCTACGACCAGTAAGTCTAAGACCAGTGAGTCTAAGAACAGTGAGTCTAAGACCAGTGAGTCTAAGACCAGTGAGTCTAAGACCGGTGAGTCTAAGATCGTCTACCCATCTATAAAATCTTTAATCAGAAGCAAGTTAAGTACATAGAATGCCAAGCATTGAATAGCAGATCCCTACAAAGAGAACCATTTCTTTGCTATAACACACAATTAACATATTTATAACACACATATTAACAAGGTTGTTAATATTGCCATCAATTTCTTCCATGTCATCAGTAGTATTGTGAGATATGATACAGCAACATCGATATGTCCATGGAACTACATGTAATATTAACTGTATGTAAAAAATTTCAAAATTTGGCTGCCTGTTAAAGGCAGACAGCCCGAGCTCCAACATATGATGCATTCAGCTTACCAGAGAAACTCCACTGAGCACCTCAAGCAAAGCTAGGAGACTCTTTCCATTGCAGAAGTCCCCAAATAAGTCTTCAACTTCAGCTTTTCCATTCTAAAATGCAAATGAACGATGTATAGATGAGACATAGCTCTATTGTAGATACTATAGACATGAGGACTAGATATAATTCTACTATAGATACTGTAGACATGCAGACTGGCTATAACTCTACTGTAGATACTAAAGATATGAGTACTAGACATAACTCTACGGTATATACTGGAGACATGAGAACTAGACATAACTCTACGGTAGATACTGTAAATATGAAAACTAGACATAACTCTACTGTAGATACTGTAGACATGAGGACTAGACATAACTCTACTGTAGATACTATAGACATGAGAACTAGACATAACTCGACTGTAGGTACTATAGACATGAGAACTAGACATAACTCTATTGTAGATACTGTAGACAAAAGAACTAGACATAACTCTACTGTAGATACTATAGACATGAGGGCTAGACATAACTCTACTGTAGAAACTGTAGACATGAGAACTAGACATAACTCTACTGGAGATACGATAAACATGAGAACTAGACATAACTCTACTGTAGATACTATAGACAAGAGAGTTAGACATAGCTCTACTGTAGATACTATAGACATGAGAACTAGACATATCTCTACTGTAGATACTGTAGACATGAGAACTAGACATAACTCTATTGTAGATACTATAGACATGAGAACTAGACGTAACACTACTGTAAATACTGCAGACATGAGAACTAGACATAACTCTACTCTAGACAAGAAAACTGTAGACAAGAAAACTACACATAACTCTACTGTAGATACTATAGACATGAGGGCTAGACATAACTCTATTGTAGGTACTATAGACATGAGAACTAAACATAACTCTACTCTAGATACTGTAGACAAGAGAATTAGACATAACTCGACTGTAGGTACTATAGACATGAGAACTAGACATAACTCTATTGTAGATACGGTAGACATGAGGGCTGGAAATAACTCTACTGTAGATACTATAGACATGAGAACTAGACATAACTCTACTGTAGATACTGTAGACATGAGAACTAGACATAACTCTACTGTAGATACTGTAGACATGAAAACTAGACATAACTCTATTGTAGATACTGTAGACATGAGAACTAGACATAGCTCTACTGTAGATACTATAGACATGAGAACTAGACATAACTCTACTGTAGATACTATAGACATGAGAACTAGACAACTCTACTGTAGATACTATAGACATGAGAACTAGACATAACTCTACTGTAGATACTATAGACATGAGAACTAGACATAACTCTACTGTAGATACTATAGACATGAGAACTAGACATAACTCTACTGTAGATACTATAGACATGAGAACTAGACATAACTCTACTGTAGATACTATAGAGATGAGAACTAGACATAACTCTACTGTAGATACTGTAAACATGATGACTAGATATAACTATACTGTATATATGAGTCGTAGACCAAGTACAATGTAAATATGTAACATATGACAGTAGAGAGTTGAATAAGCAACCATCAGTAATGCCTGGTTGTTATGGCCCACAGCATTGACTATATTTGATGAAAAAACGGCTGGTTAGGATGGATTGTGCAAACAAGGCTGAAGCAATGCAGTATCAGAAGAAATTTCCATCACTTCAAGCAGATATCATCCCAAGTTTCAGTTAGCCACTAATTAGAAATATAATCTATAAACCTCAATATTTGTCATTTGTTTGTTGATGTCATAATGATCATTACGCGTAATGTAACGATTACTAAGATGGCTTCAGACATGGCTTTTATTAGTAAAAATCTAGACTAGCTTAAGTTACTAAATTTCCTACTTGGTAATTTTTTTTATTGGCATTCATCTAGTTAAACATATTTTTCAAATAACCACTCAGTACAGTGACAACTCATGGCTTAAAGGTTGACTTGCAACAATATTCACATTACAGTTAACCACTCAGTACAGTGACAACTCATGGCTTAAAGGTTGACTTGCAACAATATTCACATTACAGTTAACTACTCAGTACAGTGACAACTCATGGCTTAAAGGTTGACTTGCAACAATATTCACATTACAGTTAACCACTCAGTACAGTGACAACTCATGGCTTAAAGGTTGACTTGCAACAATATTCATATTACAGTTAACCACTCAGTACAGTGACAACTCATGGCTTAAAGGTTGACTTGCAACAATATTCACATTACAGTTAACCACTCAGTACAGTGACAACTCATGGCTTAAAGGTTGACTTGCAACAATATTCACATTACAGTTAACCACTCAGTACAGTGACAACTCATGGCTTAAAGGTTGACTTGCAACAATATTCACATTACAGTTATTTGGTATCAAAAGATTCACCATGTCTTACTCTGTTGTGTTGTAGGTGCAAAATATGTGGAAATGTGATCACAAGCTCTTAAAAGCTCAAAAATGAACAATTAATCGCAGCCATAACGAAAACGCCATAGCTTGGAGTCTCTTTATTTCGACGACGTACTCAACTCGATGTGGTTATTGTTTTGACACGTGAAATGAAAGGCCAATAAAAGGCTCAATATAAAATGTTTCGTAGCACTAGTTTATGACAAACACTTCGGGTTTTACCGAAAAAGCTCAAAACAAATATAGATGATCGCTACTTTACTGTTTCGCTTCAGTTTGGTCTAATCATCTAGTCGTAATCTGATTATGTGACCCATACTACATGCCAAATAGCCCGAACAATTTCTGCAGCATTTTTGGTCTATCACAGGTGACCAACAGGCTCGTCATGTTTATCAAAGGATGATATCCACTCCTTAGAGCTAAGGTTAAAAAATTAAACGAATTTTTATGATAGGTTTTGAGATATCAGCGCTCAAAGTTACGGCGTTACAATGATGATGAAATAGACGCGTAAGTACAATAGAGATGGTTTTATTGAATGCATGAAGTATATTTGTGAAAATATTTCGACGAATGAGGTTCCATGAAAGTGTAAACAGAAGCCATCGTGTTCAACAACATCCCATTTGAGCCGTTTTGGAAAGGGATTTCAACCTACGACATTTTCGTGATGGCTGCGCTTAACTGTTCATTTTTTAGCTTTTAAGAGCTTGTAATCACATTTCCACGTACATGTACTTTGCACCACACCGAGTAAGACACAGCAGAGTAAGACATAGTGAATCTTTTGATACCAAATAACTGTAATGTGAATTTTGTGGCAAGTGAACCTTTAAGGAACGGCATGTCACACATCCTTATACAGACCCAGAACTAAGACTACGAGTATCAATGTTTTGCTACCTTTTTAAGATGAGTGTTGATCCATCTTGTGAAAGTCCTTTTTTGTATATCTTCTCTTTCGTCTAAAAAAGAACAGCCCAGTTATAATTTTACAGTCCTGAGCAACAGGACTCTTAGCAACTACAGGGACGCTAGACATTTAGTAGACACTTGCTTAGGGGTCCTCCTTGTATTTAAGGTATCTTCTCCCATGTACCCAGCAAATGAGTGTCAGAAGCTTGTTGAAGGCTTTTTGACAGCTCCGAGTTCAACCAACCATGATATCACCATTGACTGAAGATATCACCATTGACTGGAGATATCACCATTGACTGGAAATATTCCAGCAATATTTACATGTACTTTGTTCCTACACATTCTATGTTGATCAACTGGTAGGCACTGCGAGCAAGAATCCAATGCAACCACAGCCTGACTCAAAACCTCTTCATAGTAGCAGCTGATCACTGTGTGGGAGGCAATCAGTAAATATAACTTAGATCAGATGTGTGTTAGCAACAATCATTCCTAAATCGCTTGTGATGATCTATGGCATCTATCGCGATATAGCAATAGTATAGCGATAGTATAGCATGATATAGCAATAGTATAGCGATAGTACAGCGTGATATAGCAACAGTATAGCATAACAAGATGTAACATACTAACAATTATGATCTACTAGACTCAACAAATGTGCTGCAGTTTACCGGGTAGTGACATCATCACTTCGCTATCTCAATGATTGTGACAAGTACTATCAGGTGTGTTAAGGGTGACGTCTGGAGAAGTACAAAGATGGTAACATACAGTACAAGCTTGAATTGAAAAAAATTCAAACCATAATAATGTGAGAATGTAGAGTAAATGATGCAATGGATTAAGTGCTGTGTTCTCATAGTTTGGAGAAATTGTTATCATCTGACCGGATCTTAAACTAGTTTCTTGGTCATGTACGAACACAAGAACCTTCCAATCGTACTCCTAAGGCTCACGCACGACCTTTATTACAACTACGTAATGCTCCTATGAAACGTGCAGTTAAATCTCAGTTTAAAATAACATCTTTACCTACGGGTGTTTCGAAATATGACATAAAACTTGGGCAAATGTTTATATCGAGTTGCGCAGAAGTAAAGTAACAATAACAGCATGTTGATAATAATTATAGCTCTAATTATTTACTATTTACGTTTACATTTTTATACATTCTTGTCTAATGCAGTTGTTTCAAAGATATATGTGATTACATAAGATCATTCATTGTTGTTTTATAGGCTCTGGAACATACCAAACAAAATATAACGTATTCTTATAAGAATATTTGATTCAAGATATGACAATCTCAACATACGGTGCATATAAACTATGATCTCAAGGTTTGACTGTGTATCAATATACAAATGCATGTAATTAGGATGATCATTGCACAAGCCTGACAAGCGTGTCATCGTTTAGAAAGATGAAAACTTTTTATAGCAAGACACAGACAGTTTAAACTAGCAAATAAATTCAAAGTTAGCCTAACCAGTTCAATTAGGCGGAAAAATACAATAATAGTTAGCCAATCAGCATTCGTGTGATAGTTTATCAAATTTATCATCCCTGATCAGAAACAAAACGCACAGTTTGCCTTCCAATCATGCGCTAGAGAATCGATGAGCAAAGGAAGTAAATGGACAAGTGGGGAAAGAGAGGGTGTCTAAGGAGATGTACATGTGGGGAAAGAGAGGGTGTCTAATGAGATGTACATGTGAGGAAAGAGAGGGTGTCTAAGGAGATGTACATGTTGGGAAAGAGAGGGCGTCTAAGGAGATGTACATGTAGGGAAGAGAGGGTGTCTAAGGAGATGTACATGTGGGGAAAGAGAGGGTGTCTAATGAGATGTACATGTGGGGAAAGAGAGGGTGTCTAAGGAGATGTACATGTGGGGAAAGAAAGGGTGTCTAAGGAGATGTACATGTGGGGAAAGAGAGGGTGTCTAAGGAGATGTACATGTGGGGAAGAGAGGGTGTCTAAGGAGATGTACATGTGGGGAAAGAGAGGGTGTCTAAGGAGATGTACATGTGGGGAAAGAGAGGGTGTCTAAGGAGATGTACATGTTGGGAAAGAGAGGGTGTCTAAGGAGATGTACATATTGGGAAAGAGAGAATGTCCAAGGAGATGTACATATGGGGAAAGAAGTGAATAAAAAGTATTGAAAGGACCTCTGACAGATTGCAGTTTTAAGATTGAATAATCTAGCAAAATGCTCAGTAATCAAGAGAGCCTGAAATACAGCTAGTCCACTAAAGATGTTTCTACCACTGTGACTACACACGCTGATGAAATGTAAAGATGGCATGTAGCGTAGACATTTGCTGTGGTTACAGTATGATACACAATGGTTACATAAGAAATCAACCTATGCAAAAAGGCCTTGAGGACAGTTGAGCAATTACATACATAGGAAATTTACATTTACAAATTTACATAGGAAATTTACCCTCAAACAGCAAGTACTATTTGAGAAAGATTGCAATGAAATATAATAGTAACTTAATTCATAACTGTGGCGCCTGAACCAGTCGTGACGTGAGCAACTTTTGTGTCAATGTAGTAGTAGTAATAATGGCATGCTTGCTAATGTGCAAAGGACAGGGGGACAGGGGGACAGGGGGACAGGGGGACAGGGGGACAGGGGTCCTGGGGGAGGCTACGTGGGGTACACTGGGCCTCCAAGCTGTGGTCTAGATCCGAAAGACCCAGCAATTTAGGGTTGAAAGCTTGTTGTCAGATTGACATTAAGCAGGACTCGAACCACCAACCCCATGGTTGATTGTCAAAGGCACTACCACTAGGCCACCCTGTCACCCTACGGCAATACTGTTGTCAATACTTGTCAATTTTGTGTCAATACTGATGCACTTTCATGCCAACTCAAAAAAGACAAAAGCTACAAGTGACAACGAGTCCGTCATTGCTCATGTGTGTATCTCGATTACAAGCGCCTTAACCTCGTAATTAAAATAATCATTTTGGAGTTTTATCAAACAGGAATTGAATGCTTTGATCAATTATGGATGATGAAAATGAGCTTTTCAGTTTTATACACATACTCGTGATGCAATGGCAAGCAATTTATACATTTCGTAAGCGTGTGTAGCCAGAAATATACAGCTTAGTGAGAAGAGTACAGTTTTCTAAGTTTACCTCTCAGCGAGACCACAGAGTCCTCGATGCAATGGATTCTAAACGCACCTGATAATGAAGAAGCCATCATTACACAACGCCATGTAGGCAACAGTGAGGAAGGGATAAAGACTGGCAAAGATATATATGAATGAGAATTGGAAGAGCGGCCCTCATCCGCGCTAATCCTTGTAGATAAGAGCCGAGTGTTTGTGAAGAGATAGATATTCCTCAAGAATGGCCTAAGATGGGCAGAGTATTTTGACATTTACACCGACTTATCATAGCCTAAGTATTGTGAGGGCACTCCTGTAGCTCTATCACCGAGTTAATCATCGAATATAAGCCAATAAAATAATATTCCTACTCGAACTTGTTCCATCACAAGAAATTCTAAAGCAATATTGTACAAAGACCCACTATTTGTGTGTTTTAATATACATTCCTGAGACCATACACTGACCCTAGTGTAACCTTTAATGATCGCATTGGTAAATGCAATAAATATATATTTTTTCCAAGTGCAGACAACTCCATCTTTATAGACAATTGGATATAAACATTTTCTTGGAGGGATAAATCGATTTTGAACATTGAAAACCAGGAACACAAGATTAAACAACAAGAGAGTAAAAACGGGGTATGGATATTGTTGTATTTTGTGTTAGTTGTTTTCTCCTGCATACATATTTTATTGTGTTAGTTGTCTGCCCATGCATAACCTAAGTTCTCAGCATTATGATATAACCTGGTTTCTTGAGGGTTTAATAAAGTTCCCTTCCAGTTGAACTTGCATCAGAATCTGACAGTAATAATTTGTCTGAAAAATAATCCTGGTATAATCCTAAATATTAATGGCTTTAATACTCACATCTGACAAATTAAACATGGTGGCAGCGGTGTGAATGAACATTTGTGTAAGATGGAGGGCATATCACCACCACAACAACTGGATTTAAGGGCAAATGACCTTGCAGGAGAATGGCGTTGCTGGGTACGTTCTTTCAGTGACTATTTACTTGCTATCGATCTAGTAGGAACAAGTGGAGCTAATGAAAGGAGAAAATTAGCTCTATTTAGACATGTTGGTGGTGAAGATGTGAGAGAGCTGTATAGCCAAATGGAGTTCGTAGGCACTGACAATGAAGGAAATCCAGAAGAGATTGCTGAAGGTGCAACAGGCAGGAAAATAGATGATGTCCTGAAGCGGTTTCGAGAATATTGTAACCCAAGATCTGGTGTTATAGTAAGCCGGTATACTTTTCATAACTGCTCACAAAGTGGAGAACCCGTGGATGTGTACTTAATGAAACTCAGGCGCGCAGCTGAGAGCTGTGAGTTTGGCAATCAACGAGATTCTCTAATCAGAGATAAACTACTTTTTGGACTAGATGATCATAAACTCAGGGATAAAATGATGCGTGAACCAGATGAACGTTTAACTCTTGATTATGTTATAAAGGCTCTACGAATTGCCGAGGTTTCTAAGAATGCACAGAACTCCAGTGAAAAGCCCACAGAGGTGAGTTTTGTCACATCCCACAAGAATGGTTCCAAATTAGAAAATGATAAACCAAAGATTTCATGTAACAAATGTGGTCGACGGCATGTTCGAAATCGATGTCCTGCTTTCGGAACAACTTGTCGAAAATGTAAACGGAAAAATCACTGGGAGTCAGTATGTACCAATGAGGTTACTCAAGCCGTAAGCGAGTTACAGGTTGCTGATAATAATGAAGCTAATTCTGACGAAGTGTTTCTTGGCGAAATATTTGACATAGACAGCGTAGGTCTAGAGGCCGGTTCATGGTATTCCAACGTGAGGGTTGACACTGACATTAAAAAGAATCAATTGATGAGATTCAAATTGGACACTGGTGCGGCCCTGAGCGTTTGTGGTCCTCAACATTGCGTAGGAACTCAATACCCATCTACAAAGAAGCTGTATGGACCAGGTCGTACACTTCTCAATTGCATTGGCGTCATTTCTGGTAAACTTACTGCGGGTCGGGAGAAAATAACAGAAGACATATATGTCATAGAAAACCAAAACACCCCGTTATTGAGTAGAAAAGCATGTGAAAGCCTCAAGTTTGTCACCGTTGACAAAAGCAGGTGCGAAATCGGGTCTATACGCGTCAGTGATAGTTTGTTCAAAGGACTAGGTAAGCTTGATACAGAATATTCCATTACCTTGGATGAAAACGCAAAGCCGTTTGCATTGCATGTTCCACGCCCGATTCCATTCCCGCTTCGACAGAAAGCTAATATTGCACTTGAGAAAATGGTTGAAGACGGGGTAATTGTAGCCATAGAGGAACCAACGCAGTGGGTGGCACCAATGGTGGTAGTGCCGAAACCTGGGCAAGACAAGGTCAGGATTTGTACTGATTTCACAGAACTCAATAAATATGTACTCAGAGAAGTTCACCCTATGGCCACAGTAGAGGAAAGCCTGGCATCCATAAGAGGTGGCAAAGTGTTCTCAAAAATCGATGCCAATAGCGGTTTCTGGCAGATTCCGTTGTCAGATGAATCCAGTAAGTTGACTACTTTCCTTACGCATCGTGGCCGATATCGATATTTAAGACTCCCACAAGGACTAAACAGTGCCCCAGAGATCTTTCAAGCTGAAATGAACAGGATTTTGGGGGATCTTGAGGGTCTTATAGTACACATGGACGATATACTAGTGGTTGGACAATCTACAGAACAACACGATTCAAGACTCAGCGTAGTATTAAGGCGACTCGAACAAGCTGGAATGACTTTGAACAAGTCCAAATGCCAGTTTGGGGTATCTAAAGTGCAGTTTCTAGGATATGTCATTGATCAGTTTGGAATCCACACAGGACCAAGAGTGCAAGGCATCTTGGAGTTTCCTACTCCTGCTAATGTAACCGGAGTAAGGAGTTTTCTCGGATTAGCTAATCAATACGCGCGGTTTTCTCCTCAGCTGGCTGATGTTACCAAACCTTTGAGAGATTTACTTCGCAAAGATGTGGACTGGATTTGGGGTTACGGTCAGCAGGAAGCCTTCCAGAAGGTGAAAGAGATATTTGCCAATCCACCGGTACTGGCGACATATGATCCTACCAGAGAGACTATAATCACAACAGATGCTAGTAATCAAGGATTGGGAGCCACCTTAAGTCAGGTGCAACCAGATGGCACTCGAAGACTAGTCGCTGCAGCGAGCCGCTCTCTAAGCGATACAGAACAACGGTATGCGGCTATTGAAAAAGAGGCTTTAGGAGTCTGCTGGGCTCTAGAAAAATTCTCCCAGTACATTCTAGGGATGAAGAAAGTTTTGATTGAAACAGATCACAAGCCGTTAATCACACTGTTCGGAAATCTATTCCTAGACCGGCTACCCGCAAGAATTCAAGGTTTTAAGCTCAGGCTACAGAGATTCGATTATAGAATTACACACATCAGTGGGAAAGACAATATCGCGGCTGATGCCCTATCGCGGAATACATCTACCAAACCTGACGAGGCAGATGCTCAACGGGTGGAAGAAGTTGAGACAGTAGTAAATGGTGGTGTGAGGTTAAATGGCTTAGATACCAGGTTGGAACAAATAAAAATAGACCAAAGAAACGATGAAACCCTAAGCAAAGTGCTTCAGTTTGTCAGTGAAGGTTGGCCAGCATATTTATCATCCACGGACACTCTCATGCAGCCTTATTTCGAACGAAAAGCTTTTCTCTGCATCAACAAAGGGTTTCTGATGATGGGAAATCGACTGGTGATACCGCTAAATCAAAGAAGTAAAGTATTAGAGGATATACACAGGGGTCACCTGGGAGTAACCAAATGTCAGACTCGTGCGAGAAATAGTTTGTGGTGGCCGTGCATGTCCAAAGCTATCGAGACAATGGTTGGCCAATGCCAGATCTGCCAAAAAGACTCTAATACTTCATTTGAAACTCTGAGACCTACAGCCACCCCGGATCGCCCCTGGCAAGTCGTTGGTTCGGACTTATTCCATTTTCAGGGTCAGACATACTTATTAGTTGTGGACTATTATTCCCGATTTCCTGAGATCGCATTGCTGGGTAAGGATAGCACATCTAAGAATGTGATAAATCACATGAGAAGCATTTTCTCGCGACATGGGATACCAGAATGCGTCATTTCCGACAACGGTCCCCAATACTCTGCACAGGACTTTGTGGAATTTGCAGAGACATATGGATTCACTCAGGTCACAAGCAGCCCTCATTACCCGAGAGGGAATGGCGCTGCCGAAAGGGCAGTGCAGACTATTAAGAAAATGCTAACAAAAGAAAAGGATCCTTATCTGGCCCTTCTGGCATTCCGGACATCCCCTCAACTGGGATTATACTCTCCCGCTGAGTTACTGATGGGCAGAGTACTAAGAACCACTGTAACATGTCATCCTGATGCACTGATACCCAAACTACCAGATCACGAGCAATTTAAAAAGAAAAATGACTCGTACAAAGATCAAATGAAAATCAATCATGACAGTAATACTCGCGTAAAAGATTTACGACCGCTAGAGAAAAACAGTGCAGTCTATATACGAGATAACCATCGTGACGGTGTTATAGAAAATCGACCGAATGTAAACAATCGAGCTGTACAAATCACTTGTGATAATGGCAGAATCGTGACACGTAATCGGTCCGCAGTTGTACCTACTCAGCCAGCTACTCCAGCTCCAAATACACTCACCACTCGCTCAGGGCGAACCGTTAAGCCCCCTTCGTACCTTACTGACTACGAGTTGTGAATCCCAACGTACATTGTAAGGTTGCCTGTTAATTAGTATTATACTCATGGACAATATAATCCAGTATAATCACGTTTCTAATATTTTGTGAAAATTAGTTTTATTAACCAACATCATTACATGCTTTGTAATCTAGAAAAGGGATGTTGTATTTTGTGTTAGTTGTTTTCTCCTGCATACATATTTTATTGTGTTAGTTGTCTGCCCATGCATAACCTAAGTTCTCAGCATTATGATATAACCTGGTTTCTTGAGGGTTTAATAAAGTTCCCTTCCAGTTGAACTTGCATCAGAATCTGACAGTAATAATTTGTCTGAAAAATAATCCTGGTATAATCCTAAATATTAATGGCTTTAATACTCACATCTGACAAATTAAACAGATATGATCAGCAAGCACCAGTCCTTCTTTACAATGCAAGTTCGTTTGTAAAGTGAAATATTGGAGCAAGTGGCCTGTAACTGCATTGAATTTAAAACTACAGATACCATAAAACCTCTAATTGAACGCCATGGCGCTCTATTTTTCCACCCTTCCTCTGTAGTGGCGGTCAATTGCAGGCGGCGTTCAAACAGAGGCTGATGGTGTATTTTTCAAGTGGCTCGTTAGAATTTTCGGAAGATAAATTTAGCCTTATATTTAGCTCTATATAGAAAATGTTGCCTATATTTTGCTCTCTTTTTCCAGTAGAGCGATATTAAACACTTTGGAAGCAACAAATCTGCTAACTTAGCTCCCAACTTGTCAAACATCTCTCAATAAACGTGCATCGAGAAACTGAGAAATGTCTCTACCAGTTGATATACAGTATATTGTTTGCAATTGACCTGCGATGATATTATAGCCTGTGTCCTTCTTTGCAATTTGATGAAATTTTCAATTTTTATATCATTCTAAATTTGAAGACATATTTCTATTTTATACCTATATTTAACAGTGCTGCATAAAAGCTTATTGCACCCATTGATATGTTTGCTACAGTTTGCAGTCGAAATTAGCTTTTTATGTGCAATAGAAGTTGAGTTATGAGCATCGATCTATTGTAAGTCATGTTGAGATAGCTGCAAGGATGCTATTACATAACATGCTATAAATCTGCATATTTATAAGTTATATAATGATAATCTATCAAATGATACAAATGTATATTCATGAACAAGTGACATAAACGAACTATACTTATATTACATGCAGAAACAAAAATTAACGTTTTTAAAATAAAAATACTTCCATCGTTTGCTCTGATAGCTGCGTTCTGATTCATGCTTTCAAACATCTTCTAGTTGTCCAATGCCTTCCACAATATCTTCTGACCTCAACTCTCCTTCTGCACTGCTGAACTAGTCGATATTAGTGTCCAAACAATTTTTAGCACAGCCAAACCTTTACGCGCTGCATTTAGCGCAAAAGTTTGCTCGCTAAACGTAACCTTTGGCCCAAAACTTGCAAACTGTTTTTATATGAACGCTCTTTGAAGTATCAAGACTGCATTAAACAAGGAACTACTA
Organism: Watersipora subatra; assembly: GCF_963576615.1. NCBI lineage: Eukaryota > Metazoa > Bryozoa > Gymnolaemata > Cheilostomatida > Watersiporidae > Watersipora > Watersipora subatra. Next base: position 62,920,342 of record NC_088716.1, on the reverse strand, counting down.
TTAGCCTGAGATAGATAGTAATTATATCTATGGTGTTGCTTTCCAAGTTCATCTAACATCGTAAATTTAAACCATTTTTTATATAGGTACATGTAATTCGAAGTACTAAGATCACACTAAACAAGGAACTACTATTAGCCTGAGACCGTTATTGATTATTTCTATGGTGTTGCTTTCAAAGTTTCAACGGTAAAAAGCGAAAAAGCTGTGGAGTTGGACCACAAGAGAATTAATTGCTATTAATGTAAACGATTCATTATTAATACGATTTTGTGGACACTCTTCTACTGATCAATTGATATTATGAGTTCATAAATATCAAAGATAGTCAAAGTGGCGGTCAAATGTAGGTGGCGTTCAAACAGAGAGTGGCGCTCTATTTTTCAACCCTTCCCTCGTGGTGGCGGTCAAATAGAGGTGGCGTTCAAATAGAGGTGGCGTTCAATTAGAGGCTTGAATAAGAAATTGAAGGATAATGAAGATAGTAAAAAAAGAATTTGAGTAAAGAATTGAAGGAGTAACAGCAACGCAAAAACCGGAGTGAACAGGAAAGTAAACCTTCAAAGAAAGAATTAATAGACTATGTCAGTGGAAGACGTTGTACAAGTTTTCCATTAACCATCTAAAGAATTATCCCTGTTCACTCGCAACAAACCAGCCAAATAGGCCAGATGGCTAACAAAAAATAACAACCTCACCATATCATCCGTCTCACACTGTACTACACATATAGGATAGGCTTACAGTTTGGGCCTTTTATGAATGATATTAGCGCACGCTTACAAAGGCCAGCAACCAAAACTCCTATGGCCTGAAAAGTCATGCGTAATTGAAACTGTAATGGAGTGATACAAGAGAAGATTGGTAAGCACGCTTTAGACGTGGTAAAACTTATGACTCACCCGCTGTCACATGGATTCTTTCGTGAAACGCATCCAAGGTCTGCTGATCGCTGTCTACATCCATATTAAGTAGCTAAGGGACAAGCAACTGCTGTGCCTGTCAATGTCGAACAGGCTGTCATTTGAGACTCTAACCAACTACAAGTAAAAGCAATTGTTATAGCAAACTCAATCATGCGCTTGAAATACCTTCATCTGTTCAATAACACCTGCACTCACTTGCACTCGCCTCTCTTTCATTAATGCTAATGTACTTGACTTTTGGTGCCAGTAGTATGTACTCCGCGCCGTCTTTGGCCAATCCCTGCAAGCCAGGCGGTGAACCCTAATTTTTTTACTGCAACCGGCTTAGGCAATAGTAGAAAAGGGCGAGAGCGACTGACCCTTATCGCTGCAACAGACTACAGACTCACTTTTGCTAAGGGATAAGAAAACTACAATGAAATTTCATTAAATCTTTCCAATGAATGTCTTATCATCCATTTACAGTTGCATCTCCAAACAAACAATCAATTTCACCTTGAACCCTCACAGCCAATGCTATCTTTGTGCTTCTCACAAGGTTGATATGTGGAACAATTTCAAAATACGCAACAATACGTGATAATTAGTTATCGGGTGCCTAGAGTAACCTGTTGCAGTCAGCAAATGAAGTTTTGGCTAAAATCCTTTGAAACCAAAACTTTGAAAGTAGGATGACAGCAGAAGTCTTTGCAATTTCGCAAAAGTAATGACGGAGAAGACAACCTTGATTTAATCAGGAGTTATTATCTTGTTCCAAATGCTTGCGCACAAGCAGCACAGGTAAATAATGAATGAAATTATAGTAATCATATGAACTGTGAATAACGCACAATGATTGCATTTGTACAACTGTATTAAAGATAGCCTAAGATTTGCCACACAAACGAGTCAACATAATAATCGAGGAGGGAGGCTATTATTAAACGCATGTTCAACTAGCACTGCTAAAAATTCAACTTCATCGAGCTTCGACATTATTACTACTCGAAGGCTATAAGCAAGTTTTAAATATTATATCATTTTGAAAGTCAAAAAATTTGTTACTGCCTGAATTTAAATTTTATTTAAACAAACGCGCTTACATAATTACATAAAAATTACATAAAATTACATTTACAATTACATAAAAAAATTTAATACAAACAATGTACAAGTAGAATTGTCCATCTTTAGCTATAAATGGCCACTTCAAATTCTTTGCTATACACAGCTATATGCAGTAGGGCCTATTGTGAACATACAAACATACTACCGAGGGGTCTAAGGGAGGCAACTCCAAAGTTGGTTGTGGCATACATGTAATTAAAAATGCAAGAGTTATCACTGCAGCACGGTGTCATACCTTCTTTATGAACTGCAGTTACCGTAAGCAGTCTATGGAACTGACTGCGTGCCTCTTTATATCTCAGTCAACATAACAGTTCAGTATCATGAGTAAGTTGATTTAGTACCGGAATAACTACTGAGTGAGTACAGCGTAAGTATAATGTAAGTACAGTGTAGGTACAGTGTGAGTACAGCGTAAGTATAATGTAAGTACAGTGTGAGTACGGCGTAAGTATAATGTAAGTATGGTGTAGGTACTGTGTGAGTACAGCGTAAGTATAATGTAAGTATGGTGTAGGTACAGTGTGAGTACAGCGTAAAGGTCCGGCCACACGTAACGAGTTATTCGTTCAATCTGACCGAATCCACGAATTTCACAGAATTCAGATTTATTCTGCCGAATATCATAGATTCGTCTGAGCTGTGCATGCACACCGAATTCGTTAACGAAACGCTTTTAATTGGCTAACCAATTTTTTTTAGCGAGCACGGTTCTAGTAGCTTTGACAAGTGGTATAGTCCAAGACACGTACGACGACCCACAATAAAAGTATGACCGCGATATGACTTGATACATACGATGCAACGGCCTATATGCGCTATTGTTGGTTCTCTCTCGTTGGTTCACCATGACAGGAACTTCTCATCGTGTATCCAAAATTTTCTTTTATATGTTTTAGAAGCTATGAATTATTTCTTTTTCAATAATAATAATTTCTTTTTATACTGCAAAAGCTCCGTCGCAAAAACAGTCGCTATCTCTAGCGCATATAGGCAGTTGCATCGTATGTATCAAGTCATATCGCGGTCATACTTTTATTGTGTGTCGTCGTACGTGTCTTGGACTATACCACTTGTCAAAGCTACTAGAATCGTGCTCGCTAAAAAAATTGGTTAGCCAATTAAACGCGTTTCGTTAACGAATTCGGTGTGCATGCACAGCTCAGACGAATCTATGATATTCGGCAGAATAAATCTGTGAATTCTGTGAAATTCGTGGATTCGGTCAGATTGAACGAATAATTCGTTACGTGTGGCCGGACCTTAAGTATAATGTAAGTATGGTGTAGGTACAGTGTGAGTACAGCGTAAGTATAATGTAAGTATGGTGTAGGTACAGTGTGAGTACAGCGTAAGTATAATGTAAGTATGGTGTAGGTACTGTGTGAGTACAGCGTAAGTATAATGTAAGTATGGTGTAGGTACAGTGTGAGTACAGCGTAAGTATAATGTAAGTATGGTGTAGGTACAGTGTGAGTACAGCGTAAGTATAATGTAAGTATGGTGTAGGTACAGTGTGAGTACAGCGTAAGTATAATGTAAGTATGGTGTAGGTACAATGCGAATACAGTGCAAGTACAGCCAACCTTATAGATGCAAAGTTACTTTATGCCGAGATTTCTTTGGCATAATAAAAAACTTGTTTGTATCGCCACCTCGGCTCTATGCTAAAGATAGGCAAATAGAGATGTCACCTTGGCAATACAAGATCTGGACAGTGCGCAAGAAAACTACACGAACATAAAAATTTGCCTAAACTATATAATTATCTAATTTTTGGATGTTTTTATATTTCATTTTTACTTATTACATCTAGCCTCTCCAAATTAAACACTTTCTTGCTCACTCTCCACCTCATGGTGATTACTGAATGAGCGTGTACATCTTTTAAAACACTTTGTTCATAATTCGTTGTTTTGTTTTGAGAAAATTCTTGTCATCTTCCTTTGTCCACAACTAAACCTACTCGCACCAGTCTTCATGAGATTTTCATGTGATCGTATGTGTCTGGTTCTGTGATCGTGTGTGTCTGGTTCTGACATCTTGTGTGTCTGGTTCTGTGATCGTGTGTGCCTGGTTCTGTGATCGTGTGTGCCTGGTTCTGTGATCATGTGCGTCTGGTTCTGTGATCGTGTTTGTCTGGTTCTGTGATCGTGTGTGTCTGGTTCTGTGATCGCGTGTGTCTGGTTCTGTGATCGTGTGTGTCTGGTTCTGTGATCGTGTGTGTCTGGTAGTCTGCGTAAATGATACACGCTTCCACATCTTTTGGTCAATTTTGTTGAAACTTCCCATGTCTATGCACTGCGTTTTCCACCGTGTCACTAAAAGTATTTGGTTTCAAAACTCTGTCTGTTTCCTCAGAACCAGCCTCTTTTAAACACCTACCTGCAGACTAAGACCTACCTGCAGACTAAGACCTACCTGCAGACTAAGACCTATCTGCAGACTAAGACCTACCTGCAGACTAAGACCTATCTGCAGACTAAGACCCAACTGCAGACTAAGACCTACCTGCAGACTAAGACCTACCTGCAGACTAAGACCTACCTGCAGACTAAGACCCAACTGCAGACTAAGACCTACCTGCAGACTAAGACCTACCTGCAGACTAAGACCCACCTGCAGACTAAGACCTACCTGCAGACACTTGCAGACCACCTGATTGACAATGAAATAATCCCAAACAAAACTACGACTTTGAAAATCACTTTAGGTGTTGAGTCAAATTTGTTGTCTGCCAAAAGTTCGGTGACCATAAGCCGATGTTTGACTGTATATCAAAAGACTATCAAAGACAACAACTCCAAAACAGAATTATTTTTGTTTTGCAATCTTATATGATGCCACTAGCCTGCCTACTCGTGTGGAGAAAATACGGCGTAGGCCTAAGATGTTGTTAGTCATGTGTGGCTAAACATGATGCTACCGCTGAGCTGTCAGACCAGATGCAGTTAGATATCTCACTACAAGACAATGACTATGTTTCCATGATGCACAGTGCTTCGGAGTTGCGCCCTCTCCGAATCATGGAAACGGCGTCTTCGCACTGAAATCACTGCGCACTGATCAGTGAGAAGCCAGTCCAAATTCGCTGCAAGGAAATAGCAATTGCGCAGTGGCTGCGCATAGCTCTCATGCCGTGGAGACGGATTCTTCGAGGGCCATAAACTAGTACAAATGTTATTCCGCTAATCTTGTTTTTTTCTATTCTTCCGATCTTCTTTCACCTAAATTTAATTATGGTCTGCACCCACGAGAATGATGAGGTAATTACTTTCTTAGACTTTGTTATCGATGCCAACACTTTTCGAAAAATAGGTGGCAAGTCCTAAATTACCGTTCAAATAATATATTACTTAAAAAATACTTATTAAAAATATATTACTTTGTAAAAATTGTGTTAAGGTTTGTAAAACCTTGTGAACGTGTATTGTAAATAAAAGTATAATGATGACAGAAGCATAAAAAGACCGTTTCTGACGTTCGGTATCCATGATCGATTCAATTTCTCCATCAGGCGATTCGATTTATACAATTTCTCTTCTCAGGCTAATTTGCGGAAAACCACTGCGCAGCATGGAAACGTACAATCCTCTCGACTTCGGAGGGGGCTGCATCGCAGTACTGTGCACCATGGAAACATAGTGAATGTGAATCCTAATTGGCCCACTGCCCATGTCCACAATTATGTATAAACTATCTTATAAGATCATCTAGTAGCGCCAGTGCACTTAGTCACAACAAGTAGCTAGACTATACCTACATTATACATTTCATTGGTGAGCGTCGCCAAGTCTCGATCGATCTTACTAAAATATAAAATTGTAACATTCATCAGGAGGCACTTCAGAAAAAAGAATATTCTAATTGACCCCCTTTCATGATGTCTCATTCTAAGCATCTGTCAATGTCAAGGTAATTACTATAGCAGTCATGCAAGACCTGGGCCATTGTGAGCAGCATATAGCAACACCAACATAAAGCAGCAGCATATAGCTACAGCAACATATAGTAACAGCAACATATAGCAGCAACATATAGCAACAGCAACATATAGCAACAGCAACATAGGCTCTCAATTTATATTGTTGTGCTCCTCTATTCTTTTTAGCTTGATCGCTTATGAAAGCGATGAAAGTTTTTAATTATATATCTATTACATTGCGATGATTGATAAGAATACCATTAGCAAATGTTTGAATTGATATTATAGAGATGACAATTCCCGCACAATATCTGCTTGACAGGATCAACTTTTAAAAATTTGTCGTAACGATTGTGTCGACTTAGTTCTTGATGATCCTTTCTCGCAATAGCTAGATTTTTACCAAACTTCCAATGTATTGATCCTTGGATGATTAGCGCCATGAACGGTGGCTAGGTGCCTAGCATAGTTTCACGAAACAAGTATAGCCATCATACATTACCTGTATTTTGAATACAGCTTTGAATTTTGGCAGATACATGATTCCTTTGAATATGAGAAACATCTTACAAAACTGCTAGTTGCAGATTACCTACTAACTAGGACCTACTACCAATGTGCTCATCCGCAGGACTTACCATATGTATGCCATCATTTGTCCAAGCAACTTGTCTACACAGAATTTTATTGGTACCTGCGCAGTTTTAATGAGGTTGTTCAGTATTGAAACACCACTTTTACATTCGACATTTTACATTATTACACCATTTATAATGGTGTTCAGATAATTAATTTCAAAAAATATGCATCTCTGCAAACAAGGAAAGTGAGACAAACCAGATATTGGGAGTTGTATGTTCGCATAATGTAATACGCCTTCACCGCAGATTATTTCGACACTATAACACTAGAAGAACAATCTGAAGTGGTGTTCAATTGTCTGCGCAATTATTGAACATAAAGAGAAAACAACTGCAGCTGCACACATTTAGATGTACTACAAGTAAATGTATGGTAGATAGAAATGTATTTGGACTTCCTGTGTTATCTGAGAAATACCTGAGAATGTTTATGAGTATGGCAGGAGATCTACTGAAAAATAAAGTTAACTCCCAATAAACCTAATGAACAGAACAAAAGCTATCTCTGTACTATTTCTGTTCACCACTGTCTAATTAACTAAGTCAATTAAAACTGTCTTCCAGCTCTATGGATATCTCTACATATGGTACCGTTTTAGTAGCAGTGGGCAGTAGAAAGATCATACAAATGATAGACAGTTGGCACCAAACTATAGCGCCAGTTAATGAGGCCTTCACACAAGAGACTGCATATGTTACACGTTGGTCCCAGTGGCTCCACAGGAAGCGCTACGTACGACTCACAGCGCATTCCAAAGAGCTTGACTAGGCAGGCAGCTAGCTCGTGTATCAGCTTAACTATATATGACAATTTGTGGGTATTTACTCATCTAGACAAGGATACGCCGCTGTAACTGAATGCTGTAGATGTTAGGTCATCTAAGCAGTAGAAATCAACAGCAGCCTCAGTAACTTGCACCTTATAAATAACCTGCCATGTACCGGCTTCCTCTCGCCAGCTGCTATAGCACAACTAGTAGCGCTACAGCTCTTCGCAATAAATATTTTTCTGCACTTTCTCTCGCATATAACTTATTTTTGTGTCATAATAAGACCTGTAGGCTATTTGTTATTGATAGTTTTTACTTTTGATTGTGAGTTATTAATGAATGGAAAATCTAGTCTCGCAGTCATGATAGTCAGAGAATTAAGTGGAGAGTTAAAATGGAATTTAAAATCCATTTGTAGAAGCGTTTGATTTGATTGCTATAATAGTGAGGCTCCCGACCTCTCTAGACAAATGAGAAACTGGTTGACACTGACAAGCGATTAGGCAAAAGATTAGTGAACCTGGTTTGTCATGCAAAGACCTTCCACACCGAGCAACTTGGGCAAAGAATGAACTGTGCAACGTAAACATGTTCGGGAGTTACCTACTCCCAACCTTTTAAGAAGCTACATGATTTATAAAAAGGCGCTTCCACCGTGTCTTTGAATACAAACAAACAGTTTTTAAATCATTAGGATTGCCAGAGGCCGTTGAAAAAGCGAGGTACCACGCTGGCTTAGTACCGCAAGGAAAAAGTAAAAGGTTGTCATAATAAAGAATGTCTATATAAAACAGGAGGTGTCAGTTAGACCTACAAGTTAGACCTACAGCAAAGCTGAGAGAACTGATTTAAAGCAGATGGTTTCTCAGAGAATATGACACGGCGAAGGAGCGATCGAGGTGATAACAGATCCTAACCAGTCCGTGTGCAACTAGCTACTAACAATGACAATGCAAGCGCTTTCTGATTATAAAATAGATTACGCAGCTACATGACTCTCTCACAATTCTGCTACTTTTGCAGTGCAAACCTCATGTACTCAGTTGCGTCATAACAGTAGGTAGAGGTGACAGATATAGGTACAATGATAGTAGATACAGGTAGCATGACTGGGCGATGTAACAGATCTGGCCTTTTGCAATATTTCCACCAAAATGAAACTTATATATGTAAGCCCTTTGTAATTACACTAAGCAGAAAAAATGCTTTGCGTAGAACAGGTTAACATACGAGCAAAGGATATAATAGCACCAGTATGTAAGTAATAACTCACTAATAGCTAGTCTATGCAAAGGAGTAGCAGATCTGCACAAGAGATGATTTTCAGTAGAGCAATGAACGGAAGGAATGGAGCTGACATAGAGCTGACACTTTGTCACAAACTAACTAGGAAGAAAGGGATGATAGATGCAGTTATTGATTAGTACTTGTAGTAAACTAGCTCCAGAACAATACAGCTGCCACCACGTAAAGTGAACTTCTTGCGTAAAACAGTACCCACACAGAAAAATCATTTATAACAATATATAGCTTTGAGAGATAATGGAACCAAATTATTTTCTAGGTATATCAAATGACTATCAGAAGATGGTTCTATTTTAAGCTTAGAAAGCGACATCAAAATCTTAACATATTGACGGCGCGTGAACAGGCAACTAGTTGCAGAGTTACACGTAGAAAATAAGTGCTTCCAAAGAGTGCACAAATTTGAGTGTTCGCAATATCTTTAAAAAAAAAGAATCAACAAACTGAAACAAATAATCAAAGATCAGATTTGATGTAATGTAGAAAAAGCTATCGTATTTCTTGAGTATTATTGTAGATATGTGTATATAGCAACATTAGGGCAAAAGGATGCTGTATGACCGCAACCCTAAATATTGAGACAAAGCTTTAACTGGCTTTATACAAAAACTATTGCAAGTTACAAAATGTTTACAGAGGTGACCTTGACACTTGGAGTTTATCTTTTGTTTACGCCTCATTCTCGAACTCAGGACACGATTAAAACAGTCATCTCTGAAAACTGATAGCATGTCTTGAAACAAAGATAATATTGCGAGTGCGACAATCTCTTTCAAATGTCACAATCGCCTATTACAATTGTTAGCTACTAGCTACGAGTGTTTGCCAAAGCTTGTTTATACATCAGTAGCGCATGCAGCCATCTACTGATCATGTTCCACTGAACCTAGTTTTGTCCTAATCCTATCAACTAGGCCAAGAAAATGGAACAATGTTATTGTTGTGTTGATTGCCTCCAGCCATCATTTAGTAGAATAAAGGCTTTTGAATGACTGAGCGCTAAAATTATTTAAGATGATAATCCAAGTCAGATGACTTATACAGTGTATTAACTTAACTCAGCCTGTTATACTGTTATACTGTTAATAGAAGCCTTTAATCTTTCTGCAAACTATTATCCCCCAAAGCAGGCTTCAATATGTCCAAGTTCATATAAGTCCAGTCTAATGGCATAGCCCTAGATCATCAATAGCACAGAAATTTGGAAAATGAAGCATTCGTATCTCGGTAGAGAGCATGATTGGTGCATTCCATAGCAGAATTTGAATTAAACAGCCAGCTAATATATTTAAAGCATATTAAATTCAAATTTTCTTTATATTAGCATATGAACTAAACTATCATCATCATAAACTAACATCATGAATCGATTGTTTGTTTTCACAACCCACAAACACATATTAGATGTTTCACAGGATGATCAAAAAGATTAGTGTAAAATGATGCATAGAAACTGACAATGGCTAGCATAGTGACATTCATATTCGGCTAGCAAAATTCTAGGAATATTACATCAGGTTTTTAACTAACATCGGAAAATAACATTTTGAGCATCTTCCATGACCAACCTTTTTCATTTTTGTTACATGATAATGTCTTGCACTAATAACTTTTTAGTAGATAGGTTACTGCCCATATAGGTTACTGCCCTTATAGGTTAATGCCCTTACAATCAAATAATTTATTGTTAATTTTCAACTTTTTAAACTCTTGAATTTACATAAGCTTTCACACACCTGGAATGCGAAACGCTCTATCTTTAAAGTTCTATGAAACTATAAAGATAGAGCGTACTCAGAGCTTATTTTATTAAAGAAGAGCCATTGATAGATACAAAATATCATAAAAAATTATGTACAATGAAAACAACAGAAGCGTCAATAGGGGCTTTTGTAGGCCATATCAACACCAAAGTGCAAAAGAACTCATTTAAGTACCGTGTACATAGATATATCATATAGTATTCGCACCTTTTACATATATACTGGCAATGCATGCAAAATCTTTCTTTTATGTCTTCCCTTTTGAATTTGCCTAGTTTAAATATTGATACAATTAGCCTTATTATAACTTTATTGTTACAAATAGCTATGAGTTTTCAATTTGACTTTTGATTTCATTTATGTAGTCTGAATAACATTTGTTAATCACCTTTATATAGCTTTGATGACACTCTGTGTGATACGTGATCCAGAAAAGTAGAAAGTGGTCAAAACAACCCTGTAAGATGGTCGCGTATATAACTTGCAGCTTGTAGGGCGCAGATATTTTTATCCACCTACCGAAGATACGCAAAAGATTATTCTTTAGACTAGAACAAATGGAACTACATAATATTTCGAAATGGTTGGTACCGCAAAGTGTTATTTTACAGGTATATTTAATGACGATATATAACTTGCTGCCATTACTTGCAGTTGCAAATCATATCTTGCATAAAAAATTTATCATTTCCAGGTTATCTTCAAAAATTCACGCTTCAAATGCGACGGAGTCTCACTATTGTCAACTTTGAATAACTATACTTAGTCGTCATATATGTTTATGGAAGGTCTAATTACTGTGTAATTAGTGTGGTGCAGTTCGATAATTGTTAGGGATTCTTTTCTTATACTACAAACATAAATCACGTAACTTACCTGTTTATGGTTTATACGCAAACTTGATATCATCAAACTTTCCGCTTTGCGAGTCTACTTTTCAGTGTTTAATATTTGCCACAACACGTATTCGCTGAATTAAATATCTTTGTTCTTACAGAACAATGCCTTCCAAATTCTAAAACACAAACTTGCTAGTGGCAGGCCACTTTTATCTTTATGATAAGCATGGGGCTCACCAAAGCTGTCCGTTAAACATTTTGCAATATTAATTGTTGTTATGTCAAGGATATAAAGACTGATCTAAGTTTGGTGCCGATGCAAAGCTTGCGGCGAATTTTTGCACAGCATGACATGACTATCGCCAACTTCGCGTTATGCCAAATATTTACGTCTTTCATTTAGGCAAAACTAAGAAAATAAAATGCTGTATTACGTATATACGTATACGAATGCTTGCACTCTGCAGTGTCTTTTTCGGGCAAATCGACATTTAATGTTATAGACGTTCAACGCAGAAAGCATTCGCTGCACATTGCTACGCGTTTCTTGCATTAGAAGTTTCTGAAAAAATGTTTTGCTCGACTAATACAAAATGCACATTGAAGTTTCTTAGAATAGGCGTGAGTGTTACACGCTGAGTTAGTGAAGTATTTGCATCTCACAAGACAGCAAAATCACTTATTAGGGCTCCTAATAAAGTAAAGAAAATCGCATATTTGACTTTATGTAGACCCGCCTTGGAGTACGCTTGTGAGGTCTGGGACCCTTTTTTAGTCAAACACATATCTCAAATTGAATTTATACAAAGAAGAGCCGTGAGATTTATATGTAATTTGAAAGGAGTTGCTAGCGTAACGGAAGCTCGAGAGAATATCCAGTTGGAAGTTTTAGAGATCAGAAGAAAACGAGCAAGACTCAACCTTTTAATAAACATTTTATCTAATAGCACACACTCAGCGCTAATTGAAAGTTTTAATTTTTTAATGTCCCAACCACACCAGTATGACACCAGATCATCTCGGTCTAACGCTCCAAAGGCAATCGCCTGCAACACAAACACATATTTTAACAGCTTCATTCCACGGACTTCTCGGGATATTAGATTGGGAGATCATTAGAACAGGAAGGTTTTATTAATTGATGTTTTAAATTCACTTGTTCAAATAGATAAATTTTTATTCTTATACAATCTATGCAAACGGTCTCCACTTCCTCCTTTTGAGGTCTCGAGACTCTTTTTAATCAGAATCAGAAAAAAAGAATCAGGGCTATCTGCTGAACTAACAGTCATGTGTACCTACTAATTATAATACAAATCAACTATAGCTGTTTTACTACATTATCTATGTTATTAATATCACCCTTTTATTTTGCTCCTCTCCTGTGCAGAAGCCTTATTGTAATATCTTATGGCCTCCTATAGAACTAGAGATTGGGGTCAATAGTTTTTTCAAAACTTTAGATTGCCAGATGGTGTTACTGACTAGTATACAAGTGGTTAAAGACTGTAAAACAAGACAATATGTTATAAGCGTGCAATTCGATGAAAGAAGAAGTTTTTCTTAGTCTCTGTATTTTTGTAGGATTTAATTCCACCTACACGAGTGGACGGGTATGCCTCACAATGCTGCACAGAAAATTCAATATCTACCGAAACAGATTTACTTAGAATTTTTTCCCTTACTGTTATGTCAGTAAGTCTGCGACGCCATTCAAGAGAAGGCCAGTCATCCATATCTATTTGATCAGTGATTTAATCATATTTTCTTTTGCGGATGGCCCAACGATATGCTTTAACGAAATGCTTTCTTATTCAATTCAATATAGAGTTCATCATCAACGATGGATGATTGAATAAATGCATGAATACAAAAAAATTTTCAAGTCTGGTGCTTCATGTATTAATCTTTGGAAAGCTATATAATTTGTCGTGTTGGCCATTTATGTAGTAATCTTGTAATTGCTGAGATTAGTTTTTAATGTTAACTCAAAAGTCATTAATTGCTCAAATAGGGAAAAACACCTACAAACTCTTACACCACAAGTTACTTCTGCGCGTAGGAGTTGCATTAATGGTGTTGGACTTGCCTAGTAGTTACTGCAGTCATGAAGTTATGAGAATTTTAAAAAGTGGCGCTTCAGATAAAACTGGCTGCACCGCTGCTAAAGATTGGAGAACTCTCTTTATTTACATTTTCATTTCTAGACATATACGAGATGTCTCAGAAATGCTAAAACAGTTCCAAAGTATGAGTGAATTCAACATAACTTTTCAGGTTCAGGTTGCCTGAGTGACCTGGACCTGAGCTTCAAAACACTATTTTGAGATTAAATGCATGTGTATTTGGTAGACTGTCGACACAGCACTTGCTAGCGTGAAAGACCGTAAAGCACTGTTGAGGTGTGGCATGGTTTCTGAATAAAGAAATAAAATCAAAATAGTCTAAATGAAAATTTTTTATTTGAGTCTCTTGTTGAAAGCACCAGAATGAGTTATAGAGAAAGTGTTTAAAAAAGTAAATATTAAAACATGGTGCATCATAAAAAAGTCAGTGCTTCAGATGCAAACATTGAAAAGTCATGTGTATTTAGATTGTCTCTAAAAAAGAGGAAGATCATCTGCATCAATACTATCTTACCTACTTATGACAGTCAAGGCCTACATTAAAGATATTTTTACATATCGCATCACTGTGTAAACCATCACTGATAATGTTGGCAAATAATCAATTTTAATCTATTAGTTACATAGTGGCTTAATCTATTACCATAACGACTTTTTTACATAATGACAACTGGCAATGGACAGACATCAAGAGAAGATGGTCTCATTGTATAAGATGGTCTCATCGTAATATAGCCAGTTGAAGCTAACAATGAACTACCCTCAAAATGCAAGGCCAGGCAAGATTGCAAATGACTTTGTAATGAGTTTTGCGATGGATTGTATGAAGCGATAGCATGCAAAAGAACTGATTAGCGATCAGTTGGTATGCTTGCTTGCCATACCTGCATTTAATAATTTGAAATACTTATGTCATTAGCCTAGATTGCATGCTTATTGCGTTGCTAAATTGCTGTAATCGAAATAGTTGATTAATATATTACAATATTAATCGAAATAGTTTGTAATCTTTGATGAGGACCAAATTAGCTTTCCTCAATGGATACTTGTAAGCCAGAGTGATAGAATGGCTTACATTCTTGGAATGTAAGCCATTCGAAGAATTAAGCCAGACCGGGCTCTTCAATTACATTTTTCGATTGTAATTGAAGAGCCCGGTGCTAAAAGTTCTCAAGTCACAAAATGGCCTACTGCAAAAAGCAAAATTAAAGTTAGAAACTTGTTGTGAAATCAGAGAAAGGTCACTAGCCACCCTTTACCTACATTATCAGGCTTATAACTGGCACTACATTCACATTGTAAGTTCCTTAGATCTCTTTGTACTGTTGGTTTGCAAAAGGCTGAGATGTTTTTTATGGATTTGAGTACTTATAGTGCAATGACTTGGGTTTTTCAAAGGATTAATACATTTTTATTCATGTATAATGACGGTGAAAATGATTAGGTAAACAGCAGATGTAAAGAACAGCACTGTCAGATTAAAAGCTTGCATAATAAAACATTTTCCTAGCCCATTCAGATGAGTTTCTAGCCCTTTTTTAGCACCGAAAGTTATAAGTTCAGGAATAGCTTCTACTTGCTCAGCCATTGTTGAATGCTCTGAACAGAACCGCGTGATCACATGATCCAATAGCCTCAATCTGATTGGCTGCTCGTGGACTTAAGTACTTTTAGTGCATCAGTATGGAAAATTTTGGTTCACCTTTGTAATTTATACTAGACTTAGTTACTTTTTCATGCTTATTTGTGGTGTTGTTGCACTTAGGTGTGTGTGCTTTAACATTCTACAGTGAAAACTGCAGTTGGCTAAAATTGGGACTTGAGTACGTTTAGCACTAAGATCTTCAATTTATAAAAATATTTTCAGGGAGAGACAACCTTACATCAATCAAGTGTAATTGTTTTGTAAAACAGCTTATAATCACTGATAGTGAAGGTCAATCACAAGCTCAAAATCTTGTCGTTATTGTTACTCAGTCGACTATCTGTTCGACCCGCCAAAAAAAAATGCTTTGTGCAATGTATCACTACTGCCTCACTCTCTGATTGTTGATAATTATAATATAATAATCTGTCATAATTGTATGTCTCCAACAGTAGTTGCCTTCTTTCTTTAGTGTGAGCTGAAAAAATTGCGAAATAAAATTTTACATCACTTTTCATTCCAAACAAGACTGCAAATGTTGCATGAGTGCACATTATATTTAAATCAATACAGTATTCAAGTATTTCAAAACAACAAATGCAAAGTTTACCATTTTTAACTTCTCCAAAATCTAGAGGTCGGTTTAGGAGGAGGAAAGCATTTGATTACACAGTTGAATATAATATGATACTAAAATCCGTAGTTGCATTTAGTTGTGATAGAATTATAGAATGCGAAAGTTGAGCTTGTTGGTTCTTGCCAGTTTGCTCTTGCGACCACCTGACCTGTGCGCAGAGAATGTAGGCTGAGATTTTATACATTTTTTCATGTAACACTAGATTCACTCTTTAGTTCAATTTGCTAACTGGGCAATAGAAAATTAATCAGTAGGTTTTGGCATTTTAGAAAAGGCCATGTGATAATGGGTGATCAAGCGACTGGAGAGGAAGATGTGCGACATCAACCTTTTAACAAAAGTTAGTGAGTTTATTACCTTGGAGAGAGGATTTGTCACGTCTCGTTCTATCTTCGGTTGTTATCTTTGTAAGAATCTTACTTGTTACTTAACGATCCAACACTTGGGTACGTATTCTTGTTTAGACAGATATTCAATAGATGATATTTTGATACCACCATTGCAGAGGCCATATTCATGATCACTGTTGGGAGTGTAGCCAGTGTTGTCAGTTTTGGCTACACTTTTCTTCAATCGAAAAAGAGCGAAATTAAGGAGATAACATCGCAGCACACACCTCAGGTACTGCTGCACTATCGTCTATATGTTAGTAGAGCATGCTATGCAAATATGAATAAATAGACATCAACATCAAGGATGTGGTTAGCAAACGTTA
The DNA here is from genome assembly GCF_963576615.1 of Watersipora subatra. Taxonomy (NCBI): domain Eukaryota; kingdom Metazoa; phylum Bryozoa; class Gymnolaemata; order Cheilostomatida; family Watersiporidae; genus Watersipora; species Watersipora subatra. The sequence goes on along the minus strand of NC_088716.1, from coordinate 62,903,943 downwards.
ACGCAATTTCTGAGATGGATATATACCCTTATGTACACATTAGGTAGTTCACATATCTCGTATGTAGTACCCCCATCTTATGAACACATTAGGTAGTTCACATCTCTCGTATTTAGTACGTCCATCTTATGTACACATTAGGTAGTTTACATCTCTTATATGTAGTACCCCCATCTTATGTACACATTAGGTAGTTCACATCTCTCATATGTAGTACCCTCATCTCATGTACACATTAGGTAGTTCACATCTCTCATATGTAGTACCCCCATCTTATGTACACATTAGGTAGTTTACATATCAGGCGTGTAATGCCATCATTTCAGGCGTGCAATACATACACTCGATTTAATAATAATGTATGGTACATATAATGCCTTGACATTAGCTATGCATTGCTACTCCTTATTTGTATATTTTTGTTTTATAAATTTTGTATTCGGTAACTGGCAGGAAGTGAGGAAGCAGATGGCTCTGTTGAGAAATGGAACCAAAATGGCATCTAAAGCCTTGGCATATAGTTGGATGTTGTCCATTGGTGGAGTCTCTCTTTTATCTTACGCTGCATGGAAACTAAGTGGTGCAAGGAATGTGAGTTGTTATCCCTTCACAAGCACTAATCGTAGTATATCTACCTGCATGTCATCTCTCCATGAGTCACTTATAATTACTTCATTCGCTTAAAGCACATAGATTACATAATTTTTTTATTGTATATTTCAATACATCAGTGTCTTGGCTTTCGAATGAGCTATTGTTTGCCATAGTGAGACAGACATTGGTTGGTGTTTATAGGATTTCCCCAGAGCTCTACCGCAGAAATGTTTACTGGCATAGGCTCGGAAATTGTGACGTCACAATTTTCATATGCAGTGTTGCGTGCTCTTACCGCCTATTTTATTGCTTACCGCTTATATTTATCAACTACGATAATGACGCTAGTGTCACTCGAAGATAGGACAACTCCAGAGAACCAATGAAGATGACAAAGGAATCAGTGTCATTAGTTCTCCATGTACAGATTAATTCTATGATAAATAACTCAGATTCCAAACACCATACTATGTTTCTCCGATGATATTATGCACTAGCCCTCTCATTTTATTGTGATGTTGAGGGTCGCGACTGAGACTAATTAGTTTCAAGCATTGCGTGATCTCGCGAAAGTGCGATTGACATATAATCCTAGGGCCACGCAACCCGCAGGTCACAATTTAATCGATGTGATTTCATTACCTTTATCAACGACAGTACATTTATTGAGGCACAATTAATTAACCCAGAACATGTGTTTGTATTGGTCCAGGCGTTAGCACGATCCCAGGCATTGTTGATTATCTAGAATCCTAGTTTATTATTAGCGCTCTCCGGGTTTAATAGCACCGATTGTCACAGAAAAGCGCAACCTCAATGGCAGCGAAAGGGATCGACTACCTAAGGCTAAATAATAATTGTAACATCAGATTTTGAAAACCTGAACCAAGTGTTTTTTTTGCAGGACGTACTTTTGACACCCTGTTTTTCATAGTTCTATTATTCTTTGTGTATTGAATATAGGCTCATTCGAAAGCCAAGACTCTGATGTATTGAAATATATAATGAAAAAATAACGTCGGATTTAACGTCGAAAATAATGTCCGATTTTCTTTAGCTCAATGACTTTCGTCAAAAGGCTGGCGATGCCCTTCCCATTATACCAAAGTCAGAGGTACAAGGCAGGAATGACTTTCATTCTCTTAAAGACTTGGCTGATTATCTCGAAGAAGAGGATGCAAGAGCGAAGCACCTTCCTTGCAATGATGCATCATAGGCTGTCAGTGACTGTATCGTGGTGTTTAGGTTTCGAAAGCAGGTTCATGTACCTATACAGTTGATGACAGCTTCGAGTCTGTCATTTCATTTAATGGCAGATCATGTTTGTTTTCTCAAGTTTTCCTACGATCACTTGTTTTTAATGACCATACAATATTCTGTTCCATATTTTCATAAGATTGTTTAAAAATAACATTATTTGCAAATGATTTATTCTATTTCTTCCATACAATTTATATAAATATATAGAAGAAGAGCAACATGGTTTATATTATTTTGTATATCAGTAAAAGCACTGCATGCGTGCATGCAAGGCCAGGTCCAAAAGGGACTGGCCTTTATATAAGGTGGCTGGCCAATTTCTTGGTTTCCATTGCGATTTGTCGCCCCATTCACCTGTGCAAAATAGCTGGGTCTCGTTGCTAGAGTTGTCTTCCATATAAACTTATTAGGCGCCGTTTCACCACCTCAATAGAGGTACGTAGTTCTGCCAGTTCGGTTTTTACCCGACACGAACTTAGAACGTATCTAACGTAAACAACGAGCCAGTTAGAATGACATTTCACTCAGATATTAATGGTATTGAATCCGATTACTCGAACAAGTGTCGTTGAAAATAAGTTTATGTCGATTTACCTTGAACTCAAACGATAATTTAAATTATATGGCATTAGTAGCCAACTATGGCTACTGATGATCGGCCTATAATATCATGTAAGTGCTCGCCATAATAATTACTAAACAATGCTTCACAACAACTCGATGTTTTAAACTCTTGTTATTGCTAATCACACCCCAAAGTCATTTTAAATTGTAGCCTAATTATTTACATAGTAGTCCAATGTAATGCTGAAGGTTTATGCTAAATTAATATTTTGTGAGTTGTCTGGCAATTGTATGTTAATCTAGCAGCAAGTACATTTTGCTCCAATTCCATTTTTAAAAGGAGACAGCACGTTTTTGTATTCCCTAGGGGTTTATAGCTACAAACTCTGTCCCTTATATTATATTAAAGATAAGAGACCTGTATTAATGCTATGACGTCGTGGAACAAAAAACAAACTTGTTCAACACTAGTTTTTGATCTGCTTTTTACATTATTTGAACGATTGATTGAATTATTTTGGCAAAAATGTTTGATTTCACCAAACTAATTAACAATAAAAATGTTTCAGTTTGTTGTTTTAACTTGTTTTTATAAATTTGATTTTTGAACGTATAAGTCAGTTTGAAGGACAACATTGTGGTTTTCATATATCAGAATAACGCTGATGTTGTACTAATTATTAACAGGTGCTGGAAACCAGTCTTTATTTGCTTCAGTGCATCCATATATAGTGGATGCACTTTCAATGCAAAAGATTGATTGGCAGAGGTAAGTTTGACATCATGTTGGTTTTGTACTACCCAGTTATCATATAGTACTAACTATTTGAGCTGATTAGCATTTAAAAGATAACACCTGGGCTTAAAAGCGTTCCAACCTTCTACACAACAGAATCATTCGATATAGTCAGCGGTTATAGTTGTTTGGAAAAATTTAAATTTTTTAGTCATATTTGTACAGGCATTGCTCATACTTGTTCAGAACCACATATAGCCATACGTTGGAAACATTGTGCTAAAGATCTAATTTTCATCTGGCAAATGTCAGTGTGATTAGACATCGCTAACCTAAAACTGATCTGTTTATCTATTGATTTTAATTTTTGAGATATATTTTTCACAAACAAACCTGCGATGACTTTTAGCTAAAAGTATTATTGCCCTGAAATCTTGAGATGTTTTTGGAGAGGTTCATAATTATCCCTGTTGGTTTGTTTATGTCAACATTGCAGTTGATGATATATAGTATGAATATATTGGTAGTATATAGTTTCATGTAGATTTTTAGCAGTTCTTACAATAGTCAGTCTCTCCTGTGGTCAGTCTAGGTGCTGGTGTGTGAGTGACATTATATTCTCAATAGATTTACTTGTGACTTTTTTGTAAAGTTGTTATATCTTATCATCTATCGGATTACTGACAAATAATTAGAAATGTTGTTTTCAAGGTTTTATGGAATAATTTGATTTTTACTCATTTTTTGCCAAAGAATTAGATTGTAATGAATAGAATATAGGAAGGTAGTTCATCAAGTCGTACCAAAAACTAGAACTGCATCAGCAGCATCCTAAGATATTTGAATTTGTGTATCCTTTCCATTTATGGTCTCACCAAAACCAGTTTTTTACTTATCTATCTTCTATATATATATATATATATATATATATATATATATATATATATACAGTGAAACATGGATAACTCGCCCTCGGATATAGCGAACACATGGTTAACTCGAATGGATTTGCTTGGTCCGTTCCCACGCAATGATAAATGGCTCTATATAACTCGAACTCAACACTGTTAATTTGAACTGTTTTTTGCTCAACGGCTACCGAAACAGTTGCTATCGCTTTAAAAAATCACTTTATTCCAAGCCAAAGAGGTAAACCTCAACTTTTCGTAATTCATAAGCGTCGTTATTACCACCATCGGCAAAATATTTTTGTCGACGACTTTTCTAAAGGTTTGGTGAAATTTGATTTATACCAAACATCCGCGTAGTGATCGCCCTTCGGAAGCGAGGTAAAGTGAGGTAATCTTTGCATAAACTTCAAGAAAATTCGGCAAAATTGATCGTGGGTAAAACGCTCAAAAGAAAAAGATGTCTTTTCTTTTGAGCGTTTCAACAATGATCAAGCTTTGCCAATGTCAATCTAAAAAACGTCCTGGCAATAACATCACCTCAAACAACGAACCAATCTCAAGTGATAGAAAAATCTCTATACTTTTTGATAAAAACGTTTTAAACTTTACATTAGAAGCATTTAATTTGAAACAAGCCATTTGTGCTTTTGATTTATATTATAGATTGTATATGTACATGTATCTACTAATAAATAAGTAAATACATGGACTTGTGAGAGTGCTCTGATAACTTGAACGCTCTGATAATTCGAACACTTTTGCTCGGTCCCTTGAAGTTTGAGTTATCCGAGTTTCACTGTATATATATATATATATATATATATAAATATATATATATATATATATAATATATATATAATATATATAGATAGAAGGCTAATAGTGGTAGGCTAATAGTGGTAAGTTAGCAAGTGGTAGGCAACTCTCATCACTTCTCATTGTTTATAAGCTGAATTTTAATACCTAGGCAACGCCGGAATGCACAGCTGGTTGTATATATATACTAGTTGTTTCATTTGTTTGGACATATTTTACAAATTTATGAATTACAATGCTCAAGTTTATAATATTAGGAAGCTTTTTTTAGTGGCTTTGTTCTAGAACCTTCTTCAAGGACCTTCAGCTAGAACCTGTTTCTATCCATTCTTTCACAGCATTCATTGGTTTTGTCAGGTCATATGGTAGACCAATAAAAAAGGTACGACTGTGTGGTCATTTTGTGCCCTTCGATGTTCATCAGTTGCCAAGGAAGTTTAACGAGTACCGTCTGTTGAAGGACCCTGTACTCCATATATACTGGGTAGACTGTGTGAGTACTCCATACCAACTATAGAGAATGTGTGAGTACCTAGTACACAGGCTTGGGGCCACTAGCAGTGCAGTGCGCACTGCACTAGTGCAGTGCATAGTGCAGTGCAATTTAAAAATAGAAATGTCTAGTGCAATGCTAGTGCAAATTTGACATGAGTCCCTGGGTGCACTAGTGCAAGTGCAGTGCTTAGTGTGACATGGTATGTACTAGTGCAGTGCCTAGTGCGGATTAGAAAATTCCCATAAACGCACTAGTGCAAGTGCTTTGCTTAGTGCAACATAAAATGCTCTAGTGCAATGCCTAGTGCGGATTGGAAACTTTTTTATAAATGCACTAGTGCAAGTGCAGTGCCTAGTGCGACATAGTATGCACTAGTGCAGTGCCAAGTGCAGATTGAATATTATTATTTTCCTTTGATGGAGATGATGGCGATGGCATTATGTTTTACTTTAATATTGGTATTGAATATGGAACTTTGATATTTCTTTGCAATGTTGTTAACTTAATGTTGTCAAGCCTATCTAAATTTGAGACATTTAGCTGAGCTACATATGCCTGTATTAGCATCATCTGCTCCTGTAGAGCGTTTGTTTAGCCAGGCTGGTCGAATCTTCCGTGCAGATAGATCTAAACTGACTGACGCCAACTTTGAAAGGCTAATGTTCCTTCGGTCTAATAAACATCATCTCTGAACAATATTGCTTATCAATTTTGCCATCAATATGACTTACTGTTTACATGATACTGGTTTATCCAAGGATAGATTTTCTTGTTGTACATAGTACTATTAGTACATTTATGTAATAAGAAGTGAATTCTTCCATTCCATGCTTGCTTAGTATATTTAGTTATTGTAATTGTAATACATTGCACTATTTGATATCTGTTGTCATCTGCACTATTTAATATTGAGCATTATTGTAGGTCTATGGTTTGTTTGAAATTTTAGGTGAGGCTATTTTATTTGACAAATACATGGCTGACATCTTTTGCACGGCTATAATTGTACTATTGCAGTGGATAGCAGTAGATATCTGTTGATTAGCAAGCAATTCTTGCAGCTGCTATAGCAAAAAAGCTCATTGGTCTAGTGCCTAGTGAAGTTTAATAGTGAAGTGCCTAGTGCATTTATGATTTTACACTGCACTAGTGCTAGTGCAATGTCTAGTGCACAAGAATTTTTGCTATTGCAGTGCCTAGTGCATTTTTGACTTCACTTTTCGATGCACTAGAGCTAGTGCAGTGCCTAGTGCACAAGAATTTCTGCTAGTGCAGTGCCTGGTGCATTTTATATTATTACTATGCCATGCACTAGTGCTAGTGCAGTGCCTAGTGCATAAGAATTTCTGCTAGTGCAGTGCCTAGTGCATTTTATATTATTACTATGCCATGCACTAGTGCAGTGCCTAGTGCACAAGAATTTCTGCTAGTGCAGTGCCTAGTGCATTTTATATTATTACTATGCCATGCACTAGTGCTAGTTCAGTGCCTAGTGCACCTTACTGTCGTCTAGCCAGCAAATAGTGCAGTGCGCTCAATACTCACTAGTGGCCCCAAGCCTGCTAGTACATAGAATGTGTAGTACCTAGTACATGAATGTTTGAGTACTGCAAATATTCGGTATTGAAAGTGAGGGTACTTCATGTCTAAGCCTCAGCATAAAGAATTAATTCATTCCATTATTTGCTTCATGTCCAAACTATGATATGTTAAAATGAATATTCTTATAAGAAGACATTGTATTTTGGTTCACGCATTTTGAATCCCCAAAGACTTAAAGCACTTAAATTACATAATTTTTTTATTATATATTTCAATACATCAGAGTCTTGGCTTTCGAATGAGCCTATATTCAATACACAAAGAATAATAGAACTATGAAAAACGGGGTGTCAAAAGTCCTGCAAAAAAACACTTGGTTCAGGTACTCAATGTGTGGCGTCATAATTCTCATTTAGCCTTAGGTAGTCGATCCCTTTTGCTACCATTGAGGCTGCGTTTTTCTGTGACAATCGGTGCTGTTAAACCCAGAGACCGCTAATAATAAACTAAGATTCTAGATAATCAACAATGCCCGTGATCGTGCTAACGCCCGACCAATACAAACACATGTTCTGTGTTAATTAATTATGTTTCAATAAATGTACTGTCGTTGATAAAGGTAATGAAATTATATCGATTAAATTATGAGCTGCGGTTGCGTGGCCCTAGGACTAAATGTCAATCGCACTTTTGCGAGATCACTCACGCAATGCTTGAAATTAATTAGTCTCAGTCGTCACCCTTAACATCGCATTAAAAATAAAGAGCTAGTGCATAATATCATCGGGAAAATATAGTATGGTTCTTGAAGTCTGAGGAACTTATCATAGAAATAATATGTACATGGAGAACTAATGACACTGATTCATTTGTCATCTTCATTCGTTCTCTGGAGTTGTCCTACCTTCGCCTGCCACTAGCGTCATTATCGCCACTTTCGTAGTTGATAAATAAGCGATAAGAGCACACAACAACGAATATGAGAATTGTGACGTCACAATTTTCGAGACTATGCCAGTAAACTTTTTTTACGGTAAAGCTCTGGGGAAATCCTATAAATACCATCCAATGTCTGTCTCACCATGGCAAACAATAGCTCATTCGAAAGCCAAGACTCTGATGTATTAAAATATACAATAAAAAAATTATGTAATTCATGTGCTTTAACAATGAATAGTTCATGTTATAGCGTTAAAACTAATGCGTTATATAAAACTATTCTTTATTTAAGGAAGTAAATAGATAAAGTAATAATCTATTAAAAGAGGTGTTTATTGCTACTTCACCTTAACTTTAAAAGCAAGAGATTTACGATGTAGCCTCGACAACACGGTACGGGCTGGGAATTAATTTAGCTTAGATTATATGAACTGCGAATTCTATATTTGTTGTTTTTTCACTTTAAATTTTAAATGCATTTCGACTTATTATCATGTCTGATCTTTACATTTTCACTTATTATCATGTTTAATCTCTCTATTTTCACTTATCATGTCTAATCTCTCTATTTTCACTTATCATGTACAATCTTTCTATTTTCACTTATTATCATGTATAATCTCTCTATTTTCACTTATTATCATGTACAATCTCTCTATTTTCACTTATTATCATGTTTAATCTCTCTATTTTCACTTATTATCATGTCCAATCTCTCTATTTTCACTTATTATCATGTTTAATCCCTCTATTTTCACTTATCATGTCTAATCTCTCTATTTTCACTTATTATCATGTATAATTTCTCTATTTTCGCTTATTATCACGTTTAATCTCTCTATTTTCACTTATCATCATGTATAATTTCTCTATTTTCACTTATTATCATGTCCAATCTCTCTATTTTCACTTATTATCATGTTTAATCTCTCTATTTTCACTTATCATGTCTAATCTCTCTATTTTCACTTATTATCATGTATAATCTCTCTATTTTCGCTTATTATCATGTTTAATCTCTCTATTTTCACTTATCATCATGTATAATTTCTCTATTTTCACTTATTATCATGTACAATCTCTCTATTTTCACTTATTATCATGTTTAATCTCTCTATTTTCACTTATCATGTATAATCTCTCTATTTTCACTTATTATCATGTCCAATCTCTCTATTTTCACTTATTATCATGTTTAATCCCTCTATTTTCACTTATCATGTCTAATCTCTCTATTTTCACTTATTATCATGTATAATCTCTCTATTTTCGCTTATTATCATGTTTAATCTCTCTATTTTCACTTATTATCATGTCTAATCTCTCTATTTTCACTTATTATCATGTATAATCTCTCTATTTTCACTTATTATCATGTCTAATCTCTCTATTTTCTCTTATTATCATGTATAATCTCTCTATTTTCACTTATTATCATGTCTAATCTCTCTATTTTTACTTATTATCATGTATAATTTCTCTATTTTCACTTATTATCATGTATAATCTCTCTATTTTCACTTATTATCATGTATAATCTCTCTATTTTCTTTTATTACGATGTGTAATCTAAGTAAGCATTGTCTTCCTTCCTTTTATCGTTACAAGCATTCAACCTATTCTTCTAGAGAACCGCTGTATTAAAACATTTCATATTCACTCTTTCATATTTTTTGAACACTTAGAATCAAAGCATGGGAAGGAGAACTGCATACATATACGGTATACTGACTAGTTGTACTACCCGACGTTGCTTGGGTAATAAAAAAGTCTTTGCACAAAAAATTGATTTGTATTTAATATATTACACTATTTGCCATTCTTGAGACAAGTGTTTTGTGTAGTTAAAATAATTTAAGAAAAAATAAAAACAACTGTAAAAGTTTTTAAACTTTGTCAAACAACTGTAACTTTCAAACCTTATATCATTTGGAAAATGTTTGGTGCAGATCAAATAAATAAAAAAAAATAAAACAATTATAAAAGGGTTTAGATATAAGTGGGAAATAATTAGCAAGTAATAGCTAAATTAAGTCTGTTTTGCTACGATTACAATAAAAGATTATTTGGTCATAATACAATTAATACAAACTGAGAAAAAAATCCTGAATATGTTGAATTAATAAGAACAATTCTTGCATAGAAGTGTGTATAAAAAAGGTTACTGTTTCACCAGAACCTATTCGTCAAAACTTTGAATACGACGATACTGGTACTTCTCGATACTGGTACAAATGTGAAAATGAGATATCGGACTGTCTTTGTGTGAATGAACGAAGAGAGAATGTCGAAGCTGTTCTTATAAATGTCTGTGTGGGAAGAATTGGCCTTGATAGCATATATAGTAATTGAACCTTACGAAAAATATTTCCTAACTGGGGCATCGTAACATGTGGGTGCAGTGCTAAAATAATTAGTGTGTGGTTGCAGTATGTCGAATATGATAGGGTCTTGGATCATTACGTCTTGTATGGCTCAGTGGTAGAGCGCCTCTCGATACTGGCACAAATGTAAAAATGAGATGCCGTACTGGTTTTGTCTGACCGAACGGAGAGAGAATGGCAAGGCTCTTCTCACGGAGACAATATAGCTGTTCGCCTGAGAAGAATTGGCCTTGAACCCAGATATAGTAATTGAACCTTGCGAATAATATTTCTCAGCAGAGGCATCTAAAATATTAGCTAAAGCTGGACAATCACATCCACAAACGAATACACACACAAACTTTGAGAAATATATAGATTTATACTAGTTAATACATATATATATACTGATTTATACATACCGTAAAACCCTTTATCGAACGCCACTTCAATTTGACCGCCACCCTGAGAGAAGAGTTGGAAAATAGAGCGCCACTCTCTAATTGAACGTCACTTCCATTTGACAGCCACTTTGACAATTTTTGATCTTTACAAACCCATAATTATAAAATTGATCAGTAGAAAATAATGAGTCGCTTACATCAATAACAATTAATTATCTCATTGTACAGTTCCAAAGCTTTTCGTTTTTTTTTCATTAAAACTTTGAAAGCAACACCATAGAAATAATTATTAACTGTCTCAGGATATTAGTAGTTCCTTGTTTAATGTGGTTTTGATACTTCGAAGTACATGTACATATATACAAAAAACGGTTTACATTTCTGATGGTAGATGAACGACTAGTTTTGGGCCAAAGGTTACGTTTAGCAAACAAAACTTTTACGCGTTGCATTTGTGCTAAATGCAACACGTAAAAGTATTGCTATGCCAAAAAATTGTTTGATCGCTAATATCGACTAGTTTAGCAGTGCAAAAAAGGAGTTGAGGTCAGAAGACATTGTGGAAGGTATCGGACAACCAGAAGAAGTTTGTTACAGCGAACGCAACAATTAGAACGCAGCTATCTGAGCAAACGATGCAAATAATTTTCTTTTTAAAACGTTAATTTTTGTTTCTGCATGTAATATGAAGATGGTTCATTTATGTTACTTGTTTATGAATATATATTTGTATCATCTCATCGATTATCATGATATAACTTATAAATTTGCAGATTTATAGCATATTATTAAATAGCATTTTTGCGGTTATCTTAACGTGGCTTACAATTGATCGACGCTCATAACTCGTCTTCTATTGCACATAAAATGCTAGTTTTGGCTGCAAATTGTAGCCAAAATATCAATGAGTGCAACAAGCTGCTATTCAACATTGTTAAATATAGATACAAAATAAAAATATGCCTTCAAATTTAAAATAAAATGAAAAATTGAAAGTTGTAATAAATTGCAAAGCAAGTCACCAGCTATAATATCATTGCAGATTAATTGCAAGCAATACATAACAACTGGTAGAGATATTTCTCAGTTTTTCAATGTTTATTTGTTAAAAGATCTTTGACAAGTCGAAGATAAATTAGCAGGTTTATTACATCCAAGAAATATCGGTAGACCGATATGTTTAAAATCGGTCCACTTGAAAAAGAGGGCAAAATATAAGTACCATTCACTTTGCCTGCAAAAGGGCTAAATTTATTTTCCCAAAATTCTGACGAGCCATTTGAAAAATACACCGCCAGCCTCAATTTGACTGTCGCCACTAATTGACCGCCACTAAAGAGGAAAAGTTGAAAAATTGAGCACCATGGCGTTCAATTAGAGGTTTTATGGTATATACTGATTTACAACTCTGCAATACTTAAAATTGCTTCCTGCGTTTGAGAGAACTATTTTTTAATTTTGACGTGATATATCAAAATTTTCATATTTGATGTCAATTACAAATTGATATTAAATTGCGTATTCTCTCGTCTTTAGGACATTGACACTTACAAAAAGAAAGTGAGAGATGACCTCTTTATGTGGCAGTCAGCACTGAAGGCCTTGTCAATTCTCGACTGGCTTATCATCGTTGTGGTCCGTGATGAGAACAAAGTGAAAAGCAAGATTTTACGAACATCCGTTTATGATAAGGTGAAGAGTGAGTATGGATCCAGGGGCTCTGGCAGGTCAGTATGAACTTTACTATCTGTTTCTTTTCCTTGCATCCTGCACTATGCATCACACCTTCCATTTTTTGGTTAGTTTTCAATAATTTTTCTTATGGGCTGGTTACACAGATTGATGCTTCAAGCTACCTGTACACTAATCGATAGTCTGTTATTAACCTTTGGCGTCTTATTTTGGCTGATAATTGACTTCACAAATGAATACGTTAACCTTTCTACACTATCTGGTGATTTGAGCCCATCAACCTAGCTACACTGTTTAGTGAGATGAACACATCCACCTATCTACACTGTGTACATCCACATTCATGTAGATAAATGTACATGTATGTTCAGTGTTTGTGTTCGGTCTATGTTAATGTATGTACATAGATTTACATACAGTAGATAGCGTTAAGGGACTGCATTATATATTATATTGGGCTGAAAAAACTTTCCTTTGTTTTGTGACTACAAGGTTTTGCTATAAAGCCCTTGCTATAAAGCTCTTGCTATAAAGCTCTTGCTATAAAGCTCTTGGTAGATTTTGTTAGCACAGCACTTCTTGTGAAGTAAATGATTGCAAGTAGAAACTGTATATAATTTCTGCTTTGGGCGATTAGCTTAGGTTTAAAGTTATTTGCCAGCTACCGGCTCAGGTAATAATGTTGGTAGTTGTCTTCTCACGTTGACAGGGTATTTTTAGGTGTATATTATTCCCAGAGCCTTTTCGAAATGATACCAAATCAGAGACGTGGATAACCGTTATCTCTCGTATACAGGAGTTCATGTTAGCCTCCTTTAGCCGAGTTATCTCTAAATTTGAGGATGCAATGAGGCTGGAGCGAGAGAGGAGGAATGAGGAGAGCTGGACATTTGCTAAATATTTCATGTTGCAGGTACCGTAGTGAGGTCGTGTAGATTTACTTCAAGGACAGTGCTGAGCAAAACTGTGTGCTTTTCATTTAAATTTAATTGCAGCTGAATAAAAATGTATGAGTTGCTGATAAGTTATAAAAAGCTGAACTAATAGAGATGTCTACCTGACTGGGTTATCTACAAAACCATCTAGCAAGGCAGGACCGGTGTGGCCTTGCGTGTCTCATGAATTTTACCTACGTTATATTACATCTTGAGAACTTTCTCCTATGTACCAATAATTTATGTGTGAGAGATGTAGTGTAGGTTTAGAGGTGTAGCGCTAAAGTGTTCTGTAAGCTGTATGACTAACGAGTTGACTAGAGACCTTCCTCTTACGTTTCGGTAAACAGCTCAGACTTAAAGAGCAGACATCATACTACAGCTATTATAGATTTACAAGTCTCTACAAGCTTTGAACAGATTAAGCAATTGGAGTAGTCTACCCTCGTGCTGTTGACACTCTCATGTACCTAAGAACTGGTCCGAGGGCGTGTAACTCAAGATTCTTATTGTCTGACAGGAGTCCCTTGCGAAGTTCTACAGTGTGGTGGAACTGTATGAAGATGCCCTCGTGCAGTACGATGAGTTGGATGCACTCTTTGCCCAATTTATTGTTAATCACTCAGTGGGAGGTGAGTATCAGCTACTGTGACTAGTTCTGAGGCTAATATATCTTTATCTGTGACTAGCTCTGAGGCAAATATATCTGTATCTGTGACTAGCTCTGAGGCTAATATATCTGCATCTGTGACTAGCTCTGAGGCTAATATATCTGCATCTGTGACTAGCTCTGAGGCTAATATATCTGCATCTGTGACTAGTTCTGAGGCTAATAGTAATATATCTGCAAAGTGTGTTCATTTATGAGTTTATGGTAAAGACACCAGCAAAGCTTGGGGAAAATGTCCAGTCAGTGGCTGCTATTCCAGCCTACGCTAATTAAAGCTATTGTTTGAGCTAGTATGTAGTGACGGCTCCGTAATAATAGGTTTCATCATTTTATAGATTTTATGTTTATGGCTCGAATCTTGATTATCTGGTTGTACCTCTACATACGAGCCTAATGCATTTAGGGACTGGACTCATGTATCATTTTCTTGTATCTTAAAGCAATATTTCCTCTATAAAATAACTAAATTCAAATTAATCCGTTCCCATCCTTTGACAAAAACTATATAAAAACAGGGTAGTACAATGAAAAACGTCTTTTTTAGGGTTTTATTTCACTACCTTTACTCCTAAAGTACCCAATACCTATTTAGTGGGAAGTGTCTGCTATAAAATGTAACATTATTATGTACAGTAATGCATGGAGTTCTTACCTTCGAGACAGACGGTAGTTGCTAATGGTGTGAGAGAGACTTAATGGCAACACATTCAGTACACTACACTTTGGTGATGCTATATAACGTAAACTTTATATTTACATCAAATAATTTAACTTACTAAACACAACCTTAAAGATAAGTTTTATTCTTACAGTAAACTTACTTCCACTTTTGTCTTCATTTTCACTTATTTATTGCCCTCTTCCGGTCTGGCACTTTTCGTCTCATCACTTTAGCCTTTTTAAAATTTTCTCAAACTGATCTGACAAGAAATACCTAACGATGTTGTTTCCTAAAACGGCCTCTCGCCTACTTGGCCGCATTTCAAGGCAAAAACTTGGTCAGAGTTTCACTGGTATCTCAAATTTTTCGAATATCGAGGTACGACTGTACCTGGAAACCATGTTAAAAGAAAAAGTGGCGTGGTCGGTTGCAGGCTCCGTATCAGATGGCTGCCTTTGTTAGCGAGTCTACGAAACCAAATTAGTTTGATTAATAGTTGACGATTAATTGTTGTTAATATCTATCCATTGTATCTCATTCTGTCACGTCTTTGAATATCGTGTCTTTGAATAACTGATCATGGCAGCTTTTATGGAACTATAATAGTCAAGTTTACTAGATTATTTGTCATGGCAGAGATGTCTTACTTCTCATTTTGTCACCGTAGAGTTATTTGATTGGCAATAGCATGTGTATGTTATGCATACATTATTATAGCTAAGACGGCCTGGCTGATTCCGTACACTCAATTGGCCAGTGGCTGGGAGGGGGTGTCCATGTCCACAGACATCAACTTGTACAGACGCATGTTGATCAGTGAAGATAAGCCAAGCCTACTTGGTTAGTAACTTTATGTAACTAGGTTAGTCTGAATATCTATTTATTTGAGAGTAGAGTAGATACATTTGTATACTCTGTATAGTTGTTAGTAGAGTCTTGATATAAACATATACATTATATAGTTGGTAGTAAAGCTTTGATATAAACATATACATTGTATAGTTGGTATTAGAGCTTTGATATAGACATATACATTGTATAGTTGGTATTAGAGCTTTGATATATACATATACATTGTATAGTTGGTATTAGAGCTTTGATATAGACATATACATTATATGGTTGGTATTAGAGCTTTGATATAGACATATACATTATATAGTTGGTATTAGAGCTTTGATATAGACATATACATTGTATAGTTGGTATTAGAGCTTTGATATAGACATATACATTGTATAGTTGGTATTAGAACTTTTACATATATATAGACATTGTATAACTGGTAGTAAATATTTTACATAGACATCTACATTGTTCTAATGTAGTAGCTCATTTAATGATTAATTAGTTGTCTTTGTGGTTTACTTTTGGATTTGTCTTCTCTAGACTTGAGGAACTACATGTTCAGTAGGCAATGTGAGCTGCTGATAAGATTGGAGCGACCTTCTGAGCTAACCAGCAGGTCCATCAAGTTTGTACACAACACTATCCATGAGCTCGGGCTTCTCGAGGTCAGATGTCTCCCTTTAGCCCAACACGCTGCATTACTGCACTTTCTTGTTTGTTGGTTCGAATACGTTTCTCTTGTTTGCTGTTTTTGTCGCGTTCCCACTAGATGCTGATGGGTTCAGAATTATGTTTGTAATATAGAGCTTTTGCAGGTGTCAATGCCTTCTGGGGCTATATCTACTTGGGTATTTCTTACCTGCAAGGAGTTGCTCTCAGTCTGTGAGCCCTTCAAGGACACACTGGGGATGGAAGTGTACTCCACATACACTTCTCCTCTTTGGACCTGTCTACAAGCTGTCGTAAGCGTCAACTTTTGCATCGCTTACTTCTATAGTCTATATTTTAGACACGAGGAAACACGAGTAGTGTTGTTATCTATCATATACCTGCCTTACTACTCTGTTATATTCTTACCTGCACTCTGCATATGACTCATTCATGTCCCCTCACCTCGTGTTCTTCTGCACTTCTTGCCGTTGTCTTCAATTTTGTGGGCAGACCTTTATTGTCAAGTTTACACCCCTATCCTCTATACAAACCTCTATTGCAGCTGTTTTTATGCAACACGTTTGTATACATCCCCTCTCCACATCTTCCGCATATGTAAGCTTGTTATATTCAGGACATCTTTGTTTGCAGCACCACTATAGCCACCTTTGGGTGTGGTCTCGGATTTTTCTCGACATATCCATCGGTAGATATGATGTACAGCTACTCTTTACATATCCATCTATAGATATGATGTACAGCCACTCTTTACATATCCATCTATAGATATGATGTACAGCTACTCTCTACATATCTATCTATAGATGTGATGTACAGCCACTCTTTACATATCCATCGGTAGATATGATGTACAGCTACTCTTTACATATCCATCTATAGATATGATGTACAGCCACTCTTTACATATCCATCTATAGATATGATGTACAGCCACCCTTTACATATCCATCTATAGATATGATGTACAGCTACTCTCTACATATCCATTTATAGATATGATGTACAGCTACTCTCTACATATCTATCTATAGATGTGATGTACAGCCACTCTTTACATATCCATTTATAGATACGATGTACAGCCACTCTCTACATGTCCATCTATAGATATGATGTACAGCCTCTCTCTACATATCCATCTATAGATATGATGTACAGCTACTCTCTACATATCCATCTATAGTTGTGATGTAAAGCCATTCTTTGCATATCCATCTATAGATATGATGTACAGCCACTTTCTGCTTATTCATCTATAGATGTGATGTACAGCCACTCTTTACATATCCATCTATAGAGATGATGTACATATCTTCGCATGGCTGTACTTACATAAAACTACTTTTGTAGACTCACAAACTTGGATCTCTCTGTGGTCTGTTTCCTGGTACTGTGCCGACTTCCCAGGAACTACACTCAGTGGTAGAGCTTGTATCTGGTATATCTGGAAGTTCGACAGCCAGCAAGGGTGTTTCTCGTAAGTCCTGTTTGTCTCCATATATATACATTTAGTTGTGAGTGTCATGATTGCTCAACTTTTCATGCGACCAGCAGGTCAAGGCCATTTACTACACTATGTTTCATGCGACCAGCAGGCCAAGGTCATTTACTACACTATGCTTCATGTTACCAACATGTCAAGGTCATTTACTACACTATGTTTCATGCGGCCAGCAGGTCAAGGTCATTTACTACACTATGACTTCGATGGTTGTAACTTACTGAAGCATCAGTTGTTAAAGCGAATAGCAAACTATGAATTGCTACTTTGAATTTATTTGTCTCGAAAAATCATATAGAGATGGTTGATTTACCATCTTGGAAATCTAACAGTACGCCAACAGTCGTGAGAATTTGTCATAATGCCCCAAACATGAATTCGCTGATTTCTTCTTTTTGAGACGCTTGCCAGAAGGTGTTTGAAATTCACCATAAATCACTTGGAAACTATTTGGACATTGCTATTGGTATTGTTGTTATTGGTATTGTTGCTATTGGTATTGTTGCTATTGGTATTGTTGGCATTGTGAGCAAGTTTGGTATTCAGAAATGATATAAAAACATTTAAATGGCTTCTGACAATCTGTAAGTTGCTAAAATAATAATGAAATTGTTTTGATAAGCCTCATGAACATTCACTCTACATAGATATAACATTTGAGCCATTTTTTGGCCCTAAGTGGATAACTTTATATAAAACAGGATGATGAATTATATTGATTCCATTGTTTGTTTATTTTTGTGTTTTTACCGACTAGCAAAAAGATTAGTTAGTCTGAAGATTCTACCTTAAATTAAAGTTTTTCATGTTTATATTTGACTGATATGATAGTGACTCGTACGGTAGTGACTCGTACGGTAGTGACTCGTATGATAGTGACTCATACGATAGTGACTCGTATGATAGTGACTCGTATGATAGTGACTCATACAATAGGGACTCGTATGATAGTGACTCGTATGATAGTGACTCGTACGGTAGTGATTCGTACGATAGTGACTCGTATAATAGTGACTCGTACAATAGTGACTCGTACAATAGTGACTCGTATGATAGTGACTCGTACGATAGTGACTCATACGATAGGGACTCGTACGATAGTGACTCGTATGATAGTGACTCGTACGATAGTGACTCGTACAGTAGTGACTCATACGATAGTGACTCGTACGATTGTGACTCGTATGGTAGTGCTCTAGTGACTTGTTACTGCTGTAAAGTGGTGTTTTAGATGTTTCTAAACAGTTGCTACAAGTTCATTGCTAATTTCAATGCATCATGTGTAGAATCAAAAGTGAGAAATTTCACACAGTTTTTACTGCACTCATGTGCGCACTTTAACAGGAAGAGAGTTGAACAAGCTCATGTAGTCTGCTGGTTAACTAGTATGCTGTGTTTTCAGGTACGATGCTCTGTGCCGTCGTATTAAAGATGAACGATGCTCTGTGCCGTCGTATTAAAGATGAACGATGCTCTGTGCCGTCGTATTAAAGATGTACGATGCTCTGTGCCGTCGTATTAAAGATGAACGATGCTCTGTGCCGTCGTATTAAAGATGTACGATGCTCTGTGCCGTCGTATTAAAGATGTACGATGCTCTGTGCCGTCGTATTAAAGATGTACGATGCTCTGTGCCGTCGTATTAAAGATGTACGATGCTCTGTGCCGTCGTATTAAAGATGTACGATGCTCTGTGCCGTCGTATTAAAGATAAACTTAGACAAAATCTTATTAGATTTTATCAACAAGTATTGACATTTTCTATTGAGGGGATCTGACTACCAAGATCATTTGAACTTGTTTTGGATGCTTGAGGGGATCTGACTACCAAGATCATTTGAACTTGTTTAGGATGCTTGAGGGGATCTGACTACCAAGATCATTTGAACTTGTTTTGGATGCTTGAGGGGATCTGACTACCAAGATCATTTGAACCTGTTTTGGATGCTTGAGGGGATCTGACTACCAAGATCATTTGAACTTGTTTTGGATGCTTGAGGGGATCTGCCTACCAAGATCATTTGAACTTGTTTTGGATGCTTGAGGGGATCTGACTACCAAGATCATTTGAACTTGTTTTGGATGCTTGAGGGGATCTGACTACCAAGATCATTTGAACTTGTTTTGGATGCTTGAGGGGATCTGACTACCAAGATCATTTGAACTTGTTTAGGATGCTTGAGGGGATCTGACTACCAAGATCATTTGAACTTGTTTTGGATGCTTGAGGGGATCTGACTACCAAGATCATTTGAACTTGTTTTGGATGCTTGAGGGGATCTGACTATCATTTGAACTTGTTTTGGATGCTTGAGGGGATCTGACTACCAACAAGTTTTGAACTTGTTTTGGATGCTTGAGGGGATCTGACTACCATTTGAACTTGTTTTGGATGCTTGAGGGGATCTGACTACCATTTGAACTTGTTTTGGATGCTTGAGGGGATCTGACTACCAAGATCATTTGAACTTGTTTTGGATGCTTGAGGGGATCTGACTACCAAGAAGTTTTAAGATTAAAATCAACAACACTTTATCTGGTTAAAACACTCACGAGAAAAATACGTGCAGAATGACATCACTAGTTGCTATCGTTGCTGTAGTTGATATCAGCTATTGTGTTATAGTTGCACTGTTACGTGTCTCTCTTCCCCGTCGGTCTCCTTACAACTATAGATGCCACAATCACATTTTCACTAGATCTGAGTGTTTTAACAATGATCAAGTTTCATCAATGTTAGTCTTGAAACATTCTGGCAGTCAGATTGTCTCAAACACCAAAAGCAACCGCAAATACAGTGGAACCTCGGTTTTCGAATGACTCGCAGTTCGAACAAATCGGAGTCTGAACAAAAAATTTGATAAATTCTTGCTTCGTAGTTCGAACAAAAATCGGAGTTCGAACGCCGGTACGACGCGTGGGTGCGTACGTGAGGGTGGGATGCTGAGCGGCGTACGGTTGTAGATCGCTCTCTCCGTGACCAACTGTTGTCGCATTGTCCGAGATTAAACAAATGTATAGCAAATAGGCCGAGTTACAGAATTTCGTCGAACTCCACCACCCCGATAAAGCTGCAGCCACCAGAGTCATCAATGACTTTAACGACACTATCATGAACCACTTCCGAAAAGTGCTAAAAAGAAGGCAGAAGCAAGTGTCATTGGATAGATATTTTAAGAGAAAAGAACATCCTGTAGTCGAGTAAAAAATCCTATTCATAATTCCTTTCTTTATCCTTTTTTTTATTTTTACACATTCATGTTAGCGTAATCTTTCGTATGGAAGATTACGACAGCGCGAACATACGATTAGCCTGGGTTATGTTTATGTTATTTGTGTCTTTGCCATTTTGCTTAACAATTTTTGAGATATACATTGCTTTTTATGTGTTGGTCAGCATTTTAATGTGCAATTTCATGCATAAAATAATGTATAAAATACTAAAAAGGTAAACATTCAGGGTGTTGGAACGGATTAAAACTTATATATATTAATTCTAATGGGAAAACCTGTTTCGGATCTCAAACAACTCAGTTTTCGACCAACCTTCTGGAAAGGATTGTGTTCGAGAACCGAGGTTCCACTGTAATAGGAAAAATGTCGATACTTTCTGATAAACTCTAGTAAAGCTCTATGATTAAGATCTATTTAATGAGAGTAATTCAGAGTACTCTATGGCTGTCGATAATGCTCTAGGCATAATTTATAATAATTCATAGGCATAATAATAGTTCATTCTTTATAAAATGGTGGCTTGTCTTTTCCTCTCTCAGTATAGTCACGTGTATACAACCATTGTTGTCTGATGTACCGTTTTGCATGACAAGCATTCGTTTCTTAACACTTCAATACGAACACACAGGAGAAGAGAGTACACAGGCTGATCTGCGGCCCCGGGAGATGCTAAGGAAGGTGCTGTCTTCGCCTGCTGACTTTAGAGATTACTATGTGCAGCTGACAGAGCTCACCATGGGTACACTGAAATACATCGGTCACACCCGCATGGCCAAAATACTTGGGCAACAGCTTGCCAAGTTTTACATGTGAGTTAGCCACAGCGGTAAATACCTTCACTTTTGATTGCTGACAGACCAATTCTCTTGCTGCCACTTGATAATTAGATACACCCGCAATAACGTTAGCACAATAGAGTCTCAGCAATGCTGACAGTAGCGCTAAAGGTGCGTTTACACCAGGCCGATTTGTCGGAGTTGTTTCAACTCCGACAAAATCGGCCTGGTGTAAAAGGCAAATCGGTTGTAAAAACTGCATCGTCTCCGTCAAAGACACAAAATCGGTGAAATGCTACATACTATGTTGGTCCGATTTTGACGGCCGTCCTTGTCGGAGTGAAACAATAAATTGACCAATCATATCTCGTAAAATTGCAAAACTTCGCAATTGCGCGGGTAATATCATTAGCAATCGTAGCAATCATAAAACATGGCTGTTTATTCCGTTGTTCCTAAAGATCAGTTAAAATTAGCATTGAAAACACTGAGCTCTGAGCAGTTAATCACAGAGTTACAGCCACGGTTCTACATATGGAACCATACGCATCCGGAGCATTTTTCACGGGCTCAAGGACAGTATGTGGATTTAGCCAAGTCGCTGAACAGTACAGGTTAGTAGGTCTAGCAATAGTGCGCAGTGTAGTGTTATCTATTGTGTAAACAGCTGATCTAGCAAAGGTAGTAAACATGTAGTAATTAAAAATTATTAATGTTTATGTTAATAGTTTGTTTATTACAACAAATTTAATAATGATCGCTTTTATTTGAACCCTCGTCAAACTGCAACCTATTTTCATCAATGCTGATGGTTTTATTAGAGATCACTCTCGTTGGTTTACCTACACAAGAATTCAATGTGTTAATTATTTATTTAGTTTTTTGTCTCATTTTAGTTCAAATTGTCAAAGCCAAGTATCAAGGGCTACGCACGTACTGGCTTAAAGAATACAAAAAAGTCCTCAGTTCCCAGAGGTCAGGTGCAGGGGCTGGAGATACTTATCAACCTTCTTGGCCATACTACACCAGCCTAATGTTTCTAGCAGCGACGGTGCATGTCAATCAGACTGAGTCGAGTATTGAGATGCCTAGTGAAGGTACGTAGTTCATATAGAGAGTTTTATTATTTGTACATGGTACATGTAACAATACCCACGCTACTGTATGACAAATCGACAACTAACTCATATTCGTCATCTTTTTCAGCACCCACAGACTCAGCCAGTCAAGCTGACATGAATAAATCCGATTCAGCAGTGTTAGCTGTACCAATTGCCTCGTCTCCCAGTCTCGAGGAAATGAATGGTGATAGTGCGCCTGAAACTGCAGTTCAGCCATCCCGGTCGCTCAAGCGCAAGAGGGCGGAGTCTGAAGAAACCAGAGCTAAAACCTTAAAAGCGATAACAGACACTATGATGACAGTGCAGGAGAGTAGGAACCCAAAATTGGATGAGTATGACTATGCTGGCAAGATGATTGCTGAGCAGCTCCGCCAAATCTCAAATAAACAAGTAGCCTCGACCACATTGTTGAAGATTCAACAAATTCTTCATGAAGCTCGGTTTCAAGAGCAACCACCGGCACCTATATATGGCCAATCAACCGAAGCGGACACTGATCCGAGCTATTTAATATTATAGTACTAACAAGTTTTCATATAATCATAAACTTATATTTTCTGCATATATATACCTTTTTTATGGGAATACTAAACTTCTCATGTACAACATGGTTACCTACTGTTCATTTGGTCCATAACCATATATTATATATTGAATGTATCCCTTTTTGTCCTTATTTTAAATATGTAAATCAAACAGTTTATAAAATTATGTATTTAAATAACTATGTAGGCTAAAATCTGAACATTTCATTTTTTTAATTTGCAACATTTCAAAAAATTGAAATGATCAGAATTCAGCCTACATAATTATTAAAAAATATAATCTAACAGCTGCTTTGTTTATATATGTGAAACAAGGACAAAAATAGGAGTAATTCAACATATAATTTATGGCCATGGACTAAGTTTACTATGGCGCCTTACAGTGCCTCGCCTTGCGCGTTCACAACTCGAGTTGTACAACTCGAGTTGCACAACTCGAGTTGTGAACACGCAACGCGACTTTTCAAAAGTAAGGTGCAATATATCGGTATTACGGTAGCATAACCGTAGATCTAGTTATATTAACAATGGTACATCAATAGGCACCCGTTAGCTAATAGAAATTAAACTGTATGTACTGTAAAACTAGAGCTAATAGCGAATTATTAGAATTATACTGTGCCGAGTTTGCAACTCGAGTTGTGCAACTCGAGTTGTACAACTCGAGTTATATTTACAAACTCGAGTTGTACAACTCGAGTTGCAAACTCGGCACAGTATAATTCTAATAATTCGCTATTAGCTCTAGTTTTACAGTACATACAGTTTAATTTCTATTAGCTAACGGGTGCCTATTGATGTACCATTGTTAATATAACTAGATCTACGGTTATGCTACCGTAATACCAGTATATTGCACCTTACTTTTGAAAAGTCGTGTTGCGCGTTCACAACTCGAGTTGTGCAACTCAAGTTGATCAACTCGAGTTGTGAACGCGCAAGGCGAGGCACTGTAAGGCGCCATAGTTTACAGACTATATTTACAGTGGATGACAAAGTTTGTAAATGAGATTTTTAGTTTTTTAGAAACGTGGTCCAGTTTATTTTGCACACCACTGTATATGTCATAAGTGTGTGATAATATTTTTACACAGATCAATAGGACTCAAATATTCAATAAACATGCACTTTACAAACTGTCTGTACCATTGAGCAAAATGTTAACTGCTGTACGGTAGATGGCAAACACCGTAATTGCTTCCATAAAAAATGAGCTCTTGTAGTGTTGGTTGATGTACATCGAATATAATAACTCATCAATCCATGACTGCGTTACCATTGCTTGACAGATCTAAAACATAGGTAATTCTCATTCACTACTGCAAGAGACAGTCTTAAATATGCTCACCAAACTACAGGTGAACCGTGTGAAAAATTTTGAAATTATTGCAATTATTTGTATCCCTGCACACAAATTGCTGATGAGAAATGTCAGAACACAAGAGATGAATTTCAAGCAGCCTAGTTATAAAATGCTTTAAAATCAAGCTCACCTGTATCATTGTAACAATGCGTACCCTCTCTGCCACCAGACTGCTCCATCTTTGTTGAGATAATCACAATACTGTTCCCGAACCATCTTAGCAGCTTCAGTTGGTCTAACGGGTCGAGCTTCAACACTAGGTATAGTGTCTGCTAGATTAAACGGTTCTCGAGGTAATGGTGGCACTGTTCCTTCAGGAGGATGGCAAGAACTACGAATCAGATTGTGCAGAGCGCAGCAAGCCAATACAATGGTTCTAGTTTTATCTGGCTGAAGGTCAATGCGACGAAGTAAAATTCGCCATGTCGAAGAGAGAATTCCAAATGAGTTTTCAATTAGTCTTCTAACCCGTGACAACCGGTAATTAAAAATTCTTCTCTCATCTGTCAAAACCCTTTTCGGGTATGGTCGCATCAAGTGAGATTTTAAAGGAAAGGCCTCATCGGCTAGTATTACATAAGGTAAAGGTTCTTTACACCCTGGCAGCAAGCGGGCAGGCGGTACGTTAATATTATTGCTGGTCAATGATGCCTGCAGCGTACTGACTTCAAAAACACCTCCATCTGAAGCTCGACCTTGTGCCCCAACATCAACATACGTAAAAGAGTAATTGGCGTCACACATAGCCAGCAAGATAATTGATTCCTGTCCCTTGTAGTTATGGTACTCAGACCCAGCACGCCAAGGCTTGTTCATCATCACATGTTTGCCGTCAAGGGCACCAATGGCATTTGGGAAATTCCATTTCTCTTCCAAATCAGTCGAGATGTTGAGCCATTCTTGCACACTAGACGGAGTTTTAATAAAGTCGTCTTTTAAACAATTGTATATTGCTCTTGAAGTCTCGGAAATTATTTGTGATAAGCTTGCAACTGAGATATACCATTCATAATGCAGTTGAGTTAAACTAGAGCCGGTAGCTAAATATCTCAGTGTTACCATCAATCTTTCTTCGGCAGTAATAGCTTCTCTATAGTGGGTATCTAGCTTCTTTATTTCTAGCTCCACTTTCGATAAAACTAAGCAAAACTCTTCTTTAGACAATCGGAAATAATTTTGGAACGTGCCAACCCGGTTGGACGGTAGCTTGTCATCGCCAGTAGCATCGATTAGCTTGGGCACAGTTGAATAAAAAGCACCATGTATGGTACGTGATCCAGTAATTGGACCGACCCATGGTTTACCCTTTCTCAAATCTTCCTACAAATATACAGAACATGCAGTAGTACAATCATGTGAAAAGTCGGTTTGGGTCACAAACCGAGGAAAGATTTTCCCGAAAATTAATAGGCAATATATATATATATATATATGAGCAACCTTTATTGTGATAATCAATAGTCATATTTTACAATATGTTTTCCACAAGGTACCACAGCTAGTAAACTAACTAAAAAGCAATGTACAACAAAAAGTATTGTTTAAACAAAAATTGGACAAACAAAAAACTCCGTGAAAATAGTTATGCATATCTATGACAACAAATTTCTAGTTATGAAAACAACCAACGTATAATGTTAAAATAGGTAAGACTAGATGGTTAATGGTATTATTGGTCAGAGAATAGTAGGTGTAGTTTGAGTTTGGTTTTAAAAGATTTTACAGGTGTTGTAGGGTAGAACACATGTAGGCCATATATAAGATAAGAATGGATAAAATTATAGTAATATAGTTTGGCAATATCAAAGTTCATAAGATGACGAATGTTATAAAATAAACGTAGGTTAGATGATGTTATTTGACATGAATGAGATGTGGTCTGGTTGATGACAAAGCCAAGTAGTTTAAAAGTAGATTGCCTTGTTAGGGTACTGTCGAATATAGAAACTGTCAGAGGGAAATGCAATGGTGGATTTACTAAGATATAGTGATATTTCGATAAATATTAGCAATATTTTTTCTAACGGTTTGTCTAACCGGGTACAGTGACAATTAATAAAATTATGTAAATTGAAACATTGATGAAAAACCGTAAACAATATTGTTAAATTAAATGTTAACAATATGAATAGCTTAAATAATTGACTATACAATGTATATCCAAATTAAAATATGCGCACGTACCTGTTTTTCTTCGACTTCATCTAAAATTATAACGGCTGCAGCTGCAGCACAACATAGTAGTAAATCGTCGTTGTCTTGTTCCATCCTTGAAAAAAATTACTTTTGACGAACTAAATTATTACTATTGTTACTATAAGAATTATGGTAAGTTGAAGCTGTGTGGGCGTGCTATGAATCAATGGCAAGGTTATCGTTTCCGTTTATGGTGATAAGCGCTCAAAATGGATTAGGTATCGATGTTGTATTTAATTGGTTAAAATAGTGACCCATTTTGTATAATCGGAGTTGGAGTTGGTCCGGTGTAAAAGCCTCTGCAAAAACGTATTTCAAATCGTAGACAGACTAGAAGCGGTTCCAACTCAGATTTCGTCGGAGTTGAAACAACTCCGACAAATCGGCCTGGTGTAAACGCACCTTAAGTTGTTCACTTTAAAATCATACGATGCTTTGCAGTTGGAGTTGGTTTACTTGCCGCGTTTCAAATGTCAAAACTCGAGGTTCAGTGATTATTGCACAATAATCTATAAGCATGATTTCCTGTGTCAAGATATGCCAAGAGTAGTCGTATTAAGCATATGTAATTCTTGTCTCTCTCCATACCTTTCGCTCTCTCTAGTCCAGACAGGAAGATTAGTCTTTCAATATGTTTGATTGATTGAGCTAATCTTATATCTCGCATATTTTTGCACTAACTGGTACGACATTTGCTCGTGGAATGAAGAAATGTGATGCATACCACACACTGTTAATCGTATCTTGCCAGATATGCCTACACGGTCATGTAGCAATATTTTTCTGTCATACACCTGTGCCAATTCGTAATTTGATGATATCTATTCTAATGGTAAGTTCTCATGGGTGATAAATATAAATAGTCTTTGTTCCTGCTAGTGCTGGCAACCGGCTAAAGGTGCCTCATCATCTTTGATTAGAGAATGCTTTTTCTCTCTCACAGCCGCAGCCGATATTCATCTGCCAATTGACTATTCTTTGCCACGCAGCGTTTCATCTGTATATTTTTGTGAACAGTTGACAAATATTTGCAGCACCACGGATCATGCTTTTGTTGGTAAATATTAGCAGTATGTCTCTATGCTCTCACTCGATTTCGATGGGCTCATCGTATTGGTTATCTACTATATACCCATAGTATATAACCAATACGATACAAAATACGATACCATAGTGGCATAGTATATAACCAGTACGATACAAAATGTGATACCCATAGTATATAACCAATGCGATACAAAATGTGATATCCGTAGTATATAACCAATGCGATACAAAATACGATACCCATAGTATATAATCAATACGATCCAAAATGGGATACCCATAGTATATAACCAATGCGATACAAAATGTGATACCCATAGTATATAACCAATACGATACAAAATACAATATGCGTGGTATATAATTAATACGATACAAAATACGATACCCATAGTATATAACCAATACGATACAAAATACGATACCCACAGTATATAACCAATACGATACAAAATATGATACCCATAGTATATCACCAATACGATAAAAAATATGACACCTATAGTATACAACCAGTACGATACAAAATACGATACCAATAGTATAGTACCAATACGATACAAAATACAATACCCATAGTATGTAACCAGTATGATATGTTTTTGTACAGACGATAAGAATCTGTTTGCCCACCATTTTCATCAGAATTCATGAGACGCAAGTTAAATTACAACATCTTTTTTAAACAAAGCATTTACTTGCGGAGCCATAGTTTAGAGTTTCATAAAAATAGTTACTAAATATAGAAAGGATTATCGGTTGTAAGTTTTTCATGTGCCGCCCATAATCAATTAAACTTTTTTACATATTTGGTAATAAATGCTTTTCTGGAATTAATCCTAGTTATAATCCATGGATTATAAGATAATATATCGTGTATAAAGTTATGGTCACAGCTCTGCTACACTCGACATTATGGCCTTGACAATTTGCTTAGCTGACTGAGCACAGGAGAACAGAGAAGCAGTGTTTGGTCGCTTGTAGTATCTGCCAATGTAATAATTGGACATCTCAGCCAGCCGCAATAGGCCTGTTCCATTATCCTCTTTCCAGGGCTAGCTTATGTCAGCCTGGACCATCGTTACTCTTCATCATTTTCAGAATGTCTTGGTGTAATTTTTATGCTTTGCAAAGCGGTGTGAAGACGAAGCATTTTTGTCATGCATTTGGAACCGGTATTATAGGTTTGCAGTCGAGTAAGGTAATCTCTAACAGGAAAGGAAGCAGCGTATGGTAAAGAGGGGGTATACAAGACTATTCAATATTTGTCACTGTTTAGGGCTTCGGGGGAAGCTCAACAAGCTGAAGCTTTTCTCCTCGACTCCTTACAACTCTTCAGCAATGACAAATGGACATCTCTAGAGCTGGATACTTGGGTTCAGCTGGCGCTCTGTGAACAGATGCTTGGTAGCAATGCTGCTTACCTCAGAGCGTGCCTCAAGGTTGCCTCTCATTCCAAAGCACCCCTTGATATGAGACTCGAGTTTGCTGACAGAATCCTTCAGTTCACTCACAAAGGTACATGTATAGTGAATCTTTACAAGAGAAAATACTTGTTTCTACATCAGGTTCAACTCGCATTAAATGTGATATTCGTATGATTTTGAGCAATTTTATCGATGGATACAGGTGAAGAGGAAGCGGAAGACATGTCCAGGTGTTTGTCAAAACTACTTAGCCTTACAGTTACCATCTTGATAAAATTTTGACTCCAGCTGTTAAATCTTCATGTCATATTAGCCCAGGTTCATAACTACTTTTAACAATCGGCATCATATTGGAGCTCCGCCATTGAATCCTCCGGACTCAAGTAATAAATAGTCATTTTTATTGCTTAATATCGTGTTAACATTCCCGATTAGTGCCAATTTATTGGTGGTCTGCCAATCCTCAAACATTACTTGTTTCAGAGCCAATCGTTGTCATCGAAGACTGCGCGATGTTGGCCACTCTGGACAAGGTCACCTACAAGACAACGTCAAGGACTGCCGATATATTGTTTACCTTACACTCTGAACTCCCGGCAGCATTTACCTATGACACCCTCTCTCTTCTCATCCAGCCCAGCGATGGGAAGGAGCAGACACGTAAACCAGCGGCAAATGGACGTAAACGTATGCATTGTTCCAAGACCAACTCCTTGCACTCTGGTTTCAGTTTCACATGAAATTGTTACATTTTGCTGCGAATGTGATTATTAGTGTTAAAAATATGGATGTAGTATTCCTTTTCCATGATTTTAAAAAGCTGAATTGCTCCAGCTAAGTATCTTATTGCCATTCATTAAGGGGCACTGAGCACAGCTTGCCATATTTTATATGCCGATATGTCATGTCATGATCTGTCGCAGTGTGTGTTAATATAGCTGCCTTATGGAACCGGACTATGTGATCGTGAGTGATCACTCTGTTACAGGATGTTGCCAATCGATGCCCCTCACAATGTATAAGAATGTGAACGATCAAGGGGAGACATCATTTGGCCTCACTTGCGTCAGCACACACAGTCTACTCAGCCATAAGGACTCTGCCAGCACGGGTCACATGATACGTAACCTGAGTAAAAACAATACAGCTGAACTCGAAGGACAAGACCAAGAGCTGGCTGCCAGCCTTACAGGAGGGCACCTCACGCACGGTGTCAACAGGCTCCTCTTTGCTCTAGAGGTAAATCACATGGCTCAAGGTTCTTTAGCACAAGTCATACTAGTCAATAGGTACTGTATATAAAACTACATGTAACTAGGATAACTTGAAATTGAGTTCATCTGACATTTTCAGACCCTCTGTGTCTTACCCAACATCCATGAGCTGCCCTTAATGTTTATTCAAAGACAATGCCTCTAGTGGAAAGTATCTTACGGTCCACGGTCAGTGTTCCGTCACTGAATTATACAGGATTGTTGATACCTTTTGCTAGTCTGCTTAATAGCTTAGCGCAGGACCTTGACCTGTTTTAGACCCGGTCCCCTTACCACTTTGTTAGTAAAATATTGCTCAATGTAACCCTTAAGTTTGTGTGTTGCTACAGTTTCAACCTAACATAACTAGTTTATAACACATTCTTTAGGTGCTCAGGGTTTAATTGGATACCTCACTTGGCTAACCATTGTTTAATAAAGCCATCCCTCTATGAAACAGTGAATGTTGTAAAAGATCGGAAGAACTTAGGTTATGATTAGCCATAGAATATGCATAAGGAATAATATCCCACAATGCATCATTGTTCTTAAGAACCACCCTGAACTTTCAGCATCTAAATGCACATTTATTATACAGTTCAACCAATGGAATGATGCTGATATAATGCTTTGCTCCAGTTTTAATAAAATTAATAAATAGGGTAACACTGCTTCCTCCATTCCAGCTTATCAAACTTTAACAGAATATATGGCTCTGCCTTCACATCGATGTTTATAACGTCTGGCTCCTTCATGCTAACCATACTCAACCAAGCATCTGGTAGAGCAACTTTACCAGTCGTGTCCTGTTTACCACATCCTGACTGGTGTACACATCAATTGCCTGAGCAAGTAGAGATAGATGCACCTCTTTCAGATGTTCCTGAGTGATTATCCACTCCATCCTGTTTCCAGTTTTACAGTTTCTGTCTGAAGCACTCTAGATTCTTGCACCAACAGCCACCCATCTGTTGTGAAAATAGGAGACATGACTTGGTGTATTATCATTATTAGTAAGGGCAAGAGTAACCTTTGTAATATTCATTTGTTTCAGTTGTATTAATTGGTGACTGTAGTATTAACTGATGACTGTAGTATTAACTGATGACTGTAGTATTAACTGATGACTGTAGTGTTAACTGGTGACTGTAGTATTAATTGGTGACTGTAGTATTAACTGGTGACTGTAGTATTAACTGTTGACTAGTATTAACTGGTGACTGTAGTATTAATTGGTGACTGTAGTATTAACTGATGACTGTAGTATTAACTGTTGTCTGTAGTATTAATTGGTGACTATAGTATTAACTGGTGAGTGTAGTATTAACTGTTGACTGTAGTATTAACTGATGACTGTAGTATTAACTGGTGACTGTAGTATTAACTGTTGTCTGTAGTATTAACTGGTTACTGTAGTATTAACTGGTGACTGTAGCATTACCTGGTGATTGCAGTATTAACTGGTGACTCTAGTATTAACTGGTGACTGTAGTATTACCTGACGACTGTAGCACAATAAAACAACAATTCTATACTATCTGTGATATTAGGCAGCTCATTAAGTATGGAGTCGTTGTGTAATTACTAGGGAGGTTGGCAAGTCAGGTCTTCCATAGCTAAAAAGTGTCAAACTTTATCAGTGTTCATTTTAGGAGCCCGGTCCAGGCAGATATCGAGTACACCAAGTCAGGCTCCGAAGACCTGGCTTGGAGTTGTTTGTCCGTGTGCAAGACTGTGGCTTTACCATTGCTGGATACAGTCCTCCTTCGATCACTGTTAGCTCTGGTAAGAACCTCGTGGTAGTTTTCATCTTTGCTATACCAACCTGCAGACCTTTAAGACTCTCCACTTTAATAAACTAAATCATCTTCCACAGAAATGAGTTTTACTCCAAGTTTCAGCTCTTGTGTTTATTTATTCTGTATGGTGTACTTCAAATCATTTCATTTTGAAAACATCAACAGCATGCCTTGTGATTTCATGTGTCGTATATATTTGGGTTCAGAAATTGATGAGCTCATCGACACTCAATTGACCTTGTAGTCCACTCAGCATTATATTGTTGAGTCTAACATCTAACAGTGAAGTTGATGGCGGGTCTTGCCTAAGTTTTTTTAAATAATACAATCTTTTTAATTGTATGAGTAGGTTGTACTATGTTTCTTAGCGTTTTATTGTAAGCAGTTAAGATATTGCAACTGAATTTTCACAGTTAGTTGCGGGCAGCTTTTTGCGATAAGTATACAGATGGAGATCTCACCTTCCCTCTCGTGATATTTTGTTTTGCTTCATATGTGATCTGTTTCAAGTTATTGGCAATGCCACACATTTAACTTTGTTGAGAATTCGTTACACGCGGCCACAGAACATTCATAAGGGTTTTGCTGATATAACCTGTCTTCATAAAATTGCATATCTGTGTGCGTGCGTGTGTGTGTCCGCTCGAACTTTATGCTGTGCGAACTTGCAAACAGCTGATTAGAATTGCTTGCAAGTTGGTGTGCTGACTACTGGCCTGTCGGTGGAAGCTTGAAAGACAAAATATTTGAGGTTTTTTAAAATCATTCGTCGTAATTTAATCGAGATTTTATTTTAGAAATTCTTAAGTTTTTAACATTACGATTGACTAGTAATATAACCTCTGTTAGCCACCTTCTTGAATTCTTACAAATCCTCTCGGTGATATATGAATGGCTCTAGTTGGTTCTAAAAAATATTCAAGTTCTGAAACTCATTACGATATAAATGTAGTATTATGTCTATTGATATACAGCTGCTTACAATAAACTTAATCTTTTAGCAATGTACATCGAAAGAAGCTTGGTACAATTACAGTACAGCCATCGTATTCACAGTAAGGTTCATTGTTGAGACAAATAATAGGCTATCAAAGGATTACTCAGCTTTCAATAAGGGAAAATGATCTAACACTAGCATTGTGTAGATTTTATCTATTTAGCTATATAAATAGTGGGTCACGTAGCAACAACATCAAATAATTTAAGTTTGTCATTCCTTTGCTTTACCAGCCACAGTTCTGCCAACAAATTGTGGACTGTTCCACAAGGAAATTATTCTGTAGTATAATTTAGGCCATCGGTCCTATAATGGGCTTCATGAAGTTCGTAAACCTTGTGGCTGTCACTAATCAAACATTAACGGTTCGAGCAATGAGAAATGTGGATTGACACGGAAGGAAATCATTGAAGTCAATTATGGTCTTAGTAAACATCTATTGGCTTTAACCTAGTGATGTTGGCAGCGATATCTAGTGAGGGCTAGCTCAGCTATTTGAGGCACTTGTTAGGATCTGTCGGTATGCTACCAGTCAAGTGGCAGGCTTTACCAGGTACATACATGCACAGCCAGTAGGCTGCCAACATTGTCGATGTTAAGCGTGGCAATCCATCATGGGCTGTCGATCCATCGTAGGCGTCAATAAATGGTTAATTTGCATGAATTGCCTTCGCTAAGCGTTCTTTTGGTTTTGCAATTTCGGGTAACCAAAATTAGCTGGAAGATAGTTTAAGTTAGCGTATCTTTGGGTCTCTATGATGTACACAAAATCTCTCAGACAGCGAAATAATCCACAACGCATTGATTTTAAATAACTTAAAACAGCATATGTAAGAATTAGCGTATGTAAGAATTAGCTATGAAGCGTGACACAATCCCTGGTAAGAAGACCATAATACTGGATGATAGTAGCATTAAGAGTTTACATGAGGCTGATGCAAATCAAGATGAAGTGGAAGTGCAGGAACAGTACCCACAAATCAATTCCTTGTAGGAGTGTAGGAGTCCTTCATAGCACGCTTTAAATAATGTCTTGGCCTATGTGTGTCCAATATAACTGTTGCAGAGGCAA
Source organism: Watersipora subatra (assembly GCF_963576615.1). Taxonomy (NCBI): domain Eukaryota; kingdom Metazoa; phylum Bryozoa; class Gymnolaemata; order Cheilostomatida; family Watersiporidae; genus Watersipora; species Watersipora subatra. Next base: position 62,869,508 of record NC_088716.1, on the reverse strand, counting down.
ACGCTATATACATGGGTATAGACAATATTCTGGATGTGTCATTCGCTGGCAACCACTGCCCAGTTCTTCCCAAAGTGTCCTCTCCATTCGCTGATACCTTTACTCTTCAAGCATCTAACATTTCTCTCCCTTTAGAGAGGTGTCAAATTTCCTTTTACCCTTCTTCATGCACCGTTACACCTGGTACACAGTCTATGCAGGTATGTTATGTAGACATCACAGGCAACTCCAAAATGACTTTCTCAGCTCTGCTCTAGCTAGTGTAGCTGTTAAACACCATATTTGTGTGGACTCAGTTATGGTCTGCTTTCTTATGGCACAGGTGTTCTATAAAAGGTCTTCGTTATAACGAGTAGTTTCTCGTGAAGACTTATGTTTTCTTTCAAAACAATTTATTGGATAAGATTGGAAGTTATAAACATGTACACATAACAACTCCATTTCATATATGTGCGAATACTAAATCTATGCATTTGTTTAGTCAAGTTATGATTGGACATGTTTTTACTGTAGAAGTATAAAAATCACATAATTTTTTTAATTGCTTTTTGGCCATAAGCTGTAGAAGTGTATAGTTCATATCAGTTGAATGTTCTATAAGCTGTAGAAGTGTATAGTTCATATCAGTTGAATGTTCAATAAGCTGTAGAAGTGTATAGTTCATATCAGTTGAATGTTCAATAAGCTGTAGAAGTGTATAGTTCATATCAGTTGAATGTTCCATAAGCTGTAGAAGTGTATAGTTCATATCAGTTGAATGTTCCATAAGCTGTAGAAGTGTATAGTTCATATCAGTTGAAGGTTCTATAAGCTGTAGAAGTGTATAGTTCATATCACTTGAATGTTCCATAAGCTGTAGAAGTGTATAGTTCATATCAGTTGAATGTTCCATGAAATGAATAGTAAACAAAAAGAGCTATTTATTAATTTTAGCTGAGGCTAACAATAATAAATTAATCAATAAAAAAATTTATTGAAACTACAATACTCTGTTAAGGTGTGATCACAAGTACTCGTTACAATATACAACTACTTGTATAAGGTGTGATCACAAGTACTCGTTACAATGTACAACTAATTGTATAAGGTGTGTGACTCAAAGCACTGGGTATACAGTGTCAAAAATTTATGATTTACAGCTGGATTTCACTTTGCAAGCTCAGCAGGGCTGTGAAGATCTTGTGATATCAGAGGAGATAGAGTGCAGTTGTCCCATAGAAATCACTAGTAAGACCTTTACTGCCCGCGACCAGTAAGTAATCTGTGCCCGTTCCCCGAAACTCTTTGGTCTAAGAGAGAATAAGTCATGTTTCTGGTTTCTACTTAAACTGTTTTTCAGGAAATACATTCAAATCACAGTCTTCTCACTTGTACATGGCAGAAGCTTACAGGTACTTTATCCGACACTTACCTGCAAATCAAGTCCTGAAAAAGGCTCATTCGTGTTTGAAATGCTTCATGGAGTAGATGAAGATGCGTGGGTAGGTTTCAGTATAGTCTGTATGAGCAGGCCATTTGGGACTTTACTCACTTTGATGATGTCAGTTTTTATAATGTGATGTGATTAGCTTATGAAGGGAGCCATTTTACTTACGGTTGTTTTCTACGTGTGACCACTTAGATATTTATCAGGAAGATAACTATGTATGTGACGTCTCAAACTTTTGAAGTGCTCATGCAGTGAGGGCATATCCAAGTCTCCTTGTCTATTATGTTTTACATGCACTTATATGGCCATTACATTTGTGTGGTTAGTATCTTTAGCAAGCCCCTGTCATGAAGAGTATTCACAGACAATGAACTGTTGTTTGTCATCTGGGTTAAAGCGTGTCTCTTACTTTTATATTATTAATAGTATTAGGGTTGTTTAGGGGCTAATAATTCCGGCATCGTGTACTAGCTGTGTTAGTGCTGGGTAAGGTAGATATATTGCAATGTTCGGCAAATGAATTTTTAATGCATGCTAGATCTGTTTGAATACCCACTTCCTTCTTTCAGCGATTGACACGCAAGTCTGAGCTCTCATTTCTCTGGAGGTTACAATCTGCGGAAGTATGCGGTAGTGACACCATCAAATGTGCATTTTCTATTGACTTCTTTTGCTGCGGGGAAGAAAGAGATCGTGAATCAAAGTACCACACTTTTTCCACAGACATTAGTGTGGATATTGTAAAGGTAAATTGAGAGTTCTGGCGCGCATGAACTCTGTTATAAGCCATAGTTAAATATCGAGATGCTCTATACAGGCTTCTGAAGATGCCAGCCCTAGTCTAGTCTTGGTGTTTGTTTACAACACTTGTGCATCACTCACCTATCATTGGCTAATTCTGCGAGCAATGAGCGCACTTTGTGCGTTTTTAGATGTTACCCAAAAGGACGTTTCCACCAGTCTGATAATTTATTAAGTAAATTTATATTGGCGAGATCCATTGAAAAGGTTTAAACCTGTTACTCCTTTAACTAAATCGCAGCCAGCGCTAGAAGTATTGCAATGTAGTGATTACTTATGAAGCCTTGTGAGGAGACCATAGCCGTGAATGTTTGACATGTGTAGCGACTGAAATACCTTACCTAGTATTTATGTCCTTGAACCTTGATCTGTAGACATTCTTTCACGCATCAGGTCTGCATAGGATTAAACTAAATCATAGCGTTGTGTTACTAGATTTGTTTGGGTCTTTTGCAAGTCGTAACAATACTACAGTCGATCATGCCAAATACAATAAGGAGGTCTGAAAGATGCACAGAGAAGCGTGTGTTCAAGTGTTTGTATATCATAGGCTAGGAGTACAGTCAAACCTCGACATACAAAGTTCATTTGTTCTAATATTTGTTTTGTATGTCAAAACCGTCATACAATGAAACAAATATTCGTATGAGAACACATTGTATTTCATTTAATACGTTCCAGAGCTCAAAAGCTTAAAGGAGAATACTTCCAGTAATTATATATAGAAATACAACCATTGCTTTCTATAGAACTATATAAACACTAAATGTGAAAAACTAATAAATTAATTGTAAGAAACTGAATAAACAAAAGAATGAGCACTAAAATGATTTTATTGCTACCTTACGCTACCTTGGTGCCTTTATGGAAAGTATCTTACGGTACCTTGGTACCTTTATGGAAAGTACCTTACGCTACCTTGGTACCTTTATGGAAAGTATCTTACGGTACCTTGGTACCTTTATGGAAAGTATCTTACGGTACCTTGGTACCTTTATGGAAAGTATCTTACGGTACCTTGGTACCTTTATGGAAAGTATCTTACGGTACCTTGGTACCTTTATGGAAAGTATCTTACGGTACCTTGGTACCTTTATGGAAAGTACCTTACGCTACCTTGGTACCTTTATGGAAAGTATCTTACGGTACCTTGGTACCTTTATGGAAAGTATCTTACGGTACCTTGGTACCTTTATGGAAAGTACCTTACGCTACCTTGGTACCTTTATGGAAAGTACCTTACGCTACCTTGGTACCTTTATGGAAAGTATCTTACGGTACCTTGGTACCTTTATGGAAAGTATCTTACGGTACCTTGGTACCTTTATGGAAAGTATCTTACGGTACCTTGGTACCTTTATGGAAAGTATCTTACGGTACCTTGGTACCTTTATGGAAAGACCTTACGGTACCTTGGTACCTTTATGGAAATACCTGACGGTACCTTGGTACCTTTATGGAAAGACCTCACGGTACATTGGTACCTTTATGGAAAGACTGGTGAACTGAGGTGTAGCTTTGGTGATATGAGAGACATACGGAACAGAGGTAGAGGTGGCAATAGAGATATGGGAGATATACGGAACAGAGGTAGAGGTGGCAATAGTGATATGAAATTGTTCTAACTGGACTATGTCAAGTTTAGGTTAACCTAGCTTACTTGTATTATATTTATATTTTTTTATTATTTTCTGTTTTGATATGGTTCTTTAATTACCACGGTCAGCCTTTTCAATTTAACTTGTTTCAGGCATTCTTTTATTTTCATCTTTCTGTCTCTTCCTTACAATAGCTACTTGATGGTCTTCCTTCTCACTCAGCAACATAGAGCCATACAAAGCCAAGGAGGACATTATACATATGCATTTAGTATTTAGAAGATTCAGACAATGTGAAGGAGAACTTTATAAATTTGAACAGTTTACATGTGAACAATGTACATGAGAACAGTGTCACTACATGTGAACAGTGTACATGAGAACAGTGTCACTACATGTGAACAATGTACATGAGAACAGTGTCACTACATGTGAACAGTGTACATGAGAACAGTGTCACTACATGTGAACTGCGTACATGTGAACTGTGTACATTTGAACAGGGCACATGCGATCAGTGCACATGTGAACTGCGTACATATGAACTGTGTACATGTGAACTGTGTACATGTGAACAGGGCACATGGGATCAGTGCACATGTGAACTGTGTACATATGAACTGTGTACATATGGGCTTTGTACATTTGAACTGCGTACGTGTGAACTATGTACATGTGATCAGTATACATGGGAACTGTGTATATGTGAACAGTGTACATGAGAACAGTGTCACTACATGTGAATGGCGTACATGTGAACTGTGTATGTGGGAAGAGTGTACATGTGAACTGTGTACATGTAAACAGTGTACATGTGAACTGTGTACATGTGAACTGTGTACATGTGAACAGTGTACATGTGAACTGTGCACATGTAAACAGTGTACATGTAAACTGTGTACATGTGAACTGTGTACATGTGAACAGTGCACATGCGATCAGTGTACATGCGATCAGTGTACATGCGAACAGTGTACATGTGAACTGTGTACATGTGAACTGTGTACATGTGAACAGTGTACATGTGAACTGTGTACATGTGAACAGTGTACATGCGATCAGTGTACATGTGAACTGTGTACATGTGAACTGTGTACATGTGAACAATGTACATGTGAAGGGTATACATTTGGACTGTGTACACGTGAACAGTGTACATATGAACACTGTACATGTAAACAGTGTACATGTGAACTGTGTACACATGAACAGCATACATGTGAGCAGTGTACTTGTGAACAGTGTACACATTAACAGTGTACAGATGGACAGTATGCGTGTGAACAGTGCTCTTAAGTAGGAGTTACTAGCGATTATAAATAGTTCTACAAGGAAATTCAGATTAAAATAATGTTGTCATTCTGTAATCATTTATGCAAAGATTTTAGTCTAGGATGCATAAACTTCATGGACACATTTTGACATGACACATGTTCACATAGATACGACTACATAGGCATTGGTGCATAGGCACCCAGCCACCAATACTTCAGTTGTAAATTTCATCTCATGGATACGGTCAAATTAGGACGTAGACACATAGACACACAGTCACGTGGACACACAGACATGAGGAGCATCGTGAGCTTTCGACTACAAGGACACATGTGTGCCGGGGCAGAGATAGATAAATAGATATAAATATAGATAGATCAAAACGCAAATAGATATACAGATAAATAAATATACAAATGTATTCATAGATGTACAGTAGATATGCGGATAGTTATACAGGTAGATATACCAATATATATATAGGTAGATATACAGATAGATATACCAATATATATATATATATATATATATACAGGTAGATATACAGATAGACATACCAATATATATATATATATATATATACAGGTAGATGTACAGATAGATATAAAGAGTGACAGATAAATATATTGATAGGTCTACATATACAGATAGAGAAGAGAAAGAAGAATGCAGGCAGACAATCTGTTGAATGAAGGGATCCCATTTAACACTTTCAAGTCTGGTCGCTTTAGTACAATCCTCCCTCCCCCCAGTGGCTGGCCGATTTTGAGGTTTTCCATTTATATAATATGTTTACTGTAATATTAGTAAAGCTAGGTATGAGCACACCATTGTGGAGCTGAAAACATGAGCTTTCACATCATACTAAATATGAGTTGATTCTGCTGAACCTAATCTAGGTAACTTCAGGACAAAGAATGCCTTTTCAAACCAAAAATGATATTTTTCGTAAACAGAGTACAAGGTATTGCTTATTGCATTAAATACTTTGATTGTATTTTATTTACTTTTATTTATGTCTGACATGACATATTATTATTTCGCGTTGGGCCTATGATAAGGCAAAAAACAGTAAACACATAATAGTCTGTTTTAGAATTGCTCTCGCTTATTTCCGGTTCATGGTGATCATCATCATTCATATCCATAGGCATTTCACTATCTGAATTGGATCAACCACCAAATCTCCTATCTGCTTCATTATTGTAATCTAAAACAGTTATAATGGTTTTGTAGCTATTATTTATTAATGTATGAATAGCCCACAGCTTGCTTCCAAAATTGGTCGGTTAGGGCAGAGGTGGATTGGAGAAGGAGGAATATCCCCCTACACCCCACTTCTTTAATCCCCCACGCCCCACCCTTCCTATCCCTCCATAACCCCAGCCTTCCTCTGCCCAACAGAAAGGAGGGGTGGGAAATATTTGCATGTATAATGTAAAATATCCTACTTTGCAGCAGTATACCCTATAGAAGCAGTTTTAGAACTAGTCTAGTAATGTAATACTATTAGCCAGTAGTCACTTACATATCCAATAATAGTTTGGCCAAAACAACTCATCGTATAAGATGTGAGTGTGATCAAATGTTGGACTAACGAGATGAGTTACAACTGTCAGGAGTCCATCATCTAGTGACTCTAAATCATCCATTAGTCAAGCCATTTCTTGACAAACTAAACAAAGTGAGACTGCACTGACATCTTTTACTCGCTCATGCTGTGATTTTCATCCACTGTGACCAATTCTGAGAGTCTTTTCAATTTTACTCACCTTTCTCATCATCAGAGTCATCTACATCTACTTTACTATCACTGTCATTTACCGACTCATCAACATTTGCAGCTATTTCTTTGATGTAGACAAATTCCTAGCAGTTTTCTCAAACTTAAAAAAACTTGAGAAAGTTACAATTCTGACATAGCCTGAGGTTTTTGCAAATATTTCCAGTTTTATTTAACATATTGGCAAATTTCTTTTTTGTACACAAAGCTAAAACTCAGGGCTATCATAATATCGGCAATATTAGCCGATCCGAAGTCATGAACTAACATAACCGCTGTCGAATTATTTCGATTTCAGCCACTTGGAGAGGGCAACTCCAATCGAAATAATTCGATGTCAGCCTTGAAAGTGTTAAGTAATAATAATAATAATGGTAGCTGTGATGTGTTGGATACTATCAATTACTATTGGTATATTTTAGACTCAGTACATCATGACCCGGTATATCAAGTCGGGCATACCTATGTCTCCCCTATCCCTCTCTCGGCAATCATCGCAGGACAAGTTATCTTCTTCTCCGGAGAGTTTGTTTCCTCAACCGCCCCCCAACACCTGGCAAGCCTTGTGCGAGTGTGAGATGTCTGTCGAACTAGAGTCCTGCGGCGCTCTCGACTTCACAGAGGATGACTCCGAAGTTCACTGTATTTCTTATGAGATAATATCAGATCCCAACTGGGCAATTAGCGGAAACAAGCATGGTGAGTGGAAACGGTATGATTAGACATTTGAAATGTTTCTGATGTCTGTAGATTGGTCTGTTGCTCTCCCATTCACGCCGCTAGCGCAGCTCATGCTAACATAACCCTTTGGTAGCATTTCTACAGTAAACTCTTTAGACTTCTTAGGGTTACTTCATATTTGTCTAGTACGGACATCAATTGCAAGTAAGGTGATTGAACGATTAATCTGTGCGGATTATCGCTTTATGCCATCTCTTTGTCCTCCGGTAATGGTCAGCCACTCTCATTGACCAGTGGGCTCAAACATACCCCTCTCACTTACAAGTAGGCCTATCACTCATTGCAGCTTTTAGAGAGACAATGGAAACTTCTGTTTGTAATTAAAGTGACAATGCCGTTTTTCCATTAGTAATTAGAGAGAAAATGATGTCTTCTGTTAACAAATTTAGCTTTTCTTTTTTACTTAAGCTGTTAGTAGCTGGCTTCTTAATTGAATGTTTAAGATAGGATTTTTACAAAAAAGATTTTCACAGAAGTCCGCAATGACAACCAACCTAATAACTCTGTTTCTTGCATGCCGTCGTATTGTTTTATGTACTATTATAACGATTGACCTTCTGACGTATATTCTTCCCGGTCGGTCACCAGCCAAGCTAATTGACCGTTAATTGATTTTTGGCAACAATTTGGTCATAGATAAGGATGAATGTGTAGTTTCTTTCTATTTCCTTCTCAGAACAGACATAGCTTAACCTCTGCACCATACACAGGAGTTTAAGGGTTTTCAGGGAGAATATGAATTAGCTTAGCCTCTGCACTATACACAGGAATTTAAGGGTTTTCAGGGAGAATATGAAATAGCTTAGCCTCTGCACCATACACAGGAGTTTAAGGGTTCTCAGGGAGAATATGAAATAGCTTAGCCTCTGCACCATACACAGGAGTTTAAGGATTCTCAGGGAGAATATGAAATAGCTTAGCCTCTGCATCATACACAGGAATTTAAGGATTCTCATGAGATAATATGGAGTAGCTTAGCCTCTGCACTATACACAGGAATTTAAGGGTTCTCAGGGAGAATATGAAATAGCTTAGCCTCTGCACCATACACAGGAATTTAAGGGTTCTCAGGGAGAATATGAAGTAGCTTAGCCTCTGCACCATACACAGGAATTTAAGGGTTCTCAGGGAGAATATGAAATAGCTTAGCCTCTGCACCATACACAGGAGTTTAAGGGTTCTCAGGGAGAATATGAAATAGCTTAGCCTCTGCACCATACACAGGAATTTAAGGATTCTCATGAGATAATATGAAGTAGCTTAGCCTCTCCACCATACACAGGAATTTAAGGGTTCTCAGGGAGAATATGAAGTAGCTTAGCCTCTCCACCATACACAGGAATTTAAGGGTTCTCAGGGAGAATATGAAATAGCTTAGCCTCTGCACCATACACAGGAATTTAAGGGTTCTCAGGGAGAATATGAAGTAGCTTAGCCTCTGCACCATACACAGGAATTTAAGGGTTCTCAGGGAGAATATGAAATAGCTTAGCCTCTGCACTATACACAGGAATTTAAGGGTTCTCAGGGAGAATATGAAATAGCTTAGCCTCTGCACCATACACAGGAATTTAAGGGTTCTCAGGGAGAATATGAAATAGCTTAGCCTCTGCACCATACACAGGAGTTTAAGGGTTCTCAGGGAGAATATGAAATAGCTTAGCCTCTGCACCATACACAGGAGTTTAAGGATTCTCAGGGAGAATATGAAATAGCTTAGCCTCTGCACCATACACAGGAATTTAAGGATTCTCATGAGATAATATGAAATAGCTTAGCCTCTCCACTATACACAGGAATTTAAGGGTTCTCAGGGAGAATATGAAGTAGCTTAGCCTCTGCACCATACACAGGAATTTAAGAGTTCTCAGGGAGAATATGAAATAGCTTAGCCTCTGCACCATACACAGGAATTTAAGGGTTCTCAGGGAGAATATGAAATAGCTTAGCCTCTGCATCATACACAGGAGTTTAAGGGTTCTCAGGGAGAATATGAAATAGCTTAGCCTCTGCACCATACACAGGAATTTAAGGGTTCTCAGGGAGAATATGAAATAGCTTAGCCTCTGCACCATACACAGGAGTTTAAGGGTTCTCAGGGAGAATATGAAATAGCTTAGCCTCTGCACCATACACAGGAATTTAAGGGTTCTCAGGGAGAATATGAAATAGCAAGTAGAACATCAAGTTCAGATTACTTGACTTGATAATGTCATATGTATTTGAGATAGATCAGACCCTAGTCTCTTCTGGTTGGTTTCTACCTCGCTACAACGGTCTCATGCCAAAGCCTTAGGTCTCTACAACGGTCTCATGCCATAGCCTTAGGTCTCATGCCATGAACCCATTAACAAACAGTCTTCTCAACAAAATGCAGAACCTTCCCTGCAAATGTGTTTGAAGTTGGTTCCCAGAGTACACACTGAGTCACACTCTCTAACAAGGAGTCGCGTTAGCTGGTGGGTGGAGCCCTGTTATGCCTCCGGCTTACAATTGGATACAAGGCAATTTATTTTGCAATAAGATTTTTTTCTAAAACCGTTCACTAATTCCTGCATATCTAGTGCTAACTTGGGCTCGCACACTCGGTGCGTGTCAAGAGAGGCGAAAGGCAGGATAGAAAACACTTTGAAGCGTGTTGGCCATTTCGTTTAACTACTTTCTGATGGATAACATAAAATAACTTTAGCCCTCATGGCAAGGAATCCACTCGATGTATTATCTTTATGATCTTTTGTGGCTGGCTAATACGTAGATTATCTCCTCTAGTACATATAATCCAGAATGATGTCGCTGATATGTGATTCAGGCGCTGACAGGTTGGGAGAGACGAGTGGGAGCCAATCACTGTTGTGTCTGGTTTTGGCTTTGACGGTGTCATAGCAATTATCACATCCTGGCAACACCCATTGCTCAGTCGAGCAAATAGAGGACTTGTGCGTACTATTGTTCGGAATTGTTGCATGGATTTTACGAGGAATTACATGTAAGATGGAAGATTTGAACTCATGCGATGTTTTAGGGTGGTTATCGACCTTGCTTAGCCATTGTAAAGATCAATGGTCTGTAAATAACCCTTGAGCTGATCGCTTTACCCCCCCCCCTCCTCCCCTCGCGATCCTTTGCTTTTGTCATCCACTCACACATTGCTAATCATATTCCTTCGTTCAGAGGAATGGATATGCGAGTAGTTCCATGACAGATCATTAAACTCAACTGGTGGATATGTAAGGAAGGCAACAACCGCTACCCTCTTGTCAGCGTCGCATGTTGGATATATATTACTGGGAATCGTTTGCTCAATTCAAAACCATTGATTGTTGAAGCAGTTGAAGTTGAAAATAAGCCATTTGGAAAACCATGACAATTCCCATCTTCTTAAAGGAATTATTTATTCTTAATAATCAAATGTAACCATAGTTATTGGAAAGCTACCAATTGAAACCAAGCGAGATGTTTAATTTGGAAGCAACATTCAAAGGCCAAAATATCGCTATCTGCATATAACATAAATCAATTGATGAGCTTTCTCTATATATAAAAACAAATATTTTATGCGCATTTGTTGGCTGACCTCACCTCCTAGGTAGTTCTTAATGGATATATCTGTTAGAGGACGACTCCTCCCTCTGATATAAATGATTGAGATTGTTGCTGTGAGACTCGTGGTATTAACTATTATATTTATCAGCATTGTGTGTTGCTATGCAATTTCTGCTAATTCAACTTAGCCATATGAACCAGCATCATTCGATGATAATTCAATCAGGAAATATACCAGTAGATATCTATTCAATGTCTATTCAATGTCTAATCAATGTCTATTCGATGTCTACTCAATACATAATCGATGTCTAGTCAATACATAATCGATGTCTAGTCGATGCATAATCGATGTCTAGTCGATGCATAATCGATGTCTAGTCGATACATAATCGATGTCTAGTCGATACCACTGTTGGCTCAGTTTAAACCAATGGTTTAAACCAAGCGGTTTAAACCAGCTGAAAAAACCAGTTTTTATGATTTTTTCATTATTTTTTGTGAAAAACATAATATTTTAAGCTCCTAGTGGTTCCTGTATGGTAGAAATTCAATTCTATGTAATTATCAGCTGTGGAAGTTTAATTTAGGACACAGCAGTAAAGTGATGGCAGAGCTCAAGTTGAAACTACATGAAATCCTAGCACAACAATGAATTAGTGAATTTAATTTTCAATTGCTTTTATTAAGTGATATGATCCTTTTACTGATGAAATATAAAAACCATTTGAAATATACTAATCCAATCATCGTTTCTAATAATGAATGAAAACTTTCTCAAGTCTGGCCAGTGAGAAAGGATTGCTTATAATTAGAAATTAAAACAATAATATCCTTTTGGGCAAAAGCTTTAGGTTTGCAAACTAATATTTCATTTATTGAGCACAAGCGAAAGTAGTTGGATTGTTAGAATTCAGTTTATCAAGTTTTTGTGTTTTTAAAAGTTAAAGTTGTGCCTTGAATTTCCAACATGCCTCGCAAACAGGATTCCGTTTGGAAGTTTTTCACTCAAACTGCAAAAACCAAAGGTTTTAAGGTGAAATCTAATAGGTGTGCTGTCATAACGCAAGTTCACGCAGATAGGCTTAAAGCTCACGTAACGAAATGTCAAGCTGACAACACCAATTCAGACAGTGATGCTAGTATTCAGGTGATAGAAGTTGAGTCGTCTGCCACTGCTCCAAACACTAGCAATGCATCTGCATTATGCTCTGCTCTTCCCTACTACACAACTAATCACTGGGATTAAAACGCTTATACACTGAGCTCTATGTAATATATTCGCTTTATGTGATAATAGTTTTGCTCTGTATTTCGTCAATCATGTTTGATTAAAGATTCATTCTGAATTTCCTGATGTTTTCTCTCCTTTTTCCCCATAACAACTACCACAGTACCATCTTTAACAGATGATTCCACATATGTATGTTCAATACTCAATCATGCAGTTATAGTAAGTGATGTTAATTAGACTTAAAATTGCAAAAGCCCTGGTAAAATTATAAAAAACTGGTTTAAACCATAAAATTTGGTTTAAACCAAAAAACTTAGTTTTTCATTAAAACCATGGTTTTCTCCAACCCTGGTCAATACATAATCGATGTTTTATCAATGTCTAGTCGATACGTAATCGATGTCTAGTCGTTACATAATCGATGTCTAGTCGATACATAATCGATGTTTAGTCGATACATAATCGATGTCTAGTCGATACATAATCGATGTCTAGTCGATACATAATCTATGTCTAATTGGCGTTTAGTTTATGACTAGTCCATATCTAGTCGATGTCTAGTCAATGGAAATATTTTAATGAGTTACACTTCTATTCTGATTGTTCACCAGTAAGTAGCATGTTGTAAGATCATCTCAGCCACAGTTTAGTTGTTATTATCATTCTAAAGTCTCCAAAATATCTTTGAATGACCTCGGCAAATTATAGTCTGGAAAATTAATATTACAGCTTGTTTATCAAACTGGACATAGTCAGTGTCTTAGAATACAGTATATATATGTAACATATATGTTATATATATATATATATATTGTATTCTATAACACTGGCTATGTCCAGTTTGATAACAAGCTGTAATATTAATTTTTTATAACATATATATAACATATATGTTATATACATTTCTCAAAGTATGTGGATATGTTGGTATGCATTCCAACAATAGATCTTGATATTAAAATTCTGTTTTCTGATGGGTTTCAACTCCCTACGAATGCATCGACAAGGTTCATATGCGTACGCTCTACCACTGAGCCATCACGACTTAGTGATCAGTTGCGCTATAATATACCACATAATCCATGCGCGTGCTAATTATTTTAGCCTTGGGTTTTTTACCGAAGATTTTGAGATTTGGTCGTCTCAGAGCTCGAAGTTTAAAAGTTAGAATTATAAATGTTGTATACGGTATGTTATATAAAAATAAATTTTATTAGTTTCATTTTAATTGGAAAAATTGTTTCGGATTTCGAGCAGCTCGGTTTTCGAACAACCTTCTTACACGCCGCTGAAAGTAATGAAATATTAAATTTTCTGTGGTTTGAAAACCTTAACAGTTGTTTTATTTATTTTTAATTTAGTTGTCCTGCACAAAACCTCTTCTTCATGATATGAAGTTTGAAAGTTAGTTGTTTGAAAAAGTTTAAAAACCTTTACAGTTGCTTTTATTTTCTCTCTTAATTTATTTCAATTACGCATTTTTTTCAGGATATGTACATGTAGTTTGAATGTTAGAGTTCCAAATTTTGTTGTATGTTAAATAAAAATAAATTATAATTAATTATGCTGAACTATAATGATATAAAAATAAAATATACTTTTTTATTACCTTATTTATTAAATAATTTTTCATTGTAATCATAGCTAAACAGATTATATTTAGCCATTACTTGCTAATGATTTCACATTTTCATTTAAACTCATTCACAGTTTTGTGTTTCTTCCTAATCTATTTCAACAAAAAACTTCTTTCATGATATGAAATTTAAAAGTTAGAATGGTAAATGTTGTATACGGTACGTTATATAAAAATAAATTTTCTGTTCGAAGACTTTTTTATTACTCGGGGCCGGGTAGTACAGCTAGTATGTATATATACATTATATATATATATATATAAGAACCTGAAGATTGCAATGTGATTGCATGAAACTATTAGTAGTAATGATTTTAACCTGTGGTTTTAACAAACTTCATACACAGCTCTAATTGGCTCAATTATTGATCACTTTACTTTAGAGTGTATACTCTATACATGTATATATTGAAATTTATCATACTTAGAACTATAAAATCACAGTGCTCAACATAGAATGGAGCAGTATAAATGAGTAGAAAATTAGATAAGGTATCTTTTGTCAGCTACTGTCAGTTTCTTGCTTACACAATCATCAGGCTGTAGATCTCAACTACATTAAGATTGCGATCTACAGCCTGATGATGGCGCAAGCAAAAAACTGACAGTAGCTGGAAAAAGATAAGTACACTATGAAATTCTTTACTAATTTATATATATATATATATATATCTTTTTTGAGCAATCAGATGGCTTACATCAACTGGTATAGTTAGTCTTAGCAAGTAGAGCCCAACTCATAGTTGGCAAGGAAGTCTAGTATTTGGTGTACTGGCTTAGAAAAGACTTGACTTTATGTGACTCATGATCTTCTTTAACCAGCTTATCTTTTTCATGCCAGCTCAGTCTTGTGACATCACAAGTGTTAATATTTGAATAACGCAATCGTTGCAACGCCTTTAAATACCTTGCGCAATAAACAGCATTACTGGCTATATGTCACATTACAGTTAGTGCTAGTATATATCACACTACAGTTAGTGCTAGTATATATCTCTCTATAGTTAGTGCTAGTATATATCATTCTATATTTAGTGCTAGTATATATCACTCTATAGTTAGTGCTAGTATATATCACTCTATATTTAGTGCTAGTATATATCACTCTACAGTTAGTGCTAGTATATATCACTCTACAGTTAGTGCTAGTATATATCATTATATAGTTAGTGCTAGTATATATCACTCTATAGTTAGTGCTAGTATATATCACACTACAGTTAGTGTTAGTATATATATATATATATCATTCTATAGTTAGTGTTAGTATATATCACTCTATAGTTTTTGCTAGTATATATCACACTACAGTTAGTGCTAGTATATATCACACTACAGTTAGTGCTAGTATGTATCACACTACAGTAAGTGCTAGTATATATCACTCTACAGTTAGTGCTAGTGTATATCATTCTATAGTTAGTGCTAGTATATATCACACTACAGTTAATGCTAGTATATATCACTCTACAGTTTGTGCTAGTATATATCACTCTACAGTTAGTGCTAGTACAGTCAAACATGGATAACTCGTCCACGGATAGCTCGAACACATGGTTAATTCGAACATTTCCTTTGGTCCGTTCCCACGTAATGATAAATTGCTATAGATAACTCGAACTCAACACTGTTAATTCGAACTGTTTTTTTGCCCAACAGCTACCGAAACGGTTGTTTTCGCTTTAGAAAATCACTTTATTCAAAGCCATAGAGGTAAACTTCATCTTTTCGTAATTCATAAGCGTCGTTATTACCACCATCGGCAAAATATTTTTGTCAACGACTTTTCTAAAAGTTTGGTGAAATTTGATTTATACTGCGATACGATGAATAGCACGGGCTAGTCGGGTCACGCGCGCAAGAATTTTCGCCACGCACATACAAAACAAAAATCGCATGTTGTTTTGTATGTGCGTGGCGAAAATCCTTGAGTGCGTGACTCGGCTAGCCCGTGATGAATAGTTTTCCGACGTTGATTCCGTGTTGAATCAACGTCGGAATGTTGAATGTTTAAAACGTCTTAAAAAATGTTGTAATTAAACGTATACGTTGTCTGAGCTACAAAAAACTATTCATCGTTTGACCTAAACACAGAATACGTGTGTACATTTAATAAGTATCTATTAAAAAAGCGTGAGTGATATAGAATGTACCGTAAAACCTCGTAAAACTTCTAATTGAACTGCCTCGGAGTGTTGCTCTTAACGAATCCCAGGTAAAGTAAGGTAATCTGCATAAACTTCAAGAAAAAACGGCAAAATTGATCGTGGGTAAAACCCCAAAAGAAAAAAATGTCTTTTCTTTTGAGCATTTCAACAACGATCAAGTTTTGCCAATGTCAATCTGAAAAATGTCCTGGCAATAACATCACCTCAAACAACAAACCAATCTCAAGTGATAGGAAAATCTCTATACTTTTTCATGAAAACGTTTTAAACTTTACATTAGAAGCATTTAATTTGAAACAAGCCATTTGTGCTTTTGATTTATATTATAGTTTGTATATGTACATGTATCTACTAATAAATAAGTAAATATATGGACTTGTGACAGTGCTCTGATAACTTGAATGCTCTGATAATTCGAACACTTTTGCTCGGTCCCTTGAAGTTCGAGTTATCCATGTTTGACTGTATATATCACACTACAGTTATGTTGACACACAAGGCATGTACATTGTATATCATGCTGCAGGTCAGCTGGAACTAACCTCCGAGTGCCTCCTCTCGAGCATAGGAGTCAAGTTGATGCCTCTCACGAGTGGTCATCTGAGGCTGCCAGAAGTGCGGTTGCGTAACTCTAACGATGAAGAATTTTTACCTGGCCAGGTGTATGACAACTCCAAGCTTAGTCAGGTGTTTATCAGTAGCCCCGAGGAGTAGGCAGAGGCTAATTCTTTGTCATGCATATAACAAAGTTATGACTGGCACTCTATAATCTATACTCGAAGGGGAGATACATATATACAAGTTTTCGAAGAAGAGATACATATATACAAGGACTCGAAGAAGTGATACATATATACAAGGACTCGAAGAAGAGATACATATATACAAGTATGGCATAACTGATTAGTTTTTTTATTTCTTTCTCGTTCACTGCAGTGAGTTGTCTTGCTTATTTTTAAGTAACAACCTTAACTTATTTAAAATCGTTACTAGTCAGATTCTACTATTGAAATGTTGATTGTTTATAGGGTCTGTAACCTTTGGTTAATAAGCTAAATATCTGTGTGTTTACTGCTCTCTCAAATAATATACTTATTTAATTCTACATATCACACATCATTCAGTATTTCTACTTACTCATTATTTCTAATTTCATCTGTTGACATCCGGACAGCTTGTAATCGTGTCTGTTCATTGAACATTCGATTTGGCTTCATTGTCAAATAGTTTCTGGTTCATTTGTTCTCAAAAAAGCTTCTACATTTCAGTAGATCTCTCTGGCAACTCTGAACAGGCATCTGTAGCCTGCAACAAAAATAATTTTATCCGTCTCTGTATCTTTCCTTGTTCCCAATAATTCTTACAGGAACAGACAACCCTTTATTGTAGATATATAGCAAATCGCTCTATTGGTTTTTAGAAATCACATTCTAGACAGGCATGGCTTTTTCCTCAATTATAATTTCATATTAAAATTACGTAATTAATTTATTATCGTCTGTATGATTGGCTCTGTGTTGTACGCCAACATCGCCATCCTGTGGCTATTTCAAGCATGGACAACGTACATCATTCACGGCTAATTGATCACCTTCCTTCTGCATTTCTAAACTTAGAATTACTTTGACCTAAGTGTTTGCGGTCTCAAAGTATACGAATGAAATCTTCAGGAACATGCCAAACTGCTAACAATGCTGTGTAGGTTAGATTTCCTCATTTGTGACGATATCGCTTTTTGAAATCTTTGAACTTTGCTTTTGGACATATCATCTACTGCCTATTATTGCTACGAATGCAAGTTTCTGCTTGAAAACTGGAGGATTTTTATACCAAACTCAAACATTCACATAAATTGATTTCCCATTGATGTATAGATTACTTGCCCAGCTTGTACTGCCTGCTAGATGCAATCTTATGGAAGGGTTTGAAGAAGGTGTCGGATATCTTGAAAGACCGTGAAGCTTTTCACCAAAAAAGCAAAAGGCATGCCGAGCAGCTACCAGGATCTCTTGCTGAACTGCTGTGTAATTCAGTGTTGTTTTTGGTCTTTATCGTATCTCCATTCTATTACGCTTCATCCACTGGCAGTTTTTTTTTCGGTTTTTTAAACATTATTATATAACATTATTTTTGTTGCATAATATATAAATAAATACATTGATTATAAGCTTGAAGAGCTGAAAAGAAAATAGCCAATGAGGAACCAATGCGTGGGTTTTTATACCTCCTTGCAGGGATGACTAAATTTAACTGTCGCTATAGTAACCATGGCTTCATCAAACCTTTTTTGATGACTTGTTAGAGTTTGGCATTCTTTGTTATATTTTTAGTCATTAAGTTTAACGTTGTCGTTGGCTGAGGGCGTTCAATTTATTATCCTCTTTAGCAGTGATTACCGCCGAGCCAAAACATTATCTGTTAACTTATAAACTCTGGAATTTGTTGTCGGTCTTAAACCAGATCTTTCCTTTTCATGACGAACATCCACAGGTCAGCCCTTCAGAATAAACTAGAAACATCAAAAGGTTTTAAATGTTGGCAAATCATTTTAAAATCGTAACACATTATCCAGTTTATTTTTTGCTTTAGTTTTCAGTTGTCAAGGACAACTGAAGATATCAACCGGTAAAGCGTACAGGTCTTTTTCCTCGATTGCGCGGCATGATGCTCAGTATCAGCTGTGTAAGGTGATATATGTGACAGCATGCGTCATGCTATTCCATAAGTCCTTGTTGCCAGTGAGTCACTCGAAGAAGATTAGACCAAACAGTATTCTCCGATCAATGCTTGAGATGTTGACCCAGGTCCATGAAAGGTTACCTTACGTCATGTCTATGCAGATTATTAATAACACACCATATCCATTTTATGTGCTCACCATGGAATGGATAAACCTTTTACATGTATTTCTACTCGTGATTGGTTGACAAAGATTTAATATTTACAGGCAGCATCGCAGAAATCATCACCACCACACATGGTTTCTCTTAAAGGTTTATATTCATGGTTGGAAAAGGCAATAGCCAAAAGTTTTAAGATTGTTCACCGAGAGCATTTCATACCAATGAGCTGTCAGAAACAGTGGATATACTCTGTATTTTACAACTGGCAACAATAATCTAGCGAGCTCAGTATCATATACATATTAGTTTTTAACAATAAATTCTCAACTTCTTTTTTCTAAATATAAATCGAACAGATCGTAAGATCTTTTGGAAGTAGCTGTATTGTCATTCGTTTCCTAGAATCTGTTTCTGTTGTAAAGTTCAGTCTAATCTCAACAAGTAACAGCCATTTTCTTTCCTACTAACAGTGGCTTTGTTTTCACAGGCTTCTAAATGTTTACACTAACCTCTTTACTCCTTACTTAACACATCACTCTGCCCTTCGTTCTTCTTATGTTAGATAAACAATTCCATTTATATATATTCATTGTATACAATGAATAATTATATATAATATGATAAATATAATATAATAAAATGGTCGGGTTTTATTCTTGATTATACTGCAAAAATATAAGTTCAATTTGGTAGATCATGAGTTTTGACCGTTTTCTGAGATGTGAGACACTGTGCAACCAAGGACTAATTGTGTTGTCAACGGTCCTTTAGTTTGTTCACTGTAACCATAGCAACTTAAAGCTATATAACAAATGTATGAACGACAGCTAAACTAATAGGAGCTTTGTGATTGAGCTCGAGTGTTCATCGTGACATATACGGGCGAGACGTGAAGGGCTGGTTCCCTGGATATACTCTAGCATATTTGACTTCCACTACTCGGATCTATATTGTATGCTGATATTGTATGCTGATATTGTATGCTGATATTGCATGCTGATATTGTATGCTGATATTGTATGCTGATATTGCATGCTGATATTGTATGCTGATATTGTATGCTGATATTGCATGCTGATATTGTATGCTGATATTGTATGCTGATATTGTATGCTGATATTGTATGCTGATATTGCATGCTGATATTGTATGCTGATATTGTATGCTGATATTGCATGCTGGGTAGGCAAAGTTTATCAAAACCTATTATCAATAAGATTTAATTTAAAAAAGCTAAAAAGTGTAGCTATGTTTAGGTAACTAGAAAACTTAATTTTTGTTTTTTCCATAGAGCTTTTTAAAAAATGTAATCATAAAATGCTCTAGATTAAAACATTACTTATATAGCGGGTAATGTTTTATTAACTATTATTAATTTTTTCATCTTCTACATATTATTACAGTATATTCAGGAAACTTAGCTAGTTTTATTCTATAATTGTTTAGGTAGACCCTGTGTCATCTATTGAACAGTATTTCAACTCCTTTTGAACCTCTTCAAACATTTACAGATCACGCAGAATTCCGTATTCTTTTTAACGCTCAAAATAAATTTTACATGTTATATTATAGCATGCAATCTATAAAAATGTTATACTGCATTATTAACATAGTATATAAAAACAATATTGACATCACACAGCCTACACATTCAACTACATAGAGTAGGGAAAAATATAGTGATACAGGAGCATCACTTACAGTACATCAACTGTGTACCGCTGATAGTGATACAGGAGCATTACATACAGTACATCAACTGTGTACCGCTGATAGTGATACATGAGCATTACATACAGTACATCAACCGTGTACCACTGATAGTGATACAGGAGCATCACTTGCAGTACATCAACCGTGTACCGCTGATAGTGATACAGGAGCATTACATACAGTACATCAACTGCGTACCGCTGTTTATCTATGATATTATTGCATCGTGTTTTATTGTATATTTTAGAAAGAAGTAGGAAGATGACGCTGAGCGTTTTTCTATTATCTGTCTCACTCTTAGCCCTGACGCAGGCTCAGACTGGGCCAGGTTCAGCACCGCAAGGTTTGTATCTTTTCCTTCTCAGACCTGTACGAACTTCAAACCACCTTGCTTTTTGTTACCTCAGTAGGTAGTTGTCTCCTCTCTTTAAACATTACATCTACATGTTTAAAATAGAGCTGTATTTTTGCAAACAGTCTGAGACAAATCCAGATTTTTCAAAGTAGTTCAACAACCGGATGCATGAGTAAAAAATTTTCACCTCGTTTTCAAGAAGTTATCCTCACTTACCTATTGGTCTACAATTAGTGAGACTGTTTCATGCTCATGTTTTTTGTGTAATAATTATTGTTTATTCAGTGCTTGAAGCAGCTTTGTTACCTTTGATAATCTCAGCTGTTTGTCTCAAAATTCCTGCAGATCAAAATATTTACAGTAGCTTAGTTTCTAAAAACAGTTTACAGACATTAACTAATGTAATATTTAAGCAAACCGATATGTAGGACTCGGCTAGAAGGTCGAGTCTGTCACATGAATAATATTTGCAATTTAAGCTTTATTGGGTGTGCGAGTCACAGGGCCGCCGTCTATTCTGTAGTTAAAGCAGATTTATTTCATCAAGTCTTGTTTTCTATAAATCCATTTGTGTGAGTAAGTAGAGTCGGTTAGCTCCCTTAATCTCTGTTGCCAGTCAATCATGCAAGATGGGATTATGTGTACTTAGTCCTGACATTAACCTGCAAGTTTGAGAGTTGAAACAGCTGGGTCGTAGAGCGGAGGGCCCTTATATCTTTGCACACTTTTGGATGACTAGGATTAGAAGCTATTAATCCATTGATCACTAATTAATCCAGTCATCAAATTATTTTAAGAGAATATCATAACCTCATCAAATTAATATATATACACATTAACTTGATGGCGTTATGGTATTCTCTTAAAATCAGCTGATTAGTGGAATCAGTAAATTAGGGAATTCAGTGAATCAAGCTGTGGCTTGATATATTGTATATAATATATATAATAGTATATATTATATATAATATATCAAGGCACTCCCTCATCTCCTAAACACTCAGAGCAGGTATATAATAATATCTGTTTATAAAATTGCACAAACTACCTACTATGATCTACAGTATTCTAAATGCACAGATTACTTACTATGATCTACAGTATTCTAAATACACAAATTACCTACTATGATCTATAGTATTTTAAATACACAAATTACTTACTATGATCCACAGTATTTTTGTTTGTGTTGAAAGCACCCATTAGGAATCCGAGTAAGTGATTGCATGCATGGAGTTGCTTTCTCCTACCGCTTACCACTGCTTATCTGTTCATATATCACTTCACTTCTAATAGCCATGTGGTGCCTGTATGTCCTTCCTGCATGTCTTAGCTGACCACAGAACGTCAGCATCTTAACTTCCTTGTATGGAAATTGATGCATGATTTGCAATTGCGATGACCTGAGATCCTGTGGACGATTGTACATCGATCAGTATAGCCCTATATCTATGAGGACTGTTTTATAACTAAGGAATATCAGTATAGCCCTATATCTATGAGGGCTGTTTTATAAATAAGGAATATCAGTATAGCCCTATATCTATGAGGGCTGTTTTATAACTAAGGAATATCTTACAAACTTGAAGGTTGCTAAAGATAATAAAAGCGAGAGCTTACTCAATCTGTATCGAGCTGCTTTATAAAAATGGGCCTAAATTACCTCTTCAAATTTTTCTTATACACAGCTTGGAAGTTATTTTGTCAGGAGAAGACAAGTCCACTCTGAATTGCTACTCAATGTCACTATTACAGTACATGCCTTTTTACATATTGATGGAGCTAACAGTCAAATTCACTGCAGGGTAGACAATGGCTTTTTTAGTTTGCTAGAGTAATTGAGGCCATCTATTCCTATTCGTCAAGAATTTAGCTGAAGATGCCCAAGTGCTCTACTAAATATTATTTATTTGTATAAGATTACGAAGGCATTTAACCTTGGCATCCTTTCCATAACTTTGGGGAGTTAGTGAACACAATGTGTATTCTAAACCAATATTATATTGTAGGTTTGTCATGCCCGAGAGCGGGCTATATGATACCAGATGAGAACAATCTTTGCTTTGTCTGGTTCTGCGAGGCGGCAGGTGTGGCACCGATGAAGCGCGCCTGTCCAAAGGGTGTGCGAGTGCCAAGCTGGTGGGAAGGAGGAGAACTGAACATGTGTTTCATAGTGAATATTGTGAAACACTTTGGTGAGCCGGTCTGCCTCAGATGCGATGCCAATGACATCCCACCGACCGCAGGTGTGTCTCTAGTTCACTATTACAATGCAGGCTGTAGACGATGTGCTACGGTTAATAAGTGTCACGCTGCATTTGTAACCAAATGTATCATTCGCTAGTATAAGAAGCATTTGATATGCTTCTAGAAGCTAGATACCAACATCAGAGAGCCTGGTGACGCCTGGGTCAATGCATTTAGTACTCTCTCAATAAGTAATAATAAATTATATGCTTTATTCAGGTTAATTGTACTTAATAAGTATTTGGCAATAAGATATTGTATCTAGTGAGTGGGAGGAACCTCAGCTTTTGCAATATCTGTTTGTTATTATTTAAGGTTATTGGCGTGACAGCTTGCTTACAATTCTCAACTCTTTATAATATAATTATGAGCTCTTTTCAGTTTTTTCTTTCCTTCATATTTCCAAGCATTATTATTGATAACAAAACTGCATATTCGTGATGTTGTTTAGCTAGAGGTCTGTCTGGAGATTCAACTTTTCATGATAGACATGCTGCCATAATAGTAAAAATGGTAACACATTTTGAATAGTCGGCAAGTTATTTGATGTACAGGGAGCATAAAACGGTTATCAGAGACAGCGCTGGTTCTGGTTGTAAAAGGCAGCACTGTAGCCTATCGCAAGAGATTGATTGCCAGGAGTAGCTGTCTCCAAACAACAGCATTACAGCGAATAGTGAGCAAGTATTCAACAGAAGAGACAGTGATAGAACTGGTGGCAAGAAACTGTTCCAATAGGTCATAAGTCCATCACAGCTAGCTAAGATGAAAACAACCTGTCCCTGTCTGTCTAACAGAACCTTCAGTGTCCAACAACTTTCTACTAGTAGTTAAGACTACGTCCTTAGTGATTTTATGTTGATGGCATCTGAGCTCGAGTCAACAGGTACAAGCGGCTATCGAGTCTTGCGGGTGACTTACCGAAGCATTATCTTAATCTGCTTTGTGTAACTTCCTGTATCCTGCTAAGGGTGGTTACCAGTCTATAGGCTCGTGTTCGAATGCTAACGGCGCCGTTCATTCACGCAGAAGTAAAGTGAGGAAAGAGTAATCCTTTAGCTAGATATTATCATGAATAATCAGCTTCAATCAGTCTCTGAAGTGGAGAGGATTTCTAAACTGATGATGTACTCTATAGCACCTCCAGATGTGATGGCTTTACTAGCTTAGTGCCATTTTAAATGCACTATAGAAATGCCATCGCATAAATTCTTTACTCATTACTTTTATTCTTCACGCTGGTTTGCTGCACCATCTTTTTATGACAGTTTTAGTTTTTGCCACAAGCTAAACTAGCCCAGTATGCAGCTTTACCGACGCTTTACACGCTGAAGTTTAAAATTTAAGTCTATTGTAATCTACGAGTTGCTCTGAATTTCATTAAATGCTTTTTGTAAATCTGTTAAAGATACCAAATGTTTAATGATTTGCCATATCACTTTGTATTTAGGGAAGACAATATTTTACGTTTATATGCATTATTTATCGGGTTAGAAGATAAGTAGGTAGGCAAAAGGTAATTGGCAGAATATTTTCCATTTCACAACCATTTTATGAGCTCCAGACATGAGTGGCTCAGATCACACTCTTACAGACTTGACTTACTTAAACTCACACTCTTACAGACTTGACTTACTTAAACTCACACTCTTACGTACTTGACTTACTTAAACTCACACTCTTACATACTTGACTTACTTAAACTCACACACTTACATACTTGACTTACTTAAACTCACACACTTACATACTTGACTTACTTAAACTCACACTCTTACATACTTGACTTACTTAAACTCACACTCTTACGTACTTGACTTACTTAAACTCACACTCTTACATACTTGACTTACTTAAATTCACACTCTTACATACTTGACTTACTTAAACTCACACTCTTACATACTTGATTTACTTAAACTCACACACTTACATATTTGACTTACTTAAACTCACACTCTTACATATTTGACTTACTTAAACTCACACACTTACATACTTGACTTACTTAAACTCACACTCTTACATACTTGACTTACTTAAACTCACACTCTTACGTACTTGACTTACTTAAACTCACACTCTTACATGCTTGACTTCCTTAAACTCACACACTTACATATTTGACTTACTTAAACTCACACTCTTACATACTTAACTTACTTAAACTCACATACATACTTGACTTACTTCAGCTTACACACTTACACACTTCACTTTTCTTAAAGACTTGAATCGCTTAGAGTCACAGTTCTGTAGACTTAATGTATGTCTAGTACTTAAGTATTCATTAACGATTGCTCTATCACTTCATGTGTTTCATAGAAAAGTGTGCCTCGAATCCTTGCAAGCCTGAATGTGAGTGTGAGGAGATAGAACACACCTTTCGCTGCAACTGTCCAGATACAGGACTCGTGACTGATGCCGTGTATGTACCTCCAAGAGACCACTGCTCACCAAACCCTTGTAGAAATGGAGCATCTTGCCAGAACCAGTGGGATGGTTATTTCTGTTTCTGCCCCTCTGGCTGGACAGGGCACGACTGTGAACTTTCTGGTTCGTACTGTTACGTAATTCATTTGCAAAATGTGACTGTTGGATTTAATATGGAAAACATCTAAAGATACGATTATTTTGATTGCTGTAACATGTCATTCTCAAAGTTAAACTAAACACAATTTCATACTCTGTTTGAGTATACTTTTGCTGTTATACCTGCAGTACGTATCTGCAATGTATGTTATACCTGCAGTACGTATCCGCAATGTATCTTTTTCAGTATGTGACTGGCACCCTTGTTACAATGGCGCAACATGTGTGGTTGATGAAGTGGGCTACCACTGTGAGTGCACGCAATGTTGGACTGGGTCCTGCTGTAACGGTAAGCCTAACAAGGCGTTTCATAGCTCATGTAGGCTGGCTAAAGTAACTAAACAAACGAATATAAGTACAACTCTTACTTTACATGTATGTTCAGATAGGAAACACAACTCCTACTTTGTGTTCGATTATACATGTGTATGCAACTCCTACTTTGTGTTCCAATTATAAACACAGATGTAGTGCGCATAAGATGTGTATGTATTTTGTTCTATAACAATCACAGAGTACCAGAGATGTTTACAAGGGTTATTTGCCTTTCAAACTATTATAACTGCTGCGTAACAATTAATCCTAGGCTATTCTGCACTGATCATTGCCCAAAGTTGGCACCGAGTCTAATTAAATGTGGAGGCGATTATAGATTATCGCTCGATCAATTCCAAAATCATACAAGAGGAGGAAATAAACACGTGAAAGCTTCAACAGTTTGCAAACATACTCAGGTGAATAATGCATAGCATTACATTGTTTTAGTAAAGTTTCAAAGGTTGCCATAGTTTTCTACTCTGTTACAGTGACTATTCCTGCATGTCCTTCAAACCCAGGCATCGCGTGTCCTGCTTGTCGCACCGGAGCGTCTTGTGAAACTCTCATTAACTCTTGTGAATGCTTACCTCCGGACAATGATTTCTGCTCAGCTGGCTCCGAGTGCGTCAACACTTTATCTGGCCCTCAGTGTAACGAATGTGACGATTCGGAGTGCTACATACAAGGCTGCAAAATTCGTAAGTATTAGAATTCATAGTCTACATCGCTGAGCATTCTCTGTAGGTGTTACGTTCGCTGTACTGCAACGGTCAGTTCACTTGTAGGCAAGGAAACGTGTAGCTGTACTAAGTACCAATGTCCCACCAACTCTCGGTGTGAAGACATTGACACCAACTCGCATGAGTGCATTTGTGATGACTGCTGGGAAGGCCCTAAGTGTAACATCAGAAAGGACACCTGTGCCTGCACTGACAGGTGCCCATCTTCAGGTGTGTATCAGCCAATTGTGCTTGTTGAGGGTATTAATATAGTGTCATCAGAATACAATACCTTACTACTATCACTCAGTATATAGTCAGAATACGGAGTACTCACTACTATCACTCAGTATATAGTCCGAATACAGAGTACTCACTACTATCAGTCAGTATATAGTCAGAATGCGGAGTACTTACTACTATCACTCAGTATATAGTATATAGTCAGAATACGGAGTACTCACTACTATCACTCAGTATATCGTCAGAATACAGAGTACTTACTACTATCACTCAGTATATAGTCAAAATACAGAGTAATCTCTACAATCACTCAGCATATAGTTAGAATACAGAGTACTCACTACTGTCACTTAGTATATAGTCTGAATACAGACTACTTACTACTATCACTCAGTATATAGTCAGAATACAGAGTGCTCACTACTATCACTCAGTATCTAGTCAGAATACAGAGTACTTACTACTATCACTCAGTATATAATCAGAATACAGAGTACTTACTACTACTACTCAGTATATAGTCAGAATACAGAGCACTCACTACTATCACTCAGTATATAGTCTGAATACAGACTACTTACTACTATCACTCAGTATATAGTCAGAGTACAGAGTACTTACTACTATCACTCAGTATATAATCAGAATACAGAGTACTTACTACTATCACTCAGTATATAATCAGAATACAGAGTACTTACTACTATCACTCAGTATATAGTCAGAATACAGAGCACTCACTACTATCACTCAGTATATAGTCAGAATACAAAGTACTCACTACTATGACTCAGTATATAGTCAGAATACAGAGTGCTCACTACTATCACTCAGTATCTAGTCAGAATACAGAGTACTTACTACTATCACTCAGTATATAGTCAGAGTACAGAGTACTTACTACTATCACTCAGTATATAGTCAGAATACAGAATACTCACTACTATCACTCAGTAAATAGTCAGAATACGGAGTACTTGCTACCATCACTCAGTATATAGTCAGAATACAGAGTACTTGCTACTATCACTCAGTATATAGTCAGAATACAGAGTACTCACTACTATCACTCATTTTGTTGTCAGAATACGGAGTACTCACTACTATCACTCAGTATATAGTCAGAATACAGAGTACTTACTACTATCACTCAGTATGTTGTCAGAATACAGAGTACTTACTACTATTACTCATTATTGGTATATTTCTTCTACTTAATTCAAATTCAACTCTTTTCAGTCACCAAACCAAATGGATTTTTATGCTGTTATCAACTAAATCAAACTTACGGTGAACTTTGTTAAGTTTTATTTGAATGCATTGGTATACATTTCCTTTAGCTTTTCCTTTTATTCAACTCCACTTGTGCCAAGCAAACCTTTTGGCTACTTTACAGATTTTTGAAAGGTTTTTGATAAAACAAAACCATCATCATCTTAACTTACTAGTGCTATAAAACTGAGTAGAATAACTCTGTGATATACAATTCTATCAACAATCACAGTTATGAAGTTACTAATCTCGGTTTAAGTGGTTTTATGTTTTGTTATAATTGTTTATCTCCTAAACGAAGTTTAACATTTTTCTTAACCATAAATTATCACAATATTAACTTTTCTATATTTGTAAACCTGATTAAGTTTTGCCATGACAAATAAATTTCACCAAATCTTTATATTGTAATAACAACATTTGGAACCATTTTGCCTTTAAAATAATTCTTTCATGCAATATTTCTAGTGTTGACTTTGCTGTGTCTCTTTACCGGATAGTTTGATTTGTTACACATCATTTTAAATACATTATCTTTTGATTCAGGTATCAGAGAAAGTTTTTAAATTGCTTGATAGCTGTAGACTATTTTAGTAGTGACAAAAGGTGAGAGTTTTGGAAGATGTTTGATCAGGTTCCTAGATATAGACATAGACATCTAGCTTGTATAAGAGTGCTTATTGTGCACAGTGTGCAGAGAACATAGACTACTATGATTACAGGTCTTTCTCCTACTATACATGTAGTTTTCATTTCTCTGCACATGTACTCATCTATCTGTACCTCGCACCACCATATGGCATTTATTATTTTTGTTTCTGCCCTAATATGTTTCTCTTAATTTAATGGTTGTAGCCACCTGCCAGGATACGCCAAAGGGTCCACTCTGCCAATGTGATGTGTGCACTGAGGGTGACTATTGTGATAGAGATATCATTTCTTGCGATTGCAACTCTCCTTGCAAAACTGGAGAAGCCTGTCGACTGGGAGCTAATGGAAAGCCTGAATGTTACTGCGCTGACCCTTGCTACTTCGGCTCTGGGTGTTCAGAGAAGAGACTTACTTGCGATTGTAACAACCCATGCGCTGCCGGACAGCTATGTACAGAAACTGGTGGACTACCCGAATGTGGCTGCTCTGGTCCATGCATAACAGGCCCAAATTGTGAGGATATTGTACAAACATGCGACTGTCTCAATCCATGTTCTCCATCAGAATACTGCATAGAAGGAGTAGGCAACGCTGCGTTTACCTGTGAGTGCACAGATTCGTGTCGCTACGGTCCTGGGTGTACTCAAATATACAATACTTGTGAATGCCAGCCATGCCTTGCCGGAGAGATATGTACAATTGAGAATGGTCAGCCTACTTGTGGTTGTGCTGACCCTTGTCAAACAGGACCCGGTTGTGTGGAGCGAATTAACACCTGTGCATGCAGCAACCCTTGCAATGAAGAACAGCTATGTTATATGAATGCCCAGTCTGAACCCGCTTGTAAATGTGAAGACCCTTGCTATTTTGGAGATTATTGTGATCAAATACATAACACGTGTGAGTGCCAACCTTGTGATAGCCGAGAGACTTGTGTCGCAAGCTTGGATGGCTCTAAGAGTCATTGCATCTGCACAGACGCGTGCTATACTGGTCCCAAATGTCTCAGCAAGATTGACACCTGCGACTGCAACAACCCTTGTTCTGCTGGGGAGGTTTGCTCAGTTGAACCCAGTGGGCAGCTGACCTGCGGGTGCGATGACTCTTGCAGAACTGGACCAGGGTGTGTCAACTATGTCAATACTTGTGTCTGCAACAATCCTTGCAATGCAGGTCAAGAGTGCGGCACTCTTGACAGCGGTGAGCTATATTGCTACTGTGCAGACCCTTGTAAGACTGGCCCGTACTGTGAGGAAACACTGCAGACTTGTGCTTGTGCGAATCCATGCATAGTTGGTGAGTTATGCCAAGAAAGTGCTGACGGACAAGCTCCAACATGTTATTGTTCAGATGCATGCAAATATGGTTCAGGCTGTTCTCTGACCTACGACACTTGCGAGTGCAAAACCTGCTCTGCTGGTGAGGTCTGCACCATGGTTGGAGGCTCACCAATATGCGCATGTGCAGATGATTGTAAAACAGGTACAGGGTGTGCGCACACAATCAACACATGCGAGTGCCAGCTGTGTCCTTATGGTGAAGCATGTCGGCTGACTGGAGGCGCTCTGGAATGCTTCTGCGAAGACTCGTGCCGTACCGGACCAGGCTGTAGCGAAGCTGTTAACTCGTGTGAATGTAACAACCCATGTAACCCTGGGCAGCAGTGTTATGTCGACTCACTGAATGGATTGAGCTGTCATTGTGCTGACCCCTGCCAGGAGGGAAGCAACTGCGAAAATACTATACCAAGCTGCTTATGCAGTGATCCTTGCGTAGGTTATGGAACATGCGTAGAAGGCATAAACGGGCTCATGTGTGATGACTGCATTGATAGCTGTCTCACAGGCCCACTATGTAGAGACACAGTCAATTCTTGTGAATGTAACAACCAATGTCCGAGTCATCAGGTGTGTACTGACTCCCCAAGTGGACCTAAGTGTGGCTGTCCTTATTGCCGTGAAGGTAAGTGTTACTCTATTCGTCTTATGCAGTAATTTTATAGCCATACTTGGGCCTTCATCACTAGTCTTGCTCTGTTAGTCTCTGTACTCTGTTTCCTCTCGCTTGCAGGCCCAACATGCTCCGATAGAATTAACAACTGTGCCTGCTCCAATCCATGTGGCAGTAATGGCTACGGTCGGTGTCACGAGTCAACTACAGGACCTACATGCGTGTGTGATGCGTGCTGGACAGGGCCTGCCTGTGACATTCCCTTGAACACTTGTGAGTGCAACAATGATTGCGCTGAATATGAAGAGTGTACGACTGTTGGTGCGGACCACACCTGTGCCTGCCCTGACTGCTACACTGGCCCAACCTGCTCTGAGAAGATCAATAAGTAAGTGTGAATACGGCAGGACTTTGGACATCTAAATGGATGAGATAGCTGACAGTTTTTAAGTCTTTATTATGGGTTTCTGTTAAATAATAAGTATAATGAAGCACTTTCATATATCATGAACCTTCAAGCAGAGGTTTAGCTGAATTATGCCTTCTAAAAGTCTGTACTACAAACGTTTTTCTGCAGCAAAACTAGTAGCTCCCTCCATGTTGTTTCAGCTGCCGATGCAACAACCCATGTCGACCTGCTGACCTCTGCAAGGACACATCTAATGGAGAGCCAGTGTGCCGGTGTGACTGCGTAGGCAATGAGGTTTGCTACACTCATAGCATCACAGAAAGGGAAGAATGTAGATGTCCAAGCTGCTTCTATAACCAACCAAGAGAGAGAGGCTGTCCCAGCAGTATGTTTTCAGACTGTCTTTAAAAGAGCCGCTATTTAATAGGTAGCAAAGAATCCTGCATGGTTTTCTCTATGTATTCATTGATGTATTCACTTACATGTTGCTAAAAATCTCTTTGACAGGAATCACCAACCAGTGCAACTGCAATAACTGCTACGGTGATCAGGAAGTGTGTGTAGATAATGATGACCCTCTTGGAAATGTTCTATGTAAGATAGAGAACCCCTCATCAGGCCACTCATTCACTGTTGTCTTTGAGGAAAACAATACTGAGAGGTCATTCAAAGAGATTCCACTTGAGCTCTACTTCAGCAGCGCTGTCTGGAATGACGGAGAGAGGCTGGTCAGGGTCTGGACGCCTGGTCTGAATGAACGCCATTATTGCTTCGTTGATGAGACAGTAGATGTAGCACCTCAGCAAGTCTATAGGTATCTCACTGCATTGCAACTACATATATTCTAATGGGTATTTACATATATCAAAGTTAAGTGTGTCAGTAATTCCTGTATTCCATCAAACACCTGCAACCACCTGCAACCACCTGCACCCACCTGCTAATACTGATTTATTTCAACAAAGCTTTATTAGTTATAATGATAACCTAGTTCAGATTAGCTTTAGTAACAATTATCATACTAAATAGGTTCAAACTAGAGAGATGCCTCATGCAGAACGGCACGGGCCTTGAGCAGTTAGCTGTCAGAGTGACAGAGGTCAACAACAGGAGTATCTCAGTCTATGGAATAAACAAGGACAGATGGACTGCTGATGGATTTCTTGCTCTACCTGATGAAAAGGTAAAGCTTTTTATATGCATATTATTCTTTTGTTGTTTTTTCTGAATGAATGCAGTAATCTTAAGCTATTTTTACAGATTTCCCAGTCTATGACTTGTGCTCTCAGTCTAATCATACCCTGTGTTCTTGTCAATGTCACTCAAATGTTAAAAATGTTAACACCGTGCAGTAGTTCAAGTTGTAATGTAATTTTATGACAATCAGGTGATACTGACTACTCTAATCACGTGATACTGACTACTCTAATCACGTGATACTGACTACTCTAATCAGGTGATACTGACTACTCTAATCACGTGATACTGACTACTCTAATCAAGTGATACTGACTACTCTAATCACGTGATACTGACTACTCTAATCACGTGATACTGACTACTCTAATCACGTGATACTGACTACTCTAATCAAGTGATACTGACTACTCTAATCAGGTGATACTGACTACTCTAATCAGGTGATACTGACTACTCTAATCAGGTGATACTGGCTACTCCACAGCTCTGGACTATTGCAAATGTTGTTATTTGAGCAAAACTTTTCTTCTGAAAAGTGCTAGGGTCAGAATCACTTAAAGTCTATGTAACTTCAAGTAGCATAAATATAAAAATGTTTATGAAAATCCTTCATTATAAATAAAGCTAGACTTGACAATAATTAAGTCTATCAATATTAACAGTATTTGTTATTTCTGCGTGGATAGCATATAATTACTCGTCTCTGTCTATCGCATGTTTCTTAGTAGCTTATTCCTTAGCTATAGCGCTGCAATAAATTATTTTATACAATCTAATAGGCTGGCACTGAGTTCCAGACTACCAGCTACGCTCCGGCACACATCGCTACTCAGCTCTGTGTTGTTGTGCTCTATGATGACACAGAGGTTACCATGAAACTCGCAGATGACAACAACCTGCCAGCTCCATATAATACTAAAGGTACGTTTTATGGTCGAGATGGAAGGAGCATACAGCTCTGTCTATTTTCAGGCTGTTTTCTGTAGCCACACCAAGAGCAAGCTTCTTCTGTACATTGTTGCACTGATCCCTAATATAAGGGCTCCTGTTTACAATATTTAGTCAGAGCTCCAGAAGCGCCTTCTAAACTACTTTTACAAACATTTGCCACTATCACAGTTTCTCGTCAAACTGATGTAGTCCTTTTAGTTTGAAATGTAAACTCAACTAATGATACTCTGTTCAGAAGCTAAAAGACTTGAAACTGCTTCATCTTATTGTACAAATAGTTAATAAAAGAGATCATCGTAATCAGATATTTCATGGTAACTTAATGCTGCTGATTACTGGATCTCACCTGACCAGATCTCACTATCATCTACAGTAAACTTGGGCCTGTAACATTAGAGAGACTCGAGAACTCTTATTAAACCAATTGCTAGAATGTTTGTTTGAATGAGCGGCAAAGAATAATGAAATACAAGTACAGATACATTTTAGTAAGACTAAAAGTTGTCTACTCTTTTCCTATTAATAGCTAAAAACAGAAAATACAACTCTTACTTTTTTATATTCGTATCTAGAATGAATGATGGTTTGTCATGTATTCGTTACCCATTCATTGAGTTGTTATCACATGTGCCAGCAATTTTATTTTTACTCTGGAAAAAAATTGCTTTGTAAGTTGTGGGTGTTAAGCGTGGCGCAATAAAAGAGCACCTATTACCAATGGCGTGTCGCAAGTTTCGGCAATAACCACTGCAACAAAGCACCGGCTGAATTCCAACCATGCTTGCTGCTAGCGGAGGAGTCGGTATAATGTAGTGCTGTCTTCCCAGATCGCACACTTAACATAGCGAACTGCATGTGGAGAGTGGTCCGTGAGTAGAGCTTGAGGGTATTAAATAGTTTAGCATAGGCATGCTATGAACTATGAATTTTAAAAAACTCTCTTAGATGCTCTGGTGTTTTAGACTCTGTGTTCAAGACGAGGCTAAATGCGTTTGATACCTACCAAGTACAGGCACGGTGTAATACGTCCCCATCCAAGTCTCGAGAGTGTAACTTAGATTTGACTGGCACTGAAATCAGAGCCTCTAAACCCATCCATGTATTTTCTGGCAATGTGAGGGCCTGGGTACCTGATCGCCATGGCAAATCCAGAGACCACCTTATTGAAGAGATTCTGCCTACCGACAGGTACAATATTTTATGAGCTGTCTAAGCTTCTGTTATAAAAGAATTTATCTTTCTCGTACTTCCAAGTATCTACATGCGTGCAGGTCAGACTTGTATACACTGCATTGCGGTATGTCGGGGTTGTCCTCTCGAGATACTTTGTAGATCATTAACGATGGCATCGCTGAGGCAATGCAGATATGTGAGGAAACGTTGCAGGTGTCAATCCATTCTGATATTTCGCAGTGCATGCTGTGCATCCATGACAGTCTGTGTGGTCTGATGGGTGAACTCTGGCGATGGGGATTAGGTCTGAGGTCACAGATTTCATGACTGGTTTTCCTCCATGATAGTCGCTGTGAGCTAGCATTTCACCATTTCAGTCGATCCCCATTGTATAATGGAAACAATGTCGCAGACTGTTCACTGAGTAAACCCAGATGGGTTTGTGGTAGTGTATACAATGCTATCTCAGGTGAACACCGATATGGTGTAGGATTACTGCCTGTATACAGTCTGTACCAATCATTAAGTTTTTATCAATCGGACAGATGCTGGGAAAGATACTCAATGCTGGTGATTGCATGGCAGTATGAACACACTTGTAGATTTATTGATCACCTGATATTACTCACTGTTCAATAGCTATTGTGTATACTCAAAGAATTTTAATTTTTAGATTTTATATGTTCAGCCACTGACAGGCTTTGTTATCCCTAAAGATATTTCTATTTTCAGATGGGGCACAGATTTTGCGATTGTTGCTGTACCTACCCGTGTGATAGGAGACTTGCTCCAAATTATGGCAGTCAATGGCGAAGTCACCACCTGCCATTTCTACAGCCAATCAGAGAGCACTCAGCCAGAGGTAGGTCAAACATTTTACAACAATAGTAATTTGCTAAGCCCAAGTATTTTGGTTATCTACTCTCCATGGTAGCTCTGCTGCCATACCACTATCCGCTACCTCAGACATTGGACCTAACTATCATGTAGCAACCCATTTTACAGCAAATTGGTTCTATTCCAGTTTAGGAACTCTGCTGTCTAGTTCTCTCTTCAGCTTCAAAAATGGTTGCAGACTCTTGCCATGATGATGGCTAGGATTGTATGAGGCAGTCATTGGATGCATAGTTCAGACTGAATGAAGTTGAGGAAGTATAAAAGCACGACTCTGGTGTTATTCCTACCATTTTCTCTGCTAAGCACAAGTATAGGTCAAGTGTAAATCAAGTGTAGGTCAAGTATAGGTCAAGTGTAGGTCAAGTATAGGTCAAGTGTAGGTCAAGTGCTGGTCAAGTGTCGGTCAGACTGAAGATTAGCTGTTGCAATCTTTTTTAAAACTGTTGTTTCAAGAAATGTTACCTAATTGAATACTCCAAAGTTTTTTAGTTTCTGTCGGTTTGCCTCAATTCTTTATTTCTGTAATTAGAACATTAAAAGAGAGTGAAGACTTTCACTTACAACTCCCAGTGGTTTCTTGTATGGACAAGTTTGCTTTTACATGAACAATTTTGTTATCACAAGCTGGCATCAACCTTCAACCAGCTGTAATACTTAAAACAGGATGGGGAGGGCATCAAAACTAAGCTTTGTTCGTTAGCGGGTTGTTAGAAAAAGCCTAATCTACGTTCAACAAGTACAGACTCTACACACTGTCTGGCAAAGACATGAAAATGTAGAAAGTGCTCATGCTGGAATATTCTTGTAGCTTCCACTGCGAGTTGAGCTGCCATTTGAAGGAAAGTATCACAGAATAATTAGCATCGATTCCAATGGAATGTACAGACTCAAGTGTGAGAAACCAGTATTTGTCACTCAGCTCACCAAATCTCAGGATCAGGTCTATCTCTACTTTGTGAGTATCAGATTCTCTCTCATATGTCGCAGGTGCTCATGCTGTGCAAACAGAGTGCACATATAAGCCTGTGATCTCCTGTTAGAGCACTAGGCAAATAGAAATAACTCATAAAGATATTTATCTCAAAGTACATTTACCCATACAAATAGCTGTGGTTAATGTTCACATCATGCAATTTGGTTTTTTTCTGAAGCTGGTCCCACCAATGAGACAATTTAAAAACCTGTCATTCATCATAACTAAACAGTGCAATTACTGGTGGTTTATGTGACATTAAAGCACATAAATTACATAATTTTTTATTATATATTTCAATACATCAGAGTCTTGGCATTCGAATGAGCCTATATTCAATACACAAAGAATAATAGAACTATGAAAAACGGAGTGTCAAAAGTACGTCCTGCAAGAAAAACACTTGGTTCAGGTACTCAAAATGCGGCGTCATAATTCTCATTTAGCCTTAGGTCGTCGATCCCTTTCGCTGCCATTGAGGCTGCATTTTTCTGTGACAATCGGTGCTGTTAAACCCGGAGAGCGCTAATAATAAACTAAGATTCTAGATAATCAACAATGCCCGCGATCGTGCTAGCGCCCGACCAATACAAATACATGTTCTGGGTTAATTAATTATGCTTCAATAAATGTACTGTCGTTGATAAAGGTAATGAAATCACATCGATTAAATTATGACCTGCGGTTGCATGGCCCTAGGTCTAAATGTCAATCGTACTTTCGCGAGATCATGCAATGCTTGAAATTAATTAGTCTCAGTCGTCACCCTTAACATCGCATTAAAAATAAAGAGCTAGTGCATAATATAATCGGGAAAATATAGTATGGTTCTTGGAGTCTGAGGTACTTATCATAGAAATAATATGTACATGGAGAACTAATGACACTGATTCCTTTGTCATCTTCATTCGTTCTCTGGAGTTGTCCTACCTTCGCCTGCCACTAGCGTCATTATCGTCACTTTTGTAGTTGATAAATAAGCGGTAAGAGCACACAACAACGAATATGAGAATTGTGACGTCACAATTTTCGAGACTATGCCAGTAAACTTTTTCGCGATAGAGCTCTGGGGAAATCCTATAAACACCAACCAATGTCTGTCTCACCATGGTAAACAATAGCTCATTCAAAAGCCAGGACTCTGATGTATTGAAATATACATTGTACAATAAAAAAACTATGTAATTTATGTGCTTTAACCTAGAGACTGCACCCTGTAACTGTGATTTCACTGACTGGCTGTAATGGAGGAATATCCTGTTCTCTTTCAAGGCATATTGCTACATCACACCTAGCATCGTGCATTGTTAGCAAATCCTCATTTTTTTATGGAGTACATTTTTGAGCCCACTGTAATATATTGGTCACAAGAATGAGTATATGGCTAATGTTGTATAATTTTTTGCATTTAGAATGAAACATTCCATGATCCGGTTGCCATGACTGTTCCACCCATCACGCAGTTCACAAACAACTTCTTCCTCAACACACCACAGTTCACGGGTGGCCTCAACTTTGAGCCACAGCCTTACAACACAACCTTCGCTTTACTCGTGGCCAAAGCCGGCCAAGGGGACAGTATTCAGCTCAATCAACAGCAAATCAGAGATTACGTAACTCCGTGGCGAGCCCTGCCTCAGTCACTCGACCCTGCTGACCCTGACCTCATCGGAGCTGTCATTAGAATTCCTCACGGAACAAATATTATAAGGAATAGTGAAGGGCATAACTTTCAGTGTCTAGTCTATGGCTATGATGACAGGGAGTCTTATGGCTTCCCCGCAGCGATGGCCTTAGGAAAGTTTAGAGCTTAGGCTATAATTGTTTAGTTCATTGTTTTTATTCTTTCTATTATGCGTGAGACATTGATAAAGGGCTAAAAGCGTCAATGTTTCATTTTACATTTTATATTCTAATGTTTGCTATGTTTAGCTCTGATTTTATCGACTACGCAAAAATGAGCATGCCGCACTTCTGTAACTTATTTCCAAGGACTTATTTCTATTGAACTTCGAATTTGAATAGAGAAGATATAGAGGACTGGTACACCTAAATTTATATTTGTGTCAGGACGAGGCATTTGGGTCAACAAAAGCTGATTTATTCAACTCTTTGTAACGCGTACGAAAAACAGAAATGCAGTTGAAAGCCAAAACAACATCCATCACAGTGTAAGTGTTTTAACAGCAAAAACATTACTCACTCAATGTAGTGTATTGGCACAAAACTTTCTCTACAATGACTCTATGTAAGTTTAAAGATATAGGATTGTTAAAAGCTGTTACAAGGTACGGGCCATTTTGTAAGTATAAATTATTCAAACCTAAACCTTAGAAGGCTTCTGATACACTTCCAGCGCTGGGGTTGATGCAGTAAAAATGATAAACAAATTTTTTTAATTTTAAATGTCAAAGTGTTAGTTTATTAAAAAATGTGCACAGAAAAAGCTATGTACATGTTATAAACTAGATGAATGCCTGGCATTGCACAAGTGATAAACAACATTTTTGCATGGACAATATATTTTTATCAACACATACAACATTTATTATTTATTTTTTAAATGAAGGTATTTGTTTATTTCTGTATGTGTCTGACCGAGGCATAATTCTAATATTCAAAAGCTCGAGGCATAGCTAAAACAAATTGTTGAAAAACACTTACTTCTTATGCTACACCTTTGTTCAAGGTTTAAAATAGCTTATAAACAGTGGTAGGTAGTGTCATTGGCTACGTTTCTTTACCTAATGAATTTGTGTAACTTAAGCTAGTAACTTGAGCTAGTAACTTAAGTTAATATTTACTATAATAAGAGCTGTGCCTGTCTGAAGCCAGCTGAGAATGTCAAGAAAAAAAGTTGTACCTCACAGAAGTCGAACCAGTACATTCTCATGCAGGAATGTTAAGCCAAGCGCACTACTACTAAACCATGCAGCCACTTTGCCACAGGCAGCCACCTGCCACATGCAGCCACCTGCCACATGCAGCCACCTGCCACATGCAGCCACCTTGCCACATGCAGCCACCTGCCACGCAGCAGAATAATTGTGCATATACTTATTACACACCATGATTTCTCCCGGCACACTGGACTGCGGACAGGCATATTTTAACCAATCGCTATTCACTGGAGATATGACAAACGCTTCAATTTATATATAGATTAGCTGAATACCCTGCATTGCACGAGTAATAAAAACAGCTTATAAACATTACATTACCTACATTGCCTTACCTACTACATTACCTTTATTCTACACTACCTGCAACTGTTTATAAGATGTTTTTATTACCCATGCAAGGCCAGGCATTCAGCCAGTGATGCCGTGAGGCCAGATGGTAATCGTTACTCGTCAACTTTCAACCACAGTTGTATTAAACCAGCTTAGTTAAAACTTCAACCAAAGTTTATCCACAATCATGAATGGTTATACATAGATGTGTATATTTTCAAAATATATCAAACAATCGTTTATGCCATTTTGATCAAAAAGCAATTTCACCCACAGCCAAGGAGCTGGTCACCCAGAGGCTCTCAGCAAGTTTGATTGTCAGCTACCTTGGGCCGGGGCCAACAAGGCCAAC
Source organism: Watersipora subatra (assembly GCF_963576615.1). Taxonomy (NCBI): domain Eukaryota; kingdom Metazoa; phylum Bryozoa; class Gymnolaemata; order Cheilostomatida; family Watersiporidae; genus Watersipora; species Watersipora subatra. Next base: position 62,829,209 of record NC_088716.1, on the reverse strand, counting down.
TTTTGTACATCCTTCATGGCCCCTCTACCTTTGAATCCTTGACACGCGTTCATCTTTTCCCCAGACTTGTAAATTGCGTCAGACACTGAAAATACATCCTTTCTTTAGCTGTTGTGCATTGCCCTAGTGAAGTATTTCAATCTGAAACAAGAATGACATCACCTGGTGAAAGATCAGGAGATCAGCATTTCACTTATCTTGATGGTGGTTGACACATATATCTCTAGTCATATCTCCCAAAACTTATTGGTCACATCACTACCGTTACTACAGTTATAACTGCTAGTGTGATAAATTTACTCAGATGTCTGGTGGAGATCTACCAAGAAGCAGGTTTTTGAATGTTACCACACCGATAGTAGAGTCATAAGAAAATAAGTTTACAATAAGTCTTTTGTTTATCAGGTTGACTACCACATAACAGATGATGTTGAACTGCGAAAGCGAGATTTGTGTGTTATTTATTGTGAATTTGAAGCCCACTTAGCCGTATTAACAAAGGACTCCATAGCGTCTTGGAGCCATGGACTATCAGTTGCTAAAAACCTTTGTTTCTTATCATGTGATAAACTTGGATTACTTTTTTATTTCAACTTGTTCCACACGTCAGTCAGCTCTCATCTGCACCAACATTCTTGATACGAGAATCAGGTACTTAGCAATCCCAGATACAAGAATCCAGGTACTTAGCAATCATACAAATGAGGATTCAGGTACTTAGCAATCGTACATATGAGGATCCAGGTACTTAGCAATCGTACATATGAGGATCCAGGTACTTAGCAATCCTAGGTACCAGAGTCCAGGTACTTAGCAACCCTCGATACAAAAATCCAGGTACTTAGCAATCATACATTCGAGGATCCAGGTACTTAGCAATCCTAGGTACCTGGGTCCAGGTACTTAGCAAGCCTCCTACATACGAGGATCCAGGTACTTAGCAATCCTCTAATGAATGAAGACCTCTCTAGTGCAAGATTGAACTCTTAGGTGCTGTACCTGTAAAATGGCTTTATATGGAACACAGATCTGTGAAACAAGCGGCCAATATCTTACAATTAATTTATTGGTAGTTGGTCATTAATATATTTGCCAACAAGTAAAATTATTTGAGATTGTGCATCTGTTAAATAACTGTGTACTTGTTGAATATTATATGTCAGAAAGTGAATTCTGCTTTTTTTTAGCTTTGACCTTAATTCCTAGGTTATTCAAGAACAATATAGTGTTTTTATAAAAAGTGGTTTCACTGGTTTTATCAAGAAATGTCACAAGGAGAGTATGATTCCATGTTAACAACCTTATTTTTATATTTTTGTGTGTTTATATTGAATATTACGTGGATATAATGGAGTTAATACTAACTACATAAACAAGCTGGTTTGTGTTTGATATCTTCAGGAGTAAATGTCTGATAGCAAGTAAAAACTATCATGAATTATTCTTTACTATACTACGTTACGCGACGTTACGCAATGTTACGCCACGTTACTAAGCTATACTATGTTTGCTTTGCTATATTGTGCTATGCTATATTGTGATATGTCGTACTGTGTTATGCTATGTTGTGTCATGCAATACTATGTTATGTTTCGATATTATCCTATCATGTTATTATTTGTGTTGTCCCATTTATCAAGCAAACTAACAGACAAGACTTCATTGATATATTTGATTTTATTTATATTTTTTGTTATCTTGATTCTATACTTATTCTCCTTAAACTGACAGTACATTTTTTACACTTCTCTCAGTTTATTACAGCTATTACATTATATTTATTACTTTGTATTTAATTGTTATTAATTTATTATTAAACATTTTCTAGCATTCACATAATTTCTGTGGAATGTTCTGGAATGTTCTGCTATCAAAAATGCTTCTAAAATGAGATTGTCTGAAAAAGCCCTGTTCGTATGTTTCCCGATGGGTGCTCTCAAAAAGGAATTTAGGGCAAAAATCTAGAAAACTTGAGAGTACCAAATTTTATATTATAGTTTGTGAATTTACTTGACTTGCGTACATTTTAAAACACATGCTGCTTATGCGCTATATTTTATATTTCAGCATAATGCAAGACAGCGCGCAAACACTTGTACTAGCACATTGGAGCTGCTGTGTACAATCAATTCCTCACGGCCCTCTAGCAGCTGGGCTGCCTTTATATCCTGCTTGTCTATCTGACAGAGATTGTTTTAGTAAACAAAAGCTAGCATGCAGTGTATATCCGTATTATGAGGTTCCAGGTCAGCCTGCCAGCACTACAGCTGGCGGGCTGTTGAGGAGGTACACAACTCTGTTCACAGAGGTGAAGGTGATATGGTGGCGGGCTGTTGAGGAGGTACACAACTCTGTTCACAGAGGTGAAGGTGATATGGTGGCGGGGCTGTTGAGGAGGTACACAACTCTGTTCACAGAGGTGAAGGTGATATGGTGGCCGAGATCAGCACTTGCAGAGGAGTAGTTTGGTAATAACTTCTGAAGGCAGTGAGAGTTTAGCAAACTCATAATGTTATAACAAGCAGGTCTACCTGTCTTTATTACAACAGCGGAAGGCATCCGTAGTTCGAAACATGATGTTGGAGTTACTTCTTCTTGATAGGAGCCGGTAACTCCACTAAATACAAGAAAAATGAAATATCTTTTGCAATACACTTTTATACCCTTTAGACGCAGCTTATCTTTGCAGTCAAATCTATTACATTATATTTGTGTATGCATAGACATAGACACATAGACACAATGATATCTATTGATCCAAATGTTAACGCATAGTCCTAGTGATCTATAACGTGCCTACTTCCTCATTTCATGTTTGTCAGAGATTGGGCATGCACTCTTATGCTGATATCTGATTTTGATACTTTTTGACACGCCTTGCTAGTCACCGCCCTTCTAATACAATTTTTGTGGTAATTTATGAGTACATTTAATAGTTGTCACATTTTGTGCTAAGATAAATATTTTAAGCAGATGTAACTGCATACAGGCGATGATGAGGTTTTAGGCAGAGAGCCAACAGCGAGAGATACTAAATATGGCGAAATAGAAAAAAGCATAGAAATCTCCAGGGCATGATGAGGTAAGAAAAGATATGTATAGTCATAATGCTAAACCGGATTCTCAGTCAGTAGTAAACATCTAAGAATAGTTTGGCAAGAGAAGTGCAAATTATTGCACAAATATCGCGCCTACTTTTTAACTACTCTAATCAAATTTGGTTTCGAAACAATTCCAGCCTGTTTAAAATAATAGCTATTTGTTCCAACAAGTTTATGTAAGGAGCATTGCACAAAACCAGGGATTTGGCTAAAATATTTGTTGTTAGTATTGATGGATTTTGATGCTCCTGGGAGTTGTTTTCTCGTAGTAACTTTTTTACTCAAGTACCACTGAGAAAACAATAATTTTTAGCATCCACGATTTATCAAATTTGTATTAAACATTTTCGGTTGCAATTTATTTTAGAGTCAAATTTTTTTTAATAATTGACTTGGCAAGAAATTAGATTAGGCTATTCCATACAGTTCTAAAAAATCCCAGTTGATTCACGAGTCAGAAACTCACATCTAGAGACCACCAACTTCACCTACTTACTTTGTGGTTGTTATGAATTTTCCCACTGATACTGATGAGATGTGATAATTGGGTGCATAATGAATGAGATTAGTGCTGACCTGCTGACCTCAGAGATGTATAATAAAAATGAGGAAAACATGTGTCCTTTAAGCTTAGCGCTTCGGAGAACTTCATAATCTAATTTTATGACGAGAAAAGACATATTTGTTTGGTAATTATGAAATACGTATAGTTGATAAAAGCTGGGTCCATGTTAATAATAGAGAAGGCTGTTCTAGTGACCAGCAAAGACATATTCATGGCCTAAATTCATAGGTGCAACCACAGTTTGTACGCTGTACAATCTTGAATTGCCGAATATGATGAACGGAAATAGACAGCCAATAAAGATATAATCATAATTTCTTTTACTAGTAAAAATAAACTAACCAAACTCAGATAAAATGACTGCCATCTCAGATGGTAACATCCATACTGTTATTCCCACTTTATTAATAAACAACTCAAGAAATTACTGATAAAGAACTAAAATATCAGTTGCACTCACTAATAACATAGCATTTGATCTACCTCTTGGTTTGGCTCTATCTGAGTGCATCGAGTTAAGAATGAAAGAATGTTTATGATTTTAAGATTTTTGGCAACAGTTGTTATGGCTTACCTCTTACCAGTTGTCTTTGATTGCTGTCTATTATCAAAATAGCCTAGTACTTTCTATTTTTATAAATAAAGGTGATGCAAGTATTGCACAAATTAATGTGACCTCAAGCAGGCACTAAAGCTAGTATACTGGATTTCCAGTATGCCTAAAATACAACTTCGACCATTCACATAGATTGCGGCAGCATTGGCAGAAAATTATACCCTGTCTATATGAACATCATGTACATTCACCACATAACTAAAGTTGTTTGAAATATACTAGAAGTAACTATTTTATTGATGGCATTTGTCACCTCCTCCGAGTGTTTTAATGCTGTGCAAAGGACAAATCTTATAAATTCCATGATAATTTTTTCCCCTTTTTTTTGGTTTTACTATTGTTGTATGGCCTAATTTGAAAAACATTTCTATTTGTGAAATGAAATTATTGCCAATAAAGTACTATATATAATAGCTTTGGGTGTAGAGTACAAGGAATATTCAGCCTCTGTGAACACCTCTGATGTCTTTATTTGAATAATCTTAAAGTGCTGCCAGGAGCAGTAGTGGGTTTACTGCTGAAGAAGTCGTTACGGCACATGATCACCTTGTTTTGCTCTTATCAACGCAAGCGCTTAAAGTTGTATGAAGAGCAGGCTGTACGCCTGCTCTTTATCTGGTACAAGGTACAAGATACAACTTTATCTGGATAAGCAGGCTATATGTCTGCTTATCCAGATAAAAACCATCTTGTAGAGTTAACTAGTTTTTGCCTGCTTATCCAGATAAAAACCATCTTGTAGAGTTAACTAGTTTTTTCTAGTACCACTTACATTTAAAAACATTGAAATGCTTGCATTCATTGAAGTAGTGAAATAAATTCAAATTAGGTCATTACCCAGTAGTTGATATATTGGCTACCTTCATCTTGCCTGTTAACACTGTTGTCAGTCTTTATATATTGCCTACTTTCAACTTGTCTGTTAACACTGTTGTCAGTTTAGGTTATCAGAGTTTAGGTTATCAGAGTTTTGACTATCAGAGTTTAGACTATCAGAGTTTAGACTATCAGAGTTTTGACTATCAGAGTTTAGACTATCAGAGTTTAGACTATCAGAGTTTAGGTTATCAGAGTTTAGACTATCAGAGTTTAGACTATCAGAGTTTAGACTATCAGAGTAGCATCCTAAACAAATGCATCCTACCATGAAAAGTGGTGCTTTTGAACACTCCGCAACCTACCTCTACCAGGTGGTGACAGTTCAAACAAGGCTTCATGGTGATGCTTGTCAGTTTTAGTCGCTGATGATATAACTATCCAGTTAGTCAGGCATCGACGACAGAGACATGTAGAGGACAACTAAGGTTACCGATACAGGTAGTACTAAACAAATGCTTATTAGGCACTCCAATTCATGAAAAATATTTTTCTTATATTTAGTTTTGCGTACTCCTTCAGGGTATGTGCAGCGAATTCACAAGCACCCTGATCATCCTGGAATTGTTAGCTCAAAGCTACTAGAGCGGCGCAGTTTTTGACAAGCCAAATCATATTTTTGAGTAATAGTCATAATAGTCATAACTATGAGATTGTGTGTGTGGTGTACCACGCGAGGCGCGTGGCACGTGATGCGCGCGCGTGGTGCGTGACAAGAGGTGGCTGGTGGATGGCGGATGGTGTATGCTAGGTGTGTGCGGTGTGGTGTGCGTGTGTGGTGTATGTGGTTTGTGTGCATGTACCATAGTCACTGACCCCTAAATGTCAACAAACCCTATTAAACAATTCTCAATACATACATACTTACAGTTAATTACCAGCTCTTACTTCAAGGTCTGAGTAAGCCCAGCTGTCATGTGTTGCTGAAGCGCTGTCATCTCCACAATGAATGGGCTATGCAACTGATCTCAAATATTGTTTCACTTGAACCAACAAACAGGCTTATCATTGCTGGAGCATTTTTTTTAAAAGTATAATATGATAAAAAATTATGGTAAGGCAACTTTTTTTGGACAACTTGTTAGACCGCTTTTCTGCTTTTTAAATACATTTGGAACAAGCAAACTGTCAAAAAATTGAGTTTACCAGGTAAATACTCGTTTCCACACATTTTATGTAAAAACTCTAGAAAAACAGAAAAGCCACAAAATTAAAAACTATTAACTATTTTTTAGTACTGACAAAATTACAGAATCTTTATAGATTTATCATGCTACCAACCGGATAACCGTTTCAAAGCCCTCCACCGTTTTATTATTATTCTTAGCACGCAAGTCTGCCAAAGCGTTTTCACAAATATTGTAATTGTCAGTTAGTGTCTGTAGTCAGAAGTTGGTAACCCATAATAATGCAAATATTACAATTTGATCTGATCGCTATAGCAACCGTCATGCGTTTGTTTGCTAGATAACTCTGGAATTACACTCAGCAAATGACAACTAGGGACCGCAAATTGAATGGAACCACCATCGTTGAATAAATCAACAACCTTGCTTTTACTGTCTGCCAAATGTCAAGGTAAACAGGTTAAGCTACCTTTTTGGCACCTATAAACTGTCTCAAAAGAAATTTAAAATATACTGGTAATTTAGTTTAAAAAAACATTTTTTAATTATAACTTAATCTTGCCAGGTATGTGTATTAATTGCATCGCAAAACACATCTTTGCTTATCTTGTGTTTGTTGAGTCGAAGATACTTGCTTTTGGATTTGTTTTCGCTTCCAATTTTTGCTATGGTTTTTGTAGTCTCCATTTGTCTTGACTCACTGGTTCAGGTATCTTGAACTAGATCTTTTTTATAAGCATAAAAATACTCTCTGGCTTCTCTCTCTTTCTCTCTCTCTCTCTCTCTCTCTCTCTCTCTCTCTCTCTCTCTTTCTCCCTCTCTCTCTCTCTCTCTTTCTCCCTCTCTCCCTCTCTCCCTCTCCCCCCCTCTCTCTCTCTCTCTCTCTCTCTCTGTCTCAGAAAACTGCTAAACCATTAGCACAATCTTTTTTGGAAAAAACTTTTGGCTTCTCTTACGCATTTCAAAGTAAACATGATTGCAGTCTTCCACTAGTTCTTTAAGAGCGCATGGCAAGTATGCGGTTGCTTAGTACCAGAGTACTTAAAACAGGTACACACTTGGTTACTAACATCTATCTGCTGTAGAAAGGCTTTTAGGAGTGTAAATCTGTTTACAACTATGTTAGCAAGCAGCAATTTACTATTAACCTAGCTAAGTATGACAGACCTTCATTTGCTCTTTAGCCTCACCGCTAATTAGGACAGGTCTGCAGTAGTGTTTTATTAATACAGCTAATTAGGACAGGTCTGCAGTTGTGTTTTATTAATATAGCGAAGTAGGACAGGTCTGCAGTTGTGTTTTATTAATATAGCTAATTAGGACAGGTCTGCAGTAGTGTTTTATTAATATATCTAATTATGACAGGTCTGCAGTATTGTTTTATTAATATAGCTAATTAGGACAGGTCTGCATTAGTGTTTTATTAATATAGCTAATTATGACAGGTCTGCAGAAGTGTTTTATTAATATAGCGAAGTAGGACAGGTCTGCAGTAGTGTTTTATTAATATAGCTAATTAGGACAGGTCTGCAGTAGTGTTTTATTAATATAGCTAATTATGACAGGTCTGCAGAAGTGTTTTATTAATATAGCTAATTATGACAGGTCTGCAGAAGTGTTTTATTAATATAGCGAAGTAGGACAGGTCTGCAGTTGTGTTTTATTAATATAGCGAAGTAGGACAGGTCTGCAGTAGTTTTTATTGTTATAGAAATGTATGACAGGTCTGCAGTAGTATACTATTAATTATCCTAGCAATGTTTAGTGACAGCATTATGAAGAATGCTGCTGCCCTTACAATGTGTGAGGGAGGGGCATGCTGTAGATTTTGTACCCTCTTAGGTGAGTATGAGAGGTCTGCAGTTGTATGCTGGTATCCTAGCAATCTATGACAGGCCTGCAGAAGTTCAAAATATTTGTTGTTTTATTTCAACAATTCCCAGCAGGCCTGTGGGCTCTGTCAAACCAACTTTCTTATGCCAATCATTCAATGTCTGGTAAACCCTGGAAAAAGTGCTGAAATTTTTCATACCAACAGATGTTTCAGCAGGTGTTTGGGTCACTGCTTTACATCTTCACCAATGTGGCCAGGCGCGTCTCAGTTTAGACATAGTCTTGTTTGTATTCTCTTAAATAAGGTGTTTATGTTATATTGCCCGCCTCTTGCTTATTCAAACAGTCATAAATGTCTAACGGAATGTCCAAACTCTTCCCTTATCATCAGATACTCATATATATTCACTTTAGTAACAATCTTTGGCTATTTAACACTTCCTTGTATGAGTAGACTGTGTACTAAGTTATTATTATTATTATGTAGGCTATTAACACTGTCCCTTATGAGTAGACTGTGTACCAAGTTATTATTATTATTATGTAGGCTATTAACACTGCCTTGTATGAGTAGACTGTGTACCAAGTTATTATTTTTATTATGTAGGTTATTAACACTGTCCCTTATGAGTAGACTGTGTACCAAGTTATTATTATTGTAAAAGTTTTTCTTCACAATCGTGTGGTGGTAGGTGACTGGTTTTAGTCCGTGTTGAGTCCGGGCCTTAACAAAAGGCCAAAGGATCCAACATCTTTCTTAATTCCACTAAGAGAGGACCTTCCTCAATATGTGAGCTGTTCCTAAGATGGCTGTCTTCTGTATAGTCTCAAAAGACATGTTCACTCCCACCTCGGCCAAGTATGCTATATGCCTCATTGATATTGTTTCGAGTGCACCAATTACTATTGGTATCATTTCGGTCTTCACCTTCCACAGTCTGTTTATCTCGAACCCAAGCTCTTTGTATTTAGCATTATTATTATTATCATTATTCTTGTTAATATTATTATTACTGTAAAAGTTTTTCTTCACAGTCGTGTGGTGGTAGGTGACTGTTTTAGTTTGTGTTGAGTCCGGGCCTTAACAAAAGGACAAAGGATCCAACATCTTCCTCAATTCCACTAAGAGAGGACCTTCCTCAATATGTGAGCCGTTTCTAAGATGGCTGTCTTCTGTATAGTCTCAAAAGACATGTTTTGAGACTATACAGAAGACATTAATAATTATACAGAGTAATAATAATAATTATTATTATTGTTATTATTATTATGTAGGCTATTGCCACTGCCCCTTATGAGTAGACTGTGTACCAAGATATAATATTATTATTATGTAGGCTATTGCCACTGCCCCTTATGAGTAGACCGTGTACCAAGCTCATGAGTTTATCTGATGTTGCAATACAGCTACAATACTAGTCTCAGTACGGCTGCTTAAAATAGTGGGTTTCTTTTTGTCTCCCGTCGGATTCAGCTTTAAATATTGGATGAGCCAAATAATGGCTGACACCTTTTTCTCTATGTATTATTCCTTCTATCTCGCAACTATAATCATTGTTTTATCTGGAAATTCCAGAGTCTTATTTATAAAAAAGGGAAAAGCAATCAGCAGCACTTTGCAACGCTTTTATACTTCATCACCTTACCACTTTGTGCATACGCAGTGATGATGCTACCTTGATTGTGCATACGCAGTGATGATGCTACCTTGATTGCGCATACGCAGTGATGATGCTACGTTGATCGTGCATACGCAGTGATGATGCTACCTTGATTGTGCATACGCAGTGATGATGCTACCTTGATTGTGCATACGCAGTGATGATGCTACCTAGATTGTGCATACGCAGTGATGATGCTACCTTGATTGTGCATACGCAGTGATGATGCTACCTTGATTGTGCATACGCAGTGATGATGCTACCTTGATTGTGCATACGCAGTGATGATGCTACCTTGATTGTGCATACGCAGTGATGATGCTACCTGAATTTTTACAATGTTTCTGAAAGTTTAACCATCCCTCACCTTTCAGAAGGCTTTTATCAAATATTCTCGTTAATGTTGAGCAGAAAACATAACGTCTGGTCTTTGATAGCTTCTCTAAATCCTTAATTTTCTCAGACTTCTCTCTTGTCTTGCGACATTTTAATCCGTGTTCTTGCAACCTTAACCCCTTCAGGGAGGCTTCTTACAACCTTAACTCCTTCAAAGGAGGCTCATTAGCATCCGCTGTACCTTTTTTCCCTTGCAGAGGCAGCAGATTGTTAAACACTAAAAACTCACCATTCACTGCTCTTGTCGCTCACTCACCTGACTCCATTTCCTTTCAAGGAAAGACAAACCTCGACTGATCATTTTCGAGTGCAGATTTTTTACCTCTAAACAAATATTTGCTTTTGGCATACAATATAATATAAGTTGACAGTATAGCTTTTATTGTCACAGATGTTCAGAGCATTACATCCTCACAAGTCTTAGCAAAAGTTAATACAAATTAAAAATAAACTTTAAAATAATGAAAATATTTAAAGTAAGTTTAACCCACGGCAAGTTTAAGTTGGGGCGAGTTTAAGTTGGGGCGAGTTTAAGTTGGGGCGAGTTTAAGTTGGGGCGAGTTGCTGTGTGTCTATATGATGAAACAACAATAAAAAATCTCCTTTCTTTGATTATTACCTTATTAGTTTATGTTTTTCGATTTTTACATTTAGGGCCTATTTACTTTTATATACTAAATTTGTTTTAGTTTTTATGCAATTGTTTGAAGTATTTATAATTGTTTAAAGGCTTTAGAATAAATTAAAAACAAAATATATTCTTTACTTATTATGACGGTTTCGGCATACAAATCAAATACCATAATGAATGTCAAAACTGAACTTTAGCCCTGAATATCTGAAGGAAGATTTCTCTGAAACGTTTTTTGAAGCATACGATGAAAAGATATTAAGTAGATACATACTGCAGCAATAGTTGATGAGAATTTCAGCTGCAAACAGATCTGCTCGGGCATTTGGTAGATTTTACAACAGAATTTGTAAAGAAATCCAAATACTTAAACGAGCACATTAATATGTCCCTTCTCATAAAATTCACATGTGGGTGACAGCGCGTGAAACCTGATCGAGACCAAAAAGTTTAACTGTTGCCAATATTCTCACAGGATTCTCGCAATGCTTGACAGATCCGAATTGTTGTAACAAATATTTAGCACAGATATGTCACTCGCGTCATGTTTGGTATTTGTCTATACACCTGCACTTTTTTGGTCTTTTTCAAACAATTAAAAATGAAAAAAAAGAGTGATTTAGTCTGAGAATAATTTAATGAATATTTAAGCGATAGCCCAACTGAAGATCAGAGCGGGTGGAAAGGAGGAACAACTCAAATATCACCTCTATATAATGTAAACGAATTTTAGGGACTCTCTGGACAGCTTTGTACTGATGAAACTAATTACTAGTTATCTGTATCCTTTTTCAAAATAACACAACAGTTCACTAAAACAGTTCACTAACAGGATAAATATGATATAACCTTTATTAGTGAGTCCATTAAATCATATACTAGCTTTGATGATTTATGTAAGCAGAGCATCATTGATGAGTTATTCATATCAGTCAATGATTATAAATACAGCATTGTATTGACCTGAGGCTAGGGTCATTCAAACACTTTGCAACCACTCCTCACATTCATTGTATTTACCTGGGGCTAGGGTCATTCAAACGCTTCATAACCACTCCTCACATTCATTGTATTGATCTGAGGCTAGGGTCATTCAAATGTCTCAATATTACTTACTGTATTGTTTATTACCTTTATTTAATGAGGCCTTAATTGGTATGCGATAGTCCCACATTCTACACTATTGCTACATATGTTGTTTTGTTGTAGGGTGCATTGTGTTGCCTATCATTTAATCATATTATAATGGACTAGTTTCTCTTGTTACATGTGCAAGAACACTGATAGAGTATAATATAATATGATATGCTTTGATATAATATACTTTATTAGGATATGACGTTAATATAATATACCATAATATTGATACTTTCCCTGATACACCAACATCAGATCAGCTGTACTATTGCACGGTGAAAATCATCAAAACAACTTCTCACTTAGTAATTACTTCATTGATTAAAAATCAAATTAGAAACTAAAAAAATAAACTTTTACCATTTACTGACCCCATTTGTGATAACACAGACATTTGTTTTTCACAGCCTGCAAACCACTAACTATTTATGAACATCATGATCGACTGTTGTAAATGCGAATGACTAGCAACCGTAATGAGCAGTCTTCCACTTAACTATAGGGTATCAACCCCGACCAAAGCAAAAGCTAACATCAATCTTCTAAAATTTTAATGCGAACACGGAGAAAATTGACTTTTAATTTCTACATATTCTACTCCCTTAAATTTTATGTATCATTTCTCTTTGACTGTATTTAGAAGCATCCTATTAGAAAAGTTGAGGCTTATGCATACCAGAGAAATAGCAAACTCATTGGTGAATCTTATGGCTTAGATGCTGCTGCTGTTTTCTGTGTTTGGAGTGCCTCATACCGAACCTGTCACTCTGTCATTATCAGGCAGCTGATAGTAGAGAGAGAGAGAGAGAGAGGGAGAGAGGGAGAGAGGGAGAGAGGGAGAGAGGGAGAGAGAGAGAGAGGGAGAGAGAGAGAGAGGGAGAGAGGGAGAGAGGGAGAGAGGGAGAGAGGGAGAGAGGGAGAGAGGGAGAGAGGGAGAGAGGGAGAGGGGAGAGAGGGAGAGAAGGAGAGGGGGAGAGGGGGAGAGAGGGAGAGGGAGAGAGGGGGAGAGGAGGGAGAGGGGGAGGGAGAGAGAGAGAGTAAGAGGGGGAGAGGGGGAGAGGGAGAGAGGGAGAGAGGGAGAGAGGGAGAGAGGGAGAGAGGGAGAGAGGGAGAGAGGGAGAGGGGGAGAGGGGGGAGAGGGGGAAAGAGAGAGAGGGAGAGAGGGAGAGAGAGGGAGAGACAGGGAGAAAGGAGACAGAGAGAGAGAGAGAGTGTTAAAATGAAACCTCAAACATCCTGGTAGAAGGTAGAAAGAAGTTCGACTTACTATCAAACCAGGTTACTCTAAAATCATACAATCCAGTCAAAACAAAAGTTGTTTCAAGAACACAATATTTCAAACAAATGCAATGAATTATTAATATATATTACATGAGTCATAATAAAATTGATTTGTATAGATGTCAAGGGCAAAAGACCATACCGCGTTCGCTGTGATTTGCGAAAAAATTATTGCAAGGCTGATACAAGTACTAGATCCCTATTTTGCCTTCAGTTTGTTTTAACTTTTAATATCACAATAAAACGTAATATAATTATATGCATAGCTCTTACAATCGCCGACAACCGGATATACACAGATCTGTGTGGGTAATGATTCATCAGTCTGAGAATATTGTGACATCTCACTACTGGTAAAGTTTGACTCCTCGAATTAGAATAAATGTTCGAATAGCAAATGCCAGCCCGACATATCAGATGAATCCTTTTATTTTTCTACAGCTTCCTGTTGTTCACTAACAAAGTAAATGGTAAGCTTGAACCTCAAGCTTGTTATTCTTGCTGTGTTGTTTAATCTTTGACCGTAATACATGAATCATTTGCTAATACACCAATATGTATGTTTAAAACAAAGCATTGGCAATTTGTCATTCCGTTATGCAGCGCCTAGTTTAAAATCACAACAAGCTTTTGGCACATACAAGAGTAAACAATGGCACCTGCAAGCACCTGCGGGCACTTGTAAAACCCTCTAGTCTCACAACTGGTTGATTGATGAGGTGGGTGAAAAATGAACAGCAGTTAAGAAGGTCACTATGTCTTCACCGGGAAGACTTAACTGACTTATTAAACTGGCAAAAAAAAGCTGATCGGTTAGACGGCGAGATGAGATCCTTATTCACTCTAGATATAATCTAATTTGATATTTGATATTTGCACTAGATCACTGACTGATCTCTTATGAAGGTGATGAAATATCTCATCTCTTCTACTGAGAAATTATCTCATCTACTGTGTTTATAGTTTTCCCCGAGTCTTCATTTCCTTTTGGCTTTGCTTGGATTCCTGTTAGGTCAGCTGTTCAACTCTACCCTGATGTACAATAGAAGGAAGTAAGCGCTCTACCGCAAAGACAGCAAAGACGGCAAAGGTAGCAAGAGTTACATAAACATAGACAATAGTGGGTTCAGACCCCTTGATTAAACCAACAAAATATGTTAAAATGCAAATAATCAAGGCATTTGTCAAAAGTGTGTTCAAGTATGTTTAAGTTGAAATATACTGCGTGGTTTGTTGCTAGCAATATTTGAATTCAGTTTATTTACATACATTGAAGAAAAATAGTTACTAGAAATCTACAACACAAAATAAAACTTCTGACAACACAAAAAGATGAAATAGACACAAAGGCTGATAAGTTAAAGGAAGTTGTTGGCACAAATCCAACTATGCCATCAAATAAGCGCTAAAGGATTTTATTTTTTAACCCAAATAGATTAGAATGAGCTATCACTGTACTACAAAATCTCTTTTTGCGCCAAATCTTTTATGCAACTATGTAAACTAAATTATCTTCCTGGAAAGATGTATGGGTACTTGTAACACAGACGCATTCAGTGATGAATAAGTACAAATATACAAGTTTGTTTCTTGGAATAAATTGCAACAGTGGAGCCGTAGACGAGAATGCTGTTCGACAGGCAGATTTTGACACAAAGAATTAACTGACTCAGCTGAATAAATTACAATGCAATGTCATTGCTCAAATCATCCAATGAGGACACAGTTGCTTCTCTCATTATACTAATCCTGATTTTTGTCTTTACGCTTTGTTTTTGTTTTTTTTCTCTTGGCATCTAACGAAAACCATCATTTTGTTGATGGTCACCAATGCAAATACAAAGGTTATATATACTCTAGTAGAAGTGAATATTTAGTTTATCGTTGTTTTGTGCTTAGATTAAAGTTTTGTTTTATTGAATTCTGCTGTCTAACTTGAAATACTTTAATTTGTACTGAATTAGTATTTATTGCATGTAACTTAACAAAATCATGAATGACTCTATTCTGGTAAGTAAAAGTGGCAGAGGTAAAACTAGTTGACTTTATTCTGGTAAGTAAAGGCAGCAGAGGTAAAACTAGTTGACTCTGTTCTGGTAAGTAAAGGTGGCAGAGGTAAAACTAGTTGACTCTGTTCTGGTAAGTAAAGGTGGCAGAGGTAAAACCATGAATGACGCTATTTTGGTAAGTAAAGGTGGCAGAGGTAAAACTAATTGACTCTATTCTGGTAAGTAAAGGTGGCAGAGGTAAAACTAGTTGACTCTATTCTGATAAGTAAAGGTGGCAGAGGTAAAACTAATTGACTCTATTCTGGTAAGTAAAGGTGGCAGAGGTAAAACTAGTTGACTCTATTCTAGTAAGTAAAGGTGGCAGAGGTAAAACCATGAATGACGCTATTCTGGTAAGTAAAGGTGGCAGAGGTAAAACTAGTTGACTCTATTCTGGTAAGTAAAGGTGGCAGAGGTAAAACTAGTTGACTCTAATCTGGTAAGTAGAGGTGGCAGACGTAAAACCATGAATGACGCTATTCTGGTAAGTAAAGGTGGCAGAAGTAAAACTAATTGACTCTATTCTGGTAAGTAAAGGTGGCAGAGGTAAAACTAGTTGACTCTATTCTGGTAAGTAAAGGTGGCAGAGGTAAAACTAGTTGACTCTATTCTGGTAAGTAAAGGTGGCAGAGGTAAAACTAGTTGACTCTATTCTGGTAAGTAAAGGTGGCAGAGGTAAAACTAATTTAATGCAAAAACTATTGAGGTACGAGTATTCTGTTCACAGTTTGTCTGCCGTCTGTTTGTCTGCTGCAGGTTTGTCTGTTGAGATAAAAATAGTATATGGTTAAGTTCATGAATCAGAAGTAGAACCATAACTAAGCTATTGGATTATAAAATGTTCATCGAAAGGTTATAGAGGGTCAAGAGGTCACCATGATAAATAAGTAGACAGCAATTACGACCATAGGATTTTTCTGAAACATCGACAATTTATCTTGATAAAGACATGCTTCTTGTAACTGAAATCTTTTATTATTTTAAGACATATCTAGACAAAACTTTTAGTAAAACATGATTGTATCTCATATCTGGTAGCTAAACTTGAATATCTACCAATTTAGTAGCTGCTGCTCGTGCTGTCGATGCACTGCCTGAAATCAACATTGGTCTTCTCTATTTCTCGGCTGTACTATAATTTACTTTGAGGTTATTTCATGACATGGTCAGTAACAATTTGCTATCATCATATTCATTATTTATTTCAAATTTGTACATAAAAAGAGAGCAAACAACACCACAAGTCATTGATTAAAAGGATTCCTTAAAACAATTTTTTAAAAACATTTTTCTCCTCGAGTTCAGCCTATCTAACATCAGTCTTTGTATCAGGCAAGCATATTGTAGGGTTTTCACCGCTCGTCTTACAGAGGAAGAAATTAGCCGAGTGCCTACTTTGTTGCTAACACTACGCCAGGCATGGTCAGGTGATTTTTATCACCTGACCATGCCTTACCCTTCCAAAGCTCATTTTGCTACATTTCACATGTTGAGCGCTCTAACTAAACACAATTTACTTCCTAATCTCTAAGCAATATATATTTTTGTGTTAAAAATAACCAACTTCTGGTAAGCGAATGGCCAATGAAAATTATCACCAACTCACTTGACTCGTAGGTAAGGATACATTTGAAGTCTGTTAAGTATTACATGTAACTTTGTCCAAATGCAGACCTAAATCCTTAACAATAATGTTTGCACCAGCCAATATATTGTGAAACATTCAATTGTATTAATATTTCCAGATCAGATGACTATACAAATTAGAAAATTTTGTTTAAAAAGTTAAAAATGTACTAACACTCATATTGTGGCTGCCACAGAAAGTAGATTTGATGGTAAGTTTGAAGTTTAGTAGACAGAACATGCTATAGACATCAGATACAATGAATAGGAGGATTGCTGGTGAACATGGAGGCCGAAATTAATTTCGATATTTTATGAATTGCAAATTTTGTGCTAATATCATCTGCTTACGGCACAAAAAATGCTACATTGAGTTGATAGCATATGTATATGAGTTAAGACATGGTATGTTGAGCTGATAGCATATGTATATGAGTTAAGACATGGTATGTTGAGCTGATAGCATATGTATATGAGTTAAGGTATGGTATGTTGAGTTGATAGCATATGTATATGAGTTAAGACACGGTATGTTGAGTTGATAGCATATGTATATGAGTTAAGACATGGTATGTTGAGCTGATAGCATATGTATATGAGTTAAGACATGGTATGTTGAGTTCATAACATATGTATATGAGTTAAGACATGATATGTTTAGCTGATAGCATATGTATATGAGTTAAGACATGGTATGTTGAGCTGATAGCATATGTATATGAGTTAAGACATGGTATGTTGAGTTGATAGCATATGTATATGAGTTAAGACATGATATGTTGAGCTGATAGCATATGTATATGAGTTAAGGCATGGTAAGTTGAGTTGATAGCATATGTATATGAGTTAAGACATGGTATGTTGAGCTGATAGCATATGTATATGAGTTAAGACATGATATGTTGAGCTGATAGCATATGTATATGAGTTAAGACATGGTATGTTGAGTTGATAGCATATGTATATGAGTTAAGACATGGTATGTTGAGTTGATAGCATATGTATATGAGTTAAGACATGATATGTTGAGTTGATAGCATATGTATATAAGTTAAGACATGGTATGTTGAGTTGATAGCATATGTATATGAGTTAAGACATGGTATGTTGAGTTGATAGCATATGTATATGAGTTAAGACATGGTATGTTGAGTTGATAGCATATGTATATGAGTTAAGACAATGGTAAGTTGAGTTGATAGCATATGTATATGAGTTAAGACATGGTATGTTGAGTTGATAGCATATGTATATGAGTTAAGACATGGTATGTTGAGTTGATAGCATATGTATATGAGTTAAGACATGGTATGTTGAGTTGATAGCATATGTATATGAGTTAAGACATGGTATGTTGAGCATTTTCATGGCGTATGACCGTTTTTACAACTTTCTTAAATATGTATCTTTTCAAGTGAGGCTAAGTTTAAAATAAACTTCTGATTATATCAATTCTAAGGGTTATGACTAAAAATAGATCATCTCCTAAAATACTTCCTCATTGGCGAGTGTGTTACCTAGTTGAATTTGTTCTAAAATCCACTTTTAAAGCTGTTTTTACGGATTTTTTCAAGTTGGCAATATCTTACATGAACAGAATTGCGTCATGATGGGAAAAGGCAAAAGGTGTTTGCTTTCTGAATGGTCTGAGGATAGATCTCCTTAGAAATTTTATGAAAATTCAGGTTGCTGAAAGAATGAGCAATTTTAGTACTAATAAGGTCATGGCTCTTTTGTTCGGTTGGCTCAGAGCCAAGCTGTGGTTAAGCAATGATGCTGTCGCCGGCTGCTCACACCTTGATCAAGGCTAGTTAGAAGGGAAAATGGGCTTTCAATAAGAGTTTAAATGGAAAGGATCAACTGGAAAGAGCCAGTGTGAGTTGATTAAAGGTACTCACCTCTATTAAAATATGTTGCTATGGTCTCAGCTAACTGACCAGCATGCTGTTTGTTTGTTGTACTGCTCTCCTGAAAAACATTTGATGTAAGATCTGCAGAGTTCACAAGCGTTTCATAAACAAGCT